>NC_136057.1:165618129-166298129 GCF_964261635.1 Lissotriton helveticus | reverse complement strand
CTCACCCTAGCTAAAAGTGGACTAGAGTGCTTGGGTGGCATGCGCAAGCATGCCCTAAGACTGTACAGCCTAACCCTTACCAAGTGAGCATAAGAGCACTTGAGTGGTATGCATGGGCATAGAGGCTGCACAGGCTCATCCTTGCTAAGTGTGGACTAGAGCGTTTGGGTGGCATGCGCCAGCATGCACTAGAAACTGCACAGCCTAACACTTACCAAGTGAGCATAAGAGCACTTGGGTGGTATGCACAAGCATATACTAGAGGCTGCACAGGCTCATCCTTGCTAAGTGTGGACTAGAGCGTTTGGGTGGCATTCATGAGCATGTACTAGAGGCTTTACAGCCTCACCCTAGCTAAGTGTGGACTAGAGTGCTTGGGTGGCATGCGCCAGCATGCACTAGAAACTGCACAGCCTAACACTTACCAAGTGAGCATAAGAGCACTTGGGTAGTGTGCATGGGCATAGAGGCTGCACAGACTCATCCTTGCTAAGTGTGCAGTAGTCGGCTTGGGTGGCATTCATGAGCATGTACTAGAGGCTGTACAACCTCACCCTAGCTAAGTGTGGACTGGAGCGCGTGGGTGGTATGCATGAGTATGCACTAGGGGCTGCACAGCCTCATCCTTGCTAAGTGCGCACTAATCGGCTTGGGTGGCATTCATGGCCATGCTCTAGAAGCTGCACAGCCTCACCCTTGCTAAGTATGCACTAGATGACTTGGGTGGCATTCACAAGCATGCTCTAGATGCTGCACATCCTCACCCTGCTAAGTGAGCTCTAGAGCGCTGAGTGGCATGCATGAGCGTGTACTAGAAGCTGAACAGCTTCACGCATGCTTAATGTGCCCTAGAGTACTTGGGAGGCATGCATGAACGTGCACATCCTCCACTTTGCTACGTGAGCACTAGAGTTCTGGGTGGCATGCATGAGCATTTACTAGAGGCTACACAGCCTCACCCTTGCTAAATGTTCACTAGAGCGCTTGGAGGGCATTCATGAGTGTGTGCAACTTGCTGCACAGCCTCACCCTTGCTAAGAGTTCTCTAGAGTGCCTATGTGCAATGCATGCGCGCATAATAGAAGTTGCGTTGCCTCACCCTCCTGAAGTGTGCACTAGAGTGCTTGGGAGGCATTCATGAGCGTATACTAGAAGCTGCACAGCCTCACCCTTGCTAAGTGTTGATTAGAGCACTTGGGTGGCAATCATGAGCGCATGCTAGAGGGTGCACAGTCTCACCCTTACTAAGTGTGCACTAGAGCATGCACTAGAGCACTTGGTGGTATTCATGAGCATATACTAAAGTCTGCACAGCCTCACTCTTGCTAAGTGTGCACAAGAGCGCTTGGGTGGCATGCATGAGCATATACTAAAGTGTGCACAGCCTCACCCTCGCTAAGTGTGCACGTGAGCGCTTGGGTGGCATGCATGAGCATGTACTAGAGACTACACAGCCTCACCCTTGCTAAGTGTTGACTAGACCACTTGGGTGGCATGCATGAGCGTACACTAGAGGCTGCCCAGCCTCACCCTTGCTAAGTGTGGACTAGAGCGCTTGGGTGGTATGCATGAGTGTATACTAGAGGCTGCGCAGCCTCACTCTTGCTAAGTGTGCACGAGAGCGCTTGGGTGGCATGCATGAGCGTGCACTAGACTAGAGGCTAGACATCTTCACCATCTCAAAGCATGTACTAGAGGCTGCACAGCCTCACCCTGTTAAGTTTGGATTAGAACGCTTGGGTGGCATGCATGAGCAGATACTAGAGGCTGCACAGCCTCACTCTTGCTAAGTGTGCACGTGAGTGCTTGGGTGGCATGCATGAGCATATACTAAAGTCTGCACAGCCTCACTCTTGCTAAGTGTGCACGTGAGCGCTTGGGTGGCATGCATGAGCATATACTAAAGTGTGCACAGCCTCACCCTCGCTAAGTGTGCACCTGAGCGCTTGGGTGGCATGCATGAGCATGTACTAGAGACTACACAGCCTCACCCTTGCTAAGTGTTGACTAGACCACTTGGGTGGCATGCATGAGCGTACACTAGAGGCTGCCCAGCCTCACCCTTGCTAAGTGTGGACTAGAGCGCTTGGGTGGTATGCATGAGCGTATACTAGAGGCTGCGCAGCCTCACTCTTGCTAAGTGTGCACGAGAGCGCTTGGGTGGCATGCATGAGCGTGCACTAGACTAGAGGCTAGACATCTTCACCATCTCAAAGCATGTACTAGAGGGTGCACAGCCTCACCCTGCTAAGTGTGCACTAGAGTGCTTGAGTGGCATGCATGAGCGTGCACTAGAGGCTGCACAGCCTCATCCTTGCTAAGTGTGCACTAGTGGCTTGGGTGGCATGCATGAGCGTGCACTAGAGGCTGCACAGCCTCATCTTTACTAAGTGAGCTCCAGAGCGCTTGGGTGGTATGCATGAGCTTGCACTAGAGGCTGCACAGCCTCATCTTTACTAAGTGAGCTCCAGAGCGCTTGGGTGGTATGCATGAGCTTGCACTATGGGTTGCACAGCCGCACCATTAGCACTTGGGTGGTACTATGAATGAGTGTGCACAAGCAACTGCACAGCTTCACCCTTGCTAAGTGTGCATCAGAGTGATTGGGTGGTATGGATGAACGTGCACTAGGGGTTGCACAGCCTCACCCTTGCTAAGTGTGGACTAGAGCACTTGGGTCGCATGCATGCGCATGTACTAGAGGTACGAGATGTAGTCTGAGTTAGTCTCTCCCGTCGGTCCAGTTTTTTCCAGTACAGATTGCTTCCTTGGATGTGTCAAGATACTTTATAAAGTACACAGTCAAGCCGACCTCGTCCTTCGGTGCTGTAATGTCAAGAGAGTGTTTAAAGAGATTCAACCTACACATTGATACACTGCATCCCACAGAGCACAGCTCTTTCAGGAAGGACACAGAATGTGTCTGAAAAATATACTAAGGATAAGAAATAAAATTGATGCCTTGAAGAAAAATAGAGGACACAAAGTACTGGCCAAAAAAAGTGAGTGAGAAACCCTCTGATAGAGATGCGCTCTGCGTGACAATGCAGCAATCGGTAGCACTCAACAGGAAACACTATTGGTCTAGTCCTGATGATGGCTCAAGGAAATAAGAAGAGCTGAAACGCATAGACAAGTCAAAGTGCTCTGATGTCACTTACAAAAGGTAGCTTAAGGGTGGCTGCAAAAGCCCATTATTATTGATATAGTAAACACAAACAGCAAGAGGGTACTGTTAAATGTAAATAACTGCAACATACACCACAGAAAAACATCTTTGCAGAAGTAGGAAACTTATTTTCAACATGTAATACTGAATACTGATTGACAATTTCTTATCATAAAATCACAATGCATAGAAACCATGTGTGAAGCAATAAAGCTATAATGGTGTTAAAGAAATTGATTTATGAGAGGATATTAAATAAGAATTTATGGTATGGATTGTCCCGAAATAGACACACACACACAAACATACACACACTCTTACAATAAGGAGTTTGAGTAATTTACAATGTTCCTCTCTGATATTCATTACAGAAAAATAAGCAGTAGCAAAACCAGTAATCTCGCCGTTTGTAAGAGAAAATGCTTCTTTGATTTGTGAGTTTATTTATGTATGCAGTTTTGTAGACATGTGGGTGGGTGAATGTGAGAATTAGTCAACAGATAGCCGGATGGGTGAATATGGGCCCGATTCACAGAACTAACTTAAGACAAAATCCTAAACTTACTACTTTTGGTATTCACAGAAGTTAGGATTTTGTCTTAAGACAGACTTAAGACAGATTTAAGACAGACTTAAGTTAGGATTTTGTCTTAAGTCTGTCTTAAGTCTGTCTTAAGACAAACTTAAGACAATATCCTAACTTCTGTGAATACCAAAAGTAGTAAGTTTAGGATTTTGTCTTAAGTTAGTTCTGTGAATCGGGCCCTATGTGTCTAAGGTCATATATAATTATTGAGTGAATGAGAGCATGAATGGATGGATGAATAGATGAGTGACTGCAAGCTGTCACTCATACAGGTAGCACTAATGTTATGGGCTAACAGCCCAGACTGCATTTATGATACATTATGAAAAGCAAGAATTACAAATATTATATCAGTGAAAAAAAGGAACAGGAAACTAGGGTTGGACAGAGTTAATAGCACAACCTGCTATTAACAATGCTAAAAAAAATTATTATAAGTAACAAAACAATTGCCAATACTGCTCAATTATTCTCACGTAGAAAAAATACAGCTGAGCTCTACGTTCTCACCTGAATAGACCACTCGTTCAGTCTAGAAATATATCTCAAAATCTTTTATTTTCAAAATTATTTTTAATTTTTTAGTTTTTCTTTTTATTGGAAGATGTCCACAATTAATATACAAAAATATTGATAAATCTACCTATTTACACTAGTTTTTGATGAAGAAAAACGTAAAAAGATAAGTTTGTGAGTATATGTACGGGGGTGTCTGGGAGGAAGTGCACACAATGCAAATACCACAATATTCATTCAACATGTATTCCACTCACTCGTTTCTCAAGTTCACAAACATGTATCCTAAAAGTCATTCATAACAGTGAGTGTTGGGAAGGGAAGAAAGTGATGTGAGAAAAAAGAAGAGTTTAAGAGATGAAAATCCCTGAATCAAAATTATTTCCTTAGTCCAGGGTTTTTAAACAAATTATATATTCTTATGATCACCAAACCGGTGATTTAGGCCATCTTCTACTTATTTTCTTTCTGATTTTTACAACAATGATTGGCCTAATGGTATTGGGAAGGAACTTTTTGGAAGCAAAAAGGACGTTATTACACCATATAACAAACAATAAGCTCAAACTATGGGGTCGACGCGTTTCGAATCCCTTGAATTCTTGGGATTCTCTTCAGGACCATTACAGATAAAATCTGTGAGGCTTTTCCGGTGTCTTTTGTAGGGTTGTAATATGAAGGGTGTATGATGGATCCTCAGAGTCGTTATGGTATCCGAGTGTTTGTTAACACGAGTAAATGAATTTTCCGTTTCGTTTCTTTTTATCGTTTTTTCTTTCGCTCTTGATCTCCCCGTACGGCGTGTGTGTCTCTGTCCTCCCAGACACCCCCGTACATATACTCACAAACTTATCTTTTTAAGTTTTTCTTCATCAAAAACTAGTGTAAATAGGTAGATTTATCAATATTTTTGTATATTAATTGTGGACATCTTCCAATAAAAAGAAAAACTCAAAAATTAAAAATAATTTTGAAAATAAAAGATTTTGAGATATATTTCTAGACTGAACGAGTGGTCTATTCAGGTGAGAACGTAGAGCTCAGCTGTATTTTTTCTACGTGAGAATAATTGAGCAGTATTGGCAATTGTTTTGTTACTTATGATTCGCGGCGTAGCCTTACTGCGCTAAAGCCAACCCCTTCTTTGTTCAAAAAAAAATTATTAAGCATCAAATATAAAAAAAAAAAACACATGTTGATAATAAGCCCTTATTGAAATAACATGAAATGTGTACCATTCTCAGAGGATGGATGTGTTGGCATTCATCTGAGAAAAGATTGTAAATGCCTGTGCTGTGTTATTTTCTGAGGGGTACACACTTGCAGGGTTAGGGGCTGATTTAGTGCTTGGCGGAACGGTTACTCTGTCACAAATCTGAGGGGTATCGCCTAGTCCTTATTATAAGTGCATTGTACCCTATAGCACTCATAATAAGGTACAGAGATGTATGCATGTTTGTGATGGGGTACCCATTCACCAAACTCTAAGGGGCTCATTTATGAAAACTGTTGAATCGCTGCAACAAAACAGCGATGCAACAGTTTTCACTGCACCCTCCTTGCAACACGAGGGATGCACCGTATTTAATGTAGGGCGCTCCATGTCGCAAGGAATTGCAGATATGCCAGTATTTCTGATGTATCTGTAGGCGCAAAAGTGACGCATTGTTGGAGTGTGTCTGAAAACAGACGCAACTCCAGCAATGTATCCTTTCTCATGGGGCAAGCCCAATCTGAAAGGGCCTGTATCAGCCTTACACCTGGCTGTGAGGCATGCATAAGATATTGATGCAGTAGATTCCTAGAAGTGTAGCAGTGAAATCTCATAGATTTCATTGCACCACTTCTACGACCCTTTATTGCAGGGGAACGCCTACCCTGAATACATTATAACTGATGCACCTATAATGTAGCGCAGGCCTTTACAAAGTAAGGCATCTGCTTAGACGCGTCACTTTGTAAATATGATGCAACATGGCGCATTATTTACGCTGCAGCAGCTTCACAAAAAGTGACGCAATGGCGGCGTAAAAGTGTCACAGGCCTTCATAAATAAGGCCCTAATTTAGGCTATTAGATTGTGCTTTAATTTCACTTTTCGAAGGGAGAATTTTCAGACTGCATTGGTTTGTTCTTGACTCGTTTTCACACATTCCCCATCACTTGCATGTCTGTAGAAACAGAGAGATGTCTCTTGTTAACATCTTTTTTTAATGTGCAGGAGTGACATGCAATAACTAGTGATGGGCAGAACTTGTGGAGTTGCACTCTGTGGAATTCTGCAGAGTTAAGGAAAAACTTAGTGTGCTTCTGTGGAATTCTGCCAAAAGGGCCAAAAATATGAAGCTTGTGCTGCAATAAAGCGCCTGTAGTACTAGGAGCACTGAAAATCAGCTTGAGCTGCACCATTCGTTGTGCAAGAGAGTGCCAACATTCAAGTTGATTTTGTTGCCACTCAAAATCTACTTGAGCAGCAGCAAATCTATTTGAACGCCACACCTCTCTGACCGCAACTGGTCGCATCTGCCAGTGTTCTAAAATAGCACCGGAATGCTCTGTGTGCCTGGAAATCGAGCCAGGGGCTGGCAAATCTCGCTCACAAGCACAGATTGAGGAGCCTCGCTGTTGGACTTGGCCCTTCTGGAAGGTTCACCCCTGAACTTTTTGCTTTTAATTATGACCTGGTGTTAGTGATTTTTGGTTCCTGCGTACTTTACCACTGTGTCCCAGGGTAAAGTGCGGGAGTGTGGTAAGGTTGGCCGGCCCTCCCATAGGAATGCATGGGGAATGTCTATGTCCTTGTTAATTCCTGATGCATGGGGAGTGCAGGTGCGAGTTTGGAATGTGCGGACTCGTGTGATTGAATGCTGCGCGATGATGTGTGCGGCGTTCATGTGTCTAGTGTGGAAGTGCCACTTCTAGAAGTTGGCCTGTCTGTGCAGTGAATGTGCTGGCTTGTGATTGGCTGGGGCTGGCTGGTGTGCCAGGCTCCTGGAGTCAGGATGGGTCTGCCCCGGTGGTGAATGGAAGATCTGCATGTTGATGGCTGGGGAGGAGTGCACCTGGGACCTGAATAGGGCTGGGCTTTCCCCACACAATGCTGGCTCCGCCCCCTGTGGTGAGTCTGATGTCCCTGACCCATCCTGTGAATAGGCAGAGGGGCTGAGCAAAACAAAGTGCTCAGGAACCAGTTGTATCTAGTTCGCCCCTTGCCTGCACCTTTAGACAAAGGAATTGTATGTATAAAAAGAGGCTGTGAGCTCTTGTAAAATGTTCTTGTTTCCTGACTTGAATCTACCAGGGGCATGCTACTGCTGGGGCCCAGGGGAAGGATTGCCTCCCTGGGCCCTGCCCAGCCCCTGGATGCTGGAGGACTTTCCCATGCTGGGAGCTGTTGGGCTCCATCTCTTATGCCCAGGACCTCTGGGACCTATTAACTCCTTTGTGGATTTTGCCAAGGCTTTATTACAGCCTTCCTGCACTCTATTTTGCAGACTGAGCGCTTAATCCGGCTTTGATTTGATTTCCCTAGAAAAAGGGAGAACCTGGGGCTGAGCAACGCGGCGCTGCAGCCCTTCCCGAGGGAATCCCCCTCGTAGGGATTCCCCCTCTCCTTTTTGTGCTGGATTACGGGTGCCACCCCGCTTATTACTTTAATTATTGCAGGTGCCCACCCTGCATTATGGCCTTAAATATTTTTATAATCGCGGGTGCCCACCCCGCATTTCTATTCTTAATTTAGAGGGAGCCCACCCCTCATCGATCCGAAGCCTGCCGCCGCGAACCGCGGCCCGCCTGGTTTTGGGCGGGGCCCGTGGATGGAAGCAGGAAGTGGCGCAAGCGTTGCGGGGCTCCCGTGGCCAGGAGGGAGCCCCGGAAACTGATGTGCCCCGGAGCCTTGCGGCTCCACCCTAAGTCCCGGTCCCGAGGTGGGGGACCGGGTGAAGACCTGACGAAGCGGGCGCATGAGGAAGGCGGGGCTCCCATGAGGAGAGCTAGCCCCGCCGAGCGCTACCGCCACACGGAGACAGAGATCCCCCCAATGGCCCCCGGCGAGAGAGGAGCCGCCCCGTGACCTCCAGGAAGCAGTCTGTGAGTAAGGCTGCCCAGTGGGGAGGGGGGAGAGGGCACCAGTGATTCCCGCTCCCACGGGAAGCACAGAGATAGGGCGGCCCCGGATGGCATTGGGCCGCCGCACCGTTTGGTACAGAGCCTGGAGGGCTCCAGAAAGGGCACTGTTTAGTTGTTTAGAGAGCCTGTGTGACTCTGACTGGCCCATATGTGTTTAAAAGGCCCAGGGGGGTCCCGAGGGCAAGAGGGGCCTGTATTTTTTCCCCTGAGGGCCCCAGTTCTAGGGGGCATACGTGTTTCAGGAGCCAGTGTGCTCCTAGGGTGGTATTTGTATTTCAGAGCCTAGTGGGCTCAACCAAAATGCCCCTGATTTGTTCAGAGCCAGATGGCTCAGTTTGGAGCAGTTTTGCTCAGAGGGCTAGCGAGAGCCCCTGCCGCAGTTTTGTCACAGCTGGCCAGCAAGTAGTGGGCAACTGCACCATTTAGGTTTTGCTTTCTAAGGACTTGTTCTTTGGATTTAGGAGTGAGTCGCACTCCTTCATCCCTACCTTGGCCTTCCCCAGCGGTGCAGCACTTAGTGCCAGCTGCAGCGTGTAGGCCTCTTTCTATTGTCTCCAGCTGCCCAGCAAGTAGTGGGCAGCTGCTACGTTTAGGCTTTGGCGCAGTGTCGCAACCTGGACTTTGATGTGAGTTATGTGCTAGATGTGATTTCTGCGCTAAATGTGATTTATGTGCTTCCTAGGGTGCTAGGAAATGTACTATGTGTAGAATGTTCTGCGCACCCTGTTCTGACACCACTGAATGTGTTTTATGCATCATGTGTTTTACCTACACCGCTGAATGTGTTGTATGCATCATGTGTTTTACCTACACCGCTGAATGTGTTTTATGCATCATGTGTCTTACCTACACCGCTGAATGTGTTTTATGCATCATGTGTTTTACCTACACCGCTGAATGTGTTTTATGCGTCATGTGTCTTACCTACACCGCTGAATGTGTTTTATGCATCATGTGTTTTACCTACACCGCTGAATGTGTTTTATGCATCATGTGTTTTACCTACACCGCTGAATGTGTTTTATGCGTCATGTGTCTTCCCTACACCGCTGAATGTGTTCTTATGCATCATGTGTGAAGCTCTGCTTGTTCTATGTTCTAAGTGCTAGTTCTACCAAGTGCATATTCCTGACAGTGGTCCATGTGGCCCTGTCCTATATGCACATAATCCCCTGTAAATTCTGCCCGGGCCTATGGCACAATGTACATCTTGTGATTCTGATTCTGATGTGTTCTGGTAATACAAAGGCTATTTTTATATAACCTTGTGTGGAGTTCCTTTTGTGGGGGCCTGGGTTGTTGTTGCTGGGGGTGCGTGCGCAAATACTTAACTTACATTGCCCCGGGGATCAGCCTTACTGCTCGTCTCACGTTGCCAAGGGGGTGAGCAGGGGTTATCTTTGGAGTGTAACTTCCTTGCCCTAACTAGAGTGGTGGTTTCTTCCTGGCTTTGGCGCAAGCCTCAGCCAACCAGAAATCCCATTTCTAACACTCGCATTGTTCCTGCATGGCATAAACAGCAGAATAATCCTGCCAGACACCGATTGGCGGAATTTGGCACCAACTTCACTATACAAGCATAACACAGAGTAATCCAAATTCCACCAATTCTGTGAGCAGGATTATAATTCCGCCTGGGCCTAGTCATAACACTCACACAAGCCAACCTATAGATTACTTTCATTTTAATGGCACACCCCTTGGAAAATGCTGACATCTCCTGAATGAAAGGGGGCTTTTCTCTATCCTGACTTGGTGCATCTGTGATCAGATGCCTGTTCATTGAACTGTGAGCATTGAGGGAAAGAACAAGCACCAGCATGCACGCGCTGAGTAGGCCAGGTCACAATTTCATTTACACCACTGCATTCTCACAAATTTTTATACATTTCACGTTACGATTATTACGCAAAATGTCTGAATGATGTAAAAATCCTAAGGGCAGATTTACAAGCCCCTTGCGCCACTTTTGCGTCACTTTACCCACGTTAAAAGTGACGCAAAAGTGGCGCAAGGGGCTTGTAAATCTGCCCCCTATTGTGGGACCGTGGGAAGACTGCGAACGGACTGAACTCAAGTGGCTACTGTTGGAGTCACAAGCGATTTAGCACTTTTTTAAAGAGCAAATTAATACACCCTTGGGCCCAAAATAGATGTGAGGGTGTTTTTTGGGATAGAAAATAGTAGAAAATGCTGAAGCCAGCCTTGCAGCACAATTATGTTTAACTTCACATAATTGTGTGGAAGGTCAGTGGTCCTGTCGTTCTGCCAACAGGCAGACGATGCTGTCACACGCCACCCTTGGGCAAGGCGTGGCAAGAGGTTATATAATAAACGGGTGAAGACCACTCAGGGTCTTTCCACCAAACTTATAAACCAGTATCCACGGGGCATATCAGCAAGAGCTTTATCTCCGCTTTAAAAGCCAGAAAAGTGGAGATAAAACCATTGCCCTATCAGCAAGAGGTTTCTAACATGCATATTCGCATGTTAGCACCCTTTAGAACTACGCCTACCTTTGCATCTCTATTGAGATGCAAAGTGGGCGTTCCTGACATTCACTACATGTAAGGAAGGACATCAATAGCGCGGCTTCGCGCTATCAGCAAGGATGCCCTAGCATTTTAGCAGATGTTAGTTTTTGGAGAAAACTGCTGTTTTCTCCGGAAAACTAACATCTGCATACATAAAATTCCCAGTGGAGTGACAGCAGTCCTTTTAAAACTTTACCGCTTTCTTTGCTTCCTCGCGAAGGATCACCTTGCAAGTGAATTCGGCTGACATGGGAGGTGTTTGGTGGTAATAAGTCATTTGGAGGTCTGTAAGCATGCTTTCAATCCTTGTGCGATTCATAAAGGGGGTGGTGATGGACAGAGTATCTGAATTAAGCAGAACACTCCTACCCAGTCAAAAGATCAGGGTTTGATCCATCACCGTTTTTTAGCTCACTGCACCATCCCAGTTCAGAACCTGGCTACATGCAAATTAGTGTGTCCCTGGCCCAGTGCATCATGGGAACAGGGCAGACCAAACTACCAAGCCAATTCTTTACTGGAAAGGAAACAAGCTTCCGGGGACCGGTTTCTGGCATTACAGCCGTCTTCTGCCCGGCTTGCTTGAATCCTGATGGTGCAGTGAGCAAGGGACTCATATCTGAGCATACCCTTCCACGCTTGTGGTGGCCAAAACGATTCATAAAGGGGGTGGTGATGGACAGAGTATCTGAATTAAGCAGAACACTCCTACCCAGTCAAAAGATCAGGGTTTGATCCATCACCGTTTTTTAGCTCACTGCACCATCCCAGTTCAGAACCTGGCTACATGCAAATTAGTGTGTCCCTGGCCCAGTGCATCATGGGAACAGGGCAGACCAAACTACCAAGCCAATTCTTTACTGGAAAGGAAACGAGCTTCCGGGGACCGGTTTCTGGCATTACAGCCGTCTTCGGCCCGGCTTGCTTGAATCCTGATGGTGCAGTGAGCAAGGGACTCACATCTGAGCGTACCCTTCCACGCTTGTGGTGGCCAAAACGATTCATAAAGGGGGTGGTGATGGACAGAGTATCTGAATTAAGCAGAACACTCCTACCCAGTCAAAAGATCAGGGCTTGATCCATCACCGTTTTTTAGCTCACTGCACCATCCCAGTTCAGAACCTGGCTACATGCAAATTAGTGTGTCCCTGGCCCAGTGCATCATGGGAACAGGGCAGACCAAACTACCAAGCCAATTCTTTACTGGAAAGGAAACAAGCTTCCGGGTAACGGTTTCTGGCATTACAGCCGTCTTCGGCCCGGCTTGCTTGAATCCTGATGGTGCAGTGAGCAAGGGACTCACATCTGAGCATACCCTTCCATGCTTGTGGTGGCCAAAACGATTCATAAAGGGGGTGGTGATGGACAGAGTATCTGAATTAAGCAGAACACTCCTACCCAGTCAAAAGATCAGGGCTTGATCCATCACCGTTTTTTAGCTCACTGCACCATCCCAGTTCAGAACCTGGCTACATGCAAATTAGTGTGTCCCTGGCCCAGTGCATCATGGGAACAGGGCAGACCAAACTACCAAGCCAATTCTTTACTGGAAAGGAAACAAGCTTCCGGGGACCGGTTTCTGGCATTACAGCCGTCTTCGGCCCGGCTTGCTTGAATCCTGATGGTGCAGTGAGCAAGGGACTCACATCTGAGCATACCCTTCCACGCTTGTGGTGGCCAAAACGATTCATAAAGGGGGTGGTGATGGACAGAAGCTTGTTTCCTTTCCAGTGAAGAATTGGCTTGGTAGTTTGGCCTGCCCTGTTCCCATGATGCACTGGGCCAGGGACAGACTAATTTGCATATAGCCAGGTTCTGAACTGGGATGGTGCAGTGAGCTAAAAAACGGTGATGGATCAAGCCCTGATCTGTTGACTGGGTAGGAGGCCGAATTCACTTGCAAGGTGATCCTTCGCGAGGAAGCAAAGAAAGCGGTAAAGTTTTAAAACGACTGCTGTCACTGCTGCACACACGAAAATCCAGAGGTAAAAGAAAGAAGGAAGGAAAAATAAATAAATAGCAGACATAACGCAAATTGACATCAGGAAGAGAACTGCTCCACGTTATACCCGTGAAATAGGGGATGAATCAAACGCAGCTCAATTGCCTGGCCATGTTGTCAGGCAACATGCACTCACAGGGGTACTACCCCCATTCTGTGAACTGATTGATCCTGCAACTTCATCCCCCAGATAGAAAACATGGGTGGGTCGCCTGGACAACTACTGTGTGGCCACACGTGAAAAGTATGGCGCTGTTAAACGATCACTACTCCTACACTACGCGGGTGAGGAAATCTATCTCTTACTCAAGCACCTACAGAACACTGGCCTACCCAGAGACTATCACACCGCCACGAGAGCACCCAACGCTCACTTTGAACCGCAACTCAATCCGGATTCAAGAGACTCAAATTGCAACAAGCCAGACAATGAGAAGGCGAATCATTTGATACTTTCTATGCTGCGCTATGGGAACGAGCAAGCACCTATATGGCGGATGACCAGCCCAAAGATATCCTCTCCCAGCTAATCCAAGGGTTCTGTAGCATGACGCTGCGCTGTTTCATCCTAAGGCAACCTAACATAAGCCTGGACGACATCCTAATCCTCATGAAGCTGCACTACCTACCTGCTGCAAGAGCCGATGAGATGGACCTAGCACTAACACAGACGTCAGATAAGAAGATCGTCGTCAAGACGGAGCGAGCGGACACAGTAAGAACGAAGGAAAGAGGGAACGGTCCGGGAGGGCGCCATGCCCAGCCGCAGAAGAACAAATGCGGAGACTGTGGGTGGGAAGAACATCTAATCAGTGCTTGCCCCGCCCTGCTCCCTCTGTGGGATCCGAACCATTTTGCCTCAGTATGCCGAAAGAAGACCCAAGGCAGGGACCCCCTAAGGTAGCAAGCCACTAAGAAGATTGGTATGCCAGCTGTCGAGCGCCACCCTCACACACGCTGGCGAGTTATAGACCAGCCCTCAGTGGACCTTTCGAGAAGAAGACTCATCGCAGGAACTGGATGAAGACGAGGGAACATTTCTCATCTCGTTCACAAGAGAGCTAAAAAGATGCCGGAGGCTACAACCTGCATGCACAATCCACATAGCAGGGTCAGCAGTTAAGGCTGTCATCGACACTAGGGCCTCTGTGAACGTCATGGGAATACAACAAAACAATTGCCTATGGCCCGAGCCGCAGCTGGTGCCGCCTAACACCAAGATATTTGCATATGGGAGTCAGTTACCCTTGCCCCTCCGCGGACGAATGACAGTACCCATCCAATCGGAGGATAACCAAATCACGACAAGGATCCACCTCTGCAACCAAGAAGAGGACATGCTAATCAGCTGCCACTCCGCAGAAGACCTAGGCCTAGTGTCATTTGCGAGGAGTGTGAAGTTAAACCAAATGGACAACCTCCTCTACCAGTTCCCAAAACTTTTTGAAGGAGCGTGGTTCATCAAACACCCACCCGTTAAGCTGCACATCGACCCTAGGATCACTTCAACAGCACTCCGGCACTGCCGGATCCTGTTCCACCTTCAACAACTGGTGAAGCACAAGCTACAAAAACTAGAACAAAGGGTCATAGAAAAGGTGTTGAGACCAACCCTCTGGGTCTCCCCATTGTTCATCGCTGAGCAGCCAAAACAAACGGAGAAGATAAGACTGTGTATAGACATGCAGCTCCCAAATAAAGCCATTCGGCGGGAGTGCCACATAACCACAACCATGGATGAAATTGTAGCAGACATCAAAGGCTCCATGTGGTTCTCCAAGCTGGATCTAAACGCCGGACATCATCAATTGACCCAGGCAGAAAAAAACAAGGTATATAACAAAGAGTGGGCATAGTACCACTACACAGAATTCTGCAGAGTTGAACAAAAAGTCTGTGAACTCCGCTCCGCAACTCCATTGTCTCATGCTAATTAATTACCAAAACAGGAACCTCACATACTTGTGATAATATAGTCATCCCATATAAATGCAAATTCAGCAAGCAGGGAGATAGGTGATGATTTCTGGGTCCTCCATAACCTAGGGAGAGAACAAAGCAGATGCCTTGATTGAACACAAAGAGCACATCATACCGAATTATTTGATGGTGGTCCCATCCTCCTAGGACCACCCCAAGCACAGTTATTGGTAAAAATACAATCCCAACGAAAGGCCCTGCAAACCATTATGGGACAGGATTCTAGAGTTCCAAAACATTCCTCAAGGGGCAGGCTCTCCTGCTCAGCTGAGAGCTAATACTATAATATTCACTGCATTCTAGAATCTCGCCCCATAATGCTTTGCTGGGCCTTTGGTTGGCATTGTATTTTTGCCCATGATTTTGTTCGGGGTGATCCTCAGAGGATAGGACCCTCACAATCTCTTTGTGTTCAAGGCATCTGCTTGGTCCTCCCCCTAGGTTAGGAGAGACCGCACAATCATCACCTTTGTCATTGCCTGATATTTCTCAAAGCTCACTTTTGTGAATTGGTTATATGCTTTTTAGCATGTAAAAGTAAAACTGTTTTATCATAGGGTTGTGGGTGCAGTAGTTTTCTCCAGGAATTTTGCATGAATTCCGTGTTCATGAAACTCTCCTAATCTTATCTCAATGAATAAAACAAATATCACATACCTTTAGTAAAACAACAAATAACCATCTTTACATGCTGAAATGCATATAGTCTTCTCTCTTCTCATAAAAGTGAAAAGGTAGCAAACAATAACTTTAATTAAACAACAAAAAACTCTATCTTTATATGCTAAATTGCTTACAGTTATCGCTTAAAAAGTGAAAATGAAAAAAAAGCAAGCAGTGAGAGAGGTGATGATTTTGGGGTCCTCCCTAACCCAGGGAGAGAACCAAGCAGATGCCTTGAACACCAAGAGCACATCATGCTGAACGATTCGGTGGTGGTCCCATCCTCCTAGGACCACCCCAAGCACTGTCAGTTATGGGCAAAAATACTATCCCACCAAAAGGCCCTGCAAAGCATTATGGGACAAGATTCTAGAGTGCAGTGAATATTATAGTATTCAATATCAAAACATTCCTCAAGGGGCAGACTCTCCCGGCTCAGCTGAGAGCTAATATTATAATATTCACTGCACTCTAGAATCTCGCCCCATAATGCTTTGCTGGGCCTTTGGTTGGCATTGTATTTTTGGCCTTAACTTTCTTTGGGGTGGTCCTAGGAGGATGGGACCACCACTGTATCGTTCAGCATGATATGCTCTTTGTGTTCAAGGCATCTGCTTGGTCCTCCCCCTAGGTTATGGGTGACCCCAAACGCATCACCTCTCTCATTGTCTGATATTTTTTCAAAGTTCAATTTTGTGAATTGGTTGTATGCTTTTTAGCATGTAATGGTTAATTTGTCTTTTATCAAAGAATAGTGGGTGCAGTAACTAATTCTGCTATGTGGCGCAGTTGGAAATGTTGCATGAATTGTGTGTTTTCAATGTGATGTGTAGTTAACAAATCTCTGTAATCTCCGCAGTGGAGTTCATTGCCCACGGTTGTATATAACTATCTTTAGTACACACCTAGGATTACGCCGCTATAAATCTTTTCAGTAGTCGAGGTATTCCTAAATGTTGTGCGGTTGAACACTATAAGCATCTCAGAACCACAGTGAAGTGCCTTCAAGACTATGGTGTCATGCTACACCGAGCAAAGTGTCTATTCTTCCAGCAGAGGATAGAATTCTTCAGATACATATTTAACCAGAAAGGGATACAGGTAGAACCCGAAAATCCCAAGCGATAAAGCAAGCACCTTCGCCCACGAATGCTTCCGAGGTACGAAGTTCCCTTGGGAGGGCCATGTACTGGCGGCTGACCCACCATTGCAGAACCACTTAGTACCCTAACCCCGACAGACATGAAGTGGGAATGGGGCCACCGAGAGGAAGCAGCTTTCAAACGCATTAAGGCTGCCCTCCTCTACAACACCACGCTAGTGTACTTCAACCCCTAAAAGTGCACTGAACTGCTAGTAGATGCCAGCCCAATAGGCCTCGAAGCAGTGCTAGCCCAGGAACAAGAACCGGGGCAGCCCTAGAATTCGCCAGCAAAGAGCACTGTCCCACTGAGGGGCGATACATCCAAATTGAAAAAGAAGCCCTGGCAATTAGGTGGGTTTGCCAGCATTTCCATCTCTACGTAGGTGGCCAACCCTTTATACTCATTACCAACCACCAACCGCTTGTCCCGCTGTTTTGGGGATCAGTGCTGCATCTACTTCCCAGGATCAGATGGTGGGCCATCCAACAACAAAAGTATCTGATGGAAGTTGCATACCGGCCCAGAGTGAAGAGCCCGGCTGATTTCCTCTCCCATCACCCGATACAGTCGGATACCGAAGGCACCATCCTGGAGGCGGAGAGGACAGATGCACATATCAATATTGTATCGTCCGCGGCATGCCCCCGAGCTCTGACACTGGCTGACATCGTACAAGCCGCAGAAACATACCCAGTTTTCATCAAGGTGTGGGACACTGTCCAGGGGGGCACCTGACAGAATGTTCTGCACGATGCCAAAAAATGCTCAGGACAAGACCGGGAATACCTTACGAAAATGTTGAGAGTGAGGAATGAACTAAGTATAACCCAGGAAGGTGTCCTCCTACATGGATCCCGCAATGTCATCCCGGCAGCGCTGTACCTTCACGTAACACAGCTGGCACACGGGGGACACCAGGGGTCGATAAAAATGAAATCAAGGATTCAGGAGGAGGTCTGGTTCCCTGGACTGGAAGAGCTGGTGGAAGAGTCTGTGCCGCAATTCCGGGCATGCCAACACACAGGTGTCCCAGACAGGCCCACGCCAATCATCACCAAGGAATACAGGAGAATCACGCTAGCAACGATAGACACCTATTCCAAAAACCCAATTGTTGAAGTTGTCAGCTAAACTGCGTTTATGCATGTGGCTCTGGTATTGGAGAAAGTGTTTGCAATGTGTGGCTGCCCAGGCGAAATCAAGCTTTCGCGGCAGTTTCTTG
The DNA here is from genome assembly GCF_964261635.1 of Lissotriton helveticus. NCBI lineage: Eukaryota > Metazoa > Chordata > Amphibia > Caudata > Salamandridae > Lissotriton > Lissotriton helveticus. The sequence continues at coordinate 166,280,181 of NC_136057.1, read as the reverse complement.
CCACTAAAGCAGCGATAATGTTATCGCCGTTCTTGATAATATACATGACCCATAGTAGGTTTTCAAATAAAGACATTTTTGCATAATTTTCAAAAATGCCAACTGTGGGTCTCAGCGATTGAAAGCCCCCCTACATACAAATGGGCGTTTTGAATGACATGAGTTTGATTCTTAGCAGCACAGGCTTCTAGCCGAGGTTGGTAAATTGTGTTCCATGAGTTGGGTAATGTCATAGCAACATCTGTTATTCACAATGCCTAGCAATGGTAAAAGTGCAATGTTCAGCTCTTTTGAAAATGTTTTATACTCCTTGTGTTGAAAGCTCCCTGTTCACAGGCTCTGCTCAGCTCTCACCTGCAAGGGAGGGGGGGAGGGAGGCTCCTTCACCAAGAGCTGCAGTCTGCGCCTATTGTCTGCTGCAGTCACCCTGGAATGATTGAGAGAAGGATGGATGACTTTATCACATGAAAGGGACAAAAGGCTGTCCCTGAGAGGATGGTGCATGCGAGGGAGAGCTGGCAGCATCAGTACCAGCATCAGCTGTGGCGACACAAACAGAGAAGTGATCCTTGAAAGGTGGCTGGAAGCATTAAAAGCAGCACACAACAATGCAAACACTGAAGTCACGGAGGAAAGGAGGCTTTAGTCATTAGAAGCGGCAGCAAAAAAATCATATGTTTACTTGAAGTAAAATGGGCAAAGCTATAGAGACACACTTTAATTCTATCAGGTCTCATTTTCAATAAACTCGTTGATTATGTGTGTATGATGCAGCATTTGGTGCACACAAAAATATTTCATTAAAAAATAAAACAAGGCCAGTATTATGGTGCATCTAGATACTTATAAAGGTCTCGTTTCAAGGAACTGTTTTGGTAAAATGCACAATGTTACCTTTTATGAGTGACATCCTCTTTCCAAGATGGCGTCTGTGTTTTGCCAACTACTGCTGCTCCTAAAACAATGCACTTCATGCACTACACTGGAAGGACCCGCCAGGAGGTGGGTTCATACAACTAACAACCAACAGCATGACAGTGAGCTAGGAATACTTCTCTGGGCGGGTACAGGGTGTGATTGACACTAGTCACATCATGGCAACAGGACCCCTCACCCCACAACATAAGCATGCATCCCGCAAATAACACACTAGACACCAGTGTTAGTTTGGGAAAAGCTGCTGCTGGTTTATTACATACAACGTTATGTAATCATAGTGGGTTATCTTACAGGCGATCCAAGGGCAGGCCGCATTCTCGCCACCTGCCCGCCTGATGAGCCAGGCAGCACCGTGGCGAACCACCTATGTGCTGCCCCTTATGTTAATGATTATACTCCACCCCTTGCGGGCGGAGCGTAGCTACGCAAGACCCCAGTTGCACAGGCCCACAACCGCCCGAAGGACTACTGGGGCACCAACACGGGTTCCCGGAACCTCCCCTGAGGTCCCAGGTCTTAGGCTCTGGCACCCCTATGTGCCCGCTGAGGTACCGTGCTGCACCTCTCTGCTTCCAGATCGCCCTGTAACTCCGCCTGCAACGAAAATTAAAACATTAAAAGTTCAAACTGTCCCCCCCAAGCTGACACACATGGTGAGAGGTCGGGATGGAAAATGTGTTTCCCCGCTGGCGAGGTCACCATGACGCGTCTGGTGCGGCAAAGAGGCAGAGAAGATGGCGAGGGGGACTTAAGTACCCCTCGCCCTGCCTGCCACACCAGACGTGACCACCCAGCCTCCTCCCACGCTCCCTTCGGGATTCCTCCTCCCCGGGGGAGGAGTGGGAGCCAGAGGGGGGTGGGGGGTAGCCCTCTGTGACTAGGGGGCCGCCCTCCTGAGTGGCCACCGGGTGGCCTCGGGCAGCCGCATAGTTACATCATGGAAACAGGACCCCCCACCCCACAACATAAGCATGCATCCCGCAAATAACACACTAGACACCAGTGTTAGTTTGGGAAAATCTGCTGCAGGTTTATTACATACAACATTATGTAACCATAGTGGGTTATCTTGCAGGCGATCCAAGGGCAGGCCGCATTCTCGCCACCTGCCAAGCCTGATGAGCCAGGCAGCACCGTGGCGAACCACCTATGTGCTGCCCCTTATGTTAATGATTATACTCCACTCCTTGCGGGGCGGAGCGTAGCTAGGCAAGCCCCCGTTGCACAGGCCCACAACTGCCCGAAGGACTACTGGGGCACCGACACGGGTTCCCGGAACCTCCCCTGAGGCCCCAGGTCTTAGGCTCTGGCACCCCTATGTGCCCGCTGAGGTACCGTGCTGCACCTCTCTGCTTCTGGATCGCCCTGTAACTCCACCACAGCCCGGCCGGTGGCAACCGTCGCCGCCCGGGCCCCCCACTACCTAGCTTCCTTCCTACCTGCAACCTTTTAACTACAGCGCTACCTGTAGGTCTAAGAGGAAAAGGTCCATCCCTACAGGTGAGAGGTGGACCCGCCACCTCATGGTAGCCCTTGATCCTTTCCTGAATCATGTCATGCCTGATGAATCCCAGAGCCCTCTGCTCGGTGAACTTGCCTATGGCGCTGTTGACACTTCTCCAAGACCTCTCTACTGCTTCTCAGGATTTGGCACCTTGCTACCCTGGGTAGCACGATCTCCGGCCACCATACCTCACAATGCCTCCATGCGTTTGTAGACTTCCCCCAGGTCATTTTTTAACTGTGTGGGGTAAACAGTCCTTCCACATTAGTGGGGTTGTTGCTCCCCCAGGTGAATGACCAGCTGGTTGGGAGGGACTCCGAACGAGGCAGAGGGACTGCCTACTAATGCAATGGGGCGAGAAGGATTTAAACTTGGCCTCGCACAGTCGCTATACTTGCTAACTCAAGGCACTCGGAAAGACCATGGCTGGGCTTAGGGTGGCCTAAGGCCGGCTGTCCCTATAGTTGTGTGGGATTGCTTGTGCCCCACCAGACAGAAAGTCCTGCTGAGTCTGCAACTGGGAGGGAGACCCAGTATACGTCTTGCTGAAGCAACCTGCAACCTGCCCATGGCAGCAGAGGGATGTAAGTAAGTAAATCCACATTTGTAAAGCGCACAATCACCCGTAAGGGTCTCTAGGCGCTGGGGGCCGTCAGGAAGATTAAGCAAGCTATTGCCCAGAGTCACATGGTGCTGGGCTAATCTGCCGCCGGTGCCGGGGATCGAACCGTGATCCCCAGATTCCGGAGTCAGTCGCCCTGGCCGCGGCGCCACACCTCTTCCTAATGCCGACCCACGAGCATGGCCAAGCTCCAGGTCAGGGCTGGAGTGACCGTGCAAGGAGTGAAGAAGGCCCTCCCCTGCACGGGTCGCCCAACAGGCAAGTTGGCCCTGCTGCCTTGAGTTCCAACTTGGGGAGGGCGTTTCCCCTGTTCAATGACAATGGCCCGTAGGAATGCAGGATGTAAGGTGGGAGAGCTACCCTGCCCCACACTCTGCGGCACCACCGCTGACGCAAGCTACGAGGATACTGAAACCTGATAGACGGTCATTAAATGAGGCACTGGACGATACCCTCAAACTTAGTCTGGCACCACAGGTGAGGTCTGACTCACCCAACTACTGCTTATCTGTACCAGGGGGAGGGTGGCAGCAGGTTGGTCCATTGAAACAGGGGTGACAGTACCTCCCGCTCCTGCCCTTTCATAGCTCCTCCTTTGTGTTGTGATTTCCAGGGAAAGTGTGGATTATACTTCCCCCCCCCATTGGGCTGGTCACCGGTGGCAAAAGCATACAAAACCTAGGCATAAAGTTGGTTCCGGTAAACCATAATTATCCTGCCCCATGACCACAATCCTTGGCTCTCCCTGGTTCAACGCCTTCTTGCTAATAATGGCTTCCTTGAAGCATGTTAACATTGTTATGTTCCGCACTGTGGGTACTGGAAACTACTGAGTTTTAAGTAAGGTTCCACCAAGGGCAGCACTCCGCAACATTTGAAAATGCTGTGTTGCATGAGTAGGACAACCTGCCAGCGTGTCCAAACGCAACTAACAATTCAGACCCTACCTTGATAAGTGACCATCACTGGCCCCCAACGCGAGGCAAACAATACTAGGGCAACCGGCAGCCACCCTCACGCTTTCGTGCTGGTGGGTTGCTCCAAAAACTGGCAGCTGCTAGCTCGTCCCACCATGTGACCCCTGCTTGCCAACATTGCAAGGGGGGGGGGGGGCCTGAGGACTACTTACCATGCAAAATTTGCACAGTGTCTTAAAAGACCTTTGTCGTGCTGCCTACACATGATGCTTCTGGCCCTGCACTAGTACTCCTACTTTGGCGTTGGGTCAAAACACTTCACCAGGCACATTACGCCATAGTGGCTGATTAGACTTAGCCAAGGAAGTGGTATCTACATGAGATTTTCCTGAACGCTAGACCTGTGCTTCTACCTTCCCCCCACAAGAGATCGAACCCGGGTTGTGTCCTTGCCCACTACTTCTACAGGCGGTGCCCCTGAGAATCTGGAGATATTTGCCCTTGGAATTGTCATGCAACCTGCCCTGCTCACTGGACTCCCTATTGCGCAGCCAACAGTGTAGGTATGTGTCCTGAAAGGCCAGCCATCCGAACACACTGGCGAAAGGATCAACTGAAAGGGGTGGTTGGCGCATAAATTTGACCATCAAGCTGCTGATTAGTAACTGGGCCCAATGTTTAACATAGGCGGGTATCTCTCCCTGAATTTGGAGGAAATCTAACGAGGGCAGCTTGATTTATGCCTCTATGCTTGTTCATTAACGTGAGCAGGGTGCTTCTGCAAACTGTTGTCTACCTCTCAGTTCGACAAATACAACCTAGCTGAGTGCACTTTCTTAGAAGAGATGTAACTGCCCCCCGATTTTCAACGCGCCAGGAAGTCTTCATTCCACTTTCTCGCTAATAGACAATGCTGGGCTGCAACATAAGTTTAGGCCCCTGCCAGGGGCTGTGTCCTGGCGCGCGCACCCAAGTTAGGACCGAGCCGCCCACCCCTTGGTAGGCTCACCTGCTAATCACTTCGCAACCGTGCACCCGACAACTCGCCGATTGATCACTGCTAGCGAGCACTGGCGACCCTATCGACTGTATGTTGTGCCCTATAAATTACACCGACATGCAATATACGCATTAATGCCGTAGCCCAAAGGCTAAGAGAGAAACTGCGCCATAGGTCGAGCCTACCTATGGAATCGAAAGGCTAGCACCGCATGAGGGCCACGGGATACCCGTGCAGCTGACCGGGAATCATAGGCGGGTGAAGCTACGCCCAATGGGAAACATCCTTTACAGCGAAACTTTTACAACGCAGTGCTTTTACAACGCAGGTTTTACAACGAAAACCATTACAACGCATTGCGCTGGGGGCGCTCTAAGATGGGTAATAGATTTAATTTACTATCCAACACCTTCCCTAGTGTCCACGGGGACTGGAGTTGGAATAGTAAATTAAACTATTCACTATCCAGCACCCCAAAGCGCTATGCATTGTAAAGGTTTGCGTTGTAAAAGCATGCGTTGTAACGTCATACATCCATGCCTAATGGATGTAGTGTGTTCCCCTACGGACCACAAGCTTACGAATATTAGCACCCGACAGGGAAAGTGTCCACAATCATCGCCTAGCACCAATGGTGGGAACGAGCAACCTCTTTTCCCACCCCCTGCTGAAACCATAAGCTGGTAACCACCCTTCTTCCAGTGTGAAGCTGCACCCCTTACTGCCACGCATGACCACTGCAGCCCCAAGCCTGTGGTGCATAGGCTCTAACAGTACCAAGGCGTGCAACTACAAGACCCAAGACCCACTTAATAGGGTCTACCAACTCTAAGCGTCAACCTGGTCCCACACACAAACCTGGTTTAGCCCTCTGCTCAGGAATCATGGTGCTATACTTGAACTCGTTCGGAAGCTAGCTTGTCTCTCATTCGTAGTAAGTATATTGGTGGTGGAGGACCTCATCTCCTCTGACCAGGGGGTCCCGCCGGAGCCCCAAAATAACCAACACATTGACGCTAGGGAGGTAGTAAAAAGTTCCAGCAACCTAATATGCTGCATGGTACACGCCCCACCCCCGGGCTCTCTAATTTGTTTGCCCTGACTGGTAGTAGGAAACATCCGAGCTGAGTATAGCTACCTGCGAGGACACTGAAGGCAAGCCAGGTGCACAGGGGCAAGCCACTGCTCGCGTGCACTCGCCGAGGATTTCCAACAATACCATATCGGGGGAGAGCTCAGTGCCCGCAACTCAGCCTCCAAGCGCGGCGCTGTCCGGGGTATGTACTCTCCCCTATTCCCCAAATCAATGTTGCCACTGCTGCCTACGCAGGGGCCCTACAATAAACTGGCGCCTAGAACCAAGCTTTAAGGGAAGGGCGTTGGCTGTGCAAGAGAGCCTCAAGGCTCTCAAAGTTGTGGGTTTCAGTGCACGTGAAACCCCAACCTTAAAACCACCACATACGAATCAACACCAGAGCCGGTTTATACCTCATAAACCCCCCTTACGAGGATTGCGCAGGGGGGGCATGAGCCGCAATTCCTCAAATCTTATGCACACTGACGCCCAGTGACTTCTACTGGGGCTCCATACACCTATTCCAGGTGTAATTGCTCTCAAAACACACGGTCATATTTCCACCTCTACCCGGAGTTGCTACAAATCCTACCACACTGTATCAATCGCCTCCTACAGCACTGTAATAATCGCATACTGCAGCACTGCATAATTAAACGCATCTTGCATGCTGGAAGGCTTAGCCCTTTACACAACCAGTTGACACAACAGAGCAGCAAGATCCCGGGGAAGTTTCCCTGCTTCAGGCAGAGAGAAGAGGCTGGACAACTAAGAAAGACAGAAATGAAATCGTAAGCCTATCAACGGCCTTTATGGCTAACGGCAGCCAATCAGCAGGGGGGTGGAACCAACCCGATGACCTCGCTCCTGTCTCGAAACTTTTATTACGCACGTTGTAGTATTAAATACTGACCCGCGCTAGACCGAACAGGGACCGCCCTATTGGAAATAACTGAAGCTATCGGGAATCAGTAGGGCAAATAGGCATGCTAACAAACTACGATCTGGTATACATGGCAACGTTTTCACGTTGCAAGAGGGAGGATTTTGAAAGAAATGCCACCCGCCAGAAATCGTATGAATGTATTTTCCTATTACTATACTCGATGTATTGGACCGCTACCATGAGCGCCTAGTCCATACATGTTTCTGGCACGGGGAGGTTATTGTGATTGCCAGGAGACACCGGTGGAGTTCGCGACCCCGAGGCTCGAACCCTGGTCTCCAGCATCACAGTCGGCAATCTAGCCAATGGTCCACAACCAACTTGCCCGTGTAGGTGCACTGGTCATAAACCACTGCTTTCGTTCAAAGGAGGCTCTCATTTCCTTGCGCCTTATTGATTTCAGCAAGCAAGGAGAGCTTGTATTCTTCGTGTGAGAACCCGTGCCTCCCGCGCTTCCTTGACACCTATCCCGCTCAAATTCTACCCCTAGGGGAAGGGACACCGTTGGATTCCGTTGTAGCCCCGATGACCTAATCAGCCAAAGAATAGCTGGCCTTGCACAGTGATACTCCCAGCGAGCTGGGCATCCTCCTCCCCCCCGACATGAAAGGTTTGTGTCTCAGGAGGACTCAGGTGTGCAGCGCAAATCTCCCGTAGGAGGAGGTCTGCCACGGGACAGACGCCCCCCCCCCCCGGCCACGAAAGCCTGCCCCGCATGTTCGGGGAAGAAGCAGGACTGCGACTCCCGCTCGGGCACACTGCCCGCTGCTGGGTGCCGGTAGCAGCCTAGATTTACCATGGCAATATAGCTACAAGGCAAACGGAGTTCAAACACCTATGTTAGTGCTGCCTGAACCCGCCCCTACCCTGTCACCGTAACTCTCCCCAGACCTGGGGTCGAGCCACATAAACATCGGACCAAAAATGCAGGGTCCCAGGGGGGAGGCGAAGCTAATGACGCTGGCCCCAAATTACCTATGCCGAGGCACGACCCAAGGGCACCAAGGCAGCAGGGACCCGCCACCTGGAATTCGACACCCGCCATGCCTCCGGTGTCGTGGCTGCAGGTACTCACTGAAGGGAGATGCCAGGGATCGGCCTGGGCCTCATACATGCGAAGCATGCACTCGAACACTGATCCCGGGAATGAAGCTCCGCCCCCAGAGCACCTCACGATGCTCTCGACTTTATGGCTAATGGACCTAGACATCAAATGTATGGCCTAGGCGCAGATGAAGGCCCAATGTCCGACGTTACACATATTTCACTACCAGAATCCACCTGCCCATGCCATAAACGAATACAATTAATTGCCTCCCCCAAGGAACATGCTGCCAAGTTACTCCTCATGCGCGAGCCTCCTTGGCAAATAATGCCTGTCCGGGACAGTCAACATTTGTATCCCGGATGCCCATGCGGCTCCCACGCTGCCACCTGAACTGACTAAAATGCGCACCACGAGGAAGCGGCCTCCATTTGTCGCGCGACCGTCTGCCGAGCACCCACGAGTAGATGTGGCACCCGCTGTCCCCTTCGGGCACTCTACCATCCTCGCAACATCGAGTACAAGTGTTATCGTAACCGACAGCCTATGAGAACACATCTTGAAAATTACCCTAATGCAATCCAGCCTCTAAGGTGGCTTAGATTCTCCGGCTGGCCAGTGACCCAACATCACTCCTTTCCTCATGCTACGCTGTGTGTTCTGTGCACCGTGTATGAGCACGCCAGGACTTCCGTTCCACTAAACATTCAGCACGGAGGAAACACCTTTGTCAGTAGTTATCCAGAATTCACCAATAAAGGAGTGGGGACAGGAACTCTATTCCAAGTTCCATATGGTCATACCTAAGCGACCTGGCCAAATCGAGTTTTCTACCCAGTTCACCATAAATTGTAGTATCCTAGAGCAGTGGTTCCCAAACTTTTGACTCCTGAGGACCCCCATTGAGTCACCACTGGAAGCCGGGGACCCCCAAGCAATTTGTATGAGTTAAATTTCAAATACTAAAACAGCAATTCGAAAAAAATACACACGTGTGCTCTCAAAACAAAAACTCAAAGTACTTAGGGGCAGATTTACAATAAGTGACGCATCCATGCATATCAGCAGGGATGCGCCACTTATTGTGCGCCATGCCTCCGCCACCATTGATGCGCCGCATTTACAATGCTGCGCCTCATGGGGCAAAAAAGCACAGATGCATGACGGATCTGTGCCGTAAAGGTGGCGCATTGCTGGAGCAATGCTCTGGGGGGCTGAATCTTGTTAATGCTGTGTCAATCCTTACGACGGCTTCAAGCAGGCGCAGTGTTTTGACGCCGCATGGGCCCCAAAGTGACTAAGTGAAATCTTGTAGATTTCACTCAGCCACTTTTAGGAGGCGTCCCTGTGCCGGAACGCCTCCTTCTGGCGCAGGCTTTACAACGTGGCGCATCTCCCAGATGCATCACGTTGTAAATACCCTGCACCATGGCGCATCTTTTGCGTCGCCGCTGCAACACGAAAGTGAGGCAACGGCGGCATAAAAGAGGCGCCAGGGGCTTGTAAATCTGCCCCAAAGGATTTTGGGGCCAGATGTACGACCATTTCATTTAGCGCCTCGCAATTGGCAAAATATTGCGAGTGGCAAATTGCGGGTCGCTAAATGAAATGTACAACAGTGTGTTTAACACTGTTTCGGATTCCCAATGGGGTCGCAAATTGCGAGGTTCATTAATATTAATGAGCCTCTCGTAATTTGCGAGCCTATTGGGAATGCCAGCCCTCCTAGGTATGGTGCCTGCTGGGCTCTGCAGGCCACCATGTCCGGGACTTGCTTTTAAATAAAGCAGTTTAAAAAAAATGCAGGCCATTTACCATGCATTTAAAAAAAAAGAAAATGAAACGTTTTCGTTTCATTTTCTAAGGGCAGGCAGAGGTCCCTGGGACCACTGCTTGCCCTTAAAAAATAATTTTGCATGCATTGGGACCCCTTCCCATTTGCAAATGCATTATCATCTACTTGAAGTAAGTGGTAATTGCGAGTGTTTTGCGACCGCAAAACATTTGTACATGGTTTTAAGACTCGCTATTTGGAAGGGAATGCCCCTTCCAAATAGCAAGTTGCAAAACCTATTTAGCGAGTCGCAAACAAATTGCGACTCGCGAAATAGGCAATGTACATGGCCCAATACGTTTTTGCATGTGAAAGCGGGTTCACGAACCAGTTCGCGCATGTAAAAACGGATCGTACATCTGGCCCTTAGTATTTTATATTGAAGTAATAGCCCCTATGTCTCATGCATTTCATTTGTTTTTTAGCATCTCTCATACCATTGTAGGATGTCAGAGCACTTTACACCACACACATATAGAGACATTGAATCGTACATGTAGATCAGAGTGTATATAAAATGTTTAAAGAGTGCTTGGTCTGGAAAAGCACAAACTCAGGATTCAGAACATAACACAGTGGCTATCACTGACTTTAACATTAAAAATGTATTTCCACCCAAATAAATCTTTTTAGCAGCATCAGGATGATGAATAACTGGGAAAAACAAAAGTTACTAACTGGTACCATGCAGTTTGCAAGCAGCTCTTTGATGACAGTTTATAGGTCCCACTGCTACATTACGATTGTCACTTACGAAGTGCACAGTAACAAAAGAATCTCTGTGACAAAAGCAGTAACCACGAACCTATGCACATAAAATGCTGCTTTTTAAAATGCATGTTACATGTTCTTTGCAGTAGGCACATTAACCCTGTGTGCTACATTAGTTAAGTTAAAGCTGCCACTAAACAAAACTCTCCTTACACTCCAGCAGGTACATTAATCACTGGCTTATCTTGACACTTTTATTGCTGCTGGAAAGCTGCTAATTATACAAGAAACTTTTCTGTGCTTTTAAAACTGTTGCCTGCGGACCCCCTGGGAATGTGTCCGGACCCCAGTTTGGGAAACACTGTCCTAGAGCTTTGAATGCCAAGCGTTCTGATGCGCTAACGATACCCTTTACTGATATCGGCATTCAACCCCGGACAGCGAGGCCCACCAACGAGTGGCCTCCGCCAGACAAGTCAGCCCCCCTGCCGGCCCAAACATGCCACGATAAGGTATCCAAAATGGCGCCAGCCTCTAATCCCGATGCCCCCCCCTGCCGTCGCCTGCACCAAGACCGACGGAACAGGAAAATTGCTGCAGCGCCACCTACTCACTCCCATGCCACAACCAACCCGGCGAGCTAAGCAACACTGGCGATGCCTATAAGTTGAGAGGGTGCGTGCGGAAACCCGAGGGGACGACCATACCGCAAGCGGCCGGAAACCAGCTCAAGCTGCAGGCAAATTGCCCACCGGACACCCGTCCCTTGCCCTGCCCCCTGCCCAACACCCGGTCGAGGCCCACAAAGAATTCACTACTGACCGGGGCCGACCCGAGGCCCCGTTGGCACAGGGTCCCTCCGGGGCATGGCCCACCAGAGAATCCCAGCGGGGTGGGCAGAGCAGCAGACTAACCTCCAAGCCACGCGACTCTGGCACACCGGAATGGCTCCCGAGTTAAGGGCAGACAGCGTGTCTAGCTGCCGAGGCATCAACGGCGTATCCCGCGCAGAAGATGTGTGTCCCCGCTGGCGAGGTCACCACGACGCATCCGGTGCGGCAAAGAGGCAGAGAAGATGGCGAGGGGGACTTAAGTACCCCTCGCCCTGCCTGCCACACCGGACGTGACCACCCAGCCTCCTCCCACGCTCCCTTCGGGATTCCTCCTCCCCGGGGGAGGAGTGGGAGCCAGAGGGGGGCAGGGGGAAGCCCTCTGTGACTAGGGGGCCGCCCTCCTGAGTGGCCACCGGGTGGCCTCGGGCAGCCGCATTTCACTAAGCAGTAGCTGAAGAGGGACAAAGCCTGACCCTACCTCAGCCTGCAGTAGAAGCTGGAACAGCGTGACACTGCCTCAAGGAGCACTAGGAGCTGCCACAGTCTGATTACATCCAATCATGGACCGGGGAGCACCACAATGTGACGTTGCTGGAGTGCGTAACACAGGCCGCCACAGCCTAGTCTTGACTGAATGTGCAATAGAATCAGCTGCAGACTGACCATGCATGAGTGGTCTCCAGAGGGTGCCAAAGCCAGACCTTGCCTAGGAGTCCAAATGAGCCCATTCACAGTGTGAATGAAACAATGCACATGAGAAGTTTCCCTTCTCCACAGTACCTATTACCTAGCTGAGGTCAATACTTCCCCAAATATGGCACTACCTACCTAGCATGCATAAGGGGGGAAACACGTCACTAGAACATCCGTAACCCTGCCTGAGTGTGCATCAGATGCTGCGGCATCCTAACCCTTTTTGATTGTGCATCGGGGGCTGCCGCATCCCAACACTGCCTGAGTGTGTATCGGAGGATGCTTCATCCTAACCCTGCCTGAGTGTGCATCGGAGGATGCTGCATCATAACCCTGCCTGAGTGTGCATTATATGTGCATTTTAACCCTGCCTGAGAATGCATAAGAGTCTGCAGCATCCTAACCTTGCTTGAGTGTGCCTCAGAGGCTGCTGCATCCTAACCCTGCCTGAGTGTGAATTAGACATACTTAGACCTGCCTTGCCTGAGTGTGCATCAGAGACTGCCACACCCTAACCCTCCCTAAGTATGCATCAGAGGCTGCTGCATCCTAACACTGCCTGAGTGTGAATTAGACATACTGAAACCCCAGCCGGACTGGCTGTAGCGGGCACCGGGCGTTTCCCCGGTGGGCCGCCAGGTTGGGGGGTGGTTTTGGGCAGCTCAGCCGCACCCCCTTAGTTCCCCCAGGGGGGCCGGCCCAGCAGTTTGCCAGAGCTGGTTTTGATTCCCAGTCCGGTCCTGCTTTAGTCCTGCCTTGCCTGAGTGTGCATCAAAGACTGCCACACCCTAACCCTCCGTAAGGATGCATCAGAGGCTGCTGCATCCTAACCCTGCCTGAGTGTGAATTAGAAACATGCTTAGACTGGACTTGCTTGTGTGTGCATCAGAAATTGCTGCATCCTAACCTTGCCTGAATGTGCATCAGAGGCTTTCACTTCCTAACCCTGCCTGACTATGCATCAGAGGCATACCAGAACTGGCCTTGCCTGACTGCATCGGAGGCAGTCACATCCTTACCCTGCCTGAATGTACATCAGAGATTGCTGCATCCTAACTCTGCCTGAGTGTGCACTGGAGGCTGATGCAACCTAAACATGCCTGAGTGTGCATCGGAGACTGCTGCATCTTAACTCTGCTAGGGTGTGCATTAGAGGGTTTTGTGTCCTGATACTGACTGAGAGTGCATCAGCATGTGCTTTAGAGAATGATGCACCCAAACCCTGCCTGAGCGTGCATCAGTGATTGCTGCATTCTAATCCTGCCTTAGTGTGCATCAGAAGCTACAGTATCCTAACCCTGCCTAAATGTGCATCGGAGGCACACCAGGACTGGCCTTGCCTGAATGTTTATTAGAGACATACCAGGACTGGCCCTGCCTGCATGTGCATTAGAGACACACCAGGACTGGCCCTGCCTAAATGTGCATTAGAAGCACATCAGGACTGGCCTTGCCTGAATGTGAATTAGAGGCACACCAGGACTGGCCATGCCTGAATGTGAATTAGAGGCACACCAGGACTGTCCTTGCCTGAATGTGCATTAGAGGCATACCAGGACTGGCCTTGCTTGAATGTGCATTAGAGGCACACCAGGACTGGCCTTGCCTGAATGTGAATTAGAGGCACACCAGGACTGGCCTTGCCTGAATGTGAATTAGAGGCACACCAGGACTGGCCTTGCCTGAATGTGAATTAGAGGCACACCAGGACTGTCCTTGCCTGAATGTGCATTAGAGGCATACCAGGACTGGCCTTGCTTGAATGTGCATTAGAGGCACACCAGGACTGGCCTTGCCTGAATGTGAATTAGAGGCACACCAGGACTGGCCTTGCTTGAATGTGAATTAGAGGCACACCAGGACTGGCCTTGCTTGAATGTGCATTAGAGGCACACCAGGACTGTCCTTGCCTGAATGTGCATTAGAGGCATACCAGGACTGGCCTTGCTTGAATGTGCATTAGAGGCACACCAGGACTGGCCTTGCCTGAATGTGAATTAGAGGCACACCAGGACTGGCCTTGCCTGAATGTGCATTAGAGGCATACCAGGACTGGCCTTGCTTGAATGTGCATTAGAGGCACACCAGGACTGGCCTTGTCTGAATGTGAATTAGAGGCACACCAGGACTGGCCTTGCCTGAATGTGCATTAGAGGCATACCAGGACTGGCCTTGCTTGAATGTGCAAATAGACACACCAGGACTGGCCTTGCCTGAATGTGAATTAGAGACACACCAGGACTGGCCTTGCCTGAATGTGCATTAGAGACACACCAGGACTGGCCTTGCCCTAATGTGCATTAGAGACACACCAGGACTGGATATGCCTTTGTGGGCATCAGTAGTGAGTCTGCTAGAGACTATAGAAGTCTGACCAGTCTGGGGGGAGCTTGCCACAGCCGATGGCGGACGCTTGATCTCGAAGCTCCGCGCCATCGCCAGATTAATCTGCTAATTATCCTGCCTACACGGGACCTGAGAGGACACAGAAGTGTGCAAATGCGCCTGGAGACCTCCGCTGCCTGATGTGAGTGGAACGGGGGCACTCCGAGTTGCAGAGGTGCGTGCAACGAGTGATTGTGTGCCGGAGACCTGGGCCGCTCATCCATGACCTGGATTTTACACGTCGGCCGTAGTGCCTGCTGAGACGTGCGGCAGACCGGAGCGAGGTCGGCCCGGTGGGGGGGCGGAGAGCTGCGAGAGACCGGAGGAAGACATAGCTGCCTTGAGGGATAGTGCGTTGCGCCACCACGTCCTGGGTTGCCACACAGCTTGGATAGGGAACCCCCGTCGGACAGTTAGGGGGTCCATGCTTGATGCTGCACCTCAGGGCCCTGAGATCTGGGTTCTTGGAGCCCCTGCAACCCCCCCCCCCCCCCCCCCCCCCCCGGCACAGTGAAGATACGCGGTGGCCCAACAGCACCGCTGGAAACGTCTTGCACACATTTTTGATGCATTCTGAGCCTGGCAGCACACGACGCAAGGCCCATAAAACGGGACTGTGGGACCCACAAGAGAATAGGTCTTGACGGAGACTTGGGAGCGCTCACAGGTTCGACGCTGCAGCAGCGCAGAGGAGTGCATGAACGGTGGCGCACGATCAAGGGTGGTGAGTGCGGCCTGCCTCGGTGACCTGTCTGTGACGTGCTCTGGTGCCGGCCTAGTGCCACAGCGGTAGGGGAGATCCACCATACTGCGTCTGCAGCGTGAACAGCTCTTGAAGGATTGCTGGACTGTGTCCCTTGGGCCTGAGCCGGCCCTGGTAACCCGGTCTAGATAACGACGGCTAATTGCTTGGCAGGCGGACTGCCTGATCTCTCGGCACCAGAAAGCCGAAACGCAAAGGGAGTTCGCGACAGGAGTTGCCCTGAGACTTGGGTGCAGCATGGGTAAGAGAGACAAAACCCAAACCAAGCTACCCTTCGAGCAGCGCCGCACCAGGGCCCCGGAAACACAGGTAATGGAGACTACCCCACAGACGAGAGGGGCCGAAGGCTCGTTTTACGCAGACATTAAAGCACTGTTGGTGACGATGGAAAAGGGCCTCCAGGACAGCATGACAACGCTGGGCTCCAATGTCACTGTTGGTGACAATGGAAAAGGGCCTCCAGGACAGCATGACATCGCTGGGCTCCAATGTCAATGTCAACGTCAAAGGTTCTTATATAGCGCCTTATCACTGCAAGGTCTCAAGGCGCTTGCTTTGGGAACCCGTCCTGGCTTTTTCCCTGTGAGATAACCCCTACTGGGCATCCCCAAGGTAAAAGCCAGGCATCCCGCCGCGGGGGGGCCGTAGTGGAGATTAAGCAAGCTATTGCCCAGAGTTGCAGAGTATGAACCCGTGATTCGAGTAGGCACCGAAGCGAGAATTATCGAGTCCGTGGACATTTGGGCTGAAGACCCTGCCACGTCGGGAATTGAACCCTGGTCCCGGGTCTGACCTCTGCTTCAGGGTCTGCCTCCTCTAACCAGTGAGCCACACTTCTCCACTCCAAAATAGATGCCCTCTCCTATCGAATGGATCGCATGTCGGAAAGAGTTGACAAACATGCTGAGCGACTAGACATGGCAGAGAGGTGCATAACGGAAGTGGAAGAGGCGCAAACGGAACAGTTCCAAGCCCGAAAGCAGCACGACAGGATACTGCAGGTCATCCAAGACAAATCGGAGGACTTGGAGGCCCGCTCTCGCAGATCGAACATACGAATCACGGGAGTGTCGGAGACCACACAAACGGGGAAAATGGAACTCTTCGTTGAGAAACTGCTGCTAACGCTGCTGGGAGCTGATGCATTCTCGCCGATGTTTATAGTCGAGAGGGCTAATCGCACGCTGGGCCTGCGCCCGAAGCCAGAAGCTCCCCCGAGGCCTATCATCGCCAAGCTCCTAAATTACAGAGACAGAGACACAGCCTTGCGGATAGCCCGAGAGAAAAAGACACTGCAATTCGAGGGATCTGACATCTCTTTGTATCCGGACTTCACTGCGAAGGTGCAAGAAGAACGAAAACACTTTGCTCCGTACAAGAGACAACTATGTGACCTTGGGCTGGACTACGCCATGCTCTATCCAGCAAAATTGAGAATTAACCGGCAAGGTCACTCTCACATCTTTACGGATCCTAAGGACCTCCACAAGGCGCTGAAAGTTTGGACAAAAGAACGCAGGGGTAGCCCTAGGAGTCAGAACGGTGAGGAGGAATCCAGCTGCCAACTGGACAAACAGGACTAGTAAAGCTGCATGAACTCGGTGCTTTGCGGCATGAGGAACCTTTGACTGTTCACAGAGTGCCCTGATATAATCTTATGGCTTGGCGCTGCTGCTTGGGAACATCCTAGCATCCGAGCGCGCACTAATTGAGCCTCTGAGAGAGAGGACATGGCAGTCCAGAGGATTCGACATATTGGTGAGACTGTTTTGATTTGCCTATTGTCGCTGCGCTTAGAGTACGCACACCGACTCAGCCGCCATATACGAGTTACGGACTGGCGCGGCACACGCACCAGCAACAGTAGGGGGTACTTTGGGCGTGGGGCGTGCCTGTTAGTAAATATGTCATAGTAACCGATATGTACCCTGATGGCTCGTGCTGGCATAACCTCCTCTGGCGTTGGTGGCGGGGACGGGGCTTAAGCAGGTACCGCCTGAAGTTACGGCTGTATCACCTGGCAACCTCGGCCCTCGCGCTGTGTGCACTGTTGGTCCCCTTCAGGGATTTTCTGAATATGTTCGGGGAGAATTGGGAGGGGGACGTTGACATGCTGGGCCAAGTTGGGGTTGGTCTGCTGTGGGAGGGGGATGAAGAAGTTCGGAGGGGATTGCAAACAGTATGGCCATGTTTGGCGGAAGTTTGTTCTATTACATTGGGGAAATTGTTTAAACTGACTTTGCACTAAATGACCAAGACTTACACAGATAGAAATATGCCTTCTTTCTACCCAATAACGAGACGTAATGGCTTACACCACCACAGACGGGGGGACAACGAGCACACCTAGACTAACAGCTGTCACTTGGAATGTCCGTGGCCTGAACGACCATCGCAAGGTCAGGAAGGTCGTCAGCTACTTGCAGCGCCAGCACATAGATATAGCCCTACTTCAGGAGACACACCTTCCTGCACACAACCACATGCTTCGAAGCAGAGGATTGGAGGGTAACATCTCTGCAGCGGGGTTCACTACTAGCGCCAGAGGGGTTTTGACATGGGTTAACCCTAAGTCCAAATTGCAGATCCAAACGCTGGAATCAGACCCTGATGGCAGATTTGTTATATCTAGATGTTACGGCCCAGCCACGGACCTTACAGTTGTCAATACCTATGGCCCCAATTTTGACTCGCCAGAATTCTACAAGACGCTTGCTGTTAAGATTAAACGTCTTGACCACAGGAATTTGCTATTGTAGGGGGGAGACTTCAATCTCACTATGGACCCGACCTTAGACAGATCAACTGGCCCTACCCGCAGACCCGCAGCTTCTGCATTGGAGCTGCAGAGTGCCATCACCTGTCTGGACTTGGGGGATGTATGGCGGTCCCGGAATCCGCAACAGGGAGGATACACGCACTACTCTGCATATCATAACGTCCACACTAGGATAGACTACTTGTTCGCTTCATCCTCCCTCTTAGACCGAGTGCGGGACTGCAGGGTATTGCCCAGAACACTATCTGATCACTCACCGGTACTGATGGAACTTCACATCCTAGGCAAAATCATACCGCCATTTGCATGGAGGTTTACACCTAACTCACTACTGGACCCAGTGTTTAGGGGAGAGTTGGCTGAGGCCAGTGACACGTTTTTTGAACAGAACATAGGCTCGGTCGAGAGCTTCCAAGTTGTTTGGGAGGCCTTCAAGGTCTATATCAGAGGAGTCGCGATGTCCAAGCACTCAGGCATACTTAAAGCAATTAGGGGGAGATTGGCGGACCTTGAGAAAAGTCTAGGGGAATTGGAGCACAGACAGCGTTGCCTCGCAGATGACACTGTTAGCGCAGAAATTAGGACCCTACTAGCGGAGTATCATGAGGAAGCAGACAGGGAGGTCAAACACATGAGCAAATACTCCACGGCTCGGGTATATGGAGAGGGGGAGCGGCCAAGCGCAGTGCTGACCAATCTCATGAAGGGAGCACGACGGCGCCATCACATCCCTATGGTGAACACCGCGGCGGGAGTACCGACTACAGATGAGAGAGGAATAGCTGACCTTTAAAGACTACTACTCGGATCTGTACTCCTCTAAAATCGGCGACATGGAAGAGGAAATTGTTAACTACTTAAGTCATATAGACATCCCCACACTGGCCAACTCCGATAGGGAATTTCTCATGCAACCAATAGAAAGGGACGAGATTCTAGACGCGCTCGCCAGTATGAAATCGGGCCGCGCACCGGGAGCTGACGGCCTCACGGCGGGCTTCTACAAAGCCTTCAAGGACCAACTGCTCCCACACCTTTCGACCCTATTCGACGACATATGTGTGGAAGGCAGCATGCCAAACTCTATGAGGGAAGCTCTCCTGGTAACAATATTGAAGCCGGGAAAGCCACACGATGAGTGCAGCTCATACAGACCCCTGTTGTTGCTCAATGTTGATACCAAACTATTTGCCAAGGTTCTAGCCACTCGATTGGCCCTGCTTGTTGATGGACTGGTAGCCCCGGACCAGGTGGGGTTTGTCCCTGGCAGGAACCTAGTCTACAACATACGCACGGTCCTGGGAATGTTCCAACATGTTAGACCAGATAGAAAGGCACTGGCTGTCTTCCTCGATATGGAGAAAGCCTTTGATTCCATTGAGTAGCCCTTCATGCGTATAGTACTGCAGCGTATGGGCCTGGGACAGCCATTTCTACAAATGTTAGGGGCGTTGTACCACGATCCGAGTGCGAGGCTCCGTATTGGAGACCTGGTCACGGACCCCTTCCCTATTTCCAGAGGGACTAGACAAGGATGCCCCCTCTCGCCCCTCCTATATGCCCTGGTGGCTGAACCGCTGGCTTGCGCTCTGCGGGAATACCACCGAAACGAAGGCATAGGCTTCCCGGGATACAGGATTATAGTGTCGATGTACGCAGACGACACCTTGCTATACGTCCGCGACCCTGATAAAAACTTATCATCAGTGCTTAGGGAGGTGGTTCGATTTGGGGCGCTCTCTGGTCTCAGGGTCAACTGGACCAAGTCCCTAGCCTTTCTACTTACACCGCTCACGCAGCAAGAGCAAATGGAATACCCCCTCCAATGGACCACGGATACGGTCCGCTATTTGGGGATACACCTGCACACAGACGCGGAAATCCTCTTCAGAGCCAACTATGGCACTGCGGTCAGTAAGCTTGAAGATGACGTAAAATCCTAAACTTACTACTTTTGGTATTCACAGAAGTTAGGATTTTGTCTTAAGTTTGTCTTAAGACAAAATCCTAACTTCTGTGAATACCAAAAGTAGTAAATTCATCCTGTGAATACCAAAAGTAGTAAGTGCATTCTGTGAATGCCAAAAGTAGTTAGTGCATTCTGTGAATACCAAAATAGTAGTAAGTTTAGGATTGAGTCTTAAGTTCATTCTGTGAATCGGGCCCCCTGACTCTGCCTGAGTGTGCACTCAGTGCTGACACTAACTGACCCTGACTGAGTGAACACTAGACACGACCACTGTAAGACCCTGCCTGAGTGTGTACAGAAGCTATCACAGCCTGACTCTGGACGAATGTGCACGGAGGCTACCACAGCCTGACTCTGCCTGAGTGTGCACTCAGTGCTGACTCAGACTGACCCTGGCTGAGTGAACAGTAAAGGCAACCACTGTAAGACCCTGCCTGAATTTGCACACAGGCTACCACAGCCTGACTGTGCCTGAGTGTGCACTCAGTGCTGACACCCACCGACCCTTACTGAGTGAATATTAGGGGCACCAACTGTAAGACCCTGCCTGGGTGTGCACAGACCCTACCTCAGCCTCACTCTGCCTGAGTGTGCACTCAAAGCTGACAGAGAATGATCCTGACTAAGTGAACACTAGACGCGACCAATGTAAGACCTTGCCTGAGTGTGCACAGAGGCTACCACCATCTGACTCTGCCTGAGTGTGCACAGAGGCTACCACAACCTGACTCTGCCTGAATGTGCACGGAGGCTATTACAGCCTGACTCTGCCTGAGTGTGCACTCAATGCTGACCCAAACTGATCCTGCCTGAGTGTGCACAGAGGCTACCACAGCCTAACTATGCCTGACTGTGCACTCAGTGTAGACACCTACTGACCCTGACTGAGTGAACACTGGAGGCTACCACATCCTGACTCTGCCTGAGTGTGCACTCAATGCTGACCCAAACTGACCCTGACTGAGTGAACACTAGAGGTGACAACTATGACACCCTGCTTGAGTGGGCACAGACGTTACCACAGCCCGACTCTGCCTGAGTGTGCACCCAGTGCTGAGATAAACTGAGCCTGACTGAGTGAACACTGGAGGCAACCAATTAAAGACTCTGCTTCAGTGTGCACGGCCTGGCTTTGCCTGACTGTGCACAGACCCTACCACAGCCTGACTCTGTCTGAGTGTGCACTCAGTGCTGACGCAGACTGACCCTGACTTAGTGAACACTGGAGGCGACCACTGATAGACCCTGACTGAGTGTGCATGGAGGCTACCACAGCCTAACTGTACGTGAGTGTGCACAAACCCTACCACAGCCTTACTCTGCCTAAGTGTGCACTCAGTGCTGACACAGACTGATCCTGACTGAGTGAACACTAGAAGCAACCACTGTGAGACCCTGCCTGAGTGTGCACAGAGGCTACCACAGCCTGACTCTGCCTGAGTGTGCACTCAGTGCTGACACAGACTGACCCTGACTTAGTGAACACTGGAGGTGACCACTGTACGAGCCTGCCTCAGTGTGCACGAGGCTATCACAGCCCGAAACTGCCTGGTTTTGCACGGAGGGGACCACAGCTTAACTCTGCCTGAGTGTGCACTCAGTGCTAACTCAGACTGACCCCGACTGAATGAACACTAGAACGCAACCACTGTAAGACCCTGTCTGAGTATGCACGGAGGCTATTGCAGCCTGACTCTGGCTGAGTGTACACAGAGGCTACGACAGCATGAGTCTGCCTGAGTGTGCACAGACCCTACCGCAGCCTGACTCTGCCTGAGTGTGCACAGACCCTACCACAGCCTGACTCTGCCTGAGTGTGCACAGACCTTACCACAGCCTGACTCTGCCTGAGTGTGCACAGACCCTACCGCAGCCTGACTCTGCCTGAGTGTGCACAGACCCTACCACAGCCTGAATCTGCCTGAGTGTGTACTCAGTGATGACACAGACTGACCCTAACTGAGAGAACACTGGAGGCAAACACTGTTTGAGTGTGCACGGAGGCTATCACAGCTTGATGTGTATACACTAGAGGCTACCATGACTGACTTTAACTGAAAATGCAATATTGGCTGCCACAGTCTGACCCTGATTAAGTACAATACAGTCAGCCACTGTCTCACCCTGTGCTTATCATGCTGTCAGATGAGCCAGACAAAAAGAGGATGGGCACAGCTCAGCCTGTGATTGGTTAAAGAGTCTATCACAGCCATTTACTTATTAGGCCTGGGCAGAGTTCGCATAGTTCTGCTACATGGAACTCTGCAGAGTGCCAAAAAAGCTCTGCCATGCCCCACGGAAATCCCGTGTGGCAGAGTGCGGTAAGTCGCGCTGCTCGAACTGAAATTTTAGCACAAGGAGTTTGACCTGTGCTGTGAAATCAGCACAAACGTCACAATGAGCAGCACAAGAGGGCGCTGTTCTTTCTGCCCCCTCCAGTAGATGTTTTACTCTAGCAGTCGCTTCCCTCAACGCAGGAGGCATGTTTCTCAATATGGGTGGTCATGGTAGATTGCTAATGCTCGCCTTGAGAAACCTCGGAGGTAGGTGGTCTAGTGTATCATTTTTCCTGCTCGCGTTCACCCACCCTTAATATTCATTACCACCAGTGCTTAATTTGAGCAGGAGCTTTCAGGTGTTCAGCAATTGCACTTCTTTCACAGGACCAGGGCTACAATTTATGATCCTGCAGGTGGTGGTCTCAATATTAATTGCTCAAATTCAAAATAAAAAGAATAACATACATTGCATGTATTCTGGCTGGTAAATGTTCATAGACAGGCCAGCACACCTGTCTAGGCAGGCGTGATTGT
Organism: Lissotriton helveticus; assembly: GCF_964261635.1. Taxonomy (NCBI): domain Eukaryota; kingdom Metazoa; phylum Chordata; class Amphibia; order Caudata; family Salamandridae; genus Lissotriton; species Lissotriton helveticus. Next base: position 166,257,353 of record NC_136057.1, on the reverse strand, counting down.
GTATCACCAAGTTAGTGCTGATGTCATCTCAACAATCACAAATCTAAGAAGTCATTGACAAACTATGGGGCATATTCCCAAGGGCAAGTATCGCCGCTTTCTCGGCGAATTGTGCCGAGAAAGCGGCGATACTGCCAGAGCCCTATTCACAAGGGCATTTTAAAGCCTGCCCCAAGCCCACTTTGCATGTCGGCGATAAACATCGCTAATGACATGCAAAGTGGGCGTTCCCACGTCCAACCACATGATAAATGTGGTTGGAGGTGGGAACACCCTATTACCAAGGAAGGCGATGGGAGGAAAAGACATGCGATAAACTCATTTATCGCGGGTCTCCCAACGCCTGCTCTGACCAGGCGTTAGGCATTGATAACATGGGGGTGTGGATCCTAAAGCTGAATCCACCCCCCCATATTATCAAGGCCCACATTAGCGCATGAAAACAACATTTGTTTTCATGCGCTAATGTGCCATATCGCCGACTATCGCCGGATTTCTATTCGCCTGCCTGATGCGCATTGATAATTGCGCGCTAAAAAGGCGATGAAATCCGGCGATAGCCGGCGATACGGGAATGTGTGTTGTGCGTTTTCCAACGCACTCCTCTGTAATATGCCCCTATGTCTTGCATTCTATTCCCAGAGTCTGTTGCACTATGCTGCTGCCTGAGCCTAAGCCTCCCATTGGATAATTGTAGCTGGGGGCTGGCTCATGACAGAGTTGAGGCAAGGAAGCTGCGAGAGCGCATTTGGGACTTGGGAGTGAGGGCTCTTGAGTAAGAATAAACAAAGGTAAGTGTGGACTTTCCACTTGCTGTGTAGCCAGAGTAGCATATCCTGCAGCGCTGCATTGCTGCTATCCTCAACGTGCTCGATGCGGCTGTGGCCCAACACAACTTTTGTGTGCCATGGCATCACCTGTAGAATCTGTGCGTTGCATCCCAGCATGGTAAATGCTGAGCGTGCGTGAGTGGCAGCATTACAGCTGTAGACAATGCCTGTGCTGTAGCAGGCAGGGTCACAGCAAGCTGAGCAGTGAATGCAAATGCCGTCGCCTTTCCTGGACCTACTAATTACAGGCAGCACTAGTAGTGACATCACCTGCTGTGCTCGAGCAGCTACCTGTTCTGCAAATAACCCAGTTATACTGCACTAATTAATATATGCAAAAAAAGAATTGTAATTTGGTGTACATTTTGTTTTTGCACTCGGCGTAGGTAAGAAAGTAAAACACATGTCATCATCCTCTTCTTCAGGAAAGACAACAGGAAAACGCAGAGTTCAAAATAGCATTGACATGTACAGGCTGACGACACGGGTCACAGGCAGCAGCAGTGTTATAGATGAGAGAGAGAGCAGGAGTACAGAGGAGAAAGAAACAACAGGAGAGGAGAGAGATAAGACGGAGCTAAGTAGAAGAAAAGGAGAGCAAATCAGATACAAAGGAAAGCAGCTATGATGTGAAGAGGAGAGAATTAAGAAGAAAGAAGATAGAATGAAAGGATGTAGAGGACAGGACAGAGGAAAAAAAGCAGACAAATGATAAAACGGAGACCCAGCTAATCACTGCTAGAAGAGTGATCGTAAAGAGCCTAGATCGAGGATAATAGCAGAGCATGGATAAAAGTGAAGAGGAAAAAGGGCAGGGGTAGAAAGAATAGAGGGCAAATCAGAAATGCAGGGAATAAGGTAACACACCAGGTGTGACAAAGATGATAGATAACAATTAGAGGGATGAGAAGATAGAATCTTAGAGCAAAGACGTAGGGGACAGACAACAGATCAAGGTTAGAAGATAGAGACTAACGCAGTGAGAGTGTTGAAAGTGGGGCTCACCGAAGGAAGTAATGAGCCGTGGCCTCCTTGGCAAAATTTTCAGCACCTGCACTTCTTTTTTTACAAATTAAGCACTGATTACCACCAAGCACAAGGCATCGCGTGGGATGAGGTTCAGTCCTGGTGTACATTGAACAGTATTCAGTAGCATATATATTTAAATCCATGTGAACCTGTTTAGCGTGGGCATTGTGTGATAGACACTCATGTTACACTTGAAACCGTGGAAAAAATATGATTCACTCACATTTGTTAATTCATAGAAATTTATGACAAAGAAAAACACAGAGTAAACTTCCATTTACATACATGTATGTAGAATTGTTTATTGTAAATTTACATTTTGCACTGCAGCTTTTCTATGAGAAATGTATTTTCTGAGAACAAGAACACTATAGATATCATTAAGAGGTCCCCCAGAAACTACAGTTACCCTCATCATTGGAATTATGGGATCCTTCTTCGATGGTGTTTCACTTGGAGAAAATGGGAATAACTTGAGAATCAGACCTGAAATTACCAATTCCATGTTAATCCCAGTGAAACCACTGGATTCAACCTGTAATAGCAGGTACCTCTGCCCTGTCGGAATTACTAGTATTCCTGGTCATTGCAGGGCCTCCGGGAAGATTTAACGGGGGTGAAACTGGATATATCATAATCCTGACTCTTTTCTGCAAAGTATGTCTTCTGCAGAACCATTTCATAGTGTCAAACAAGGATCTATGCAACACAGATGTTTCCAAATTGGATTATTTCTAGATATACGTCTCGATCTGTAAAACGTATTTAACTGTACCTAATTGTAATGTGTACAGATCTTCACAAGCATGCTTCACACCTTTGTATGTCCCTCATATTTGTACGTTCTTCATGTCCAAGCACTAAGGGATGGTATTACTCCATGTAATTGGGGCCCCATGTACAGATCTCATTTACGTTTAAAACCCAGTGCATTATGGTAGCTGTAGCCTCAGCTCACCCAACTTGACAAAAGCTCTGTACTGCAATGGCATCTGGAAGGAAAACCTGGACTGGAACATGGTGTTTCTCTGGACATGGAGTTGCCTAGTGCCCTTTGTTTTGCCATTACTGAACAACACCCCCCCCAATAATCACAAAAGTGGTCCACCCAAGCCGAAGTCCAGACCACCTAGTCGTGTTCTATATAAAGGCATTTTGTAGAAACTTGGAGGCATATATATGAGTTTTGTGTCACCTTGGTGCTCTGTCATGCATCACAAGGAAAGGGCAGGAATGTGCTGTATTTATCCAATATGGCACATTCTTGTCCTTTCCCCTTGAGAGGCACCATTGTGGTAGCCTAGGGGCAATGCAGACACCCTTGCACCATGGTGCAAGGGTGCCTGTGTTTTAGACTAGGCCTAGGCGGTGAACTTTGCTCTGTTCGCGGAGTTTGCAGGGTTTTCTGCACTCCACACTCCGCAGAGCTTGTGTAGTGCAGAAAACTCCTCTTCGCGATGTGCAGCGGAGTTATTTCCCCACTCGCGATCGCGAACGGTAAATTCGAGAGCAAGAGCGGCTGCTCGGGTAGAATTTCTACCCGAGCTGCAGGAATACCAGCACAAACTGCAGTTTGCACTGCACTCCGCCACTCACGGAACTTCGCAGAGTTTTTTTTGTAACTTCGCGAAGTTCGGCGTAGCAAAACTCCACAAACTACCCCCAGACCTATTATATGCATCATTGTTTTTGTACAGCATGGGACACCTTCCTGCACAAAAACAATAATGAGAGGCTTTTTCCTATTTCTGTCGGTGCTGCAGAATTCAGCACTCATAGAAAGAGGGAAAACAATGAGAAATAGAAATATATAAGGTAAAATGCCCTGCTTAGACTGCTAAATCAACTGTGTAAGAAGGCAGAAAGGGGATGGAGCACAGATTATAAGGAAGAGGATAAAAAGGCTCCTAAGGATGCCTCACATGAATATAAGATAGGAAACATAACGGCCAAAGCTGAATTTTATGCCAGTGCTATTCTGGCTGCTCCAAACAGCATCAAGAAAATGTTAAATATTACGAGGGAACTGTCCAATCAGGCCTGCTTAAGTCAAGCTACAGTGCTCTCGCAAGCTCTCTGTGACGGCCTTGCCGTATTTTTCAAGGAAAAGATAAATAACATTATAGAAGGTATCAACTCCTCAATTTTGAGACAGTCCCCCTTGGAAGCTCGGACAGATATCTTCAATTATTTGCTGATGCCAGGCATATATGTCTGGGACAAGTGTTTTCATGCTTGGGCTATGACCACTTCATCTGGTTCGCCTTTGGAACCCATGCCACATAAAATCTGGAAAGAATAGGCGGTAGAACTATTTCCCCATCTGGAAAATCTGTAGTCAGTTCTTGCAATCAGGCACAGTACCTCCTGTCTGGAAAAAAGCTATTGAAACCGCTATTCTGAAAAAAGCCTTTCCTGGATCCGGCCACGGTGAGTAATTACAGACTAATATCCCTTCAGCCTGTTAAAATTTTAGAACGTTATGTGAGGAAGTCATTATATCAGTACCTGGAAACTAATATTTGTCTGGAGGAGGAGCAATTTGGATTTCGGCCCGGCCATGAGACCGAATTAGCACTGATCACAGTGATGGATGAGCTGCGATTGTGGATCGATGAGGGGCAATCGCAGATCTGATCTTATTGGATCTTTCAGCCACATTTGATACGGTCTGTCATACTATACTTTTGGACCGGTTGGCATTGATTGAAGTGGGCAGAACAGTCTTGGACTGGTTCCACTCCTACTTATCGGACAGATGTCAGACAACTGGCCTTCCCCCATTTCACTCTGAGTTTACGGCGACCAAACAGGGTGTGCCACAGGGCACATCTATCAGTTTGATTCTATTTAATATCTATATGGCCACCTTGATCACATTTATTAAATCTCATAAGGTGAGTTTGGTCAATTATGCGGATGACACCCAACTTATTCTTTGGCTGGCAAGTAACCAGCAGCTCTCCACCTTTCATGATTGTATGAAGGACATTATCCAGTGGCTTAACTTTAATTCCCTGAAGTTTAACAAGGATAAGACAGAGTTTTTTATGCTGTTCAACTAATAAAACTACGGTCATACTCCATGTCAATTTTTGGTTGGTACAATCTGACTGAAATATTGTCCCCGCCCATTCGGTAAGGAATCTGGGAGTTATCTTTGATAATAGACTTAAAATGAAGAGACACATGAATAAAACCGCAGGGACCTGTTTCTTTCTGAGAGCCCTGTGGAGGATACTGCAGGTGCTGCCACCATCAGCTAGTGCCTTAGTAGTTTGTAGTGTTATCCTCAGTCACTTGGATTACTGTAATGCACTTCTGTTGGGCGCACCTGAATTATGCCCTCTGTCAAGAGTTCAGATCACCACAGCCAAACTTGCCTTGAACAGACCAAAAAAAAGAGCTTCCGCCTCCTTAGCACTAAAGGATCTCCACTGGCTGCCGCTAAAACAACAAATTCTGTTTAAATAGTATTGAACTGTTCTCAAAAATCTTCAGGGACTGGGCTCAGTTCCCTTACTAAGAAGATAAATCACTAGTCGATTTCTTTGCTCTTGTTCAGCCAATCTGATGTGTGTGACTAAGTTTAGGAAATCCAGTCAAGGTTGCGGAACCGTCAGGGTGGCTAAGCTTTGAACTCAACTCCCAGCTTTGCTGAGGTCCTCAACCAAGCTATTGCACTTTAGGATGGCCCATAAGACTGGTTTATTCCTAAATAACTTGAATTTTGGTCTCAATACTGATTATTTGACCTGTTAACTTTCATGTTCTGGGGCTATTTCAAACTTCTATCTTTCATGTCTTTCCGTTTTAGTGGCTAGCGCCAGGATACTAGTTGGTGACATAGTGCTCTGTAAACCCTATAAAGAAATAAATATTTCTCCTTATTACACCTCTCCCACGGAGGATAATCCTTTTGGCACATTTCCAGGTTTACAAGGTCTTGTAAATCTTAGAAAGCATAAACAAAATGGGAGTTGCGTGGGAACACCGTTTGTAGCGTTAACGTGTTGGGCTTCATAACATATATTACTGTTCAATTTTCTCTTATCCCAGATTAACTTTAACCGCCATATCAAATCTCTTCGGTCTTCCGATGGATCTTGTTCTGTGATGAAAGGGACTGGAATATTTAGAGGATGAGCAATTATCAAATGAGGACAAGTACTAAGATAATTGCTTACATACAATATTATGGATATCTCTCAAGTGATCCCACCTTTCGTTTTGATAACTAACAAATCAAAACTGATCTTAGCCACAAATAAATAATGAGTCAGATTCAACAGAGTAATTTATCTTAATTTTGCATTTCTATTAAGGTTCCAAATGAATAGCACACAACCTAAATTCAAATGAGATCAGGTTTAAAAAGCATTTGCAAACTCTGCATGATTCAAATATGAAGGAACAATCTTCCTCAGCCGAGGAAGATTTTTATCTTAAGGAAAGTTGATTGGCGGGAAATCAGTTGCGTTTCATACCAACTCTTTAAAGAAAGTTCAGTAAATTCCAAATGACCAGTTTCAGTTCATGGACAGAATTGTCTGGCTCTGCCCTACACCTCAGCTGAAAAGTTTCCACTACGCTAGAATACCAGCCAGCAGCAACTTGCAGGATTTTATCGCAGTTCGCGTTGTTTCTGGAAGTCCCAATTGTAAGTCTCTAAACTGCAAAATGGGTAAAGGGTGATGCCCATCAGTTTCAAAATGTGGGCAATTATACTCCATCGATTCCAAGTTTAAACCCCTTGACATCATCAAATTTGTCGGACCATTCAATCCCATTGGTTGCTCTCGATAGGATGGGATAATGTAGTAAGTAAAAAGTATACGGATCCGGAAGAGTTAAGTAATCCATCACACGCAATTTCCTTAGAGCCACTGTAGTTTAGTCATACGATTATTGTAGCATTCAGAAAGTAGGCAATGTCATGCTCTCATCTCTTTTCCGTCCATTCTCAAGAATTTGCTCTATGAAGTAACACTTTTGTTGTAAGTATAGTCAAGTAGGCTACAAACATCAAAGAAGGAGACTGAGAATTAGAACACAAGTGGTAAATTTATAAAAGGTTCCCACAGACTTCAGATTATTCAGTTCATAGTAGGAAAGGAAGCGAAGTTGAGGCCTTTATGAAATACAGGTCATTCACAATTAAATTATGCTAAAATATGAATCTCACATTACATAGAATATACATTCTTCAATTAGGTGTATTATTATCACTTCAATATGAATTCCTGTGACCTATACGCTAAGGGATATCGTCGAGCCTGAACCCACGGGAGTGCTGTGCTTGGTCTTTTAGCCCCCTGGACTCCAGCCCACTTCTCGCGGCCCCGCTCCGCGGGGCCCGCTTCAGAGAGGAGACTTTGTTGGAGGGCTGCAAATTGACTCATTCCAGACCCCAGCGGGACTGCGAGGACCAGCGGGGAGTCCGTTGCTCAATCTGCCGCAGCTGGTCCTCTTCCCGCCCCCAACTCCCGGATTAATTTAAGCGCCGTGCTGACTGAATCTCGGTGGATTCCTGTGACCTATGCGCTAAGGGATATCATCGAGCCTGAACCCACGGGAGTGCTGTGCTTGGTCTTTTTGCCCCCTGGACTCCAGCCCACTTCTCGCGGCCCCCACTCCGCGGGGGCCGCTCGAGAGAGGAGACTTTGTTGGAGGGCTGAAAATTGACTCATTCCGGACCCCAGCGGGACTGCGAGGACAAGCGGGCAGTGCGTTGCTCAATCTGCCGCAGCTGGTCCTCTTCCCGCCCCCACCTCCCGGATTAAATTAAGCGCAGTGCTGACTGCATCTCGGTGGATTCCTGTGACCTATGCGCTAAGGGATATCGTCGAGCCTGAACCCACGGGAGTGCTGTGCTTGGTCTTTTTGCCCCCTGGACTCCAGCCCACTTCTCGCGTCCCCCGCTCCGCGGGAGCCGCTCGACAGAGGAGACTTTGTTGGAGGGCTGCAAATTGACTCATTCCGGACCCAAGCGGGACTGCGAGGACCAGCGGGCAGTGCGTTGCTCAATCTGCCACAGCTGGTCTTCTTCCCGCCCCCACCTCCCGGATTAATTTAAGCGCCGTGCTGACTGCATCTTGGTGGATTCCTGTGACCTATGCGCTAAAGGATATCGTCGAGCCTGAACCCACGGGAGTGCTGTGCTTGGTCTTTTTTCCCCCTGGACTCCAGCCCACTTCTCGCGGCCCCCGCTCCGCGGGAGCCGCTCGAGAGAGGAGACTTTGTTGGAGGGCTGCAAATTGACTCATTCCGGACTCCAGCGGGCCTGCGAGGACCAGCGGGCAGTGCGTTGCTCAATCTGCCGCAGCTGGTCCTCTTCCAGCCCCCACCTCCTCCTCCTATTTTACTGACCAGGGGCTCGCGCACGCGGGACACGCGCGGGCAAGCCGGGCTAAGCCCGGGCAAAGGGCGGGCCGTCTACGGCCATACAAGGCCGGTTGAGGCTGGGCTGGGCCGTCCCCCTTAGTTTAATATTTATTTAATTATTTGTCGTATTTCTACTGTGGCCCCTCAGGGTTTTGCATTAAGGTATCCATAGTGTGTAATATATAATATTTTTCATAGGTGCAATGGCGGCTCAGTCGACTAAGGGGGGTAAGGATGGTGAGAAATCTACAACTGGAAGCATTTTGGGTACTCTGGATAACTACTTTACGCGGGTTTCTGTTGCATTGGAACACCAGATAAGCGCTGTTGAGAAAAGATTATCAACTGAAATTTTCTCGAAACGGTCTTCTCTGGGGGCGATCCAGCATTGTACCACGCCCGAGAATCGTATTAGCCAACGGTTAAGTGATTTGGGTTTGCCCGAATCCAGTATCGAACTGGACTGGTGGAGTGGTGTGGCTCACTGGTTAGAGGCGGCAGACCCGGGAGCAGAAGTCGGCCCGGGACCAGGGTTCAATTCCCGACGCGGCAGGGTCCTGGACCAGGGTCAACGGACTCGATAATTCTCGCCTCGGTGCCTACTCTAACCAGGGATCACACTCGGCAACTCTGGGCATTAGCTTGCCTCATCTCCACAACGGCCCCATCAACGCTGGGGATGCCTGGCTCCACCTTGGGGATTCCCAGTAGGGACCATCCCACAGGGTAAGCCAGGACGGGTTCCCCAGCGGTATACAGCGCCGGGACGCCCCTTTGCTGGGGCAGCTGTGCGCTTTACAAGTATACAACATTTAACTCTCTTGTGAATATCCTTGAGGAAAACAACTCATATATGCAGCCAGTAAGTGCTGATTTAGCAGAAATTCCCACTTGTATATCATCGCCCCATAGCACTCCTGTTTGTTTGGTAGTTGATTCACCGCCCTCATGTAATAAAGTGACAGGTAAAAGAAAAAGAAGAGGGGCGATCCGAAACGCAAAAGAGCTAAAATCTCGAAGCCAGACAAAAAGGAGAATAAGTTAATGGGTGTGGGGAATCCTGCAGAGTCTGATACTCCGCTGCATTCCAATTCCCCGCCACAACTTCCTTCTGTAGTGCAAGGTTACGGGTCTCTGGTGGGGCAGGTAGAACATTTGATTTGATCCTTATTACTCCCTATCATTGAGAGATTGAGATTAGTCACTGTCAGTTTGGATATACTTAAAATAGCAGTTAAGGATAATTCACAAATGCTTCACTTTCTAGTTGGCGAAAAGAGGAAGGGTCAAGACCGTACTGTTACTCCCGAACAGGTGGTCGCTAGAGGTAACCAATTACCCACTACCTGTAAATCTACCCTGCAGAATGGCAACAGATTAGTGGTACACAATGATGAAAGCCTGCTAAAGCTAGGTGATAAAAATGCTGGCCATGAGTCTAACAAGGGCCATACTGGGGCATTGCAACTAAACCAGGAGGCTCGTGCAGAACCACTGAGACTGGCATCTGGGCATCTGCCCCCTAAAAATTTGGATTTAGCTACAGGTAACCAATCTATACTGGACCTACCCCCCCAAAGTGCACCCTTAGTGGTGGTTATGACTAATGTTCCCCCTCTTCATGCTGGTTTTACAGAGGGGTTCTACCAATTAAAGTCTAAAATCACATATTGGTTTTCAAAGAATTTGGAAGAGGGCCAAGAAGTAGGACGCAACATTCTCATGATTCGTAGAGTAGGATGGGTGGGTCGCTCAAGGAAGACTAGAGAGGGTGACTGCATAGTCATACATTTTAACAATTCGAATGCAGTTGCCAGGATACTATGGGAGACAGAACAGAACTCACTAGCGAGGGGGCAGGGTATCGAAATTTTGCCCCTCGGGTTCTTCTATAGACCTGGTACTCAGGGAGCACCCCCACATAGGATTCCCATATCGAGGAATTTTAACAATCTAACTCGCCCAATAGGAGGACAGATGTTGCGGCATATTCCTCATTTGACATCAACTGGTCCTTGGCCTGGGGGAGATTTAAGGGACAGAGGCGAAGCAGAAATTACAAATAGATTCAATGCCCTGTCGGGGCTCAATGATTGCGACTGACTTGGCTCTAAACAAGTTGGCCGTAATTCGGCGCACAACTCTAATCCCACCCATGATCACCCTCCTAATGGGGTGCCTACAAAGGGGAATACTAATCCAGTAGATGTAATTGACAACGCTATTGATCTAGATGTACCCCTGCTAGGTACTCCTGGGGAACCAGTAAAAAATTATATGGAGGGTGTGGGAAGTCTGGTCTCTTGGAACATAGCTGGCATGCGCCATAAACTGGAGTCACAAGAATGGGTAGATTTTGTAAATAGTTTTGACGTGTGTATGTTCCAAGAGACATGGATGTGCGAGCCTTCCTTTCTCCAGGGGTATCTGAACTATTCGGTTCCAGCAATGAAAGGCCGCAAAGGTCGTCCAAAGGGAGACCTGACTATATGGGTATGCCAATGTTTGCCTTTCTCCGTTAAAGTGGTTGAAACTGGTAGCAAGGATATACAACTTATAAAAGTGGACATGGGTCTATCAGGGTGTCTGGATATATACAATGTATATGCCAGGGGCAACAATGGTGGGAAATCAGAGGTTCTAGCGGCTTTGGTCACTTTACTTGAAACATATTCCCTGGACAATAATATCATTATTGCCGGTGATTTTAACCGCACCTTCGAACCCCTGGACATTTGTGACGATCTCGTTGGGGCGGAAGAGGACAGGCAATGGGGAGTTCCCTAAACAAATCTAGACCCCATCAAACGTTGGTCTGAGGACATTATTTGTTTAAATGCCATCTGTCTTGAAAGGGGCCGTAGGGATCTAAATGGGCAAACAAAGAGTGACAAGGGGGGGCTTGTACCTTCAACAATGGACGAAATAGGAGCAGGATAGATTATGTTCTGTGTAGCCTTAAACTATGGAAGCTAGTGTGTGATATGGAAGTTAAGCATAGGCTCGAAAGTGACCACAACCCTCTGTGCGTAGTGCACAAATGGTGGCTACTTTCAAAAGGGAATCCAGTTATAGAGTGGGATGGTGTCCCCTTGCCTGTCCCTACTAACGATATGCGTCGGCTAAAATGGCCAAGTGTTTTGGCTAATCAACAGTCCATGGCTAGTATAAATACAGAGGTGGACAGGGCGATAATTGCCCTGGAGCAGGCTAATATAGTCGAGCCAGGGTCAAATGAAACAACAGCCATACACGATAATCTCTTTCGTGTTATTAAATCCCACTTTCAGAAACCGGTTAGGAAAACCAACAAGGCACCTACTGGACCTGTGAAGTGGTACAACGCGCAGTGTAGGAAAGCCAGGCTAGCTTTGGGCGCAGCTATCAAGAGTAGGGAACAGGTGGCTATTCGTAGTGCCAGAACGAACTACAAAGATAGTGTAGCTACAGCAAAAAAAATATGGGATGAGCGGCATTGGAGTGAACTCAGGGAGGCAAGTAGGACTAAAGATTCCAGGCTTTTCTGGAACATTGTTAAATGGGGTAGTGGTGGTCTACCTGATTGCCCTGATAATAATGTTCCGGAGGAGGATTGGGTCAACTATTTTAAGCCACAATATGCTGATACTCACCCTGGCTCCGAGATGCATGGTTTTAAGGCTGTGTATCCCAAAGATCACTTCTTTAGTTACGGAGAAGTGTTGTTGGCCCTAAGTGTAGAGTCTAGAGGAAGAGCCCCTGGCTTGGATGGTGTCCCGTCGGATCTTTTTATTAACGATAGGGAACGCTGGGGTAAATATATTTTTCTTTTTGTTAACGCCGTTGCCCAGGGAGCATTGGTTCCGTCATCCTGGAAGGGTGCAATTATTATTCCTGTATACAAGAAAGGTGATCGGGGTTTGCCTGGTAATTATAGACCCATAAGCTTGATTGCCACCATTCAAAAGGTGGTGGGGAGGATGGTGGTGAACAGGCTTATGGACTGGGTTGATGAGAACAATGCATTATCCCCCTATCAGGCTGGGTTCCGGAAGGCCACTAGAACGATGGATCAGGTGTTCCGCTTTACCCTGCTACGGTGGCGAACTGTGGTGTTTGGCGAGGGCAGCCTGTATGCCGCTTTTGTGGATCTGCGGGCTGCCTTCGACCTGGTTCCCAGGACTAAACTGTGGCAGGTGCTGTGGAGCCTGGGACTACCGTAGGAACTATTGACTTTGGTCATGAGGTTGCATGAGGCGAACTTCGCCAAGATACAGTGGAGCAGACAGGGTGAGGTCACCGCCGACTTCCCAGTCGAGCGGGGTGTCCGGCAAGGGTGTGCGATGGCCCCCTTTCTCTTTTCATTGTTTATTAATGGGGTAGCAGCAAGAATGTTGTCTGTTAATCTAGATGCTCCCTCGTTGGCGGGCATTAAGGTGCCAATTTTAATGTTTGCAGACGACACCCTTATTTTATCAAAGACCCCGAGTGGCCTGCAGCGTGCTCTTTATATTTTTGAGGAATTTTGTGGGGAGCATGGTTTAGAAGTTAATGTGGCCAAAACCAAGCTAATGATTTTTAACCCCCATCGTAGTTTCCGATCCAGGGTGTCCATGAACCATCGTCCCTTAGAGGTAGTCAAAGCTTTTACCTATCTTGGTATTTATGTAACCAAAGATATGAAATGGTCCCAGCATATTGACCTTGCAACATTAAGGCATAGACAATTATCTGGAGCCCTTGGGTCAGAGCGTAGAAAATCAAAATCCAAACCAATTACGCCAGCACTACAGGTCTACGAAGCGAAAGCCCTTGGCTCAGCATTATATGGGGCTGAGCTGTGGGGTTTTGAAAAGCTCCACTGAAGACAGAAGTCCTAAAATAAGTTTTTTAGGGCAATTACTGGTCTCCCCAAAAGTACCCCTCTCCTCCCCCTTAGATATGAGTTGGGCAGAAAGGCTGTGGAAGATTTGGCGAAGCTACGCTCCGATCTTGTATTGGAGGAGGCTCTGGAATACTGAAGAGCTCAAACATTATGCCGAGGGCTTTACAGCGCTGATCAAAGTTGATGTATTCCACAGGATAAAATGGCTAAAAGACCTCAGAACCATGTTATGTTTGTTGGGCCTCCAATCCCTTTGGGATAACCCGTCAGGTGAACTTTTCCCTAGCAAAAAAACACTAAAGGAGCTATATTGGGACTATGTGGCCAAGCGGGACTGGAGAAATACTGATGCCGGATCCTTGACAGGATGTTTCTTGGAAGCTAAAATCTTCCCTAACCAAGAACTCTATTGGGACAATATAACCAATCCAGGGGACAGGAAGCTTCTATTTCAAATGAGGATAGGTGCTCTCCCGCTCAGGTCCCTAACTGGCAGGTGGAGGGGTCCATCTAATACTACCTGCCCCGCCTGTGGATCTCCGAAGGAAACTATTGGGCACTTTTTATTCACTTGTCAAGCCTATGTCGTCCCCAGGCGAATTTGGTTAATACCTGTCTGCAAAAATGTAGGTACCACCAGTGGCTTAGTAGCTCTGAGAATCAATTGCACTAGCTCTTGTTTGCCACTGGCCATAGCAACAGCGAAATTTGTGGGATGGGCATGGTCTATTAGGCAGAAAGTCATGGCCGAGAGACTGCTAACATAGGGATTGTTTTACTGAACTCATTTGATGTAGTGTGTACCCACCCACACAGCAGGGCACCAACTTGACTTAATTTTTTCCTCCCCTCAGTTGGTACACCTGATAGACATCCTGCCTATGTGCTGGACCGATCACGCGCTCATTAAATTTTTCATAACCAGCAATGATGCCAAAAGGCCGCCTTATAGTGCCTCTCCCGAATTTCTGTACAGAGACTAGAAAGCTCTGGATAAATTAAGATCAGCCGGCACCGTATTTACTGTGGAAAACAGCTTTTCCCCCACTAACTCGGTGGAGGACAACTACAAAGCCTTCTGTACTAAGCTATCCTCTACTTCTGACTCCTTCGCCCCCGAGAAAAAATGCAAACCTAAGAGCAGAGCACCAGCCCCCTGGTTTGACGACGCCTTGAAAGTCCTCAAACTAGCATGCAAACAAGCGGAGAGGAAATGGAGGCAAGGATACTCCGACAGCAATAAGTCACTTTGGAAAAACAAACTACGGGCATATAAAACTGCTATTGATCATAGCAAGGCTAACTACTTCTGTTCCACCATAGCTAACGCTACCAATGGCTCGAAGAGTATCTTTCAGGTTCTCAATAATCTTACCCAACCTGACAGTGCCAAAAATACTTCCCCACCCACACAAGCACTCTGCGACAATCTCGCATTATTTTTAAAAATAAAATTGAGACCATCATCCACAACCTGAACACGTCCCTACCACTGGACAGTTCCAACCACGCTGGCCCCGGGACCGGCATCACCGTCCCTGACCAGATTCACACCGGGCACCTCCCCATAGAAAGGTTGCGGGAATTTCCCCCCATTTCAGAAACCGACTTTGACAGTTTGGCGCTTGGGATCACTTCAGGCTCCCCTCTCGACCCTCTGCCTCCAAAAATCTGGAAAAGTTTTGGAACAGAACTCTTCGGCACCCTGCGCAGGATTTGCAACCAATCTTTGGGTTGCGGATTTGTTCCAACTCCTTGGAAACATGCTCTTGTCACCCTGCTGCTGAAAAAACCCTCCTTAAACCCAGAGTGCCTGTCGAACCATCGGCCTATTTCCCTCTTGCCATTCCCGGCAAAGATCACCGAACGACGGGTGAGTTCCTGTCTCTCTCAACACCTGGAGCAGAATCACATCCTGGACGATGTCCAATTCGGTTTCCGTCCAGCGCATGGCACCGAAACGGCTGTCCTGACAGCCATGGAAGATCTTCGTATGCGTGCAGACAGGGGCCAGGCAGTAGCCTTGATCTTACTGGACCTGTCTGCCGCATTCGATACGGTTAACCATGGGATTCTGTTGAAGAGACTCTGGGAGGCGGGAGTGGATGGTACGGCTCTGCTATGGTTCCACTCATATCTACGGGACAGGAAGCAGGCTGTGTCCCTCCCCCCTTTCCAATCCGCCTCTACCTCGGTGCCCCACGGGGTGCCCCAGGGGTCGGCTATCAGCCCCATTCTTTTTAACGTGTACCTTAAGCCCCTGATCGCGTTAATAAAGTCCCATAGGGTAAAAGCCATCAACTATGCGGACGACACCCAGCTCATTCTCTCCTGGGAGGGAGATGAATCCATCTCTCTAACATCATTTCACGACAGCCTAAGAGAGACGGCTGGCTGGCTGCATATTAACTCCCTGCAATTCAACTCCTCCAAAACTGAGGTTTTGTTTTGCGCTGGAAGCCGAATTCCACGCCTATTCCCTACCGAATTTTGGCCCCCGGAAGCACCAGAAAAACCACAGCCAGTCGCAACTTGGGTGTCACGATGAATAACAAGCTGAGTATGGAATCCCAGGTTGCAAAAACAGTGGGGGTCTGCTCAGCCCTACTGCGCTCTTTGCGCAAGATCATGCCACTCCTCCCCGCACAAACTCGAGCGTTAATAGTCCGGTGTACCATTCTTAGTCGCCTGGACTATTGTAACGCACTATTACTTGAGTCCCCAGTAGTGCTGCTGGACCGACTCCAAAGAGTTCAGTCAGCTGCCGCCAAACTAGCTCTGGGCTGGACCAGGAGGTCCTCTGCCACAGCGGCCTTGGCCGAGTTGCACTGGCTCCCTCTCAGACAACGAGTGGCCTTCAAAGCCCTCTGCCTCGTCTTTAAGGCGTTGCATGGAATTGGACCCAGACCTTTGCAAGCCATGTTCTCTTGGTACACTCCCACCAGAACGCTCCGCTCTGCCTACGCCTGCCTTGTCACAGTTCCTAGATTCAACAAGGTCAGGACTGGGGGTAGATCCTTCAGAGTCGCAGCTGCAAAACTGTGGAACAATCTGCCCCTTGACATCCGCCAAACACCTCAACTACTTCCCTTCCGAAAACGTCTCAAAACCTGGCTTTTTCCCTAATCCTATCTATCTGCCAATCAATCTCAGTACCCGCATTTAAGAGTATTCTCCAGCGCCAGGATACCTGCAAGGTGACAGCCGCGCTATACAAGTGTTTTAAATAAATAAATAAATTTTAACCATATGTAATTTTGTACCCCTTTTATGTAATGTAACTGATTCTTATCTGCTTGAGGCAACCATTTAATGATGTTTTAAATGTATGTGTGTAATGTGCTTTTATGAGAAATACTCGAATAAAGCCTATTTGAATTGAATTGCAATTAATTTATGTAAGTATAGGGTACTCATAAAAATTTTAATATATCACTATCACTTCACATAACATTTTGTAAGTCTCTTTTGCACTTTATATGTTATTACATCATATAAGGTTTAAAGGAACATCAAAGATAAACTTTACGAAATGCAATCTTAACATAACCTTATGTAGCACCTACTTCCCCTTTCTTTTTGGTTTTAGTGCTTATTTTATACATCCTAATATTGCTATCTGTTATCTAACACATGAAGCATTTAATTCTCACATAGAAGTTTCTGTATTATTGTTTATTTATCACGTTTATCTAATCGTAAGAACACATGCCACTAATTTTCACATCTACTTATTGACATCTACTTATTGACTGTTAAGGGTTATCAGAAAACTACTTCTAACAATCTGCATGCTTTTACAATGCAGTATCTAAATCAGAACTTTATTTGTGTGTTTCTTGAAACGTGGAGTCTAATACATATTTTGTCATTTTCATGTAAAATAGTGTCACAAACCATTTCTGTGTAAAATTGTTGTAAATAGATGAGAGGTAACACCTCTGCTCTATCACACCCACACAATGCCCATGGAATACCTACCCATGGCAGAGTAACGCAACATAGCGATTTGTGCAGCGTTGCCTTACTTCATATTTGTGGAGCCACTCTAAGCCTTGCAAAGTGACTGCATGACTTCAAAAACATCACTTAACATTTGCTTCGCTCTTCCGCCACGCTGCATGGTGCAAGAGCATTGCAAACTAGGTCGTAAATAAGAGTCTTAATATGTGTACTCAGAAATGGAGACATGTTTATTTGACATTCCTAAATGTAATGTTTGGGGTTCGTCGTCTCCAAAAATAAGTAAATTTTGAGTGGTGTTTAGGCACGTCCAGTATACAGAAATGTTCTGCCCTAAGTGAGATAGCATTTTGCTGCTCCTTTCACTACCGATAACTCACGTTTGCAGTTTGTTTCAATCTGGTGTCCGCTGTTGAGAGTGCGCTCACAGTGACGTCACAGGAAGTGATGTAACAATAAGCAACGCTATAAGAAGTGATGTTGTGCCTTTATAATATTCCCCACATAAAATGAAGCAGGACTATTTCTCAAAAGCAAGCTAACATCACAAAGAAATTTTGGTCAGTTTTATTGTTTTTTATATATCTATAATTCGCACGTTTTCTGTATTAATGTGTATTTGAGCTCAGTAAATGCTGAAAGGTACGCTATTTTTAAACAGAGATAAGATGTGTACCTGCTATGACACCTTTAAATGCATTTAGGGGCATATTATCAAGGGCATTATAGACGAATTAGCGGCACTTTTTGCCGCCAAAGCGGCGATAATTTTATCGTCCTATTTACAAGCTCGCGCTAAGCCTTGTTAGCGCTAGTTTCCATGGTTTTGATCGCCTTGTATGTCATTGCTAATGACATGCAAAGTAGGCGTTACGGAGCAAAACAACATGGAAATAGTCGCTAACAAGGCTTTGCTTTATTTACATGCCTTCAGCAGACCCGCTTAGCGACAAGAATTATAGCGCAAAGCCACCTTATCTCAGGATTTTAACACCTGCTTTAAAGGTGACTTAGGCATCTACATAATGGGAGGTGGATTGCAGGGTTAAGGTCACAGGCGCATATCAGCAAGGATTTCCTTATCTCCAATTTTTATCTCCAATTTTCAAGCAATAATGTCACTTTTCACCGCTATTGCTGGATTTCATTATGCCTCAGAGATAATCGTTGTTGATAATGCACTATCTCGGCATTGAAATCCAGCGATATCCGGCAATAAAAAAAATAGCGCTAACAGCACTTTGCGATATTTATCGCAATGTGTTGATAATATGCCCCTAAGAGAGTTAAAACTGTGCTGGGTCTATTACCAAAGGCTGCTGTTAATGTTTCTTGTTTTATGCCTGTATTCTTCATAGACAGCCTTAAAGCACTAAAGTGTAAGGCAATTGTAGTTCATAAGGCACAGAAGGGATAATGGAGTGAAGATTCCTTTTCACCAGTACAAGGGAAGCTGCCAGTGGGCAGGGGTTTCTAAGCACCGGAGACCAGGCTACACCCATGCAGTGTTTACAAATGAGCAGCTGCAGTGCTAGGGCAAAGCTGGCACCTCTCTGACTCCTTCAGCCTCAGGAAAGAGAAACAGAGTACCCCTTCTAGAAATGCGGGGGGGGGACTCATACACCAGCGGTCGAAGCGGACTGGATCTGTGGGGCACGACCAGCCCATACCTTTATTTTTTTAAACCAAAACAGTTCTCCTACTTTTTTTGCAAAAAAAAAACAGGGGTAAATTTACAAGGACTTTGGGGCATATTACCAACAAGTAGCGATAATTATCGCTAAATAGGCTTAGCGAAGATTTTTCTATCGTTGCCTATCACTGGATATGTTAGCAGAGAAAACATGCTATTAGCAACGTTTTTCTCCTTTGTGCTAAAATATCCAGCGATAGCGGCGAAATGCGTGAATATCGCTGAAAATACAGCGATATTCACACATTAGAGACGAAATGCTCTTAGCCATGTTATCCACCTCCCATTGGATAACATGGCTAATAACTGGTCTGAGCAGGCGTTGGTTTTTGGCGATAGCGGGAATATTTCCATCGCTACGCCTGCCTTGCTAATAGGCGATTGCGACGTTAGCGACTGTTAGCAGTTGCTAACAGGTTGGGTACGCCCACTTTGCATGTCATTAGCGATAAATATCGCTGACATGCAAAGCGGGCCCCAAACCGTTCGCTATCGCCTAATAGCTGTCGCTAACATTAGTTAGCGACAGCTTGCTAATAGAGTGATAGAATTATCGCCGCTTAGCGGCCGAAAACGGCAGCTAAACCGGCGATAATTGCCTATACCCACCCTTGGTAATATGCCCCCTTATCTCCGCTTTTTTAGTTTACAAAGCTAAAAAAGCAGAGATAAAACCAGTGCCCCCTATTTACAAGAGGGTGCTAACATGCATATTCACATGTTAGCACCCTTTGTCCCAACGCCTCCCTTTGCATCTCCAATGAGATGCAAAGTGGGCGTTGCTGGGCGTACCCCGGATGGACTACCTTGCTAATATCTCTGATGTTTACATTGCGATATTTACAAGGCAGCCCACATGATTTTAGCACACATTAGATTTTGGCAAAAACTGCAGTTTTTTGCCAAAATCTGACCTCTGCTAAAATCCTGACTTAGCCGTCCCTAACATAGGGGGTGGATTGTGCTGATACAACCCATAGGGTCGTATCAGCAAGGTTATCGCCCTTTTGAAGGGAACATCGCTTGAAAACCAGCGATGTTCCCTGAAAAAGGGCGATAACCTCGCTACCTCTGGAACTTTTATCGCCCTGGAGTAATACATTGTTAATTACGCGCTACCAGGGTGATAAATACCTGAGATAGCCTGCGATAATATAATTATCGCTGAGCACGGCCAGGGATAATTATCGCTGGCCGTTGCTAATATGCCCCCCAATTCGGCAGGGTTAATTCCAACAGCTGAGATGCCTCTGATGTGCTGTGAATGCCTTCCTGCCAGGGTGCCTGCTGCCTGAAGGAAATGCAACTGTGTGCAATTGGTTCATTTGAAAATATAGAGGCTGCTTGGAAGCTGTATTGGCTTTAATTGATGGAGTCACTTGAAGCTTTGTGATAACAAAGTTTTAATCTTTTTGTGAGGTACTGTAAGGGCGTTACCAGCTGAGCTGTAGAGTGCCTGCTTCTAATGGACATTCATCAAAGGGTCTGAGCTCAATACAGTCTGATATCTTATTAGTAAAATCTATTCTTTGAAAGCACTTTTTATCGTAAATCTAAATCTTTTTTACCGCATTTTGTTGCAGTCTATCTTATACTGTGTGAAATGCTAGTTTAAAATAATTACTTTTAAATTTAGAATGCTGTCTGTGACAGACTGGGACCTCATAGCACAAAACCTCACAAATGACTTCCTCACTGCACCAACCAGGAGTCAATTCTTTGTCTCTCTCTGGTTATACACCTAGACATCTGCAGTGATCACATTAACCAATAGAGGTTTCATAACGTAAACTTGCTTATTTCCCGCTTAATTAAAGTGCACATTTATTTTATATGCAGTTACTTAAAGGTGAAAGACCAATGGAATAGTTACAACATATTTTGTTCTTTTTAGTCTCGCCTTTCACCCTGCTCCTAAGCCTACAGACCATGCCACTATTGCACTCAAGACCATATTAACCCCTTGGCCGCGGGAGTAATTTTCCCGCTGTGCTGGGGGGCGGGGGTGCCCCGGTGCTCATGACGAGCTCAGCTGGTCATGCAATCAGGTGGCGCTGTGCTCATGACGAGCATAGCTCGTCATTACCACGCCCGTTTCTTTAGAACGCTCAGCACACCATGGGAATTTTCCCTACGTGTGAGCGCCAGGTGCCTTACACGCACCTCCTCTCCTGACTCGTGCTCTATATATCGCTCTAGAACCATCAATGCTCAAAAGCTCCTTATGTAGGTGGACATAAAGTTTGAGAGCCATTAATATGTCCATGTTGCATAGTCCAGCTGATGTGATATCCTTCATGTGTTAGTAATTTGCCTTGTCCTGAGGGTCTAAAGGACGGTACCTAAGGTAAGTGTCCTCCCCAGTTTGTAAACTGCCCTGGAAAGATTTGCCATGCACTGAATTGATGAGAGATGGGTGAGGTAGCAGAAAACACACGTGGAAGCCTGTCTATGGGAAATGATAATGGGAGGAAGAAGAGGTGGCCTAAACTCTTCTCCTAAAGGCTGGACCTGCAGACTTTGGAAGCTGGGTATAGGATTGGATCCCGGCCTCGACTCAGTATCCTGTGATTCTGGGAAGATCACTTGACTAAAAACTAGAAAAAAGTGTGTAACATCTGTCACTACAAAGCGCTCTACTGCCCTTAGTCCAGGTTCACACTATATAAAACTAAAACATAAAAAGAAAGCCAATGTAGTAGCTTTATTGAACATGAGCCTAGAAACTCTGTAATCCAGGATGGGGTGTTCCAGACAGAAGCTGCCACGTAATATTGCTAGAAGCACCATGCGCACAGCAGTTGTGGAGGAATGGTTCAAACCTAGCCCATTCTCCAGGAGCAGACATGGGGGCATATTTTCAAGACAGGCGATAAAATTATCGCTGCTTTATCGGCAGAAAACTGACACTAAAGCCGCTTTAGCGGCAGTTTTCTGCCGATAAAGCAACGATAATTTTATTGCCTGTCTTGATAATATGCCCCATGGTTTCTTTGAATAAGTGCCATGGTGTAACAAGAACTGAGGGCCTCCCTCATGTGCCAGTCCACTGAGCCCCCAGGTTCACCCTCACCCCTATCAGAGTAGTTGACACTGGAAAAGGTCAGTGTGGATGACTGCTCACTCACTAAAACAGTATGTGTTGTGTCTGCAGTAGGGAGGCCATGACTAACATAATAGAAGGAATTACACTTTATTTCTCTGTTTGTGAATTCCTCAATGACATACTAGGTCCTCTACTTCTGAGGGGGGTCGTCTACACTCATGGCTCACTTTGATTATGGTTCTGCCATGTCTTTCTTTATTCAGAAAGAGCTTGCCCACGACCCTGCGATTCCTACTCTGTTGCTGTTCATCCCCACACTTCTTGTCCTGTCCTTGGGGCAGGAAGTGGTGTCCAGTGTCCTAGCTGTGGATCTGCGAGGACACTGTTATGTAGGAGCCTAATGTTCTCATGACAAGACAAAATAACCCTCCTTAACTATAACTCGCGCTCCCGCCATGCACAGTTTTCTCATCAATAATTTTATTGCAAATGTTGCAGTGATATTATCAATGTGTCATAGAAGATGTTATAACTGAGGTAGTATGTGGGATAATTAGCAGTGCATGGCGAGAGCATGAGTTATAGTTACCTTAGGGCACGAGTTATAGTTACTTGAGATAACTATCACTGCTGAAATTTATATGGGTTTACGTGGATAAAATGTGAACCTAACTATAACGACTCTGTAACTTTTGGATTTTCAGTGAATTTCCAAGGATTTTAAATTCTATTTCCTTCCGATAACGTCCCTGTAGCCTTTAGTTTTTTTCAGTGAATTTCTATGTTTTTTTTATGCTACATCCTAACCATAATGCCCCTGTAACTTTTGTTTTTTTGAGTGAATTTCTAGGGTTTATTTACACATAGAGTAATATTTAATTACCATACATTAATGCAACCGGGCAATTAATGCAGCTGTGGCCCTTGCAGGTAAGAGAGGTGGGGCCGAGTGGGGAGAGTGATTTCGACAGATGACGATGAGGGAAAATTAAATATATATTTAGTTTTCCCTTGTCGTCTAATCCCCCCACCTGGCCCCAAGCTCTTACCTACATGGGCCACGGCTGCATTAATGGCCCAGGGAGAGGGGCCATGTAGCTGTGTCTGGGCCCCGGGGATGTGGTCCCTGGAGCTGAAATCAGCTGCATGGCCTCCTCCCAGTTACATATACGGCTGGGACCTGGGGGATGAGTTTCGTCGGGCCGAAATTGGCCCGGAGGAGGGGGGCCCCCCTCTGCCTTCTCTAACTTGGCTGTGCCCTAGGGGATAAGCGTCCCTGAGGAAGAAATCGAACTGTGGAGGGGGGCCACGCGTGCCCACCCCCGCAAATATATATAGTGTTTCTCCCACGACCTGTCCAACCCAGGGAGTAAAAAAAAAAAGTACAAGAGACACGTTTGTTATTTTTTTTACATTTTGCCACGGATCTGTGGCTCTTCTGCAAATTTGCTGCAAAATGAAAAAGAAATAAAAATATTTTGGGCCCCAGATGAACCAGTCCTAGGGTTCAGGGTATTCCTAACCTGTCTCTTTGTGATTTTTTTTGTCTTTTGTCTTAGGACTTGGGCCAAGTCCAGAGTCCTAAGAGGGCTGCCATTACTTCCTTCCTGAAGTGGTGGCAGCAAATCAGATCTCAGTATGAGATCTGCCAGATGCATAGACCCTCCTCGTCTCTAGATATAAATAAAACTTTTTTTAATGACTTTAAAACTACTGAACAGAAAGACCCCAAATTACAAAAAGCACTCTTTCTAGATCAAGATCTAGCTGTCTGTCAAATTTGGCATAATTGCGTTCAGCGGTTTGGGCTTTAGTGTCTAAAATCCGTATTGGAAATGACATGAGAAAAACATGTTTTGGGACCACCCCTTTTTCTCAGCCCCGCTCGACGAATCACCTCGAAATGTTCCAAACAGCAGCTGAAGTGATTGGCAAACTAGTTTTGAAAATTTGGGAATATTTGTCAATGCAAACACACGCGCATGCACACACACAAACACACACGCAAACACACACACATACACATATTAAAATAGGGGTTTTACTGATATAAACTTACCATTACGTTGTACAGTCATGCTTGGTAAAGGCAAATACATGATAAAGACTTGCAAGGTAAAAGCTATGCATGGTAAAGGATGCGTGGTAAAGGCATTGCATGGTAAAGGCATTGCATGGTAAAGGATGCTTGGAAAGGGCTTGTGTGGAAAGACATTCATTGTAATGTCAGATAAATGTCAATATTAGCTGGGGGCAGTGAAGGCGGAGATGTGATGGATGGTCACAATGACATCAAGACATTGCATACATTTATCATACATACATATTTACAGTAGTAGATTTAATGGTGGGAGAGAGAAGTCAAAGTAACGCGGTTAGACATTATTGCATCCTTGTAGGAGGACGTGTGATCTGCGAGAGATGTTAAACATGGCCCTATGGGACACGTGCTCATGTCAGTTGGAAGTGAGATCCGGGGGATGAGGGGGGAGTAGATTCATGGACTGTAAATACAACGTGCGCAGGGAGGCTTGGGAGTGTCTGTAATACAAAGATGGCGAGAGAGCTTTGGGAGTGTCTTAATAAAATGATGCACAGGATAGCTTGGGAGTATGTGTAATGCAGAGGTGTACAGGGAGCTTTGGGAGTGAGGGTAATACAATGATGTACAGGATGGCTTGGGAGTGTCTATAATACTGTGATGCACCAGAGGTTTGGGAGTGTCTGTAATACAAAGATGGTGAGAGATATTTGGGAGTGTCTGTAATAAAATGATGCGCAGGATAGTTTTGGAGTATTTGTAATGCAGTGATGAACAGGGAGGTTTGGGAGTGTGTGTAATACAATGATGTGCAGGATGGCTTGGGAGTGTCTATAATACTGTGATGCGCAAGAGGTTTGGGAGTGTCTGAAAAACAGTGATGCATATAGAGGCTTGGGAGTGTCTCTAATGCAGTGATGCGCATGGAGTTTTGGGAGTGTTTGTACTGTAGTGATGCAAATGTAGGTTTGGGTGTCTCTGTAATATTGGGTGTGTCTGTAATACAGTGATGCAAAGTTAAAGTTTGGAGTGTCTGTAGTACAGTGATGCACAGGGAGGTTTGGGAGTGTCTGTAATACAGTGATGCACAGGGAGGTTTGAGAGTGTCTGTAATACAGTGATACCCAGGGAGTTTTTGGAAAGTCTGTAATACAGTAATGCCCAGGGAGTTTTGGGAGTGCCTCTTGCACAGTGATGCGCATCAAGGTTTTGCTTTGCCAGTGTCTGTAATGCAATGATGAGCGAGAAGTTTGATAGTGTCTCTAATACAATGATGTGCAGGTAGCTTGGGATCGTCTATAAAACAATCTCGCACATTAAGGTTTTGGTGTGTCTGTAATATAATGATTTGGAGGGAGATTTGGGAGTGTCTGTAATACAAAGATATGCAAAGAGGTTTGGGAGTTTTGGAGTGTCTGTAATACAGTGATGCACAGGATTGTTTTGGTATGTCTGTAATGCAAAGATGCGCAGAGAGGTTTGGAGTTTGGGAGTGTCTGTAATACAGTGGTGCACAGGAATGTTTTGGCATGTCAGTAATACAATGATGCACAGCAAGTTTTGGAAGTGTCTGTAATACAGTGTAGTGTAGTTCCTATTTTCCCAATAGGCTCTGCGCATTGGAATAATATCCTCAATAGTATAGACGTAGGACTGTGGTTAACTAGGTCTTCTACTGACGATATTAGACTTAAAGTTATGTGTGTGCCAGCTAGCTCAGAGTTCACTAGAAACTTTCTCGAATAGGCAAGGAGGAGTTTAACCTCCCTGGATAGACAAGAAGGGATTTAGTTTCTGACAACCATAGAACATGACAACTTTGCTCTCCCCTAATCAAGAGTATATCTCTAGAGTCGTGTGAAAACAAAAGACAACTATTTTACTCAGTCAGTACGTGCATTCTTAGTTTCACCAGTTTGTAGAGAAATAAGAGATGGGCGTGTTTCAATAAAAAGATGTTATTTATTGATCAGTCTCTTTTCTCATACAAGAGAAATGAATTGCTATTATTGCAATACTTATAGTTAAGTAAAGTGCATACAGTAAAAACAGAATTATAAAATAATACTTTAAAAGCATTTATATGGTTTCTTAGCCATATGATACTTAAAAATGGATAAAAGTTATATACATATATACATTGACTAATCATACTCAACTGGTGCTTCTAACTACGCCTACCCCGATGTACCTGACCTAAGCCTAATACGTGGGCGGGAGTAGATAAGTAGCAGTTTTAGTTAAGTTTGCTTTGCCAAGGATCTGATTCAAGATTTCTCTGTGAGGGGTTATTCAGTTCAGTACCTGGGATTTAGAAGGCTGGAGGGCTGGTATCTCTATCTCAGGACTCGATATCCCAGTTGCCCGCAAGGGCGGCTAGGAACGCCGGAGCTGGATTTCTCGGCAAGAGAAAAGGCAGCGTCTCTCTCTCTCTCAGCGCGTCAAAAGGGAGGGGCAGCGTCAGTGGGCTTCCTGCATCAGCTGGGCTCCTCGGCAAGTATAGCTGCTCCAATCTCGTCACCACCACCGTGTGTTTGCTTACGGCAATGTCGGTAATATTTATACCTGAAAGGTGCCGAGATTGACGTAAGGATGGACATAAATACGTCAATAAGGATGTCATAAGAACTGGTCGTTCGTACATTCTTTACTGGAGTTCTTGGTTAAATCAAAACAATAGCTGCGGGGGATTTCCCAGGTTGCTGGAGGTTTGATTTGTTTTGAGAACTCTGTATGCTTTCTATGGGGGCTGGAGGAATAGTGCTTGCCTAACGTGGTAGCATGCGCTATGACCTAATCAGAAAACGGGTTTCTGTGCCGTTGTGTGGCCATTAGTGAATTATTAACCGGACAAGGGTCAGAAATAGGAATGTCGATACAGTTCCCATAGGAAACATATCACAACAGTAATGCACAGGAAGGTTTGGACGTGTCTAATACGATGATGCTTAGGGAGATTAGGGAGTGTTTGTAAAACAATTATGCACAGGTAAGCTTGGGAGTGGCTATAAAACAATCTTGTGAATGAAGCTTTTGGTGTAGTGTCTGTAATAGAATGGTGTGCAGTTGCTCCCGCTGTGGCTGTCTCAGCCAATGAATTCCCTGCAACGTGAACGCCATCACGTTGATGACTCAGTGAATGTATCACGTGAGTTTTTGGTAGTTCTTTCTGTAAAAGAACTACTTGTTCCCAAAGTGATTTTTGCTTTATTGTTGCACCTGTGTCATCTTTTTAACCGTTTTGAATCCATTTCTGTAAATCGTTATTGTATGATTTGACGCAGTAATACGAATCGCACACTATAAGTGTCGGGAATTCGCGATCGGCATTATCTAGCGCCATTTTTAACGCTATTATTTCAGTTTGTTGTTCTGAGTTATTTTCTCCTGAGTGTGTTTTTGTAAATAGAGGTCTCAGTTTACCTCCGCGCCACACGTCTTTTACAATCTCGCATGTGGCGTTGTATGCTTGCTCTCCCCAAACTGAGGGTTGAGCATGTCCGTCTGTATAGATTACACAGGCGTACTGTCGTAAAGGCAGAATGTCGATTGGCAGAGGATATTCTCTTTCATATTCTAGATATTTTAATTCATTCAATTCCGGATCAAAATAGTATTTTATTTTTTCTGTAGCAATAGAATTTACCCATTGTACCCATTCTGGATTCAATGCTGTTGTCAGTAAATTACATGGGGTTGTTAATGCCTCAAAAGCTGATTCTGCTGTTCTGACTGTAATACGTCTACCGTCAGCTTGGTCTTTTTCTCTTGCTACTGCCGTTTGAACCACATGAACAATGTTTTCTTTAATGCTGAACCTCTTTTCAGCTTCTGTGTATAAGTGTGATTTGTATGCTATTGGTACCTTTTCTCCCTCATTAGAGGTCAGGTATGTGAATCCGCATCTTCCTGGGATGAGTCGAATCACAAGGTTGCGTGTGTTGTCGCGTGTTTGCAGTTTTGTTTTAACTAACATGTCTGTTTGTAAAGATCTCAAAAGTTCTGTGTGTTTTTGAGTCCAGTTGATTCTTTTAAAATCTGGTTTTATTAAGTCATAGAGAGGTTGAACCCTCTCCGCGTAATTTATAATATAAGTTCTTCCGAAATTCAGAAAACCTAGAATTGATTGCAAGTTCTTTAGTGTTCTAGGTGCTTGGATTACCCCACATTTCTCTAGGAAATTGTCAGCCAGGCTTTTGCCTTCACTTGATAATTCATATCCTAAAAATAGGACAGTTAGATGGGCAATTCTTGACTTTTTAAAGTTGAATTTGTAGCCCTCTGCTGCGAACCCAAGTATTATGGTGTTCACTCTTTTCAAGTGAGTATCCAAGTCATCATCTGTTAGATAGATGTCATCGACATAAGATAATGCCTCGTCATCATATGTTTTTAGTAACTCTGTTACTCTTGCTGAGAATAATCCTGGGCTATTCTTGAACCCCTGTGGTAAACGACAGAAATTTTTTTGCGAGCCATTTATTGAGAACGTGGTCAAATATCTGCTTTCTGGTGCTATATTTTGACAAAAGAATCCGTTAGAGATGTCTAATGTTGTTTTGTATTTTTTGCGCACTATGTTATTCATTAGTGCTGCACTGTGTGAGTTTTGCACTGCAAAGGTTTTGCAACATGAGTTCAAGTGTCTGTAGTCCAAAACAAGACGATATGAATCATCTGGTTTGGAGACAGGAAACAAAGGATTGTTCATTTGTGAGGTGCAAGTTTCAATCACCCCCTGGTATTCAAGTTGATCTAAGATCTCTTTTACCTGTTTTTTAGCTTCTTGCCTAATTGGGTACTGCCTCTGTGCAGTAGGTTGTGATTTTAACTGGATTTTGTGAGGAGGAGAGTCCTCATCCCATCCCACATGATTTTTATATAATGCAGGAGCTTGGGCTACTGCCCACTTTCTTGCAAGTGTATACTTTTTATGTATTGGAATATGATTGGAGAAGGCAGGCATAATTATTTCTTCGCCATGAGGGCACTCCCTGACAAACTCTGGTGGCCAGTCTTTTTCAGCTAGAAGGATGTCATAGCCTTTAGAGAGATTATCCCAAAATAGACCCCTTATTTTCCTAGTCTTATCTCCCTCTATACGTAAATTTATTTCATATATTTTATGAGGTTTGCTAACTCTGGTATCTGCAGTTTCCACCTGAATGTACTCATTCATGTCCACTGTCTCCAGATGATTCATCAGGATCTTGCGAGCTATGCTCACTTCTGCTACGCTGTCTAGCATTGTTTGAGCCCATTCTGCGTTTTTCAGCTGTGTCCTCAGTATTCTCGGCATGGTTGATTACTTTAATACTGGCTACCTTCTTCTTTGGAAATTGTAATTTTTTGTTTTGATGAGCAGGTTCCTTGTCTTTGGACTTGACGTGCTCTTCCCTGTGTTCTGATCGTCCTCTTCTTTCCGATTTCTGCAAGGAAGTCTGAAAAGATTGAGAGGGACGTATATCAATATCTTGATATCTGTCAGGTTTCTTTATATTATCCCTATTTCTAAGGTTGTATTTTTTCACAGAGGGCTCCCTTTGGGGAGACTTGCGTCCTTGGTCCGGAGATCTTTCTCTCTGCCGAGGAGACCTTCCTCTGGTTTGGAATCTTTTTTCTTTAGGGGTGGATTGTTTATTTCCATCCCAGCTCTTTTTTTGAGTGTTTAGATTATTTTTAATAAAAACCTTTTCAGGATTTTCAATTAGTTGGGGTTTCACAGGTATTCCACCCAAACTATCTCTTCCTAGTTCTTCATAGGATTTTTCTATGATTCTGGCAATTTCAAATGGTTGGTCTGCTATATCTGTCTCTTTCAACCTCTGGCGGATTGCCACATTTGCTGCTTCTCCCTTTATATTGGCTAGTAATATTGCCGAGACCTGCATGAAGTCTTTTAGTAATTTCATACCAAGAGTTAAAGCAGGTTCTGGACCGTATTCAGCTTGAATTTGTTGTAGCACATCTGGTATTACTGACATGGATGGAACACCATGTGTTTTTGTGTAAACGGAAGCAAATACTGTACCCCAAGTGTCACAGTCCTCCACATGTGGTGCGATTCCCATTGGAAGACAGATAGTCAGAATCCTGTGTTTCTCAAGAGCGGTGGTATCCGGGAATACCGCCTCTATTTGAGTGATTTTTTGTGCTAACCAGAATGGAATTTGTTCCCGTTTTGCGGGTACTTTACCTAGACAGGACTGTATGTTCTGTGGTGTAATTTTATTTGTGTTCCCCTGATGAGGGGTCAGCTGTGGAATTTTAATAGCTGGTTGGACTGTTGAAGTCCGCATTATATATTGGACTAATTGTCTGTGTATTTTAATTAGTTGTTTTAGCTGTGCTAAAAGATCTGGTGCAGACATTTCTTCAATGTCTGGGTGTGGTGTGTATCCGGCTAGGACCGGCCACGTTGCTCCTGGTCTACCTAGTGGACCGAGCCTGGTGATGTGATTATTATGTTTTAGGGCGCCATTAAACCAGAGCAGGTGCTCTTGGTATTTGAGTGGTATCTCCACTTCCTCGAAAGGAGTGTAGATATCCGGTGGTTCCTCCATTTTATAATAGTGGAACTCTTTTGTTACAGCGTTTGCTGCTGGAAAGTTTATCCATGAGTAGAATACCTCTGTCTGCCGATATTCGTGTGCCTCAATTACGAATATGACTGTACCACCTCTCGGTGTTAGTCCATTTTCTATAAGTTTTAAGGTTATAGTTTTTCTTATGTTGACCGGGATGAGTATTGCCTCCGGGTTTTGCTGTAGGAGACTTCTGTCATTCTCTAGGAGTTGAGCTGCTATTCTAGCTGTCTCCCGTTCTTCTTCAGTTTCTGACATTTTACTGTCAGGAAGGTTATTTTGTTTATTTGCAGATCAGGTTTCTATGGAAACAAAGATTAGATGCACAATATTTTTGGAACAGTATATCCTTCAACGTTGAATAAACCAAGAACCATACATAGGAGTCTCCTCCTACGAAGTTTGGCGGATTTAACCTTTCACCCACTCCAGACGTCTTTGGACTATTATGGGAAAAAGGGGTCTGTGTGAAAAAGCACGACTGAGTTACTCTAATGTCTTACGTTAGATTTATCGCCTATCCAAACCGTTGGGCGCCATGTAGTGTAGTTCCTATTTTCCCAATAGGCTCTGCGCATTGGAATAATATCCTCAATAGTATAGACGTAGGACTGTGGTTAACTAGGTCTTCTACTGACGATATTAGACTTAAAGTTATGTGTGTGCCAGCTAGCTCAGAGTTCACTGGAAACTTTCTCGAATAGGCAAGGAGGAGTTTAACCTCCCTGGATAGACAAGAAGGGATTTAGTTTCTGACAACCATAGAACATGACAACTTTGCTCTCCCCTAATCAAGAGTATATCTCTAGAGTCATGTGAAAACAAAAGACAACTATTTTACTCAGTCAGTACGTGCATTCTTAGTTTCACCAGTTTGTAGAGAAATAAGAGATGGGCGTGTTTCAATAAAAAGATGTTATTTATTGATCAGTCTCTTTTCTCATACAAGAGAAATGAATTGCTATTATTGCAATACTTATAGTTAAGTAAAGTGCATACAGTAAAAACAGAATTATAAAATAATACTGTAAAAGCATTTATATGGTTTCTTAGCTTAAAATGGATAAAAGTTATATACATATATACATTGACTAATCGTACTCAACTGGTGCTTCTAACTACGCCTACCCCGATGTACCTGACCTAAGCCTAATACGTGGGCGGGAGTAAATAAGTAGCAGTTTTAGTTAAGTTTGCTTTGCCAAGGATCTGATTCAAGAATTCTCTGTGAGGGGTTATTCAGTTCAGTACCTGGGATTTAGAAGGCTGGAGGGCTGGTATCTCTATCTCAGGACTCGATATCCCATTTGCCCGCAAGGGCGGCTAGGAACGCCGGAGCTGGATTTCTCGGCAAGAGAAAAGGCAGCGTCTCTCTCTCAGCGCGTCAAAAGGGAGGGGCAGCGTCCGTGGGCTTCCTGCACCAGCTGGGCTCCTCGGCAAGTATCGCTGCTCCAATCTCGTCACCACCACCGTGTGTTTGCTTAGGGCAATGTCGGTAATATTTATACCTGAAAGGTGCCGAGATTGACGTAAGGATGGACATAAATACGTCAATAAGGATGTCATAAGAACTGGTCGTTCGTACATTCTTTACTGGAGTTCTTGGTTAAATCAAAACAATAGCTGCGGGGGATTTCCCAGGTTGCTGGAGGTTTGATTTGTTTTGAGAACTCGGTATGCTTTCTATGGGGGCTGGAGGAATAGTGCTTGCCTAACGTGGTAGCATGCGCTATGACCTAATCAGAAAACGGGTTTCTGTGCCGTTGTGTGGCCATTAGTGAATTATTAACCGGACAAGGGTCAGAAATAGGAATATCGATACAGTTCCCATAGGAAACATATCACACCCACTCCACGGAATCTATGGCCATATTTACTAACCTAAGCATAGTAAACATAACTAAC
The DNA here is from genome assembly GCF_964261635.1 of Lissotriton helveticus. NCBI lineage: Eukaryota > Metazoa > Chordata > Amphibia > Caudata > Salamandridae > Lissotriton > Lissotriton helveticus. Next base: position 166,225,014 of record NC_136057.1, on the reverse strand, counting down.
ATTTGTATGTGTCTTTTAACCGCCCCAAATTACATTTAAATTGCATATTAGCGTAATACATGTAAAATGAATATAGTTACTGTATGCATGTAAGCAGTGTAATCATTCAAAAAAGGGGATGCATATTACTTATAACAGCATGAATGATATGCGAAAATAACACATGAAATGGCTCTTAATACAGAAGAAAAAGTGCGAGACCATTTCATCACATAGAAATGCATTCGTATGTATAAATAACCTAGAGGTCGAGGTACTGTTTCCTAGAGTTATCTAAAATAGAAGTTTCTGTTCTCTAAGAATAGTTCACTTTAAGCAGAAGATAAGTGCCTGAAAGGTCAATATTTTGGATGTCGGAGAAAAAGTTCCTGTTTGCAGGAGCATACTCGAGAAAAAAAAAATCTTAGTTGCTTCGTTATCAAAATTTGAAGGCCAAATTCAGAGTTCAGGGAACGCTGTGTGCAACTTTTGCTCAAAGTCATTCTCTCTGTTCCGGTGAAAACATCATATCATTGAGATGTTCGAAAAAATAGTCAACAGCTTCAGGTGAGAGTTCGACAAGGTTGGAAAATGACGCTACCATGCATTCATGAGCATGATTGCTTTCATTGATGGTTTGATCAGCATAGCTGACAGATGGTCGTACCTGATCGATGCTGCTTTCATCTTGTACTTCACTACCCTTCAATCGCAGTGGTGAAGTCTCCACGAATGCCGTCATCAGGATTGGTAGCCGCTGGGGACAGCACAATGCATGAGCCGTTACTGGACTCAACAAATTCTCTGCATCCAATGGCACTTCTGATTGTAGTGTGAGACAGGTGTCCAACACGCATTCTTCACCGCATAGCAAGCACCTTAATACAGGCATAACACAGGTCTGCCACAAAGGTCTAAATGAAAGAAACCAGGTCATATTTAAATCTCGTAGCCGTGCTAGTCCAAGGACTTTAGTTATGCGGTCCCGGTAGCGTATAGCTAGGATCGTTTCTTCCATTGTTGATGGAGTCATGTCTGTGACACGGTTTGCCATATCGAAGCAAAAGTAGCAAAAATAGGAAGCCTGCTACTAGTCCCAACAGGAGAGGTAGTCCGCCAAAGAGGGAATGGACGAAGTTTGGAAAAATACCAAGGATGGCTTTGAATGGGGTCAAAGCTCCTGAAAAAACTGTCTTAAATACACTTGCGATACCACTTGTATCAGAAATATTTAAGATTTCGTTTAGTATTTCTGCGAAGTGTAGGGGGCTATTTGTTGATAACAGTGAATGAATCTCTGCCGTTGTCCTTGCAACTTGGAGATCATACGTTTCTTTTGATGACGTCAACCGGGTTGGCGTCTGTAGGAGCACAGTCTTCATTTTGCTTAAAGTATCAATTCGAATAGAAGAGAAATTAAAACTGGGCCATAACCTTGCCTCCCTGTCTGGAGTATCGTTCGGGAACAATACTCTTTCACAGCACATGACCCTGGTAGTCACGCTTACGAGATAAGGTTTTCCGGGCATTAGGCTGCAACATCTGCAATCTACAATTAGAATGTAACTCCCGTTCGAGAGTCTCCTAAAGAATGGTTCTATTCGTGTTGCAGGTGTGCCTAGCTGGTGACATGAAAGGTTATTTGAAGTCCCTTCACAGGCCCCATGCAAACTTAAACCCTGACACAGAAGTACACCACTTAGTGACTTTGCACAATTATTGCCACTAAGAAATACACTCTGTCCTTTATTACTAACACATGTGTGTGTATAGGGCAAGTCCCATGTCAACTTAATGTATCCTTTACCCAACCTTTCATACTGGCCTGCCTGTATATATTTTTGGCAGTATTGAAACTGGAAAGTTGTTATCGGAATATTTATTATCCCATGTATTATCCATTCAATGACAGGTCGTTCTGACATTGTCAATGGTAATCTCTCAAGTTTTTCAATGCTCAGAATTGTATAGTCAGCACCCTTCTGTGCCAAACTGATTTGTTTATCAGTAAGGTTAAAGATATTAAACAGTGACGTTGTGTTGATTAAACGCCAAGGCACATAGCCTGACCGCAGATTTTGTAACGTCCAGCCAAGCTGTACAATAGAACGTAATTGAGACTGACCGTGTTGTAACATCAGTAAGTCTTGCTCTATTATATCGATTGCTGAAGACACAATACTGTCCAGTGAATATATTCTGGAAGACAGAGTCATTAACCCATTGTCCACAACAGAAAGTGATTTTTCCAAATTAACACGGTCAATTTCCCGTATTTTTTTCTGCTGTCTCAATTTGAGTTTCTTTCCAAGCTTCGTTATAAGCTGCATATATAGAGGCCGCTATGAAACGTTTTTGACGCTGTTTGCGTGGTCCCATAATGAAATCGCGCAAGTCAGCACCTTCTTTAAGTAAAGTTAGGTGTTGCTTAATTTCCGCCAGTGTGGATGTATGTAGCCACTGAAGGCAGAGCTTTCCCACACTGTAAGTAGTTACTATCCCTGGATGTTGTCTCTGGGAGTATCTTGGGTCTGGCCTGGTCAATGTGAACCCCTGTATTTTGTTCAGGAATCTGTCTTGACAGTTATTTGTGTCTGTGGGCCAGATCAACCATTGTTTCCATTCAGGATGTGTTCTGTTTTGGTTTAAAATACTGGTTACGTCTATCTCAACATCAGAGGTGCTATTACTATCCATTGTTGGCTTTGGAATAGACGGTTTGTTTAAGTCTTTGATTTTGGCTAGACCAAGACAGGTGGTCTGCTGAATTGTGTCATTCAAAAATATAATTTGTTCTGGGATCATGCAGGCTCTAAATAATGATTCTATACCTTGCACTTGCCAATCTTTTGTGCCCCAGATCGTTTTTGTGTCAATGTTATTGTTCCAGAAATCAAAACCAAATGTATTCATTTTATCAAAAAATTAGTCTGAATATATCAATTTTGTGTTTGTAATCATGGTTTTCAATCCTGTCTTATTTAACAATTTGAAATAGAATGTTTCTGCATTACTTGTGTTAAACGTGAAAAGTATGAATATTTATCAAAAAAAAATTTTGAACTGCCTTTTGGTGGAGTTGCACAATGTTCCCACTGGTTAAAATTTAAAACATTTCTAGGCTGAGTAGATTTATGCAGATAATGGTTACCATAATGGTTATAGCAAAACATTTGATCGTAATTAGATGAACCTTGTAAATAATCATGTTCTGTAAATTTAGCTGACATCACTAGATCAGATATCATATTATTAATACTTTCAAAGTCCCAATCATCAGCAAATGTGCTTGGTTTTACAAAGTCACTCAATGAAATCTTAAATTGGTGTGGATACTTCAGGAGTTCAACCGGACCATATATTTCATATTCAGTTTTGTCCCATGCTACCCCGCCGGGTATAGGATTGGCTGTGAAGTTTACAGACGAAAGTTCTCTTTTCTTGACGTGTGAAGATGTGTGTGGTTTAAGGACCAAGTTGATATTCTGGCTTGCTGTGTCCATTTTAGCATATTTTCCCTCAATGAAATGTCCCAAGCATAGTACCATGATGAGCCAAAGTATGAGGATAAATGCACCAAATGCCACCCAAATTTCAATCCATGGAGAAATCAGATAGGTTTCTTTTAGTTGATGAAAAAGTTCCTTTGCTTTGTCTTTAAAAGTTTTTTTCGTTTGCTGATCGTCAGGTTCACTCAGATCCTCTGAAAAATCATCGAAGTTGATGAAGTAACCGGATGCTGTTCTGTCAATAGTGTCAATTGGTTCCGGATTAATTTTTGCTTTTGGAATTTGTTTTGTTTCATTAGCATGGTCTGTGGTTACATCACTGTAGAATGCAGTTTCTTGATGTAAAGCTTTGATTTGGGTTTCAAGAGGTTTAAGTTCCATTGCTTTGTTGCATAGTCCTTGTTGTTTCACTGTAGGTTTATCAAATGTGATTAGTCTTTCAGTTTGAACCTCTGTGGTTGTAGCAAACTTTGGTGTTCTGCTACTTCTTGGGAGTCCACTTGGCCTACTACTTGTTATCGGCCACATGATTGTGGTTTAACCAGGTCGATGGATACAACTCGGTTCTCCTTTTTACCAGCAAGGGGCGGTAGTACTACTGATCTTGTCCCGTTGACAGACAAGACAGGAACTGCTTTTCTGTAAGAAGGCCCAAATTTCTTCTTTACCGCGATCTTCTCTCTGACCAGATCCCCGATTTTTGGAATCCAGACAGGCCTTGCTGGGACAGGTGGTTTCTCTTCAGTGGTTGTTGGCTGTTGTTTCAACTTTATGTTGTTCAGGTCTCTTCTTGTTTCATTTAAGTCCTGTAAAATAGCCAAGCGATCTTTGATAATCAATCAATCAATCAATCAGAGCATTTGTATAGTGCACTACTCACCCGGAGGGTCTCAAGGCGCTGGGGGGGGGGGTCCGCTACTGCTCGAACAGCCAGGTCTTGAGCTGCTTCCTGAAGGCGAGGTGGTCCTGGGTCAGGCGGAGGTGGGTCGGAAGGGAGTTCCAAGTCTTGGCGGCCAGGTAGGAGAAGGACCTTCCTCCTGTGGTGGTTCTTCGGATGCGGGGGACGGCGGCGAGGGCGCGGCTGGTCGATCGAACCTGGCGCGTGGGAGCGTAGAAGTTGAGGCGGCTGTTGAGGTATCCTGGTCCTTGGTTGTGTAGGGCTTTGTGTGCGTGGGTGAGGAGCCGGAAGGTGATTCTCTTGTTGACCGGGAGCCAGTGCAGGTCTCTCAGGTGTCCGGAGATGTGGCTGCGGCGGGGGATGTCCAGGATGAGTCGTGCTGAGGTGTTCTGGATCCGCTGGAGTCTCTTCTGGAGTTTGGCGGTGGTTCCGGCGTAGAGAGAGTTGCCGTAGTCCAGACGGCTGGTGACGAGGGCCTGGGTGACCGTCTTCCTGGTCTCGGTGGGGATCCATCGGAAGATCTTGCGTAGCATTCGCAGGATGTTGAAGCACGACGAAGAGACGGCGTTGACTTGTCTGGTCATGGAGAGGGAGGAGTCCAGGATGAAGCCCAGGTTGCGTGCGTGGTCAGTTGGTTTGGGTGCGCTGCCCAGGGCGGGGGGCCACCAGGAGTCGTCCCAGGCGGAGGGTGAGGATCCCAGGATGAGGACTTCCGTCTTGTCCGAGTTCAGTTTCAGGCGGCTGTTCGACATCCATTTGGCTACGTCTGTCATCCCTTCGTGCAGGTTGGCTCTGGCGGTGGCGGGGTCGTTAGTGAGGGAGAGGATCAGCTGGGTGTCGTCGGCGTAGGAGATGATGTTCAGGTTGTGCTGGCGTGCGATGGCTGCGAGGGGGCTCATGTAGACGTTGAAGAGAGTTGGGCTGAGCGAGGAGCCTTGAGGAACGCCGCAGATGACTTCGGTGGCCTCCGATCTGAACGGGGGGAGGCGGACTCTCTGTGTCCTTCCGGTGAGGAAGGAGGTGATCCACTCCAGTGCCTTCTCCTGGATTCCGACGTTGCTGAGGCGCTGTACTAGGGTACGGTGGCAGACAGTGTCGAAGGCCGCGGAGAGGTCCAGGAGGATGAGGGCCGCTGTTTCTCCGTTGTCGAACAGGGCTCGGATGTCATCTGTAGCTGCGATCAGGGCGGTCTCGGTGCTGTGGTTGGCCCGGAAGCCAGACTGCGAGGGGTCGAGGGAGCCGTTCGTCTCGAGGAAGGCGGCCAGTTGCTTGTTGATGGTCTTCTCGATCACTTTGGCCGGAAACGGGAGCAGCGAGATGGGGCGGTAATTCTTGAGGTCGGTTGGGTCTGCTGATGGTTTCTTGAGTAGAGCGCTGAGTTCGGCGTGCTTCCAGCTCTCCGGGAAGGTGGCTATGTCGAAGGAGGTGTTGATGATGTCCCGCAGGTGGGGTGCGATGACAGCGTCGGCCTTGTTGAAGACGTGGTGAGGGCAGGGGTCTGTCGGAGATCCGGAGTGGATGGAGTTCATCGTGCGGATGGTGTCTTCGGTGCTGATCGGGGTCCAGGCGCGGAGGGTGGTGGTGGGGGGCGGTGGTTCGGTCGTGGCATGCGTTGGTTGAGTGCTGAAGCTGTTGTGTATGTCCGCGATCTTGTTGTGGAAGTAGGAGGCGAGGGAGTTGCAGAGGTCTTGCGAAGGAGTGATGTTGTTGTTTCCGGCGTTGGGGTTGGAGAGCTCTTTCACGATGTTGAAGAGTTCCTTGCTGTTGTGTGCGTTGTTGTCCAGTCGTTCCTTGAATGCGGTTTTCTTGGTGGCGCGGATCAGCTGGTGGTGTTTTCGGGTGGCGAGCTTGAGGGCAGTCATGTTGTCCGGTGTTGGGTCTCTGCGCCAGGTTTTCTCGACTGCTCTGCAGTTCTTCTTGGAGCTCTTGAGTTCGTCATTAAACCATGGGGCTTTCTTGCTGCCGGGTCTGCTCGGCGGGGTCTTCAGCGGGGCGAGGTCGTCTGCGCAGTCGCTGATCCATTTCGTGAGGTTGGTGGCTGCTTGGCTGGGGTTTGTTGTGCTGGTGGGAGGGTTCTTGCTCAAGGACGTAGTGAGCTGGTCTGCAGTGATCTTGTTCCAGCTTCTGCGGGGAGCCTGTTGCTGGTGATGGTGGAGCGTGGTCCTTCTGTAGCTGAAGTGGACGCAGCTGTGGTCCGTCCATTGGAGTCCCGTGGCGTGAAGAGAAGATCGGGTCGAGTGTGTGTCCGGCGTAGTGGGTGGGGGTGGTCACCAGTTGCTTGAGTCCGAGGTTGGCGAGGTTGTCCAGCAGGGTGGTGGTGTTGCGGTCGTTGTTGTTCTCCAGGTGGAAGTTGAGGTCTCTCCGAGGAGGATGTAGTCGGCTGAGGGGAGGGCGAGCGGGCTGACGAAGTCGGCGATGTCCTCGCTGAATTGTGAGCGTGGTCCCGGGGGTCTGTAGATGAGGGTGCCTCTGAGGGTGGTCTTGGGGTTGACGTGGATCTGGAAGTGCAGGTGTTCGGCGGGTGCGAGGTTGTCGTCGGTGTTGGTCGTGATGCGGATGGTGTTCCTGTGGATGATGGCGATGCCTCCTCCTGTCTGGTTGACGCGGTCCCTCCGGATGATCTTGTATCCGTCTGGAATGGCGATGGCGATGTCGGGCGCTGAGGAGGCGTTCATCCAGGTTTCCGTGAGGAAGGCGACGTCTGGGTCTGTGGTGTCGAGCAGGTTCCAGAGCTCGACGGCGTGTCTGTGGACGGAGCGGGTGTTGAGCAGGATGCACTTCAGGTGGGTGCTGCTGGAGTTCGGCTTGGTGGGTGCTGATGTAGCGTGGGTCCGGTCGCAGGTGAACTTGCAGGAGTGGCAGCTGAAGGATCCGTGGGTGCGTCTCGGTGTGTCGCTCGGTAGCAGCCCGGGGTTCGGCCGGTGTTGAGAGCGTTGAGTTCGGTGGAGTTGTAGGTTCGTCTGGTCGGCTTCCGACGGTGGGGGCCAGGGGTCCTGGCACTGGGCGCGGTCCAGGCGCGGACGGGCGCAGACGGGCTTACCTTCGGCGCTCAATCGGTGCTCCCGCGGCGCGCGTCCGCTGCGCGGTCGCTCAGGGGGCGTCATAAGAAGGGGGACGGGAGGGCGGGTCTGCTGGGCTGGGCGAGCGTCTGGGCCAATGGGCCGGTGGTGGGCGGGGCCGCAGGGGGCCAGCGGTGGGAAAAGTGGCGAGCGGGCGGCTCAGCTGTGGCTGGGCCGCTCGAGGGTGCTGGGGGGGCGGCGGTGGCGGCAGGCAGGCAGGAGGCTGGCAAGGAGGCTGGCTAGCAGGAACGGCAGGCGAGTGAGCAAGGGGGTGACCCGGCCTCGAGAGGCACAGTGGTCACTCCCGCGGGCACACAGGCACTCCCCTTAAGAAGGGGGACGGGAGGGCGGGTCTGCTGGGCTGGGCGAGCGTCTGGGCCAATGGGCCGGTGGTGGGCGGGGCCGCAGGGGGCCAGCGGCGGGAAAAGTGGCGAGCGGGTGGCTCAGCTGTGGCTGGGCCACTCGGGGGTGCTGGGGGGCGGCGGTGGCGGCAGGCAGTCAGGAGGCTGGCAAGGAGGCTGGCTAGCAGGAACGGCAGGCGAGTGAGCAAGGGGGTGACCCGGCCTCGAGAGGCACAGTGGTCACTCCCGCGGGCACACAGGCACTCCCCTTAAGAAGGGGGACGGGAGGGCGGTTCTGCTGGGCTGGGCGAGCGTCTGGGCCAATGGGCCGGTGGTGGGCGGGGCCGCAGGGGGCCAGCGGCGGGAAAAGTGGCGAGCGGGCGGCTCAGCTGTGGCTGGGCCGCTCGGGGGTGCTGGGGGGGCGGCGGTAGCGGCAGGCAGGCAGGAGGCTGGCAAGGAGGCTGGCTAGCAGGAACGGCAGGCGAGTGAGCAAGGGGGTGACCCGGCCTCGAGAGGGACAGTGGTCACTCCAGCGGGCACACAGGCACTCCCCTTAAGAAGGGGGACGGGAGGGCGGGTCTGCTGGGCTGGGCGAGCGTCTGGGCCAATGGGCCGGTGGTGGGCGGGGCCGCAGGGGGCCAGCGGCGGGAAAAGTGGCGAGCGGGCGGCTCAGCTGTGGCTGGGCCGCTCGGGGGTGCTGGGGGGGCGGCGGTGGCGGCAGGCAGGCAGGAGGCTGGCAAGGAGGCTGGCTAGCAGGAACGGCAGGCGAGTGAGCAAGGGGGTGACCCGGCCTCGAGAGGCACAGTGATATCAAAGCATTTTTCTTTAACCACTGAAGTCTGACTATCTAAGTCCTGGACTAACATTCTAGTCCCCAACAATAGTTCGTACGGACTGAGACCTCTCAGAGAATTTCTTGGCAGATTGTTTAGACTACGTTGGACACTTATTAGATGTTTGACCCACCCAGCTCCCGAACCTAATACCTTTGCTGTTATAGATTGCTTTATGTCACGGTTTTTTCTTTCCACGATTCCGTTTCCCTCAGGATGAAAGGGACAAGAGTACCGCAATGCAATGCCCATGCTGGTCATGGCCTCCTTATAAGCCCGAGAGCTAAAAGCAGGACCCTGGTCAGAATGCAGCATGCCAATTGCGTATGTGCCGATAAAGACTCGCAAATCTTTTATAACAGTTCAGACGTCAGTCGAAAGTTGGGGTCTACATTACAAGTGAAAATAGTCTCTACATGTTAATAAGACGCATTATTCATACTGGGTGAGTTTATGTTGTTAGCCTATTCCTTATTGAGCAAAAAGCAGTGGGAATACACCGTTTCGTTCACCACTGCGATCTCTGTTGCAGTTTGAACAGTTTCTCGCGAATAGGTGTTGGTCCAGAATCATTCCTGGCCACCAGTATGTTGATTGTAATTCTGCTAGAGAATCCTTAACTGTGCGATGTCTAAGACCCTCGCCAATATTTGCGTCTACTATTAACAAGACTCTCCTGTTCATGTTTGGAATCACTCTATCCCCCACTCCAGGGATTCGAGCAAAAGGAACGGAGTTTGCATCGATTATGTATGTATAATTGAGTGGATAGTTGATCGGTAACGCTGAGCAGTCGCCTTTTGATGACGTTTTCACCGCCAGCACTGTTTCACCGTCAATGTATTTTACTGAACGCTTTTTTGTAGCTACGGAAGCCGATTTAGTTGCTCCCGCTGTGGCTGTCTCAGCCAATGAATTCCCTGCAACGTGAACGCCATCATGTTGATGACTCAGTGAATGTATCACGTGAGTTTTTGGTAGTTCTTTCTGTAAAAGAACTACTTGTTCCCAAAGTGATTTTTGCTTTAATGTTGCACCTGTGTCATCTTTGTAACCGTTTTGAATCCATTTCTGTAAGTCGTTATTGTATGATTTGACGCAGTAATACGAATCGCACACTATAAGTGTCGGGAATTCGCGATCGGCATTATCTAGCGCCATTTTTAACGCTATTATTTCAGTTTGTTGTTCTGAGTTATTTTCTCCTGAGTGTGTTTTTGTAAATAGAGGTCTCAGTTTACCTCCGCGCCACACGTCTTTTACAATCTCGCATGTGGCGTTGTATGCTTGCTCTCCCCAAACTGAGGGTTGAGCATGTCCGTCTGTATAGATTACACAGGCGTACTGTCGTAAAGGCAGAATGTCGATTGGCAGAGGATATTCTCTTTCATATTCTAGATATTTTAATTCATTCAATTCCCGATCAAAATAGTATTTTATTTTTTCTGTAGCAATAGAATTTACCCATTGTACCCATTCTGGATTCAATGCTGTTGTCGGTAAATTACATGGGGTTGTTAATGCCTCAAAAGCTGATTCTGCTGTTGATAGAGCGCGCGAGGTCACCCAGCCAATGATTTCGCCGTTTCCGGCTTCAGGGCCCATATACTTTCAATTCACACTATTCATTGACCAGGCGACTTCACGGGCTGCTACCAATTGTGTGTGTTCCCTACTGTTATTACTTAGTGTACCCGACTTACCATCCACCGACACGGGTACCTATGACTTCAATGGATCAGGGGCCTAGCTGTAAAAGGAAAGGCAGCAAATGCAATTTCAAAATGACATTCAATACTGTTGTAAATTACCACGGACAACTGGAAGTTTTAAAATGTTTTATCTAAAGTTCGTTTTCTGAAAGCATGAGATTTACAAGAATAAGGCAATCGATAATCAAGATAATGAAAAGTACATAACTATAGAGAAATAAAGTCAGGGTAATCATTAAAATGCAATAATGAGATGCAAAGGAAATATGCTATACATTCAAGGCAGGAATTCTTTAGAAAATCTAAGTAAGGTCGTTCTAGACCATATCAGAAAATGACAAACTGCAATGCAAATTATGATTTCTAAAAGATAGGGTAACATGAGAACATATCAAGAAAAATTATGCAAATGACTTTACGTTTCAATAGTTTGCGGCAAAAGCATGGAAAAATCAATGTATGCAAGATGTCTTTTATTAAAGCAAAAGACTGAAATATAGAAAGGTGCAAGTTTTAAGGAACTTAGAACAGTATTTACCTAGACTGGTGTGGAAACCAAACCCTGGCCACGGGTCAGTTAAGGACAGGAAACCCTCAAGGAAGGATACCCCTCAAAGGACAGCAGGTGCAGAATGGACACCCCGGACAGGACAGGATACCCTCGGATTAGGAATCAGGACAGGACCTCAGGACAGGACAGCAAACCCTCAGGACAGGACCGCTCAGGACAGGACCACACCCGCAGTTTGGAAGCAACGCCTGCGTTCCACCCTCTCTGCAGCTATCGATCAAGACCCCGATTGGGTCAGCGAACTCCCAGCAAAGTGCTTCACCAGCACTTTAAGGTTCAGTAAAACCTTAGTCTATGGTCAATTTCGGACAGAGTGCTCCGCAGCGCTCTGTATCTTCAGTCACCTATTGAGTACGATGGGTCAGTGACAGGTCAGCTAAACCAGACAAGTCGGACAATTCCCTAGGTGAACCCAGGGTAGATATACTGTTTTGGGACAGGGTACCACCCCCCAAATGTTGCAAAGTGTCAGAATCCCCAATTTCGATTGGTCCTAAGGTAGGCTTTGAGTAACACACCAATCATATCAGTCTATTTAGATGCTACATTTACATATTTGGGTACCGCCTAGCGAGATTGGGGTTCCCATGAGAAATTGTGCAGAAATATGAGTGACAATATACATTGTTGCCGAGCTAGGACAATTGTCTCTGTTTTCCTGGGTTTTTCAGGTCAGTTCTCAGGAGCATCTTGCCCATCACTGCCAGCTGGCTAAGTTCCATCAGCCAAAGTTGTCAGGTCCCTGGAAAAGTGATCATGCGCAGAAGGGACCTCCAAGATGGCTCATCGGTACAAACAGACCCCCATTCCCCGCGGTACATGAAAAGTAAGCGAAAACAAATTAATACATAGAAATAACGTTATGAAAACACATCATTTGGGTTTGAACTTTCAACTTATCACTACAAAATATACTTATGCAGTCTAAATGTTAGCTACACATAACATACACAAGAGCAGTGGCACGAGCAGTACCACGTTGTAGGCAAAGCTATGAATTACGCATGCGCATAAATTTCCCTCCACTTCTGCAGACCCGTCAGGACACGTGAGTGTGGCTGACGCATGCGCAGTAACTAAATACAAGCGGCGGCCATATTTTACGGACACGGATTAAAATGATTAGGAATACACATAGGCAAGCTTCTTAATCCTTATTCAAACTAAATATAAACGTTAGTAAGACGTACACTTATTACCTTGTTACACATAGACGAGGTTCATGACTTCGGCAAGGTCGCAAAATATGCGAAGCTTTGCTTCATCAATCCCCTCTTTGATGATATTTACTATCATCACAAAATAAATGGAACCAGATGCCAACTTTTCTTTCACACTTTATACAGTTCTATTTCTTCTAGCAATCGCTCCAGCTTTTCTCGTTCAGTTTTGGTAGGGTGAGAATTCTTCACCTTTTTATAGATCTGATTATTCATCTCTTCTAATTCGAGCTCATCCACACTCCGTTTCACTCCTCTTGTATTTACCTCTCTCGCATTCACCTCATACTTCTTTGTGTGCTTGCGGCATTTGCAACAGACAAATATGAAAAATAGGATGAGACCTATAATTCCAATTGGCATCAGTACTTTGAGCAATAAGCCTTTACCTATACTAGCGAACCAATGACCTACATTTGAGAGACCATCTACCAGTCTCTTCCAGGCACTATCAACCTCGAGTGGTCTGAGTTCCTTTGCCAAATTAGTAATGTTTCTTACATATCTTTTGAGCTGCACACTTTTGTCCGGAATATAAGTGCAACAATGTTGCGCCTTCAACATCCGGCAGACTCCGCCCTCTTTTGCTAATAAGGTGTCAAGAGCAAGTCTGTTCTGCAAAACCATTGATCTGATCGCAACCATTTCGGTATTGACCAGCAGAAATCCATGAGCTGTCTCAGTTGACAACACATCCACTATAGTGGACAATTTGCAAATTCTGTGAGTGTTCAGAACCACTCCCACTCCAGGTATCAGTGCACTGAAAATACTACCCATAATTTCACCTATACTTTCTCTTTTACTACGCACTAAGCCATTAGTATTTTCACTGCTTCCAGCAACTCCATTCACATGGTATATTTTCGGGAAGACAATGCCAAAATAGCAGCTTCCATACCAGTGATCCGGCAATTTGAAATAAGCCTTGTCCCCACAAATATAATAAATTCCAGGAAACACAGGCTCTGACCCATTTTTGAAACCCCAACCTCCAATTACCTTGTAATTATGTTCGCATTCACTGGAACCAATGAAAATGTTATTATAATAGCTAGTCTTCTCGCGGTGAAGACATAGCTTGCCTTTCTTTTCAAAATCCAGCAACAGAGCAGGACCCGCCCCACCAGTTGAGGTGCCTTCCATGTTCTCTGCCCACTTTGGCCTTTTCTGACTTTCGTCATTAGCCTTCTTTTGTATTTTAATTCTCCTTTTCTCTGCCATGTTTAGGAACATCTTTTCCTGCTCATGCAAAGAACAAGTCAAGTTATCTCTGTGTGCGTCAGCTATGTCGATATTACCTATTGTTAGGAAGTAATCTCCCATGTATCGTATTGCGTCACTTTTGGTATGTACAGGATTCAAGTTCCCACGTATAGGAAGTTCAGAAAAGATCACGTCATTATTAGAGTAATAGTACTGTAACGGTCCTCTTTTGTAAAATAAACTAGCTAAAATGCTACAGGAAATTCCGTATGTCAGTGGGAAGTGATGGTATGTCACGCCTTCAGCTACAGAAGTAGGTAGCTTCATGCAGACATAGCAATCTTCAATTTCCATAGTCTCTACATAGTGTATTAACAAGTTTGCGAAAACATTTAAGCGTGTCCTGTTTTTGATTCTATGATAGTGTAGTTCTTCCTCATCTGATGCTTCTAAGTCTTGTTTTGTTTGTCTCAGTGCTCTCTCATGTCTAGCTACACTCTGTGTTGTCAGCTCTTCACTGTCAGTATTTACAATTTCAGTAGGGACAATATTAGTATCTTTGCTTACAGCAAAGGGAATGAAAATTGTTAGTCCTATCCAGAGTAATATCAGGACAACTATACTACAGACACATACCTTGCAGCATGTTTTGCAACAGCTGCGACTGGGTCTACCATTCACGTTTGAATCAGACATTTTGGCTTCAGAAGAAGTTTGTCAACCCCTCTTTGTGTCTCTACACAAGTATCTTACTTTGTGCAAATTCACGGTGGCTCTTCTTCCTCTTCGTCAGAGTACTCAGGGACGGGCTCTCCGTCGCTTACGTCAGTGATATCGAGATCTTCAAGTTCTTCTAACACAAGTGTCCATTCAGGTGACTTGTACTTTTTGTTTTGTCTCTTTATCCGATCACTCCTTCTTTTGGAAGAGTCTTCTGGTTGTTCTGCTATACGAGCACTTCTCCTTTCTTCTGCACGTTTTTCTTCTACTGTTTTTATTCTCAATCTCAATTTCTTTATGTATTTAGACTCAAGATGCTTTCTTTTCTTAAGTCTTTTGGTTGGTACTTGGACTTCGTTTTCTTCTCTTGCCCTCTTATTTTCATTAGCTTGTGGCAATTCTGCTTCAGTTTCTTCTTCTTCTATCTGACTAATTCCAGGGCTAGCATCTGTTTCTTCTGCCTGGGTACTAATCTGGCCTCGTTCAGGTATACTGTGTGTTTGCTCTTCAAGTGTCTCTGACTCTGCTTCCTGAACACGTTCTTCTAATTCTATCTGATCCTGTTCAAGCACTTCGATCTCTGGACTTTCTTCTGCTCGAACTATTACACTATGTCTAGTCTGTCCCTTCCCGATATCAGGTGTCAGTGGAGGAGTATCAATCACTTGTTCTGTATTCCTCTCTTGTTCAGGATCCTTCACTTGTTCAGTATCGGGCACTTGTTCAGTCTTATTCACTTGTTCTGTATCAATCACGTGCTCTGTCCCTGTCTGACCTTCTCCTTCCTCAGTTTTGATGTGAATCTCAACAGTCTGAAGTTCTTCGCCTGTGCCTTGCTTTTCCTCTCTAGTCCACTCTCTACCTTCCCAAAGTCGTTCACTTGTTCGGATGGGGTCTTCGGTGAGATCAATCAAGGGAATCCACTCCTCTGGCCATATGCTAGGCAGCTCGTCTTCAGCTACTTCTGGCTCAGCTTCTTGGACCCCTTCAGCAGGCTGGACTCTTGGTAGTTCGTCATCAACTATCCTTGGGGCAACGTTTGCTGATTCTGCAGCTTGACTGGTACTGGGCTGTACGTTGTCAGCTACTTCTGGTCTGGCTCCAGCAGAGTCCTCTGTTGGACGCCCTTCTGCTTCAGGCACTTCGTCTGGTGGTACCTTCTGGGTGTGGCTTGCGTGTATCCAACGCGGAACCCCTGCACACTTGACTGCTGTGGTAGTAACCAGAATCACCTGACGTTTTTCTCCCCACCTTGGCTCCAGGCAGCTCTTCCGAGTATGCTTCTTTATCTTCACCCAGTCCCCCGGGACCAGTTTGTGGAGAGGAGTCGTTGGATTGAGGATGGCGTCTTCTCCGATCTGGCGAGAGATAGAACGCACTTGGTCACCCAATCTCTTGCAGTATTCAAGCACCAAATCATCAGTAATACTCAACAGTTTGCTTCCAGGCACCCATGCTTGTCTCATCACTCTTCCCATAATGATTTCATGGGGACTTAGGCCTGTTTTGCGATCAGGGATACTTCTGAGTCCCATCAGGACCAAGGGCAGGGCCTTCACCCAGGTCAATTTAGTTGCATCACACAGTTTGGCTAGTCTGTTTTTGATAGTTCCATTTATTTGTTCCACTACTCCAGAAGCCTCTGGACGGTAGGCACAGTGAAGCTTTTGGGAAATTCCAAAGGCCTTACAGAGTTCGTCGATCACTGCATTCTGAAAATGTGAGCCTTGATCTGATTCAATAGTGACTGGAACCCCGAACCCAGGTATCAGTTCTTTTAATAAACACTTAGCTACTGTTTTTGCGTCATTTTGGGGAGTAGGGAAAGCTTCCACCCACTTGGAAAATAAACAGACCATGACAAGGACATATCTTTTCCCTTCACAACGGGGCATGGTGATGAAATCAACCTGTATTCTTACAAAGGGACCCCCAGACCTCCCAATTTTCCCCAGTTCCACCACAGTCCTCTTTCCTGGGTTCATCTTTTGACATGACAGGCACCTCTGGCAGAGGGATTCCGCTACTTTTCTGAACTTTTTACTGTACCAAGTCTGTTGGAACACTAGAATCATGGCATCCCTACCAATGTGTGACCCTTCATGTATCAACCTCGCCATTGTGCTAAGTAAGTGTCTAGGTAACACAGGCATACCAGTTGGACCTAAGATGACACCATCCACACGCCTTGGTCGACACCCATCGTCCTTCCACTTCTCTCTTTCTTGCCAAGGTGCCGCCTGCTGCCACTCTTTCACTTCATCCCATGTGGGCACTTCTTCAAACACCTGAAGTTGGCAGCTGGTTCCTGGCCCCCCTCGTTTCGAATTTACGATATACCGATCTCTAGCGCACCATTGGGCCACTCGATCAGCATAATCGTTTCCCAGTGATACCTTGTCCATGCTCTTCTTATGAGCAGCACATTTTACCACTGCCAGTTCCTTTGGTAACTGGATTGCCTCTAAAAGGTCTTGAACAACTTTTCCATTTCGAATAGGGGTACCTGATGAAGTCAGGAACTCCCTCTGTAGCCACAACTGGCCAAAGTCATGCACAACCCCATAACAGTACTGACTGTCAGTATACACCGTTATGCGTATGTTCTTCCCAATTTGGCAAGCTTTTATCATAGCAATCAATTTGGCTACTTGTGCAGACTTGATGTGATATAGATAACCTGCTTCCTCAATTTTCTCTAGGGACACTACTGCATAGGCAGCACTCAGGCCTCCTTGTTCATGCCTTAGACATGAACCATCTACAAATAGTTCTTTGTCATGCACAGGCAATGGCGTTTCCATTATGTCTGGGCGTGGCTTGGTATTGAATTCAGTTAGATCAATACAATCATGTTCATCATCCACCCCCCCTTCCATATCCTTTGGGTCGGGGAGTAAGGTGGCTGGGTTCAGAATACTGCACCTAACAATGTTTACATTTGCAGCACCCACAAGAATCCTCTCATATTTAGTCAGCCGACTAGGGGTGAGATACTGAGTTTTAGTTCTGGTCAACAAAATTACCACTCCATGTGGGACATACACAGTTACCGGATGTCCCATGACAATTGACTCACTCTGCTCTAAACTGGCACAGGTAGCAGCTACTGCTTTCAGACAACCTGGTAATCCAGCAGCCACTGGATCTAAGGTGGCAGAGAAGTATGCCACAGGCCTTCTCGTAGTGCCATGTTCTTGAGTTAGGACTGACAATGCGCAATTGTCGCGAGTGTCACAGAATAGGGCAAACTCTTTGGAGTAGTCTGGCATTCCCAGTGCAGGAGCAGTACACAGACAATCTCGTAGTTTGGTGAAGGCCGTTAAGCTTTCATCATCTCATTCTACAATTTCGGGTGTTCCTCTCTTAGTCATTTTTATCAAGGGCCTGGCTAGGACTGCAAATCCCAGAATCCACTGCCTGCAGTATCCTATCACACCCAGGAACATTCTTATTTCTTTCTGAGTACGGGGCAACTGCATCTTTTGAATTATTCTCACTCTTTCCGATGTCACTTTTCTGACACCTTTTTCTATCTGGTGCCCCAGATATTTCACCGATTTTGCACAAAACTGTAACTTGTCAGGGGACACTTTATGTCCCTTTTCACACAGGTGATTCAGTAGGGCAATGGTGTCAATCACACAATCCTTATGACTTTTAGATGCCACCAAGAGGTCGTCTATATATTGCACTAAGACAGAGTTCCCAGGTAGGACTAAAGTTTCCAAACATTTTTTCAAGATCTGATTAAAGATAGAGAGGCTCTCTGTATACCCTTGAGGGACCCGGTTCCAGCAATACACGTGACCTTCGAAGGCAAATGAGAAAAGAAATTTGCTATCTGGATGCAAGGGAATGGAAAAGAATGCATGACACAAGTCTATCACAGTGAACCATTCAGCATCCCAGGGAATCTGATACAGAATCACTGCTGGATTCGGGACAATAGGGCAACAGGGAACTACTATTTTGTTGACTTTTCGTAGATCCTGTACTACTCTGTACTTGCCACTAGGCTTCTTGATACCCATAATCGGAGAGTTACATGGACTACTCATTACCTCCTGTATGATGTTTCCTTCTAACAATTTCTTTATTTCCACAGCAACACCAGCTTTCACTTCTGCATTCATCCTGTAGGGTTTAGTATTGGGGTATACTGCATAGTCCTTTATTGCTATCTGTATTGGGTCCACATTTTTCATTAACCCTACATCTTTCCCAGTAAAGTCCCATACCTCTGGCTTTACTGCTTCTTGGAGTTCTTTGGGCAAATCCTGCATAGTCATTCGTTTAATTTCCGAGTCAGGTCTGACTAACATTAATTTATAAATGCCGTCTTCATCTGGGGTCTGAATTTCCACACCCTTTGGTGTGCAAAAGATGGTACAGTTCATTTTGCACAGCAAATTACGTCCCAGCAAGTTCACTGGACTGGTGTCGCAAACGACAAATCTATGCATTTCCTTAAAGTTTCCAATTGAGATCTCCATGGGCTGGGTAACAGGAGTACTAATCAATTGATTAGATACACCCACTACTTGGATGGCTTCTCCCGAGAGGGGTAGGTTTGGAACGTCCACTGTTCTCACAGTAGAACGGGTAGCGCCAGTGTCCAACAGAAAGGTGACATCGTTTCCGTCAACCTTTCCTTCAATGTATGATCCGGACTGGTCTACCGGCAAGGAGGCACCAAGTACGCACTCCTCGTCCTCCCCTCTCAGGCCCCGTCAGTACTGGTCATCACAAAGGAAGGTATCATTTAGAAGATACTGCGAAGTTGCTGCATTTCTGTTCTCATTGCTTTCCCAGACTTCTATCTCATCTCCCTCTGCCTGTTTTCCCCTGTATACTTGCTTGGGTGCTCGGGGCACCTGAACTGTTTTTACCTGTGGTTGAGTCTTTCTTGGTCTCTCTTTCTGCGTCTGTGGAGTTAAATCAGGAGTTTTGGGGTTATCTTCGGGCAAGTAAGGACACTCGTTGCGCCAATGTCCAATTTCGCCACACTGATGGCAGGGAAATTTCTTCATAGCCTCCTCCCTGCTCATTTTGGGCCGGGGCTTGCCTCCTCCCCCTCCCCCAGGGCCTTCGTTCTTTGTATTTTTGACCATGTTACTCAACTGCTTTTCCTGCTGTTCTGCGAGCTTCACCTGAGCCCACATCACCTTTTCTTTGAGAGCCTTTTTCTTTTCTGCCATCTCGTCCTCGCAGTACTTTGCGTACCGCAGGACCTCGTCTACCTTTTTGGAGTGCCAACAGATTTTGTTATCTTTTATCCACTGACAAATTTCTGGTCTTAAACCGTTTACAAACCTGTAAATGAAGTGCGTCATGTCCTTCATCTCGATGTTATCTATACCACTGTATGTTTTAAACACCTGTAACAGCCTTTCATAATAGGAGTGCACTGTCTCCTCTCTTTCCTGCGTTGTTCTATCTATCCTGGTCCAATCAGTTTCCTTAGCTGGCACCTTTAGTTTCAAGTGCTGAATTACTTGTTCATACTTTCTCATGACTTCCTTCGAAGGTTCCCCTGTTTCTTTATCTCTTGTATACTCCTCACTAGGCCAGGCTATGGCTATTTTACACTCGGTCCATAGATCGACCGGGACCACAATGTCGAAAAACCCATCCAGGTCTTTCCACAGGCATTTCTGCACCTTTATGAACCTTTCTACTTGCCGGTACCATTCAACCGGCTTCTCGCGCAGTTTCGGGAAATCGTTAGTAAAGGACACAATATCCTGTCTGGACCATGGAACGTGCACATACCTCCCACCTGGTACTTCCCGCATAGGGCATAATGTTTCGGGTTTGTCTACTTCTCTCATAGGGAACTCAGGGGTAGCTTGTCTCGATCGGGCCTCATCTTTCTTACGTGCCCACCTCGTTTTCCACCTTTCCACGTCTCCCCATTTTTGCAAAACTGCAAGCAACTCTTTAATCTGCAACTTCCTCCCTGACACATTTAAGTTCTCTAAATCCTTATCTGAGAACTCAGCTCGGTATGGTTTCTGCAAGGGCTTTGATCTCGATATATCTATCCCCATACTAGCTGCAGTGTCGGTCAGTTTTTCGTGGAGCACCCTGGTACTTCTGGTAAGGCTTTTACACATGAACAGCAATTCTTCTTCAGAATAGGTATTTAATCTGTCTAACCCCACATTTCCTGCCATCAATTCCTCTATTTCTACCCTCAGCTTGTAGAGGTCTAAAGGTTTCGTTTGCGGAGCCTGTTTTTCTAAATCACGACTCCAATTTTCAATCTCTTCTGGCGTTACCAAGGAAACACTCCTAGTCCCTGTTGCTGATTCTAATTTAATTTCTTTCGCATCAAAAGGATTATGCCTCTTCTGCACTCCCTTTCCGGTCTGTTTGTTTGGTAGATCCAAGAACACCACTTCAGACTCACACTCACTGGACTGATCGTCTATCAGTAGGGGCTCTTGCCTCGGCGTGGCCATTATCGGGTTCATAACCGGAGGGTTCAGACCTCCTTGATTATTCCCGTACAACGGAACCACTGGTCCGATTGTTACCGGAATAGTCAAAGCTTCAGGACTGGTATTTAACTGGGAGATCTTCTGAATTATTTCTGTCCTCTGTCTAGCTAGGGCCTCTTGCTCCCTTTCATCTAGTACTCTTCCTAATGTCCGCTCAGGTATTATCTGTGGGGTCAGGTGAGGGGTAAGACTCGGGGCAGTAGGATGCGTCTCACTTGGACCCCCACCATAATTTGGTTTCGGGAACAAAGTTCCTGTGCCAAATGACCTACGCTCTTCCCCATATGGAGGCTGCAAAAAGGGTACTCCTGAACTTACTGGCTTTTCTTCGTTTTCATACAGAGGTCTGGGAAAAAATGTTCTTTCACGGGAATATTTTTCCTCTGAGCTCTCGGGCATTCTAGGATATATATTGCGTACCTCTGCGGGTCCGGGGTTCTCAAAATAGGGCAACACCTGGCCACCTCCCCCCCTACATAGGGATCTGTCTTCCTCCTTAATAGATGGATGCTGGGGATTCTCTCCTGCACTGGAAGGTCGGGCTCCCTCATTATAAGGGGGCGGACTTCTCGTAAAGATGTCATCTAACAATTCATCGTCTGACTCTCCAAGGGCTCCCCAATGCTTACATTTTTCTGTCTTTTTCCCTTCCCCCGAAGGGGTACATGCTGGCATCATGGGGAACAGACCCTCAACAATCATGCTCTGCCTCCACTGTTTCATCCTCTTATCCCTGGTCTCTTGTTTCAGCCTTGGATACCACTTGGTCAGACCTTTGTCCATTCGGGGTTTCTCTCTTTCAAAAGCCTCAATCTCCCATTCCTCTAATGCCTCATACTGCGTTAGTCTTGGTCTGGGATGTAATTCATTCATGCGGGTTCTCAAATTGAATAAAATCCTACCATTGAAGGTACCGTCTAACGGAAAAGCCAATACTCCGTCATCTTTTGTGTACCTTACCCAATTCTCCAACCACACACAGTTATTGTACCCTCGGTCAAACATCATGAATGAGGCAGGAGTATTCGGTGGCGGGATAGTAACGCCCTCTCTAGATTTAATCGATTTGTCCGTTTTGAAATAATTCTTTACCCTGCTTACAAGGGACATCTTTCTCTTAGCTCCGTACATAATATCGTATCTATTAGCTTTCCACTGATCCCTTTCAAACCCTTGGTTTCTTGGATCGGGTCTAGTCTCTGGACAATACGAGTGCCACATACGATTTTTATGCTTAACTCTGTTTACAAAGTCACCTCCAATCAGAACGCGTCTTGTAATTCCGTGCGACCAATGAGGTGCACGCGTTCAAGTATTTTCGGCCAATGGGTGCGCGGCCCCTTCGTGAGACTGTTCTCACGCTCCGGCGCTTCACCCCTCCTTTACAATTCCAGCCCCGCTACCCGCCCGCTGCTTCTACCAATCCCAGCGCGGCACGGAGTGACGTCAGAGGCGCTTCACGACTGACTCCCTCCCTTCACAAGGTAACGGAAACTTTCTTTCCTTTTAAAGTGCTCAGTGCTTGGTTATTTTACAACAAATACACATTCGCCACAGTGCTCAAGTGTCTAGACAGGAAAGATTTCTTTTACTGCAAGTAAACTACTTCCATTTACTTTTCACGCGCTGCGGGCAGATCTCTTCCGCCTACCCTTCACTCTAGCATCGGTGACCCTGTTATTCCCCTAAACTCATCCACTTCTTTCCGGGATATATCCGAGTCTAAGGTTTCCCAGCGGACCCCTTTGCTTCCACCCAAGCTCCGATGAACCTGCTACTCTTCCGATGTGACCCTTACTAGGTTACGCCACTATGGGAATTTTGCCAATGGACCTCGTTACTGACATTTATTCACACATGTATTCAGAAAAACCCTAGTTAGTGCTTCCTGGTTATCCTAACCTGCACCTAACTTTCCTTAAGCCTGTGACCTCAGGACAATGGATTCTATTCACCACTTGCCCTTTCAATTCCCCGGGGAGTTCGGACAACAAGAAACAATACGGTTTACAAATGCATGGATTAATACATATAACAATATAAGAACAAGAATAATAATGAAAAAACAGTTCATTGATTTCAGCAGCGTATTCACAAGAGAGTGATCAGTCCCCTCGGAACAGCCGCTCTTATAGCAGCATTAATGTACTAGCAGCTTCCGACTCAACTAGTCTAACTAGTTCTACCTAACCTTTAGCTAGTCCCTAACCATCCTCTGATCTACCAGAAAACTGATAGAGCGCGCGAGGTCACCCAGCCAATGATTTCGCCGTTTCCGGCTTCAGGGCCCATATACTTTCAATTCACACTATTCATTGACCAGGCGACTTCACGGGCTGCTACCAATTGTGTGTGTTCCCTACTGTTATTACTTAGTGTACCCGACTTACCATCCACCGACACGGGTACCTATGACTTCAATGGATCAGGGGCCTAGCTGTAAAAGGAAAGGCAGCAAATGCAATTTCAAAATGACATTCAATACTGTTGTAAATTACCACGGACAACTGGAAGTTTTAAAATGTTTTATCTAAAGTTCGTTTTCTGAAAGCATGAGATTTACAAGAATTAGGCAATCGATAATCAAGATAATGAAAAGTACATAACTATAGAGAAATAAAGTCAGGGTAATCATTAAAATGCAATAATGAGATGCAAAGGAAATATGCTATGCATTCAAGGCAGGAATTCTTTAGAAAATCTAAGTAAGGTCGTTCTAGACCATATCAGAAAATGACAAACTGCAATGCAAATTATGATTTCTAAAAGATAGGGTAACATGAGAACATATCAAGAAAAATTATGCAAATGACTTTACGTTTCAATAGTTTGCGGCAAAAGCATGGAAAAATCAATGTATGCAAGATGTCTTTTATTAAAGCAAAAGACTGAAATATAGAAAGGTGCAAGTTTTAAGGAACTTAGAACAGTATTTACCTAGACTGGTGTGGAAACCAAACCCTGGCCACGGGTCAGTTAAGGACAGGAAACCCTCAAGGAAGGATACCCCTCAAAGGACAGCAGGTGCAGAATGGACACCCCGGACAGGACAGGATACCCTCGGATTAGGAATCAGGACAGGACCTCAGGACAGGACAGCAAACCCTCAGGACAGGACCGCTCAGGACAGGACCACACCCGCAGTTTGGAAGCAACGCCTGCGTTCCACCCTCTCTGCAGCTATCGATCAAGACCCCGATTGGGTCAGCGAACTCCCAGCAAAGTGCTTCGCCAGCACTTTAAGGTTCAGTAAAACCTTAGTCTATGGTCAATTTCGGACAGAGTGCTCCGCAGCGCTCTGTATCTTCAGTCACCTATTGAGTACGATGGGTCAGTGACAGGTCAGCTAAACCAGACAAGTCGGACAATTCCCTAGGTGAACCCAGGGTAGATATACTGTTTTGGGACAGGGTACCACCCCCCAAATGTTGCAAAGTGTCAGAATCCCCAATTTCGATTGGTCCTAAGGTAGGCTTTGGGTAACACACCAATCATATCAGTCTATTTAGATGCTACATTTACATATTTGGGTACCGCCTAGCGAGATTGGGGTTCCCATGAGAAATTGTGCAGAAATATGAGTGACAATATACATTGTTGCCGAGCTAGGACAATTGTCTCTGTTTTCCTGGGTTTTTCAGGTCAGTTCTCAGGAGCATCTTGCCCATCACTGCCAGCTGGCTAAGTTCCATCAGCCAAAGTTGTCAGGTCCCTGGAAAAGTGATCATGCGCAGAAGGGACCTCCAAGATGGCTCATCGGTACAAACAGACCCCCATTCCCCGCGGTACATGAAAAGTAAGCGAAAACAAATTAATACATAGAAATAACGTTATGAAAACACATCATTTGGGTTTGAACTTTCAACTTATCACTACAAAATATACTTATGCAGTCTAAATGTTAGCTACACATAACATACACAAGAGCAGTGGCACGAGCAGTACCACGTTGTAGGCAAAGCTATGAATTACGCATGCGCATAAATTTCCCTCCACTTCTGCAGACCCGTCAGGACACGTGAGTGTGGCTGACGCATGCGCAGTAACTAAATACAAGCGGCGGCCATATTTTACGGACACGGATTAAAATGATTAGGAATACACATAGGCAAGCTTCTTAATCCTTATTCAAACTAAATATAAACGTTAGTAAGACGTACACTTATTACCTTGTTACACATAGACGAGGTTCATGACTTCGGCAAGGTCGCAAAATATGCGAAGCTTTGCTTCATCACTGTTCTGACTGTAATACGTCTACCGTCAGCGTGGTCTTTTTCTCTTGCTACAGCCGTTTGAACCGCATGAACAATGTTTTCTTTAATGCTGAACCTCTTTTCAGCTTCTGTGTATAAGTGTGATTTGTATGCTATTGGTACCTTTTCTCCCTCATTAGAGGTCAGGTATGTGAATCCGCATCTTCCTGGGATGAGTCGAATCACAAGGTTGCGTGTGTTGTCGCGTGTTTGCAGTTTTGTTTTAACTAACATGTCTGTTTGTAAAGATCTCAAAAGTTCTGTGTGTTTTTGAGTCCAGTTGATTCTTTTAAAATCTGGTTTTATTAAGTCATAGAGAGGTTGAACCCTCTCCGCGTAATTTATAATATAAGTTCTTCCGAAATTCAGAAAACCTAGAATTGATTGCAAGTTCTTTAGTGTTCTAGGTGCTTGGATTACCGCACATTTCTCTAGGAAATTGTCAGCCAGGCTTTTGCCTTCACTTGATAATTCATATCCTAAAAATAGGACAGTTAGATGGGCAATTCTTGACTTTTTAAAGTTGAATTTGTAGCCCTCTGCTGCGAACCCAAGTATTATGGTGTTCACTCTTTTCAAGTGAGTATCCAAGTCATCATCTGTTAGATAGATGTCATCGATATAAGATAATGCCTCGTCATCATATGTTTGTAGTAACTCTGTTACTCTTGCTGAGAATAATCCTGGGCTATTCTTGAACCCCTGTGGTAAACGACAGAATTTTTTTTGCGAGCCATTTATTGAGAACGCGGTCAAATATCTGCTTTCTGGTGCTTTATTTTGACAAAAGAATCCTTTAGAGATGTCTAATGTTGTTTTGTATTTTTTGCGCACTATGTTATTCATTAGTGCTGCACTGTGTGAGTTTTGCACTGCAAAGGTTTTGCAACATGAGTTCAAGTGTCTGTAGTCCAAAACAAGACGATATGAATCATCTGGTTTGGAGACAGGAAACAAAGGATTGTTCATTTGTGAGGTGCAAGTTTCAATCACCCCCTGGTATTCAAGTTGATCTAAGATCTCTTTTACCTGTTTTTTAGCTTCTTGCCTAATTGGGTACCTGCCTCTGTGCAGTAGGTTGTGATTTTAACTGGATGTTGTGAGGAGGAGAGTCCTCATCCCATCCCACATGATTTTTATATAATGCAGGAGCTTGGGCTACTGCCCACTTTCTTGCAAGTGTATACTTTTTATGTATTGGAATATGATTAGAGAAGGCAGGCATAATTATTTCTTCGCCATGAGGGCACTCCCTGACAAACTCTGGTGGCCAGTCTTTTTCAGCTAGAAGGATGTCAAAGCCTTTAGAGAGATTATCCCAAAATAGACCCCTTATTTTCCTAGTCTTATCTCCCTCTTTACGTAAAGTTATTTCATATATTTTATGAGGTTTGCTAACTCTGGTATCTGCAGTTTCCCCCTGAATGTACTCATTCGTGTCCACTGTCTCCAGATGATTCATCAGGATCTTGCGAGCTATGCTCACTTCTACTACGCTGTTTAGTATTGTTTGAGCCCATTCTCCGTTTTTCAGCCGTGTCCTCAGTATTCTCGGCATGGTTGATTACTTTAATACTGGCTACCTTCTTCTTTGGAAATTGTAATTTTTTTGTTTTGATGAGCAGGTTCCTTGTCTTTGGACTTGACGTGCTCTTCCCTGTGTTCTGATCGTCCTCTTCTTTCCGATTTCTGCGAGGAAGTCTGAAAAGATTGAGAGGGACGTGTATCAATATCTTGATATCTGTCAGGTTTCTTTATATTATCCCTATTTCTAAGGTTGTATTTTTTCACAGAGGGCTCCCTTTGGGGAGACTTGCGTCCTTGGTCCAGAGATCTTTCTCTCCGCCGAGGAGACCTTCCTTTGGTTTGGAATCTTTTTTCTTTAGGGGTGGATTGTTTATTTCCATCCCAGCTCTTTTTTTGAGCGTTTAGATTATTTTTAATAAAAACCTTTTCAGGATTTTCAATTAGTTGGGGTTTCACAGGTATTCCACCCAAACGATCTCTTCCTAGTTCTTCATAGGATTTTTCTATGATTCTGGCAATTTCAAATGGTTGGTCTGCTATATCTGTCTCTTTCAACCTCTGGCGGATTGCCACATTTGCTGCTTCTCCCTTTATATTGGCTAGTAATATTGCCGAGACCTGCATGAAGTCTTTTAGTAATTTCATACCAAGAGTTAAAGCAGGTTCTGGACCGTATTCATCTTGAATTTGTTGTAGCACATCTGGTATTACTGACATGGATGGAACACCATGTGTTTTTGTGTAAACGGAAGCAAAGACTGTACCCCAAGTGTCACAGTCCTCCACATGTGGTGCGATTCCCATTGGAAGACAGATAGTCAGAATCCTGTGTTTCTCAAGAGCGGTGGTATCCGGGAATACCGCCTCTATTTGAGTGATTTTTTGTGCTAACCAGAATGGAATTTGTTCCCGTTTTGCGGGTACTTTACCTAGACAGGACTGTATGTTCTGTGGTGTAATTTTATTTGTGTTCCCCTGATGAGGGGTCAGCTGTGGAATTTTAATAGCTGGTTGGACTGTTGAAGTCCGCATTATATATTGGACTAATTGTCTGTGTATTTTAATTAGTTGTTTTAGCTGTGCTAAAAGATCTGGTGCAGACATTTCTTCAATGTCTGGATGTGGTGTGTATCCGGCTAGGACCGGCCACGTTGCTCCTGGTCTACCTAGTGGACCGAGCCTGGTGATGTGATTATTATGTTTTAGGGCGCCATTAAACCAGAGCAGGTGCTCTTGGTATTTGAGTGGTATCTCCACTTCCTCGAAAGGAGTGTAGATATCCGGTGGTTCCTCCATTTTATAATAGTGGAACTCTTTTGTTACAGCGTTTGCTGCTGGAAAGTTTATCCATGAGTAGAATACCTCTGTCTGCCGATATTCGTGTGCCTCAATTACGAATATGACTGTACCACCTCTCGGTGTTAGTCCATTTTCTATAAGTTTTAAGGTTATAGTTTTTCTTATGTTGACCGGGATGAGTATTGCCTCCGGGTTTTGCTGTAGGAGACTTCTGTCATTCTCTAGGAGTTGAGCTGCTATTCTAGCTGTCTCCCTTTCTTCTTCAGTTTCTGACATTTTACTGTCAGGAAGGTTATTTTGTTTATTTGCAGATCAGGTTTCTATGGAAACAAAGATTAGATGCACAATATTTTTGGAACAGTATATCCTTCCACGTTGAATAAACCAAGAACCATACATAGGAGTCTCCTCCTACGAAGTTTGGCGGATTTAACCTTTCACCCACTCCAGACGTCTTTGGACTATTATGGGAAAAAGGGGTCTGTGTGAAAAAGCACGACTGAGTTACTCTAATGTCTTACGTTAGATATATCGCCTATCCAAACCGTTGGGCGCCATGTAGTGTAGTTCCTATTTTCCCAATAGGCTCTGCGCATTGGAATAATATCCTCAATAGTATAGACGTAGGACTGTGGTTAACTAGGTCTTCTACTGACGATATTAGACTTAAAGTTATGTGTGTGCCAGCTAGCTCAGAGTTCACTAGAAACTTTCTCGAATAGGCAAGGAGGAGTTTAACCTCCCTGGATAGACAAGAAGGGATTTAGTTTCTGACAACCATAGAACATGACAACTTTGCTCTCCCCCAATCAAGAGTATATCTCTAGAGTCGTGTGAAAACAAAAGACAACTATTTTACTCAGTCAGTACGTGCATTCTTAGTTTCACCAGTTTGTAAAGAAATAAGAGATGGGCGTGTTTCAATAAAAAGATGTTATTTATTGATCAGTCTCTTTTCTCATACAAGAGAAATGAATTGCTATTATTGCAATACTTATAGTTAAGTAAAGTGCATACAGTAAAAACAGAATTATAAAATAATACTGTAAAAGCATTTATATGGTTTCTTAGCCATATGATACTTAAAATGGATAAAAGTTATATACATATATACATTGACTAATCGTACTCAACTGGTGCTTCTAACTACGCCTACCCCGATGTACCTGACCTAAGCCTAATACGTGGGCGGGAGTAGATAAGTAGCAGTTTTAGTTAAGTTTGCTTTGCCAAGGATCTGATTCAAGAATTCTCTGTGAGGGGTTATTCAGTTCAGTACCTGGGATTTAGAAGGCTGGAGGGCTGGTATCTCTATCTCAGGACTCGATATCCCAGTTGCCCGCAAGGGCGGCTAGGAACGCCGGAGCTGGATTTCTCGGCAAGAGAAAAGGCAGCGTCTCTCTCTCAGCGCGTCAAAAGGGAGGGGCAGCGTCCGTGGGCTTCCTGCATCAGCTGGGCTCCTCGGCAAGTATCGCTGCTCCAATCTCGTCACCACCACCGTGTGTTTGCTTAGGGCAATGTCGGTAATATTTATACCTGAAAGGTGCCGAGATTGACGTAAGGATGGACATAAATACGTCAATAAGGATGTCATAAGAACTGGTCGTTCGTACATTCTTTACTGGAGTTCTTGGTTAAATCAAAACAATATCTGCGGGGGATTTCCCAGGTTGCTGGAGGTTTGATTTGTTTTGAGAACTCGGTATGCTTTCTATGGGGGCTGGAGGAATAGTGCTTGCCTAACGTGGTAGCATGCGCTATGACCTAATCAGAAAACGGGTTTCTGTGCCGTTGTGTGGCCATTAGTGAATTATTAACCGGACAAGGGTCAGAAATAGGAATATCGATACAGTTCCCATAGGAAACATATCACAACAGTGATGCACAAGAAGGTTTGGACGTGTCTAATACGATGATGCTTAGGGAGATTAGGGAGTGTTTGTAAAACAATTATGCACAGGTAAGCTTGGGAGTGGCTATAAAACAATCTTGTGAATGAAGCTTTTGGTGTAGTGTCTGTAATAGAATGGTGTGCAGGGAGGTTTGGGAGTGTCTGTAATAGAATGGTGTACAGGGAGGTGTGGGAATGTCTGTAATACAATGATGTACAGGGAGGTTTGAGAGTGTCTGTAATAGAATGGTGTGCAGGAAGGTGTGGTAGTGTCTGTAATACAATGATGCACAGGGAGGTTCGGGAGTGTCTGTTATAGAATGGTGTGCAGGGAGGTGTGGGAGTGTCTGTAATCCAATTGTGTGGAGCAAGGTTCGGAAGTGTATGTAATAGAATGGTGTGCAGGGAGGTGAGGGAGTGTCTGTAATACAATGGTGTGCAGCGAGGTTCGGAAGTGTCTGTAATAGAATGGTGTGCAGGGAGGTGTGGGAGTGTCTGTAAGAGAATGGTGTGCAGGGAGGTGTGGGAGTGTCTGTAATACAATGATGCACAGGGAGGTTCGGGTGTGTCTGTAATAGAATGGTGTGCAGGGAGGTGTGGGAGTGTCTGTAATACAATGGTGTGCAGCGAGGTTCGGAAGTGTCTGTAATAGAATGGTGTGCAGGAAGGTGTGGTAGTGTCTGTAATACAATGATGTAAATGTAAATGTAAATGTATTGCGACTTATATAGCGCACGTATCACCCGAAGGCATCAAGGCGCTTGCCTTGGAAACCCGTCCTGGCTTTTTCCCTGTGAGATAACCCCTACTGGGTATCCCCAGGGTGAAAGCCAGGCATCCCGCAGCAGGTGGGCCGCCGTAGTGGAGATTAAGCAGCTATTGCCCAGAGTTGCAGAGTGGGACCCCATGATTAGAATAGGCACCGAGGCGAGAATTATCGAGTCCGTGGACATTTTGGGCTCAGGACCCTGCCGCGTCGGGAATTGAACCCTGGTCCCGGGCCAGACCTCTGCATCAGGATCTGCCGCTCTAATCAGTGAGCCACACTCCTCCATAATATAATGGTGTGCAGCAAGGTTCGGAAGTGTCTGTAATAGAATGGTGTGCAGGAAGGTGTGGTAGTGTCTGTAATACAATGATGCACAGGGAGGTTGGGGAGTGTCTGTAATAGAATTGTGTGCAGGGAGGTGTGGGAGTGTCTGTAATGTGATGGTGTGCAGCAAGGTTCGGAAGTGTCTGTAATAGAATGGTGTGCAGAGAGGTGTGGGAGTGTCTGTAATACAATGGTGTGGAGCAAGGTTCGGAAGTGTCTGTAATAGAATGGTGTGCAGGGTGGTGTGGGAGTGTGTGTAATACAATGGTGTGCAGCGAGGTTCAGAAGTGTCTGTAATAGAATGGTGTGCAGGGAGGTGTGGGAGTGTCTGTAATACAATGGTGTGCTGCGAGGTTCGGAAGTATCTGTAATAGAATGGTGTGCAGGGAGGTGTGGGAGTGTCTGTAATAGAATGGTGTACAGGGAGGTTTGGCAGTGTCTGTAACAGAATGATGCACAGGGAGGTTTGGGAGTGTCTGTAATAGAATGGTGTGCAGGGAGGTTTGGGAGTGTCTGTAATAGAATGGTGTACAGGGAGGTGTGGGAATGTCTGTAATACAATGATGTACAGGGAGGTTTGAGAGTGTCTGTAATACAATGGTGTGCAGGAAGGTGTGGTAGTGTCTGTAATAGAATGGTGTGCAGGGAGGTGTGGGAGTGTCTGTAATACAATGGTGTGCAGCGAGGTTCGGAAGTGTCCGTTATAGAATGCTGTGCAGTGTATAATATGCAATGATGTGAAGGAAGGTGTGGGAGTGTCTGTAATAGAATGATGCACAGGGAGGTTTGGGAGTGTCTGTAATAGAATGGTGTGCAGGGAGGTTTGGGAGTGTCTGTAATAGAATGGTGTACAGGGAGGTGTGGGAATGTCTGTAATACAATGATGTACAGGGAGGTTTGAGAGTGTCTGTAATACAATGGTGTGCAGCGAGGTTCGGAAGTGTCCGTTATAGAATGCTGTGCAGGAAGGTGTGGGAGTGTCTGTAATAGAATGGTGTGCAGGGAGGTGTGGGAGTGTCTCTAAGACAATGATGTACAGGGAGGTTCGGGAGTGTCTGTAATAGAATGGTGTGCAGGGAGGTGTGGGAGTGTCTCTAATACAATGATGTACAGGGAGGTTCGGGAGTGTCTGTAATAGAATGGTGTGCAGAGAGGTGTGAGAGTGTCTGTAATACAATGATGCACAGGGAGGTTCGGGAGTGTCTGTAATAGAATGGTGTGCAGAGAGGTGTGAGAGTGTCTGTAATACAATGATGCACAGGGAGGTTCGGGAGTGTCTGTAATAGAATGGTGTGCAGAGAGGTGTGGGAGTGTCTGTAACACAATGGTGTGCAGCGAGGTTCGGGAGTGTCTGTAATAGAATGGTGTGCAGAGAGGTGTGGGAGTGTCTGTAACACAATGGTGTGCAGCGAGGTTCGGAAGTGTCTGTAATAGAATGGTGTGCAGGGAGGTGTGGTAGTGTCTGTAATACAATGGTGTGCAGCGAGGTTCGGAAGTGTCTGTAATAGAATGGTGTGCAGGGAGGTGTGGGAGTGTCTGTCATAGAATGGTGTGCAGGGAGGTGTGGGAGTGTCTGTAATACAATGATGCACAGGGAGGTTCGGGAGTGTCTGTAATAGAATGGTGTGCAGGGAGGTGTGGGAGTGTCTGTAATACAATGGTGTGCAGTGAGGTTCGGAAGTGTCTGTAATAGAATGGTGTGCAGGGAGGTGTGGGAGTATCTGTAATACAATGATGCACAGGGTGGTTCTGGAGTGTCTGTAGTAGAATGGTGTGCAGGGAGGTGTGGGAGTGTCTGTAATGCAATGGTATGCAGCAAGGTTCGGAAGTGTCTGTAATAGAATGGTGTGCAGGGAGGTGTGGGAGTGTCTGTAATACAATGGTGTGGAGCAAGGTTCGGAAGTGTCTGTAATAGAATGATGCACAGGGAGGTTTGGGAGTGTCTGTAATGCAATGATGCGCAGGGAGGTTTGGGAATGTCTGTAACAGAATGGTGTGCAGCGAGGTTCGGAAGTGTCCGTTATAGAATGCTGTGCAGGGAGGTGTGGGAGTGTCTGTAATAGAATGGTGTGCAGGGAGGTGTGGGAGTGTCTCTAAGACAATGATGTACAGGGAGGTTCGGGAGTGTCTGTAATAGAATGGTGTGCAGGGAGGTGTGGGAGTGTCTCTAATACAATGATGTACAGGGAGGTTCGGGAGTGTCTGTAATAGAATGGTGTGCAGAGAGGTGTGAGAGTGTCTGTAATACAATGATGCACAGGGAGGTTCGGGAGTGTCTGTAATAGAATGGTGTGCAGAGAGGTGTGAGAGTGTCTGTAATACAATGATGCACAGGGAGGTTCGGGAGTGTCTGTAATAGAATGGTGTGCAGAGAGGTGTGGGAGTGTCTGTAACACAATGGTGTGCAGCGAGGTTCGGGAGTGTCTGTAATAGAATGGTGTGCAGAGAGGTGTGGGAGTGTCTGTAACACAATGGTGTGCAGCGAGGTTCGGAAGTGTCTGTAATAGAATGGTGTGCAGGGAGGTGTGGTAGTGTCTGTAATACAATGGTGTGCAGCGAGGTTCGGAAGTGTCTGTAATAGAATGGTGTGCAGGGAGGTGTGGGAGTGTCTGTCATAGAATGGTGTGCAGGGAGGTGTGGGAGTGTCTGTAATACAATGATGCACAGGGAGGTTCGGGAGTGTCTGTAATAGAATGGTGTGCAGGGAGGTGTGGGAGTGTCTGTAATACAATGGTGTGCAGTGAGGTTCGGAAGTGTCTGTAATAGAATGGTGTGCAGGGAGGTGTGGGAGTATCTGTAATACAATGATGCACAGGGTGGTTCTGGAGTGTCTGTAGTAGAATGGTGTGCAGGGAGGTGTGGGAGTGTCTGTAATGCAATGGTATGCAGCAAGGTTCGGAAGTGTCTGTAATAGAATGGTGTGCAGGGAGGTGTGGGAGTGTCTGTAATACAATGGTGTGGAGCAAGGTTCGGAAGTGTCTGTAATAGAATGATGCACAGGGAGGTTTGGGAGTGTCTGTAATGCAATGATGCGCAGGGAGGTTTGGGAATGTCTGTAACAGAATGGTGTGCAGCGAGGTTCGGAAGTGTCTATAATAGAATGCTGTGCAGGGAGGTGTGGGAGTGTCTGTAATACAGTGATGTACAGGGAGGTTCGGGAGTGTCTGTAATAGAATGGTGTGCAGGGAGGTGTGGGAGTGTCTCTAAGACAATGATGTACAGGGAGGTTCGGGAGTGTCTGTAATAGAATGGTGTGCAGGGAGGTGTGAGAGTGTCTGTAATACAATGATGCACAGGGAGGTTCGCGAGTGTCTGTAATAGAATGGTGTGCAGAGAGGTGTGGGAGTGTCTGTAACACAATGGTGTGCAGCGAGGTTCGGGAGTGTCTGTAATAGAATGGTGTGCAGAGAGGTGTGGGAGTGTCTGTAACACAATGATGCACAGGGAGGTTCGGGAGTGTCTGTAATAGAATTGTGTGCAGGGAGGTGTGGGAGTGTCTGTAATGCGATGGTGTGCAGCAAGGTTCAGAAGTGTCTGTAATAGAATGGTGTGCAGAGAGGTGTGTGAGTGCCTGTAATACAATGGTGTGGAGCAAGGTTCGGAAGTGTCTGTAATAGAATGGTGTGCAGGGAGGTGTGGGAGTGTGTGTAATACAATGGTGTGCAGCGAGGTTCAGAAGTGTCTGTAATAGAATGGTGTGCAGGGAGGTGTGGGAGTGTATATTATGCAATGATGTGAAGGAAGGTGTGGGAGTGTCTGTAATAGAATGATGCACAGGGAGGTTTGGCAGTGTCTGTAACAGAATGATGCACAGGGAGGTTTGGGAGTGTCTGTAATACAATGGTGTTCAGGGAGCTTTGAGAGTGTCTGTAATAGAATGGTGTACAGGGAGGTGTGGGAATGTCTGTAATACAATGATGTACAGGGAGGTTTGAGAGTGTCTGTAATACAATGGTGTGCAGCAAGGATCGGAAGTGTCTGTAATAGAATGGTGTGCAGGGAGGTGTGGGAGTGTCTGTAATACAATGGTGTGCATCGAGGTTCGGAAGTGTCTGTAATAGAATGGTGTGCAGGGAGGTGTGGGAGTATCTGTAGTACAATGATGCACAGGGTGGTTTTGGAGTATCTGTAGTAGAATGGTGAGCAGGGAGGTGTGGGAGTGTCTGTAATGCAATGGTATGCAGCAAGGTTCGGAAGTGTCTGTAATAGAATGGTGTGCAGGGAGGTGTGGGAGTGTCTGTAATACAATGGTGTGGAGCAAGGTTCGGAAGTGTCTGTAATAGAATGGTGTGCAGGGAGGTGTTGGCAGTTCGGGCTGGACTGTTCCCATGAGGCACAGGGTCAGACTGATTTGCATATAGCCATGTCTGAACTGGGGTGGCTGAGTGGGCTAAAGAATGGTGATGGATTAAACCCAGATCAGTTGACTGGGGGTGAGTGTTTGATTTGCTCAGACGCTCCGTCCATCACCCCCTTTTGTATCGCTTTGTTCGCCCTAAGTGTGGCAGGGTATGCTCAGACGTGAGCCCCTTGCTCACTTGGCCACTGGATTCAAGATAGCCTGGCTGATGAGGATTATGAATCCGAAACCGGTCCCAGGATGCTTGTTTCCGGTCCAGGGAAGACATGGCTTGGCAGTTCGTGCTGGACTGTTCCCATGAGGCACAGGGTCAGACTGATTTGCATATAGCCATGTCTGAACTGGGGTGGCTGAGTGGGCTAAAGAATGGTGATGGATTAAACCCAGATCAGTTGACTGGGGGTGAGTGTTTGATTTGCTCAGACGCTCCGTCCATCACCCCCTTTTGTATCGCTTTGTTCGCCCTAAGTGTGGCAGGGTATGCTCAGACGCGAGTCCCTTGCTCATTTGGCCACTGGATTCAAGATAGCCTGGCTGATGAGGATTATGAATCTGAAACCAGTCCCAGGATGCTTGTTTCCGGTCCAGGGAAGACATGGTTTGGCAGTTCGGGCTGGACTGTTCCCATGAGGCACAGGGTCAGACTGATTTGCATATAGCCATGTCTGAACTGGGGTGGCTGAGTGGGCTAAAGAATGGTGATGGATTAAACCCAGATCAGTTGACTGGGGGTGAGTGTTTGATTTGCTCAGACGCTCCGTCCATCACCCCCTTTTGTATCGCTTTGTTCGCCCTAAGTGGGGCAGGGTATGCTCAGACGTGAGTCCCTTGCTCACTTGGCCACTGGATTCAAGATAGCCTGGCTGATGAGGATTATGAATCCGAAACCGGTCCCAGGATGCTTGTTTCCGGTCCAGGGAAGACATGGCTTGGCAGTTCGGGCTGGACTGTTCCCATGAGGCACAGGGTCAGACTGATTTGCATATAGCCATGTCTGAACTGGGGTGGCTGAGTGGGCTAAAGAATGGTGATGGATTAAACCCAGATCAGTTGACTGGGGGTGAGTGTTTGATTTGCTCAGACGCTCCGTCCATCACCCCCTTTTGTATCGCTTTGTAGTGTATGGTGGGCATGGTGAAGACGTGATGTATACAATGATGGTCGGTGCAGGCAAGTCCGGTGGTGTGGCTGTAGTTGATGTTCCCACTGGTGGAGGAGATGTGCTCGACCGTGTGTCCTGCTATGTGGCTTGCTGCGGTGACTAGCTGCTTGAGTCTGATGTTGATGACCTTCCCCAGGAAGGGTTCTGGTCTCTGGGGTTATCCAAGTGCAACTCGAGTTCACCGAGAAGGAAGTCGTCATTGGATGGGAGAGCCTGGGGTGCAATGAGGTCTACAATGGTATCAGAGATTGTGGCTCCATGGCACGGGGGGCTTGCAGATGAGGGTGCTGCAGAGGATGGGCTAGGGCTTAGTTCTGATCTGGAAATTGAGGTGTTCCATGGTCACCGTTGGGTCATTAGAGTGCATGGTCAGTCTGAGTGTGCTTCTGTAGGTGATGGCAATGCCTGCTCCTGGATGGTCAGGGTGGTCCTTGTGGGAGATTCAGTAGCCGCCAGTGATGGCAATGGCAATGTCCGGCCCGGAGCAGAGGTTGGTCCTGGCAGATGATGTGGCGTCCTGGGCTGATGGCGAGAGGGTACTGGCGTCATAGCTTTGGAGTGTCCGAGAGGAAGGTTCCTTGGTGCTGAGCGTGGTCCAGGGGCAGAAGGACACAGACGGGCTTGCCTATGGCTTGCCTTTGGCACGGGAGATGTCCATTACAATGCAGGCATTATATCGTAATGCCTTAACAATACTACTCCAACAACGCAGGTGCCTTTCAAATCGTGTTCCATTATAACCCATAGTGAGGTCAGTAATGGAGTATTTGTCAGAAGTCGAGAACTTTTGAGAACCTAATGTTGGGATAGCAAGGATGTCATCCCCTCTTCAAAGGGTACTTGAGACCTGTCTTGTTCTTCAGAGTACTGTCCTGCTGCTTAAGGCCTGCCTTATTGATTGAATGAGAGAGAACAATTTTCTTGAACCAAGGACTTCCAGAGTGACTCCATGTGTCAGTTTGTTGACCTGTTCTGAGCTACAGGGACACAACAAGCTCCAGAGGCCTTCCTAAAACTGCCTGGCTGACCTACTGCACTTTACCTATCTGGACCTTCAACTGGACCAGCCTGAGCCCGGCTGGCCACTGCTAGAATGAGTCCTGGACCCTTGTCTGGCATCCGCGTGTACTCCTCCAGGCACAACTGATGGATCATTAGAACTGAAACAGTGAGACGCAACAGACACAGGACACCACATCGCAGTTCCTGATTGGTGGCTTCATCAGAACCGACACTGCGCGATGCATCTCAACACAGGACTCCGTATCACAGCTCCTGATCTGCAGCGTCATCATCCCTGACCCTGCACAACGCATCTTGATGCCGGACATCGCCTTACAGACGCTGATCGGTGGATCCATCAGCACCAACGCAGCACAACATATCTCCATGCAGGACCTCAAACCGCAGTTCCTGTTTGACTTCTCCAGTTTCACCGACACAGCATGTTGCAGACCAATGCTCCCCAGAACCCAATGTATAATCCTCAGCAGACAGAAGTCGGTCCTGCATCATGGTAGGCTGGAACATGTGACTTTGTCCTGGTTTAACACAGTGCAATAACCGTAGTTGGAACTTTGCATTTCTAAACACAATTCTTACCTGAATATTTGAAATGGCATATCTCTGGTTCTACTGGTTGAATTTTTGTATCATTTTATTTATTAATATTTACTCCATCTTTTTTAATTGATTTTAGATTTTTCTTGTGTTATGTTTTCACTTCATTACTGTTTGTGTGCTATACAAAATATGTTAGATATTGTCTCTAAGTTAAGCCTAACTGCTTTTGTGCCAAGTTTCCAGAGGGCTAGGCACAGGTTAATTTAGTGACTTTTGTGGTCCACCCTGACAAGGATTGTGGTTGTTCTTGAGAAGGGCTTCCACTCCCTCAAACAATAACCCAGGGGCATATTACCAACAAATAGCGATATTTATCGCTAAGTAGGCTTAGCGGCTATTTTTTTATCGCCGTGCATCACCGGATTTTATCGCTGAGATAACGTGCTATTAGCAACGTTTATCTCAAAAGTGATCAAATTCCCGGCGATAGCGGCAAAATGCGTGAATATCGCTGAGAATACAGCGATATTCACGCATTATCGCTAACAGGGTCTTAGCCATTATATCCACCTCCCATTGGATATAATGGCTAAGAACTGGTCTGAGCAGGTGTTATTTTTGGGAGATATTCGCTCTTAGTGTGAATATTTCCATCGCTACGCCTGTGTTTGTAATAGGCGATAGCGAAGTTAGCGACTGCTTTCAGTCGCTAACAGGTTGTGTACGCCCACTTTGCATGCCATTAGCGATAAATATCGCTGACATGCAAAGCGGGCCCCAAACCGCTCGCTATCGACAGATTGCTAATTGGGCGATAATTCCCTATCGCCCCCCTTGATAATATGTCCCCCAATTCCTTACAGTGTGTCTGTAATGTGATGTGGCACACAGAGATTTGGTTGTATCTGTAACAAAATGCTGTACAGCGAGTTGTGTGTGTGTATGTAATATGATGCTGGGCAGGGAGTTGTCGGTGTGTGTGTAATACAATGTTGCACTGGGGGATTGGGTGTGTCTGCAATATGATGCTGTGCATGGCGGTTTATTTATGTATTTTAAGGTTTTATAGAGCGCGAACCAAACCCGTAAGGGTATCGGAGCGCTTTACTGGATTGGGTGTGTCTGCAATATGAGGCTGTGCATGGCGGTTTATTTATTTATTTTAAGGTTTTATAGAGCGCGAACCAAACCCGTAAGGGTATCGGAGCGCTTTACTGGATTGAGTGTGTCTGTAATATGATGCTGCAAAGAAGGAGGTGTTGGTGTGTCTCGAAATATGATGCACACAAGGAGGATTGGATGTATCTGCAATTGGATGTGTACAAGAAGGTATGATATGTTCAGAAATATGATGCTTTGCAGAATGGTACAGGTGAGTCCACAAATACGATGCTGCACAGGAAGATTTGCGTGTGTCTGGAAACTGGTTGTACACAGGAAGGTTTGTGTGTCTCACAATAGAAAGCACACAGGGAGGCTTGAGTGTATCTTGAATACAATGCTCCACAGGAAGGTTTGGGTGTTTATGAATGAGATGCTGCAAAGAAAGTTTAAGGTGTTTGTGAATACAGTGCTGCACAGTGAGATTTGGGTGTACTTGTGAATACAATACTCTACAGACAGAGAGGTTTGGGTGTGTCTGTAGATACAATATTGCTCAGGGAGGTTTGAGTGTGTCCCTAAATACAGTGCTGGTCCGGGAGGTTTGGGTGTGTTTGTGAATAGAACAATATACAGACAAAGATGTGTGGGTGTGTCTGTGAATACAATGCTTCACAAAGAGGTTTGGGTGTGACTTTGAATACAGTGCTGAACAAGGAGGTTTTGGAGTCTGTGAATATAATCCTGCACTGGGAGGTTTGAGTGTGTCTGTGAATACAATGCTGCACAGGGAGGTTTGTGTGTATGTGATTACAATCCTGCCCAGGTAGGTTTGTGTGTGTCTATAAATACAATGCTGCAGAGCGCTTGGGGAGTGTCTGTGAATGCAATCGTGCACAGGGAGGTTTCGGTGTGTCTCTCTATACAGTGCTGCTCAGGGAGGTTTGGTGTGTTTGTGAATGCAATACTATAGAGACAGAGAGGTTTGTGTGTGTCTCCGAATGCACACAGGGCGGTGTGGGTGTGGCTGTGAGTACAATGCTGCACAGAGAGGTTTGGGTGTTAGAGTTTTGGGGGTGTCTCCGAGTGCAAATTTTGCACAGAAAGGTGTGGGTGTGGCTGTGAGTACAATGCTGCACAGAGAGGTTTGGGTGTTAGAGTTTTGGGTGTGTCTCCGAGTGCAAATTCTGCACAGAAAGGTGTGGGTGTGGCTGTGAGTACAATGCTGCACAGAGAGGTTTGGGTGTGAGAGTTGTGGGTGTGTCTCTGAGTGCAATGCTGCACAGAAAGGTGTGGGTGTGGCTGTGAGTACAATGGTGCACAGAGAGGTTAGGGTGTGAGAGTTGTGGGTGTGTCTCTGAGTGCAATGCTGCACAGAGAGGTGTGGGTGTGGCTGTGAGTACAATGCTGCACAGAGAGGTTTGGGTGTTAGAGTTTTGGGTGTGTCTCCGAGTGCAAATTCTGCACAGAAAGGTGTGGGTGTGGCTGTGAGTACAATGCTGCCCAGAGAGCTTTGGGTGTGTCTCAATACAGTGCTGTACAGGAAAGTTTGTGTGTGTTTGTGAATACAATACTACACAGAGAGGTTTGTGTGTGTCTTCGAATGCAATGCTACACAGGCAGGTGTGGGTGTGTCTGTGAGTACAATGCTGCCCAGAGAGGTTTGGGTGTGTTTGTGAATACAATACTATACAGACAGAGAGGGTTGGATGTGTCTCTGAATACAATGCTGCGCAGGGAGTTTTGGGTGTGTCTCTGAGTGTAAGGCTGCACAGAGAGGTGTGGGTGTGACTGTGAGTACAATGCTGCACTGAAAGATGTTGGTGTGGCTGTGAGTACAATGGTGCACAGAGAGGTTAGGGTGTGAGAGTTTTGGGTGTGTCTCTGAGTGCAATGCTGCACAGAAAGGTGTGGGTGTGGCTGTGAGTACAATGGTGCACAGAGAGGTTTGGGTGTGAGAGTTTTGGGTGTGTCTCTGAGTGCAATGCTGCACAGAAAGGTGTGGGTGTGGCTGTGAGTACAATGGTGCACAGAGAGGTTAGGGTGTGAGAGTTGTGGGTGTGTCTCTGAGTGCAATGCTGCACAGAAAGGTGTGGGTGTGGCTGTGAGTACAATGGTGCACAGAGAGGTTAGGGTGTGAGAGTTTTGGGTGTGTCTCTGAGTGCAATGCTGCACAGAAAGGTGTGGGTGTGGCTGTGAGTACAATGCTGCCCAGAGAGCTTTGGGTGTGTCTCAATACAGTGCTGTACTGGAAAGTTTGTGTGTGTTTGTGAATACAATACTACACAGAGAGGTTTGTGTGTGTCTTCGAATGCAATGCTACACAGGCAGGTGTGGGTGTGTCTGTGAGTACAATGCTGCCCAGAGAGGTTTGGGTGTGTTTGTGAATACAATACTATACAGACAGAGAGGGTTGGACGTGTCTCTGAATACAATGCTGCGCAGGGAGTTTTGGGTGTGTCTCTGAGTGTAAGGCTGCACAGAGAGGTGTGGATGTGACTGTGAGTACAATGGTGCACAGAGAGGTTTGGGTGTGAGAGTTTTGGGTGTGTCTCTGAGTGCAATGCTGCACAGAAAGGTGTGGGTGTGGCTGTGAGTACAATGGTGCACAGAGAGGTTTGGGTGTGAGAGTGTTGGTGTGTCTCTGAGTGCAATGCTGCACAGAAAGGTGTGGGTGTGGCTGTGAGTACAATGCTGCACTGAAAGATGTGGCTGTGGCTGTGAGTACAATGGTGCACAGAGAGGTTAGGGTGTGAGAGTTTTGGGTGTGTCTCTGAGTGCAATGCTGCACAGAAAGGTGTGGGTGTGGCTGTGAGTACAATGGTGCACAGAGAGGTTTGGGTGTGAGAGTGTTGGTGTGTCTCTGAGTGCAATGCTGCACAGAAAGGTGTGGGTGTGGCTGTGAGTACAATGCTGCCCAGAGAGCTTTGGGTGTGTCTCAATACAGTGCTGTACTGGAAAGTTTGTGTGTGTTTGTGAATACAATACTACACAGAGAGGTTTGTGTGTGTCTTCGAATGCAATGCTACACAGGCAGGTGTGGGTGTGTCTGTGAGTACAATGGTGAACAGAGAGGTTTGGGTGTGTTTGTGAATACAATACTATACAGACAGAGAGGGTTGGATGTGTCTCTGAATACAATGCTGCGCAGGGAGTTTTGGGTGTGTCTCTGAGTGTAAGGCTGCACAGAGAGGTGTGGATGTGACTGTGAGTACAATGGTGCACAGAGAGGTTTGGGTGTGAGAGTTTTGGGTGTGTCTCTGAGTGTAAGGCTGCACAGAGAGGTGTGGATGTGACTGTGAGTACAATGGTGCACAGAGAGGTTTGGGTGTGAGAGTTTTGGGTGTGTCTCTGAGTGCAATGCTGCACAGAAAAGTGTGGGTGTGGCTGTGAGTACAATGCTGCACTGAAAGATGTGGGTGTGGCTGTGAGTACAATGGTGCACAGAGAGGTTAGGGTGTGAGAGTTTTGGGTGTGTCTCTGAGTGCAATGCTGCACAGAAAGGTGTGGGTGTGGCTGTGAGTACAATGGTGCACAGAGAGGTTAGGGTGTGAGAGTTTTGGGTGTGTCTCTGAGTGCAATGCTGCACAGAAAGGTGTGGGTGTGGCTGTGAGTACAATGGTGCACAGAGAGGTTAGGGTGTGAGAGTGTTGGTGTGTCTCTGAGTGCAATGCTGCACAGAAAGGTGTGGGTGTGGCTGTGAGTACAATGCTGCACAGAGAGGTTTGGGTGTGTCTCTGAATACAATGCTGCATAGGAAAGTTTGTGTGTGTTTGTGAATACAATACTATACAGACAGAGAGGTCTGTGTGTGTCTCTGAACACAATGCTGCACAGGAAGGTTTGTGTGTCTCTTCGAATGCAACGATGCACAGCGAGGTTTGTGTGTCTCTTCGAATTCAATGCTGCACAGGGAGGTTTCTGTGTGTTTCTGAATACAATGCTACGTAGGGAGGTTTGGGTGATTGTGAATGTAATGTTTCATAGAGAGGTTTGTGTGTGTCTGTAAATACAATGTTGCACAGGGAGGTTTGAGTGTGTCTGTGAATACAATGGTGCATAGAAAGTTTGGGGTGTGTCTCTCAGTGCAAGGCTGCATGGAGAGGGTTTGGTGTTTGTGAATACAATGCTATACAGACAGAGAGGGTTGGGTGTGTCTGTGAATACAATGCTGCACAGGGAAGTTTAGACGTGTTTGGGAATACAATGCTGCACAGGGAGGCTTGTGTGTGTCTCTGAATACAATCCTGCACAGTGATGTTTGGGTGTGTTTGGGAATAAAATGGTGCAAAGTTAGGTTTGGGTGTTGGTGAACATAATGGTGCACAGAGAGGCTAAGGTGTGTCTGTGAGTACAATGCTGCACAGAGAGGTTTTGGTGTGTTTGTTAATACAATACTATACAGACAGAGAGGGTTGGATGTGTCTCTGAATACAATGCTGCACAGAGAGGTTTGGGTGTGTTTGTGAATACAATACCATACAGACAGAGAGGGTTGGATGTGTCTCTCAATACAATGCTGCACAGGGAGTTTTGGGTGTGTTTGTGAATACAATGGTGCATAGGGGGTTTGTGAGTGTTTGTTAATACAATTCTGCACAGAGATGTTGAGGTGTGTTTGTGACTACAGTGCTGCAGAGGAAGGTGTGGGTGCTGGTGAACATAATGGTGCACATAGAGGTTTGGGTGTCTCTGTGAGTACAATGGTGCACATGGAGGTGTGGGTGTGCCTGTGAGTACAATGGTGCACATGGAGGTTTGGTTGTGTCTGTCAGAACAATATTATACAGATCGAGAGGTTTGGATGAGTCCATAAATAGAAACAGTCCAGATGAAGGGCTTAAGTAAATTGGTAGAAAAATCCATGTTTACACAGATATCACATTTTCTCAACGAAATAACCTTCTCTCTGACAAAAGACATTTGTTGGACCTGGATGAGGTATTAACTCAGAGTTAATTACAGACAAGGATGACCTCAAGAATACTGTTGACTGCAATCTTCCTACTTGACCTCTCAGCAGCATTGATATAGTGGAGCACCAACTATGTTATGTTATATAATGATTTGTATAGTGTACTAATCAACCGAGAGCAGGTGTGTAGTTGTGAGGTACCCAAGGTGCTTATACGAAGAGCCTGGTCTGCAGCTTCTTGTGGAACTGAAGAAGTGAGGAGGAGGATCTGATGTTTTGAGGAAGGTTGTTCCATGTCTGGGGTGCGATGTAGAAGACCGAGTGAACTCAAGCTTTGCTTTTTCGGATGTGGGGAGTGTGTACGGGTGAGAGTGAGGCAGATCATAGGTGTCTGGTGGGTTGGTGAAAGTGTACGCACTGTTCAGGTATGCTGGACCTGTGTTGTGTAGGGTTCTGTATGTGTGCGTAAGAAGTACTGCAATTATGCAGGAATTTTGGACACAACCTAAAAATAGATTATGCCCACCTTGAACACATGTCCTTACTCTGCTTCTGTTCCTATCAGCTACAAACAGCAACAATGTTCCATGAGGTATATAAATAGCAGTGTTCCACTTTTAAATAGTGTGCTCAATAGGCTTTAAATACAATTGATGTAGAAACAGACAACAATAGGCCATATAAACTATAGTCAAACAATTCATTGAGAATTTGTTCGATCTTGATTAAATACAATCATTGAAAAAAAACGGA
This sequence comes from Lissotriton helveticus, assembly GCF_964261635.1. Classification (NCBI taxonomy): domain Eukaryota; kingdom Metazoa; phylum Chordata; class Amphibia; order Caudata; family Salamandridae; genus Lissotriton; species Lissotriton helveticus. The sequence goes on along the minus strand of NC_136057.1, from coordinate 166,180,540 downwards.
AAGTGCTTAATTGCAAGAAGTGATCACACAGTGCAGACAATATAGACATATGCTGCCCAAATGTGTAAATAAAATAACATAAAAAATGACAACAGCATTTAAGAATACAAGTGACACACGTTTCAATGTCGAGTAGTGTATCTGTACATATCCTCTGCAACTCTTTCATATGGATATTCCTTTGTTACAACATCCATCAATAGCGTTTCGATCCATATCATGGGAAGTGGATAATCATCAGGATGAAGAGCTACATGCACTACATACACAGCAGTCTACAAAACAAAAATACACATATAACTTAATTACCACCAATGTATGTAGAGGCTTAAGGGCAGTTTACATGGCAGGCAAAACTACTTACTAGGTTCACCTTCAACAAAATTGTTCAAAATGGCCAAAAATCAAGTTACCTGTAAACTGGAAATGTAAAAATATGGGATTATTTTGTAGACAGCTCTAAGTCATAGACTTTGTACCCACAAGCGGTGAGTGAAACATGTGTTTATGCACTTACAGTTTGGCATAACCATGAGATTCATATATCAGCTGCAATGACTGAGGGGCAATCGTCTCTCGAACCATGAGAAGACAGTTCGAAAAAGTTAATTTGATGCTCAAAACAAAGAATTTAATTGTACAAGAAGTTTGATGCCTCACACTAATGCAAAGCAGATCAGGGCAAAGGGTTCAGGAGTGATGAATCAACCATCTGATTGTGTTCCTAGGATGGGAAGTTCACAGGAGGGGTCTTAGTAGGTCAGTGATCATGGTGGCCAAATCACGTCAACCATGGACTGGGGTGTATGGCGCAACTGTGTGTCAGCTCTTGTCCGAGTCTCACTTGCCCACCACAGTTGAAGTGCATGGGGTCAGTAGAAGAAGCAGCTAAAAATATAAGGGGCATATTAACAAGGGCTTTATCTCTGCTTTTTTGGCTTTCAAAGCCAAAGAAGCGGAGATAAAAATATCGCCCTATCAACAACAGGGTGCTAACATGCAAAATCGCAAGGAATGGGTTGAGTTTAAATATAGAAAGGGGTTTTTCGGGTTCAGGGATGGGTAGTTTTGGGTGACGAGCTACAGCTAACGGATGGCTGGTATTTAAGGGGGTTGAGGTTTTTTTAGAGTTCAAACAAGGCTGGAGTTTGGGTGTGCTGGGGTGTTTTAAGATGTATGGATAGATGGGGTTTAGACATAACAAAGGAATGTTATTGTTCAGGAATGGGTGGAGTTAGGGGTAGTGAGTGTTTTTATGGTTCGGGTGGTGGATTTCTGGGGTAGACAGAGCTTTTAGGCTACAGGGTTGTGCGCAGTTTAGGTGCGGTTAGGGGTTTTAGAGGACAGGTATTGATGTTGTTCAGGGATTAGAAGGGGTCAGCGATGGATGATGTTCATGAGTAGTGATGGGTCAGTGAATTAAAAGCATCCAAAGTAATTGTTTGACAGTGTAAAAGATACAAATATGAAATAACCTCCCCTGAAATAAAGCACCGAAATAAATATCTAAGAGAGAACTGTTTCTAGAAGTAAGATCTGCAACCACTGCATTTACACTTAAAAAATACGCATCCAAAAAGCCCATTTTGACCAAAAAGACATTCTATGAATTGGTTTCTAGGAAAAAGTAAATGCCATTTATTCTGAACATTTCCATTAAACAGTTTAAATTGAATGGTTCTCAGTAATGGCATTCTGTCAAATCGTTTTTCTATGAAATCAGGTACAACCTGTTTTAACACGCGTTCAGTCCTTTGTTCTGTTTGAACTCCTGTTTGTGAAAGATAAGGGCACAAACCGAGTAATTTCTGCACCTAGAGTGACCTATTATGGGCGGGAGACTCCATAAATCCGTAATCAATGTATGTTAGGGTGCTGGTCAGGTACATGTCTTTACTACATGGTCTCAGGTATTGTTGCCTTTTTTCGGTAAAGGGGAAGGTGGGTGCTGATACTGCACCCACTCGTGTTCATAATGTCACGTGGCTATTGATTATCTTAGTCACCCTATTTGAACTTGGATTAAATGTAATGAAGCAGGTTGTCATGCTGATCTTTTTAGTTTGGGGTGAATGGAGTTCTTCACAGGGCCAAAATTAAGCCCTCTTTATAGCCCGACTGACAAAATGGCGTGTGTTGCCTCTGTCAATCAATACTTTTGCTAAAGCATGGTGGCACCAGGACAATTTTTTTTTTGTACATTTACAGTTTCATTTAAGGCGAAGAAACTGTCCACAGCGTGACCTGTTCATCAGGGCTCTTCGGTTGTTACTGTAATATAGTAAGAGTGTGTGGCACTCGGTGGGTTCCTTTTAGAAGCATTCTTACAAAAGGTAGGTGCCCCTCAAGATGCAAAAATCACTCCTCTTCTTTGCAAAGTCTACTAGTCCTAATTTCATGACCTTGTCACCTTCTTTATGCTTGCCTCATACAACTAAAGCAATGACACTCAGATTGTACTACAGGTGTAAAAAACATCAGACCTAAAAACAGCTGGACCCCATCTCTTCAGGCTGTTGACAAATGGATGCCACAAAATCACCTCAAATTAATACCCCAAAAATTGAGAACTTCACTTGCGAAAATGGAAAACATGCAACCCAAGCAGGGTCTGGCAAAGGAGAATAGATCCCCTTAGCCACTTCAATAGAAGAAAATAATTTGAGTGTGATCATGGACTACCAACACTCACTGCAAAGTCAGGTGAATGTTATTAAATGAGTATTCTATGCTACGACATATCTTTCCTCATCTAGGTTATCCCATAAATTCCGACTCTCGAAATATAACGTGCATTTGTAAAGTGCGTCTTCACCCAGAAGGGTATCTTGGCGCTGAATAACAGATGTTTATTGTTACCCAAATTAATGGTACTCATTTTATCAACCTGAGAAGGATGATAGCCTGAGTGGACCCACCAAGATTTGAACCTGTGACCAGGAAGTCAAACACAGGACACTACAGTAGATGCATTAGTCCACTGAGCCACCAGAGCTAGCTTAGTGCCATCACAACTTGGCTTTGAAAAATATTTATGGGCATATTTACAAGATAATGATTCAACACTGCAAGCCATCTTGCTGCACCGAGCTGCATCATTAAGGAATGCGTAGTAATTTCAATATGACACTTACCTGTGCTTTCCTCTGCGCTAGTGCACAACAGGCCACCTAGCACCAACGTAGGTACCATTGCACCACAGATAATGGTGTTTTTGCAGGAAGGCGGACCTTCCTGCACAAAAACAATCAATGATGGAGTTTTCCTTGTTTTATGTGTACTGCAGAATGCAGAACATATAGAAAAAGGAAAAATTAGGAAAAATAAAGGTATTTCTCCTCATTGCACAACTTTTACGCCTCCCTTGGGGAGTGGAATTGACTTATTCAGAAGTTTACGAAACCTTGTAAATCTGGGAATGGTCAAAAGCCATGGGTGTTGCGTGGGAACGCCCACAACACCCCCCATAAAAAGCCTCTTTCACACTGAGTAATGTGTAAAAGGAGGCCATAGTCACAAGGTCATAAAAAGTAATGCAGGGTGGCTTTACATGGCCTTGTAAATATGGACCAGCACACTGCGCCATCGTAGCATTAAAAAAAGTGACGATGTATTCAGAAGTCTGCTGCAAGACAGGTTCTTACCCTGAATTTATACAACCATATTATCTCTGCACTAATAGCTCTGCAGTGGCAGACAGTTACAAGAAGAACCTCTTACAAAGCATTCTGCATCGCCCACCTGGCATTCTGTAGTAATGAACCATTTATTCTGTAGTCTAAATTTAGGCTGCCCAACCAAAGGAACAACCTTAGATCAAACATGACACCACTCCTGATCAACCCTCCCCCTTTCACAAGAGTCTGCATGGGTGTGGATGCTGTTTCTAGGTGCACCCTTGGAAAACATTGAATCACTTTACCCATGGATCAGCAGCCACCAAGATTTAAAAAAAGCATTAAAACTTGGCTTGTCCCCAAAACATGCATAAACCTGTTCCATTGTTTTTACAGTGTGCCAAGGGGTTAGACCATCTACCATCACAGGTTATACCCATATTTGACAAGGATTCTGGACCTACCATTGGACATAGAGGATAATGTATTTTGCCATTTGACCACACCAATGCCAGTGAGCTGCGACTTCTCTTTATGGCATAATCCACAATAATGATGGTGAACACCTGCAGCTCGAAGTTGTGTTGATGCAGGATTTTGATCTATGGTTTTTATTAGTGCATATTCATATGTTCATACACCTGAGCTGTCTCAACAGTAATATACTGTTCTAACTTCCATGAACATATTCAAATGAAAGAAACTATGAACTCAAAAACATATGATCAGCTCCTAATGGCAGTAGGTGTTTCATTAGCACTACACTGCCCTACAATCATGTCAACTGAGTGTGCGTTTGTATCTGGGCAGTTGATTGTGCATGTGCATGGTGTGTGTGTGATATGTGTGTGGAGTGTGTGGTGGTGTGTGTGCGGTATGTGTGGTTGGTGTGTGGTATGTGTGGTATGTGTGTGCCATGTGTGTGGCATGTGTCTGGTATGTGTGTGGTGTATGTGTGTGGTGTGTCTGTGTTTAGTATGTGTGTGATATGTGTTTGGTGTGTGTGTGTGGTGTGTGATGTGTGTGCTATGTGTGTGATATGTGTTTGGTGTGTGTGTGTGGTGTGTGTGGTATGTATGTGGTATGCATGTGGAGTATGGAGTTTGTGGTGTGTGTGGCATCTGTGTGGTGTGTGTATGTGGTGTGGTGTCTGGTGTGTGTGTAATGTGTGTGGTGTGGTGTGTCTGTATGTGTGGTATGTGGTGTGTGCAGTGTGTGGTGTGTGCCTGTGATATGTGTTTGGTGTTTGTGTGTGGTGTGGTGTGTGTGCTATGTGTGTGCTGTGTGGTGTGTCTGTGTGTGTGGTATGCATGTTGTGTGTGCAATGTGTGATGTGTGTTATGTGGGTGCTTGTGTTTGGTGGTGTGGGTGTGTGTGTGCTATGTGTTTGGTGTCTGTGGTTTGGTGTGGGTGTGTGTGCTATGTGTTTGGTGTGTGTGGTTTGGTGTGGGTGTGTGTGCTATGTGTTTGATGTGTGTGGTTCGGTGTGGGTGTGTGTGCTAAACATTATTAATGACATTCAGCTTAATTTCAATGTTCTCTTTGAGCTTAAAAAAAAGGTCGGGTTCCAGCATCCTCTTTTCCGCCGCCTTCATAGATTTAATGCTATTAAACAACATTTTGGATATAGTTCAGCTTGATCTAGTAACTTTTAACTTAGTTGAGGGTCAAGTTTCTGCATCTTTTTCTCCACCTCCTTCATAAACTTCAGCAAGCTACAGTTCAACTGCGGGTCGTCGGCTGCGAAGGAGGCAAGAACTGCATGTCTTTGAGTGCGTATTCCTCGTTGGTTGAACTGGAATTTCAACAAGCGTTTTCTTTCCTCCAGCAATTTGTCGCAGGAGCACAATAAACGTGGCATGTCCTCAATTGCCTTGCCACATAAACGGCAGAGGAAACCCCCTTTATCCCTCAGCCAGTGCGGGAGGTGGGATGTGCAAGGTAACAGGCCCAATCTGAATTTTAAAAACTTCAATTTTGTAGTTCTTGAGTACCCCAGGTCAAGGTAACTCTGTTGACCTTGTTTAGAATAGGAATTTAGGATAATCCATCCGTGTGACCTCCGGGCAACAGTCGCCTTATCTTCAATCCATGAAGATATTTTGTTGTTTTCTTTACTAATCTTTTGACCGTGGTATGATTAGTAGAGGTTTTCCACAGCTCCTGTATGCCTAGGTTCGCCAGGCTTTTTTCCAAATACTTGGCAGCTGGCGAGGCCAGATGTCGCTGTAGTTCCGACCATAAGAAGCTGTTTAACCGCATGGCTGCTGGAGTTGTTCATCTGCGGTGATGGACAGCAATAACAACGGTTGTGGTCATGACGAGCTCAGCTCGTCATGAGCACCTGATAGGTGTATGCCATGACGAGCTGAGCTCGTCATGAGCACCGAAGGGGTTAAGGTTCCCTTTTTGGCCTTCCTGACTTTGTCCCACGTGGTTATGTACGCCCCCTGTCTTGCATGAGACTGCTTCTGGCCACCAAACTCTAGCCTAAGTTGAGCCAGGGAGGTATATTTTGGCAGGCCGAAGATGATCCTGTATGCTGGTGTCACATCTTTATCCAGAATCGCTGCATCTCTTCCTCTTTGTTATGTGTATGCAATGTGTTAGTTGTGTGTGCTGTGGTGTGTGTGTGTGTGGTGTGTCTGTGTGTGTGGTATGCATGTGGTGTGTGCTATGTGTGTACTGTGTGGTGTGTGTGTGGTGTGTCTGTGTGTGTGGTATGCATGTGGTGTGTGCAGTGTGTGTGTGCTATGTGTGTACTGTGTGGTGTGTGTGCTATGTGTGTATTGTGTGGTGTGTGTGTGGTGTGTCTGTGTGTGTGGTATGCATGTGGTATGTGCAGTGTGTGTGTGATATGTGTGTGGAGTGTGTGGTGGTGTGTGTGCGGTATGTGTGGTTGGTGTGTGGTATGTGTGGTATGTGTGTGCCATGTGTGTGGCATGTGTCTGGTATGTGTGTGGTGTATGTGTGTGGTGTGTCTGTGTTTAGTATGTGTGTGATATGTGTTTGGTGTGTGTGTGTGGTGTGTGATGTGTGTGCTATGTGTGTGATATGTGTTTGGTGTGTGTGTGTGGTGTGTGGTATGTATGTGGTATGCATGTGGAGTATGGAGTTTGTGGTGTGTGTGGCATCTGTGTGGTGTGTGTATGTGGTGTGGTGTCTGGTGTGTGTGTAATGTGTGTGGTGTGGTGTGTCTGTATGTGTGGTATGTGGTGTGTGCAGTGTGTGGTGTGTGCCTGTGATATGTGTTTGGTGTTTGTGTGTGGTGTGGTGTGTGTGCTATGTGTGTGCTGTGTGGTGTGTCTGTGTGTGTGGTATGCATGTTGTGTGTGCAATGTGTGATGTGTGTTATGTGTGTGCTTGTGTTTGGTGTGTGTGGTGTGGGTGTGTGTGTGCTATGTGTTTGGTGTGTGTGGTTTGGTGTGGGTGTGTGTGCTATGTGTTTGGTGTGTGTGGTTTGGTGTGGGTGTGTGTGCTATGTGTTTGATGTGTGTGGTTCGGTGTGGGTGTGTGTGCTAAATATTATTAATGACATTCAGCTTAATTTCAATGTTCTCTTTGAGCTTAAAAAAAAGGTCGGGTTCCAGCATCCTCTTTTCCGCCGCCTTCATAGATTTAATGCTATTAAACAACATTTTGGATATAGTTCAGCTTGATCTAGTAACTATTAACTTAGTTGAGGGTCAAGTTTCTGCATCTTTTTCTCCACCTCCTTCATAAACTTCAGCAAGCTACAGTTCAACTGCGGGTCGTCGGCTGCGAAGGAGGCAAGAACTGCATGTCTTTGAGTGCGTATTCCTCGTTGGTTGAACTGGAATTTCAACAAGCGTTTTCTTTCCTCCAGCAATTTGTCGCAGGAGCACAATAAACGTGGCATGTCCTCAATTGCCTTGCCACATAAACGGCAGAGGAAACCCCCTTTATCCCTCAGCCAGTGCGGGAGGTGGGATGTGCAAGGTAACAGGCCCAATCTGAATTTTAAAAACTTCAATTTTGTAGTTCTTGAGTACCCCAGGTCAAGGTAACTCTGTTGACCTTGTTTAGAATAGGAATTTAGGATAATCCATCCGTGTGACCTCCGGGCAACAGTCGCCTTATCTTCAATCCATGAAGATATTTTGTTGTTTTCTTTACTAATCTTTTGACCGTGGTATGATTAGTAGAGGTTTTCCACAGCTCCTGTATGCCTAGGTTCGCCAGGCTTTTTTCCAAATACTTGGCAGCTGGCGAGGCCAGATGTCGCTGTAGTTCCGACCATAAGAAGCTGTTTAACCACATGGCTGCTGGAGTTGTTCATCTGCGGTGATGGACAGCAATAACAACGGTTGTGGTCATGACGAGCTCAGCTCGTCATGAGCACCTGATAGGTGTATGCCATGACGAGCTGAGCTCGTCATGAGCACCGAAGGGGTTAAGGTTCCCTTTTTGGCCTTCCTGACTTTGTCCCACGTGGTTATGTACGCCCCCTGTCTTGCAAGAGACTGCTTCTGGCCACCAAACTCTAGCCTAAGTTGAGCCAGGGAGGTATATTTTGGCAGGCCGAAGATGATCCTGTATGCTGGTGTCACATCTTTATCCAGAATCGCTGCATCTCTTCCTCTTTGTTATGTGTATGCAATGTGTTAGTTGTGTGTGCTGTGGTGTGTGTGTGTGTGGTGTGTCTTTGTGTGTGGTATGCATGTGGTGTGTGCTATGTGTGTACTGTGTGGTGTGTGTGTGGTGTGTCTGTGTGTGTGGTATGCATGTGGTGTGTGCAGTGTGTGTGTGCTATGTGTGTACTGTGTGGTGTGTGTGCTATGTGTGTATTGTGTGGTGTGTGTGTGGTGTGTCTGTGTGTGTGGTATGCATGTGGTATGTGCAGTGTGTGATGTGTGTGTTTGCTATGGGTATGCTATGTGTTAGGTGTGTGTGCTGTGGTGTGTGTGTGTGTGTGTGTGTGTGGTGTGTCTGTGCGTGTGGTATGCATGTGGTATGTGCAGTGTGTGATGTCTGTGTGTGCTATGAGTATGGTATGTGTTTGGTGTGTGTGGTGTCGGTGTGTGGGTGTGCTATGTGTTTGGTGTGTGTTTGGCATGTGTGCGCGCGCGCCCTTGCCACATAAAGCTGCTCCCTTGCATTCAGGGTGAGTCACAGACTGTGAGAGAGCCTGCTCTTCCTCTCTCTCCTGCTTCTGACAGTATTTCCCAGGTCACAGGTGAATCGCAGTGCATGCCTGCGCATTCATCAGGCCGCTCTTGTAGCACCAGGGCCGCCGACGCTCCTGAGAGCCGTGGCTGAGCAGGGAAACAGTGGCAACGAGTGTGCGCCAGGAGCGGCGGAGAGCCGCACTCCGTGACCCCGCATCCGCCAGCCTCATTGAGCGGCAGCGCAGTCTGTGTATGCGGGACAGAGGGCAGGTCGGAGCACAGCAGAGCCAGGGACAGAGGCAAGCCCTGCAGGAGGAGGTGGGCATAGGAACCTAGGAAACATAGGCATTGGAAGGATACCACAGGTCACTGAGGAGGGAGGGTTCGAGCTGCAAAGGTGCTTTGCAATATTCCTGTAATGTGGGGGCTTTTTATTCATTATAATTAGGGCTCCCGGATTTATGGTATTTCTTTTTTTTTTTTACTTCCATCTCCATTTATCCATATTTATTTTCTCGCCATTTTATCAGTATTTATCCATATTCATTTTGTTTTGCTGAATAAATGAAGTCGTGACTTGTATGTTTTCACATTTATTTAATCAATAAATGTGCAATCATTCTCCGATGCCTGTTGGATTTTAGCACATTAACCAGCCAAATATAACAAAGTAATACAGCCACATGAAAATATTAGCATTATAATTCAAAGATATGTAAAAATATGCAGTCCTTAAAGATAATCTCATGCCGTTTTTAAACTCGCCAGGCTGTCAGTCAGCATTGCATTAACAACTTTGAAGACCAGTGATATGGGCCTGTTCACAGAGTTTCAAGGAAGCTTCCTCCCCAGACACTTCCTGCAGAGGAGGATCAGTCTATAGGAAGCTTGAGAGGTTTCCAGACTCTTAACTCATGGAGCTGGAAGAATCAGTGACATATTATGGTGCATCTAAAGGTTCAGTAGAGCTGGGGAAGGGTACGTTACATGTCAGAGAGCCTGTTAATGAGCGGTTGGGCTGGGGAAGGGTCAGACGTATGTTTGAGCGCATCTGAAAGGTAGTTGGGGGAGGGTCAGCCGCATGTTCTGATGGCTCAAGGCTGGAAGAGAATCAGTCTCAGGTCACGATGCTTCTCAAACGTCGCCAGGCTGGAGAAGCACCCGCCAACTCCCATAATGTCGTTATTGGATTAACTATGGGGCATATTAACAAGGAACAGGGAAAATTAACAATAAGGGCACTTAGCATTAATTTTTTAACACCCGCTATCGCTGGATAATATCTCTAGGTTATCGCTAACCGCCTAGGCGATAAAAAATCCAGCGATAGCGGTATTTTGGGAGATTATCGCTGGTAATGCAGCGATAAAACTACACGGATAGGGATATCCTTGTTGATAGCCCATGGTGGATTTAGCAATGTAATCCACCTCCCTTTGGATTACATGGTTAAATCTGAAAATTAGCAGACGTAAAAAAGCGCTGCTTCTTTTGTCTCTAACAGGGTAAACGTGAAGCTTGATAATGAGAGAAATGTCGTTTAGCGTCATTTCTCCTATTATTTTGCTCTGGAAAGCCCACTTTGCATCTCATTAGAGATGCCAAGGGAAGCGTAGTGAAAAAGGGTGCTAACATGTGATTTTGCATGTTAGCATCCAGTTATTGATAGGGCGATATTTTTATCTCGGCTTCTTTGGCTTTTAAAGCCAAAAAAGCGGAGATAAAGCCCTTGTTAATATGCCCCTATATGTTGTTTGCTATAAACTTGATCCATGGATGGCTTCCGACCTGTTCACTCTACATAAACGTAGAGAGGACACACAGTGGATAACAGAGTAATATAGCCCTATAGTGCCATTGAGGGTACTGGTGACAGCATAAACCATGAAGCTGAATGTTTTATAAATGTCACCTGTACCCCTGAAGACCACGTGGCACATATTGGAAGTTACATGTTTTTATCTGGTCAGGTATTTGAACAAAGGTTTTTCTCAATTAGGATAAGAATTATTGAAAACAGTAAGTGAAATAAGTGATTATACATCTTGGTTCTCTTTAATAAAAATAAGATAAAATACTTTTATTGTTTCAAATGTAGCATTTTAGTAGGAATACCATTTAACTCGTTAAAGACACATAATATCTACAGAAGGGAGGGTTGTTGAGGCTGTTCTCGGAAGGTGCAGCTAACAATGGCACTGATTGCAATTGGAATGTTTTACATTCATGAATAGAATATTGATGAAACAATGGACACTGGTAAAGCTCCGCAGAGTTAGGATGAAACCCATTTTTAGCAGAGCATAGTTTCTCTTTGAAATATGGCTTTCAATGGCAATGCACTTTGTACAAAAGGAGCAGCCATCATGTAACAAGAAGAGTGATGTCTGACCGCATGGACCAATGCCTCACCTCAGGTGTGTTTTTCACACTTCAGGATTATTTGCTTCAATGGTGTTTTTATTGTATTTCGATTTTACGTCACTAAGCACTTTATTGTTGCATGGCGTTTTGCCCAATACATTTTCCGTGTTTGATTTGCCCTTGCTTTTTAATGTATTTTTATATTTGCAATTTGCGGACCCGGGCAGCGAGACATTGAACGGTGCCCTATTGCTGTCAAGCTGTGCTCTGTTCTTTTTTATGTTTGTACTTTTATGGCCTTCTGGCCGAAATAAAGTTTTACTACTGCTATGGTTTGTTTCACTGCAGGGGTCAAAATAATAGAAACATGTTTATTCCCAAAACATGAGTCAAGAACAGCCAGTGTCTATATCATAAGGTTCTAAAAGGGTGAAGGGTGATTGGCCGAATGCCCCACTAGGCCTGTTGCACAGATGCTTATGCAGAAATCTTTTGAAGGGCTGATCTCCGTCCTACATGCAGGGACTTACCATTAATATGTATGCACAATGGATTGTGACTCTGATAACCATATAGAACACCATTTACATACATTTGTAAGTACCTGCTTGTGAGTCCATATCTCGCACCTTTTGCAACCCTCATTATTGTAATTGTATTTATATAGCACTTACTACTCCTGATGAGGCATTGAAGTGCTTTTTGGCGAGTAGCATGCTACTTCGGAACCCAAAAGGATTAGTGGTGGATTTGTATAGGGAAATATGAGTACAGTATTACTATTAGCATAGGGAGGTACGAGTTAATTTGAGCGGAGGACATGTGAATCTGCTGGTTGGATTCACTAGAGTAATGGAGGGTTAGAAGGGGGAAGAAAACCAGAAGTGTTAATTGGAGATCACAGTAGTATGCTGAGGTCTGGGATGAGTAAAGGAGAGATGGAGGAGGGAAGAGCCTCTAGAAAAGGATTAGGGAAAAAGGGAATCAAAGTAGGAAAATGAGGTTTGGGATGAGTCAAAGGAGAGATAGCAGGAGGAAGAAATTAGTAGGATTGTTTGGGAGATCACAGTAATAAACTGATGTATGGGGTTAGCCTGGAGGTGTTGCGGAAGGAGGAGTCTAGGAAGGGTTATTTTGGAGATTATAGTAGCAGAAACGGTTTTGGATGAGAGAGAGTGAAGAAAGAGGATACATTGATAGAGGTGTAGGCTGATGGTAGGACAGAGTAAAGCTTTGGAGAGAGTAATTCTTTTCTGGTCCAATTTTCTGCTCCTTGTTCTAATGCCAATAGAAAACCCTAGCCCTAGTAGCCAATCACAATCTAGTCCAAAAAGCCAATCAGTACCGCGAACCCTAGGCCATTTGTCATATAGAAGTACTAGTCCCAGCAATCGATCACAGCAACAGATGCAACAACCTATAGAAAACGTGTTTAAGAGCCAAGTGGCCTTAAGCACAGAGGGGCAGGTCTACAAGGAAGTGCCGCAGCGCGGCACCGCAAGCCCTTTGGCTGAGCCACGCTGCGGCACATTCAGAGCACAGGAATGCGACATATTTACAAGAATATGTCGCATTCCTGTGCTCTCCCCAGCGCTGGCGCAGAAACAGATGCCTGCGCCATGGGGAGATTGCTTTTGTGAAGGAAGAATGCAGCATGCATTGAAACAGGAAAAAACGAGGAGAAATGAAAACAGTTCTCCTCGTTTCGCTTGGCTACGCCACCCCTATGGTGGCGTAGCAAACTGACGCATTTCCAGGTTTACGATTTCTCGTAAATCTGGAAATGCATCAGTGGACATGGGTATTGCGTGGGAACACCCACAGCAACACCCATGTCCTGCCCCTGACACGCAAAGTGCTGCGTGAACAGGGGCGATATTAACAAGCACAGGTGAAGTCACGCTGGGTGACTTTAGGTGTGCTTGTAAATATACCTTAGTAGGCTGCGCCACCGGTGCGTCACGCAATTCCCTCCCTGCGCCACCACGAATGCGTCGCATTTACAATGCGGTGCACAGTGGCGCAAGGATAGGGCGATGCGTGTTGCATCCTGTGGCATAAGGGCTGCGCATTGCTGGAGTCATGTCGCAAGCGTGACGCAGCTCCAGAAATGCTCAGGGACGCCCTATGCCTAACATAATGTGTTACTCCTTACGCCTGCTTCAAGCAGGCGCAGGGTTTTGATGTAGCATGGACGTAAAAGTGACTCAGTGAAATCTTGTAGATTTCACTGCGTCATTTTTACGAGGCGTTCCTGCGACAGAACGCCCACCCTGCGCCGGAACGCCCACATGAAACCTAACGCAGGTTTCATGTGGCGCAGGGCATTACAACGGGACGCATCTCCCTAGATGCGACACGTTGTAAATAAGGCGGAAGGTGGCGCATGGTTTATGACGCCGCTGCGTCACAGAAGTGATGCAACGACGGCGTAAATGTGGCGCATGGGGCTTGTAAATCTGCCCCTCCAGGTCTGCAGATTTCAAAGCGAAAGGGAGACCTCTGAATATCCCTAGCCCGGTACACACTCACCCTGTCACTCTAGGTGTGCGCATACATATGTATGTACGTTGATGTTTGAAGAAAAAGTCTATCAGTTACGAGCGGTACATGTGGCCTTGCAGCAGTGAAGAAGGAGCAGGTGGGGGCTGAGAGCAGTAGCAAGAAGAGAAGGGAAGAGTGAAGTGATGCCTGGCCCCAAGGTTTCTTCCTGACGTGTCATGGCGACCATATTGGCAGCCATATTAAGGCCAGGCATTATCTCCAGTCCTGACAAATTCGTTTAAAAACAGGCTGGTACCATTTAAAAAAGTTTATGAACTATGTAAATAATTATATGTGTAATAACAGTGGCTCTGTTTCAGATGAAACCTACTCCTGCATGCATTGCAGTGGAAGCAAAGGATTGGATATAGAATGATACAGCGACAGCCAATTGAATTGAGGTGTGAGAGCAGAAAAAAGCCCCCTCTGTGTATATATTTAAGAATTAGTAACAAAACGCCTGCCAGGCATCTGAAACCTAAAAGCACCTAAACAAACAAACATGTACTTCACAAATAAATGGTTATTAGGTTGTGTGTCGCAGAGTCCACTCCAAGGACTGAGGTTTCTATGGCAACAGCTCTATGGACTTGTCACGGACATACTATCAGAAGCCTCCCTGAGCCCTGAGTCAACAGCCACGAGCGGGCTCTTCATCCCCGCAATCATTGCTTACAAGGATCGATGTGTGTTCCTTTCCCTTTGCAAATACAAACCAACAGCTGAAAACAGCTACAATGGACGGATCTGATCTGGAGGTACACAGGACAGAGAAGCATGGGTCTGCTCTGGAGGTACACAGGCCAGAGAGGCATGGGTCTGCTCTGGAGGTACACAGGCCAGAGAGGCATGGGTCTGCTCTGGAGGTACACAGGCTGGAGAGTCATGGGTCTGATCTGGAGGTACACAGGCCAGGGAGGCATGGGTCTGATCTGGAGGTACACAGGCCAGAGAGGCATGGGTCTGATCTGGAGGTACACAGGCCAGAGAGGCATGGGTCTAATGTGTAAGTACACAGGCAAGAGAGGCATGGGCCTGATCTGGAGGTACACATGCCAGAGAGGGATGGGTCTAATCTGTAAGTACACAGGCAAGAGAGGCATGGGTCTGATCTAGAGGTACACAGGCCAGAGAGGCATGGGTCTAATCTGTAAGTACACAGGCCAGAGAGGCACAGATCTGATCTGGAGGTACACAGGCCAGAGAGGCATGGGTCTGCTCTGGAGGTACACAGGCCAGAGAGGCATGGGTCTGCTCTGGAGGTACACAGGCCAGAGAGGCATGGGTCTGATCTGGAGGTACATAGGCCAGAGAGGCATGGGTCTAATGTGTAAGTACACAGGCAAGAGAGGCATGGGCCTGATCTGGAGGTACACAGGCCAGGGAGGCATGGGTCTGATCTGGAGGTACACAGGCCAGAGAGGCATGGGTCTGATCTGGAGGTACACAGGCCAGAGAGGCATGGGTCTAATGTGTAAGTACACAGGCAAGAGAGGCATGGGCCTGATCTGGAGGTACACATGCCAGAGAGGGATGGGTCTAATCTGTAAGTACACAGGCAAGAGAGGCATGGGTCTGATCTGGAGGTACACAGGCCAGAGAGGCATGGGTCTAATCTGTAAGTACACAGGCCAGAGAGGCACGGATCTGATCTGGAGGTACACAGGCCAGAGAGGCATGGGTCTGCTCTGGAGGTACACAGGCCAGAGAGGCATGGGTCTGCTCTGGAGGTACACAGGCCAGAGAGGCATGGGTCTGATCTGGAGGTACACATGCCAGAGAGGCATGGGTCTAATGTGTAAGTACACAGGCAAGAGAGGCATGGGCCTGATCTGGAGGTACACATGCCAGAGAGGGATAAGTCTAATCTGTAAGTACACAGGCAAGAGAGGCATGGGTCTGATCTGGAGGTACACAGGCCAGAGAGGCATGGGTCTAATCTGTAAGTACAGAGGCCAGAGAGGCACGGATCTGATAATACCGATATTTATATAATACCGATATTTATATAGCGCGAACAGCTACCTCGCAAGGAGGTGTCCCGGCGCTGAGTAATCATTTTTCCAGGCAAAAAAGGGCGGAGAAAGGGGAGGGAGTGTTTAGTTATTCTGGGAAAAGAGCCAAGTCTTTAGCTGCCTCTTAAAACTGGCTTCCGTTGGAGCCAATTGGATGTTGGCCGGTAGGGCGTTCCAGAGTGTCGCCGTGCAGGCAGAGAAAGATCTGCCTCCGAGTCTGGCTCTCCTGGCGCGGGGGATAGAAAGCTGGTGTCGTGAATTAGAGCGCAAGCATCTCTCCTGATAGTATCTGGGGAGTCTAAGCTTTAGATAGTTGGGACAGGTCCCCTTTTGGGCTCTAAACGCCAGAGTTAGAGCCTTAAACTTGATTCTGCAGGCTACAGGGAGCCAATGCAGATTGCGCAAGTGCGGAGAGACATGCTGTTTAAAAGGGATGTTTTTTAGCAGTCTCGCAGCCGCGTTCTGCACGATCTGCAATCGTTGCACCAGATATTTGGGTAGGCCAAGGTAGAGGCCGTTTGCGTAGTCCAGTCTGGAAGTGACTGTAGCATGGACCACCGTCTTGCGACAGTCTTCAGGCAGAAGGGACAGAAATTTGCATAGGTTTCTTAGTTTATGGAGACAGCACGCAGAGACCTGCTGTATATGTGGAGAGAAGGAAAGACTCTCATCCCATCTTACTCCCAGATTTTTCGCATTGGTGCTGGGTAGAGGAGGGAAACCCATTTCGGAGGGCCAGCACAGGTTTGGGGGGGGCCGAGTATGTTTGCCAAAAAAGATGACCTCAGTCTTACTCGCATTCAGTTTGAGTTTGTTTGCATTCATCCAATTGGCAACATCTCGCAAGCATCCCTTCATATTGCTGAAGGCTGCCTCTGAAACATCCGAGAAGGGGAAAATTAGTTGTGTGTCATCGGCGTATGAAATCGCCTTGACGCCCCATTTAGCAATAAGAGAAAAGAGTGGAGCCAGATAAATATTAAAAAGTAATGGACTGAGGGCCGAGCCCTGAGGGACACCACACCAGAGGGGTTTGGGTTTTGAAGAAAGGGGGCCCAAGGCTACTTTCTGGGTACGATCAGTGAGATAAGACTGTAGCCAGCCCAGAGCCTTATCTTCCAGGCCTGTGTTTTTTAGCCTTAACAGTAGCCTCCCATGATCCACAGTATCAAAAGCGGCAGATAGATCCAGGAGCACCAACATAGCCGATGCTCCTGAATCTAAAGACCACCTGATCGACTCTGCCACTTCTATCAGAGCGGTCTCGGTGCTAAAACCCGCCCTGAAACCTGACTGGGTTTCATGCAGTATGTCTCTTTCTTCTATGAACCTGTTTAGTTGGTGCTGTATTAGTTTTTCGAGCATTTTGCCGGGGGCTGCCAACAGGGAGATTGGCCGGAGATTGCTAAGATCATCCGGGGCACCATTTGGTTTCTTTTTTAAAGGCAGGAGTGTGGCATGTTTCCAGCAATCGGGGAATAGACCTGTTGCAATGGATGTGTTCCAGATATGTAACAGTGAGGTGGTAATTGAGTCCGACATCATTTTCCAGAGCTTAGGCGGGCATGGGTCATCAGGAGCCCCTGATTTACATTTTTGTAGTTCCCTTTTGGCCTCGGCGAGGGAAATAGGATGGAATTGAGCTAAGGCGGGGAGGGGTGCCACATTATCATTTGTGTCGGACATGATTGTGGGCTCGGGACTGGTGAAGGTGTCGTAGACTTTCTCGATCTTTTTATCAAAAAAGACCGAGATGTCCTCGCAGAGTTTCTCCGACGGAGTCACTTCAGTTTCAATTGCCCGAGGTTTAAAGAAGGATTGAACAATTTTAAAAACTTCTTTGCTAGATTGCTCAGCTTGCTGAATGGAGGACACAAAGAACAATTGTTTTGCTTTTTTTATGGATTTGTGGAAAACACGCAGGGCTTCTTTGTAGCGAATTTTTGCTGATATGGAATAGTTTATCCGCCAGAGACGCTCAAGTTTTTTGCAATGACTTTTTTCAGCCAATAGCTCAGTCGAGAACCATGGGGCCGAAGGGGATTCTCTGCGTGATGTAGCGATTTTTGCAGGCGCGATGGTATCCAACGTATTACCTATCCAAAGATTTAGAGCCACAGCGTCCGTGTTCACATCTAATGACAGAGTTGGAGTAGTAGCTGAGAGAGCAGGGCAGAGAGTCTCTGCTGATATGTTAGCCCAGTTTCTGCGAACATAGGATCGTCTCCCTTTTGTCTGGTGGTGGGAGGGGAGGGAGAAAGAAAAAGGGATTAAAAAGTGATCCGTCCAAAGCAATGGTTGTGCGGTTTTAGCTGAACAGTCTGGGATATTGGAAAATATCAGGTCCAACGTGTGGCCTGCCTTGTGCGTTGGTTCCGAGATAATTTGGAATAAGTTCGCCGCTTCCAGTATAGAAATAAGTTGGGTGGCTAGGGGGCAGTCTGGACTGTCAATGTGAACATTAAAATCGCCAACTGCAATAAAATGGGGGTGAACTATTGAGCTTTGGACTATAAGGTCCATCAGTTCGGTGGTATAGTTGGTGTGGCAATCCGGAGGCCGATAGATAATCAGGCCGGCTAGGGACAAATGAGGGTTAATTTGAAAGCAGAAATGAAGCCCCTCAATGCCTGGGATGGAGGTAGGCGTTGAGGATGACAGTGTATATTTGTCTTTAAAAATAATCGCTACCCCACCACCCTTTTTATCGTTTTCTCTGTTTGAGACGCTCATTTTGTAGCCTGGTGGGACAGCCAGTGAGATAGAAGCTACACTATCCACAGACAGCCATGTTTCTGTAAGAAATAGGGCGTCCCAATCGGAGTCCTCTAATAGCAGCCAGATATCATCCGCATGCCTAGGGAGGGATCTGCAATTTAGTAGGGCGGCTTTAATAGTGATATCAGGGTGGTTAATCGGGGAGCCTGTTTTGGAATTTAAAAATGCTGTTTTAGGGGGCGGAACGTCGCGAAGTGTCTTGTAACACACCGGACATGATCGCGGTGGTGTAACGTTGGCCAGGTCATACCTGAGCGCATGGCAGTAATTGTCTGTATTCAGAGCTAGTAGTGCAGACCTGGACCAAACGATCCGCGTAGCGTCCCTACTCTTACCTACAGCGTGGCTGGCGCTGGTCGCGGTCCCGTCGCGGACGGGCGCAGACGGGCTTGCCTTAGGCGCGCCTTCGGCGCGCAAACGGCGCCCCCGCTGCGCCCGTCCGCTGCGCCTCCGGAATATACACATATTTTATAGTGGTGGGAGATGTAGTGAAGGGGGCGTGGCCTCACAAAAGGGGCGTGGCCTCAATCGA
Organism: Lissotriton helveticus; assembly: GCF_964261635.1. NCBI lineage: Eukaryota > Metazoa > Chordata > Amphibia > Caudata > Salamandridae > Lissotriton > Lissotriton helveticus. The sequence goes on along the minus strand of NC_136057.1, from coordinate 166,161,561 downwards.
CGCCAGGAATGGCGGCAGCGCTAAACTCCGCTGTGCACCTCTCGACGAAGAGTTGAGAGCCCTGAACTAAAGTGCCACGAGGAGATAAGTGGTGAACACAAGGTAAATGTGACTCTCAAATAGTTTTAAAAGGTTTTAAAAAAATAGTATTAGAAACACCCTCCCGGCTTTCCGCCTCAGGAGACCTAGAAAAGCAATTACCCGGCGCTTGTAGTCAGCGACCTTATATATGCTCCGAGGTTGTTGTTTTGCTTCGGTAAGGGGGCGTGGCCTCACAAAAGGGGCGTGGCCTCAATCGACGCCAGGAATGGCGGCAGCGCTAAACTCCGCTGTGCACCTCTCGACGAAGAGTTGAGAGCCCTGAACTAAAGTGCCACGAGGAGATAAGTGGTGAACACAAGGTAAATGTGACTCTCAAATAGTTTTAAAAGGTTTTAAAAAAATAGTATTAGAAACACCCTCCCGGCTTTCCGCCTCAGGAGACCTAGAAAAGCAATTACCCGGCGCTTGTAGTCAGCGACCTTATATATGCTCCGAGGTTGTTGTTTTGCTTCGGTAAGGGGGCGTGGCCTCACAAAAGGGGCGTGGCCTCAATCGACGCCAGGAATGGCGGCAGCGCTAAACTCCGCTGTGCACCTCTCGACGAAGAGTTGAGAGCCCTGAACTAAAGTGCCACGAGGAGATAAGTGGTGAACACAAGGTAAATGTGACTCTCAAATAGTTTTAAAAGGTTTTAAAAAAATAGTATTAGAAACACCCTCCCGGCTTTCCGCCTCAGGAGACCTAGAAAAGCAATTACCCCTGATCTGGAGGTACACAGGCCAGAGAGGCATGGGTCTGCTCTGGAGGTACACAGGCCAGAGAGGCATGGGTCTGCTCTGGAGGTACACAGGCCAGAGAGGCATGGGTCTTCTCTGGAGGTACACAGACCAGAGAGACATGGATATGATCTGGAGGAACACAGACCAGAGCGGCATGGGTCTCACAGGCCAGAGAGGCATGGATCTGATCTGCAGGTACACAGGCCAGAGAGGCATGGGTCTGATCTGGAGGCATGGATATGATCTGGAGGAACACAGACCAGAGCGGCATGGGTCTCACAGGCCAGAGAGGCATGGATCTGATCTGCAGGTACAGAGGCCAGAGAGACATGGGTCTAATCTGGAGGTACACAGACCAGAGAAACACAGGTGTGCCTTGCCACACAAGGGAAGAGATTTGAGAGGAGATACCTTCGATGCTGCTAATCCTAGAGGACCAAACCTAAACCCTCCTGCATCCATCACCTCGTTTGGTAGTAAAACATGCCACTGATTGTTTTGAAGTGTTCCCCTTTACAACCCCTGGGGATCTGGTGCCACTGCACCGGTTGCACTATTGTGAGCTACACCCATGTCTCCCAGAGCAAGGAGGGAATAAGTGATGGGCAGGGGCATCATTTCCCCTGGATACCAAGGTCCCTGAAGGCCAAGGGTTGTGCAGTAGAGCAGTCAGAAAGCTTAGGTGAGAAAGCAGAACTGCCCTATATTCTTAAAAGGGCACATGTCCCCCATTGCCTGCATGAATTGGTGCAGCTGCTGCTCACATAGTTATGGTAAATAATGCTTCTGGCATGCTGATTTCTTTTCAATAGTGTGAAAGTTAGCCCATTACCAGCAAGATGCATCTGATTTGAAACGCAGAGGGTCAGGAGCTAAATTTTATTTTGTATTTCACAAGTCTGCCAAGTGTCGCTATGACACATTCAGCCATTCCTGGCTTTTCAACCAGCCGCATGATGCATTGTGGGGCTTGTAGTTTTGATTGTAACACTGTCCTTTTGCAGTTAGAAACCCAGCATGCAAAGTGTTGTTGGCTAAATTTGCCACAATTGACCAAAGGTGTTATACACAACATGGAGACATTAGTAAATGGAGTTTTACAGTTTTACAAAACCGTCCGCTCCATTTAAAAAACTACTTTTATCACACCTAAAGCCAAACGTAACCTCTGTTCACACATTTTGTGTGAGTTCAGTCTTTCATTCACATCCTGCATTAAAGCAAGTATTGGAAATGTGCATTATTTTGCACAGTGGAAAGTTGTGTACCAAACTACACAACACAAGAAAGGTACAAACTGAAAAGCAGCAGAAGGATCTTCCCTAATCCAAAGAATAATTAAAGGACAGGTGGCAGCAGGAGGAGGAACATCCCATGATGCTCTCACACATCCTGGGCAGACACAACACACGCACCCAAAACAATAAGGGGCAGATTTACAATAACTGGTGCATCCCTGCATATCAGCAGGGGTGCGCCAGTTATTGTGCGTCAGGGCTCCGCCACCATGGATGTGCGGCATTTACAATGCGGCACACCATGGAGCAAAAACAGACAGATGTGTGACGCATCTGTGCCGCAGAGGCGGCGCATTGCTGGAGTTGCGTCGCAAGCACGAGGCAGCTCCAGCTAAGCTCTGGGGTGCCCTATCTTAACAATGCTGCGTCAATCCTTACGCCTGCTTCAAGCAGGCGCAGGGTTTTGATGCAGCATGGGCTCAAAATTGACTGAGTGAAAACTTGTAGATTTCACTCAGCCACTTTTAGGAGGCGCTCCTGCGCTGGAACGCCCCCCCCCACCCCGCGCAGGAATGCCTCCTTCTGGCGCAGGCCTTTACAACGTGACACATCTCGCAGATGTGTCACGTTGTAAATAGCCCGCAACATGGCTCTGGTTTTGCGCCGTTACTGCATTACAAAAGTGACACAACGGCGACGTAAAAGAGGCACAAGGGGCTTGTAAATCTGCCCCTGAGGGCTTACTATGAGGAGGCCGCTACATGGGCCTGAATGTCTCCCTTTCTTAAACGGTCAGAACTTTATTAAAACTGCGTGAGGGTCAGCTATAAAAGGATTTAATGGGGTCTCCTTATTACAACATTAGAAACAGGAGGTTCGAGTAACAGCCAATGCTTATCTTTACAGTTGACTTGTGTCAGCACTTAAATATAGCCGCTCGGGTCAGGTGCCTTCCTCTCGGTATCTCACTTCAAAAATTCTATAAAGGTCCCTACTTCATCATTCATGTAATGGAAATGCATTCAGTATATCGTTTTGCATTTCATACAATGGGGCAACAGCAGTGGCAACCCCATTTCTTTGTAGAATAGGTACAAAGGGCCCGATTCACAGAATGAACTTAAGACTCAATCCTAAACTTACTACTATTTTGGTATTCACAGAATGCACTTACTACTTTTGGCATTCACAGAATGAAGTTACTACTTTTGGTATTCACAGAAGTTAGGATTTTGTCTTAAATTTGTCTTAAGACAAACTTAAGACAGACTTAAGACAGACTTAAGACAGACTTAAGACAGACTTAAGACAGACTTAAGACAAACTTAAGACAGACTTAAGACAGATTTAGACAGACTTAAAACAAACCTAAGACAAAATCCTAACATCTGTGAATACCAAAAGTAGTAAGCGCATTCTGTGAATACCAAAATTGTAGTATGTTTAGGATTGAGTCTTAAATTCATTCTGTGAATCAGGCCCGTCTTGAGCACAAACAGTGCAAGGTTCCCTCCTCCAGAGACAGGCACAGCTAGGGCAGCAGCAACAAAAACGTTCTCCATCATGGAACATGCACAAATTAAGCAGCTGCAGAAGCAGTGAAGCTTTGCTTTTTCATAGAACAGGTACAGCATGGAAGTAGCAAAGCAAGCTTCTCTCTGTCACAGGTGGCAGCTGGTGCAGTCAGCCATTCTCTGCAGAACATGTTCAGCAGTGCAGAATGGAGCAAGTTTTAATTTCTTACAGAACATGCACCATTAAGGCATGAGTGACATGTATGTTACAGACAGAGCAGGTGATTAATTCACCGAGTATATAGGTGGATGACTGAGTGAATATGCAAGCTCTTACACAATTCTCGCTAAGGTGATATTCCACATCAGCAATGCATCCTGATGGTCCAGCTGTTGTCACTCAGAGACCTGCTCTGTTTATTAATTCCTTTGATGTATCTTTGAAGCAGTCACTGTCTACAAATCTATTCTCTAGGCAGGTGCCTGTGCCACCCTCTTTGATAATGTTTTGAATGTATTTGTACCAAGCACTCAGCAATCCCAGCCTCTGTGCTGCACCTGTTCAAAATGTTGAGGACCACCACTTCTACACTACCCTCCCTAGGTCTACGGAGGCAGTGGAGTCCGCCTGCAGCAGAGGAAAGGGTTGGGTTGCCTAGAGGAACATAGGGCCATATTATCAAGCAAGGGCAATACATTATCGCCTCTTTTATCAGCAGGAAACTGCTGCTAAAGCGGCGATAATGGGCTTGATAATATGCCCTTGAGAATTCCCATAGCAGCCCAGATTAACACCAGAACTTGGGCTTCTATGGGAATTTACAAGGGCATATTATTAAGCCCATTTTTGCCGCTCTAGCAGCAGTTTCCTGCTGATAAAAGCGGCGATAATGTATCGCCCTTGATTGATAATATGGCCCATAGACTGGTAGAGTCCAGTCTGAATGAGATGTTTCACTTCACCATCGGTCATCCCTTTGGCCCAGTGGTGGCAGTGTCCTTCATTCATTATGCGCCTGCCCGAGGGGCGTGGGTGGAGGAGGAAATGTGAATGAGCCTGATGTGAGGTGGTGATGGAGAGAAGGTGATGGAGCAGACGGGAGCCTGTGGGAACATCAATTGTGTTCTGGTGCTAGGATCTGTTTGTGTTCCTCTTTCCTCTCACCTGTCCAATACAGGTGTACACCCTTCTCCATGACCCATGAAGGTCGGAACGGATGTGGTTGATGCCCGACTGGCTTCGCCGGTGGCCTGCCGGCAGTGTGTAGCAGAGGAGGTTGACTCTGGGGTAGAATGTAAAACTGCCGACCACTCCTCACCGCAATGGAGGACTGGCAATTAGGACTTTCAAAGTCAGCTCTCGTTCCTGCACCCACTTAGCTAGGTTTAGTATGACACCATGGTTATAGCGCCACATGCCACAAGAAGCAACTTTAGGGAGCTAGGCCTCAGGGCTGAAACAATGCCCTGGACTGCAAAGCGGTTGCATTGCTTAATGGTTAAAACAGTTAGGCAGGTGCATAAGTCTCTTCCTTCGATCATCTACATAGCGCACATCATAAACTGGGAGCCTGAATTCTATCTTACTGTTACTGTGCAATAATTCACATAATATCAATCCATCTCTGCCATGATTTGAAATACTGCTCAGCTGAGCCATATTAAATTCTTCAAATGTTGCTGTTTCTTCTGGGTTCTTTCACTGTGTGAGTTCTGCTGCTGTCTGAGACCTCTTTAGAGTGCCAAGGTCACTTTGAGAGTGCATGACTGTGTCCAAGGGCATGCACTGGTCTGTGGGTTTTCAGTACATGTTGCAGATACTAGGACCAGTAGAAGAGGCTGCAGTGAAAACTGTGTGCATTAAGGCCCAATAATACTTAATTTTCATGCAATGCAAAACAGCGATGGAACTTGCTGTGTTACCTTGTGTGAAAGATGAGAGCAGAAATGAGCCGTATTTATGAAGATATGGTACACGTCTGCCCACTGCTTGTACTGACGTACTTGTAGTAGCCTAGTGCCACTGCAGGTATCCTTGTGTCACGCTGCAAGGGTGTCTGTATTATGGTCAGGATAGTTTTTGTGCAGGCATATTTCTCTTTCTATGTGTGCTGCAGCATGCAGAACACATGCAAAGAGGAAGCAACAAGGAGAAATAGAAGCATTTCTCCTCATTACATTATGGTCGGGATGCTAACCCTTTTGGAGCGAACCCAGGTTTTCGCTCATGCTCCACCCATGTCATGCCTTCCCGATGCTGCCTTGTGTTACTTTGTGGATGAAATGTGATGCAAGCCACTCAAAAACTGATTTGTGAGGCTTTGAAAATGTCACTTAAGCACCTGTATTGTCTTGAATTGACTTTCGTGATGAAAGGACAACACAAGTGCTTAGTATCCCTGGGAGTAGTTTGCGTAGTGGCACTACACGTAGCTGCACGTAGTATACTTTGAACTACACGTAGTACACAAACTGCGTAGCGTAGCTGATGGTACTGTGTACTTGTCTGCACTGAGCAATAATTGCAAATGACATCGTGCACATGATATATTAAGTATCTCTGTCTTCATATTCTAAAAAGCATATAGGACTTTCACAAAAGTGAAACAGAAAACTTAGCAAGCAGTGAGAGAGGTGATAATTTTGGGATCCTCCCTAACCTAGAGAGAGAAGCAAGCAGATGCCTTGAAAGCAAAAAGCACATCTTGTTGAAGGATTCGGTGGTGGTCCTATCCTCTTAGGACATTAAAATGTCTAGAGATAATTTGCCTTGGACTGAAACCCCAAGACCTGAAGCAGGTGAGAAAAGTAAGGAGTCAATACTCATTTGTGTGATGTCATGAAGGTCAAGGTGGAAGAAAGAGTTGGCACTATACTGTTCCGTGAGAAGGAGGCCGACACCAGGCACAGAGAGAACTCTGGATTGTGATTGGTCACCGCTCGGTGGGAAACCAAAGATTGTAACTTTTAGACAAAATATGGTGTTTTAAAAATGCAAAGCTTGTTGGTTTTATCACTTGCCTCTGTGTTGATTGACATCTTCTCTGATCTCCTTAGACCAAGGTTCCTTATTCCTTTGCTCGCTGGGATATTCTCAAGAGCAAGTGCCTGTCTTCCGATAGAAACCTATAGGTTGCTCTCTTGATTAAATATTTGCTGATACCAACTGCTTTTGAAATTCCCTTACCTGTCTGCAGTCTTAGCATAAAATTAGAGCATTTCCTTTTCTTGAAATAAGTCTTTGCTTCACTTTGCACAAGATGCTGTGGATATACCATGTCTCTTTACTATTGATTGCACTGCTTGTATTATATTCATGCATGCCATATCCAAGAGAATTTCAACATTCCTTAAGTGAATTGATTTGAGATGTGACTTTACTAATCTGATTAATAAACTCTTTTGGATTTTTGCAGTATTTTTTGTGTGTCCTAGTGAAGGCTTGTGCTCTTCCTCTTTTATTACAGGATCTGTGCACCCAGACCTCCACTTGTGAATCAGGGCATGCATAGGAAACACAGAAATGTCAAGCCCTTTCTAGCCATGTGGAAATAATCCAGTAAATATGTTTGCCAAAAGCTACATGCTTGCAGGTCCATACTTTGAGAGCGAGCAAGATTACATGTTTGGGGTATTTATATTTTATTAGCCTTTTATCTGCAAGTGCAAACACAACAATGATGGACAGAATGTGGATCAATGTCACACATTCACCCCAGTCAAAAGATCTGGGCCCAAATCCATCGTTTTTCCACTCCACACCACCCTGGGTTAGACAATGGCGATATGCAAATCAGCGCTGACCCTGTTGCCCCATGGGAACAGTCCAGTCTGAACTACAAAAGCCATGTCCTTCCCAGAACGGAAACAAGCATCCGAGGACCGGACCGGTTTCGAGGTAACACCTCTCATCAGCCCGGCTAGCTTGATTCCAGTGGTGTGGAGTGCCTGGGACTCACGTCTGAGCATCCCCAGTACACTTAGAGCGGTAACTGCAAACACAACAATGATGGACAGAATGTGGATCAATGTCACACATTCACCCCAGTCAAAAGATCTGGGCCCAAATCCATCGTTTTTCCACTCCACACCACCCTGGGTTAGACAATGGCGATATGCAAATCAGCGCTGACCCTGTTGCCCCATGGGAACAATCCAGTCTGAACTACGAAAGCCATGTCCTTCCCAGAACGGAAACAAGCATCCGAGGACCGGCCCGGTTTCGAGGTAACACCTCTCATCAGCCCGGCTAGCTTGATTCCAGTGGTGTGGAGTGCCTGGGACTCACGTCTGAGCATCCCCAGTACACTTAGAGCGGTAACTGCAAACACAACAATGATGGACAGAATGTGGATCAATGTCACACATTCACCCCAGTCAAAAGATCTGGGCCCAAATCCATCGTTTTTCCACTCCACACCACCCTGGGTTAGACAATGGCGATATGCAAATCAGCGCTGACCCTGTTGCCCCATGGGAACAGTCCAGTCTGAACTACAAAAGCCATGTCCTTCCCAGAACGGAAACAAGCATCCGAGGACCGGACCGGTTTCGAGGTAACACCTCTCATCAGCCCGGCTAGCTTGATTCCAGTGGTGTGGAGTGCCTGGGACTCACGTCTGAGCATCCCCAGTACACTTAGAGCGGTAACTGCAAACACAACAATGATGGACAGAATGTGGATCAATGTCACACATTCACCCCAGTCAAAAGATCTGGGCCCAAATCCATCGTTTTTCCACTCCACACCACCCTGGGTTAGACAATGGCGATATGCAAATCAGCGCTGACCCTGTTGCCCCATGGGAACAGTCCAGTCTGAACTACAAAAGCCATGTCCTTCCCAGAACGGAAACAAGCATCCGAGGACCGGCCCGGTTTCGAGGTAACACCTCTCATCAGCCCGGCTAGCTTGATTCCAGTGGTGTGGAGTGCCTGGGACTCACGTCTGAGCATCCCCAGTACACTTAGAGCGGTAACTGCAAACACAACAATGATGGACAGAATGTGGATCAATGTCACACATTCACCCCAGTCAAAAGATCTGGGCCCAAATCCATCGTTTTTCCACTCCACACCACCCTGGGTTAGACAATGGCGATATGCAAATCAGCGCTGACCCTGTTGCCCCATGGGAACAGTCCAGTCCGAACTACAAAAGCCATGTCCTTCCCAGAACGGAAACAAGCATCCGAGGACCGGCCCGGTTTCGAGGTAACACCTCTCATCAGCCCGGCTAGCTTGATTCCAGTGGTGTGGAGTGTCTGGGACTCACGTCTGAGCATCCCCAGTACACTTAGAGCGGTAACTGCAAACACAACAATGATGGACAGAATGTGGATCAATGTCACACATTCACCCCAGTCAAAAGATCTGGGCCCAAATCCATCAATTTTCCACTCCACACCACCCTGGGTTAGACAATGGCGATATGCAAATCAGCGCTGACCCTGTTGCCCCATGGGAACAGTCCAGTCCGAACTACAAAAGCCATGTCCTTCCCAGAACGGAAACAAGCATCCGAGGACCGGCCCGGTTTCGAGGTAACACCTCTCATCAGCCCGGCTAGCTTGATTCCAGTGGTGTGGAGTGTCTGGGACTCACGTCTGAGCATCCCCAGTACACTTAGAGCGGTAACTGCAAACACAACAATGATGGACAGAATGTGGATCAATGTCACACATTCACCCCAGTCAAAAGATCTGGGCCCAAATCCATCATTTTTCCACTCCACACCACCCTGGGTTAGACAATGGCGATATGCAAATCAGCGCTGACCCTGTTGCCCCATGGGAACAGTCCAGTCCGAACTACAAAAGCCATATCCTTCCCAGAACGGAAACAAGCATCCGAGGACCGGCCCGGTTTCGAGGTAACACCTCTCATCAGCCCGGCTAGCTTGATTCCAGTGGTGTGGAGTGTCTGGGACTCACGTCTGAGCATCCCCAGTACACTTAGAGCGGTAACTGCAAACACAACAATGATGGACAGAATGTGGATCAATGTCACACATTCACCCCAGTCAAAAGATCTGGGCCCAAATCCATCGTTTTTCCACTCCACACCACCCTGGGTTAGACAATGGCGATATGCAAATCAGCGCTGACCCTGTTGCCCCATGGGAACAGTCCAGTCCGAACTACAAAAGCCATGTCCTTCCCAGAACGGAAACAAGCATCCGAGGACCGGCCCGGTTTCGAGGTAACACCTTTCATCAGCCCGGCTAGCTTGATTCCAGTGGTGTGGAGTGTCTGGGACTCACGTCTGAGCATCCCCAGTACACTTAGAGCGGTAACTGCAAACACAACAATGATGGACAGAATGTGGATCAATGTCACACATTCACCCCAGTCAAAAGATCTGGGCCCAAATCCATCGTTTTTCCACTCCACACCACCCTGGGTTAGACAATGGCGATATGCAAATCAGCGCTGACCCTGTTGCCCCATGGGAACAGTCCAGTCCGAACTACAAAAGCCATGTCCTTCCCAGAACGGAAACAAGCATCCGAGGACCGGCCCGGTTTCGAGGTAACACCTCTCATCAGCCCGGCTAGCTTGATTCCAGTGGTGTGGAGTGTCTGGGACTCACGTCTGAGCATCCCCAGTACACTTAGAGCGGTAACTGCAAACACAACAATGATGGACAGAATGTGGATCAATGTCACACATTCACCCCAGTCAAAAGATCTGGGCCCAAATCCATCGTTTTTCCACTCCACACCACCCTGGGTTAGACAATGGCGATATGCAAATCAGCGCTGACCCTGTTGCCCCATGGGAACAGTCCAGTCCGAACTACAAAAGCCATGTCCTTCCCAGAACGGAAACAAGCATCCGAGGACCGGCCCGGTTTCGAGGTAACACCTCTCATCAGCCCGGCTAGCTTGATTCCAGTGGTGTGGAGTGTCTGGGACTCCCGTCTGAGCATCCCCAGTACACTTAGAGTGGTAACTGCAAACACAACAATGATGGACAGAATGTGGATCAATGTCACACATTCACCCCAGTCAAAAGATCTGGGCCCAAATCCATCGTTTTTCCACTCCACACCACCCTGGGATAGACAATGGCGATATGCAAATCAGCGCTGACCCTGTTGCCCCATGGGAACAGTCCAGTCCGAACTACAAAAGCCATGTCCTTCCCAGAACGGAAACAAGCATCCGAGGACCGGCCCGGTTTCGAGGTAACACCTCTCATCAGCCCAGCTAGCTTGATTCCAGTGGTGTGGAGTGTCTGGGACTCACGTCTGCAGCATCCCCAGTACACTTAGAGCGGTAACTGCAAACACAACAATGATGGACAGAATGTGGATCAATGTCACACATTCACCCCAGTCAAAAGATCTGGGCCCAAATCCATCGTTTTTCCACTCCACACCACCCTGGGTTAGACAATGGCGATATGCAAATAAGCGCTGACCCTGTTGCCCCATGGGAACAGTCCAGTCCGAACTACAAAAGCCATGTCCTTCCCAGAACGGAAACAAGCATCCGAGGACCGGCCCGGTTTCGAGGTAACACCTCTCATCAGCCCGGCTAGCTTGATTCCAGTGGTGTGGAGTGTCTGGGACTCACGTCTGAGCATCCCCAGTACACTTAGAGCGGTAACTGCAAACACAACAATGATGGACAGAATGTTGATCAATGTCACACATTCACCCCAGTCAAAAGATCTGGGCCCAAATCCATCGTTTTTCCACTCCACACCACCCTGGGTTAGACAATGGCAATATGCAAATCAGCGCTGACCCTGTTGCCCCATGGGAACAGTCCAGTCCGAACTACAAAAGCCATGTCCTTCCCAGAACGGAAACAAGCATCCGAGGACCGGCCCGGTTTCGAGGTAACACCTCTCATCAGCCCGGCTAGCTTGATTCCAGTGGTGTGGAGTGTCTGGGACTCACGTCTGAGCATCCCCAGTACACTTAGAGCGGTAACTGCAAACACAACAATGATGGACAGAATGTGGATCAATGTCACACATTCACCCCAGTCAAAAGATCTGGGCCCAAATCCATCGTTTTTCCACTCCACACCACCCTGGGTTAGACAATGGCGATATGCAAATCAGCGCTGACACCTGTTGCCCCATGGGAACAGTCCAGTCCGAACTACAAAAGCCATGTCCTTCCCAGAACGGAAACAAGCATCCGAGGACCGGCCCGGTTTCGAGGTAACACCTCTCATCAGCCCGGCTAGCTTGATTCCAGTGGTGTGGAGTGTCTGGGACTCACGTCTGAGCATCCCCAGTACACTTAGAGCGGTAACTGCAAACACAACAGTGATGGACAGAATGTGGATCAATGTCACACATTCACCCCAGTCAAAAGATCTGGGCCCAAATCCATCGTTTTTCCACTCCACACCACCCTGGGTTAGACAATGGCGATATGCAAATCAGCGCTGACCCTGTTGCCCCATGGGAACAGTCCAGTCCGAACTACAAAAGCCATGTCCTTCCCAGAACGGAAACAAGCATCCGAGGACCGGCCCGGTTTCGAGGTAACACCTCTCATCAGCCCGGCTAGCTTGATTCCAGTGGTGTGGAGTGTCTGGGACTCACGTCTGAGCATCCCCAGTACACTTAGAGCGGTAACTGCAAACACAACAATGATGGACAGAATGTGGATCAATGTCACACATTCACCCCAGTCAAAAGATCTGGGCCCAAATCCATCGTTTTTCCACTCCACACCAGCCTGGGTTAGTCAATGGCGATATGCAAATCAGCGCTGACCCTGTTGCCCCATGGAAACCGTCCAGTCCGAACTACAAAAGCCATGTCCTTCCCAGAACGGAAACAAGCATCCGAGGACCGGCCCGGTTTCGAGGTAACACCTCTCATCAGCCGGGCTAGCTTGATTCCAGTGGTGTGGAGTGTCTGGGACTCACGTCTGAGCATCCCCAGTACACTTAGAGTGGTAACTGCAAACACAACAATGATGGACAGAATGTGGATCAATGTCACACATTCACCCCAGTCAAAAGATCTGGGCCCAAATCAATCGTTTTTCCACTCCACACCACCCTGGGTTAGACAATGGCGATATGCAAATCAGCGCTGACCCTGTTGCCCCATGGGAACAGTCCAGTCCGAACTACAAAAGCCATGTCCTTCCCAGAACGGAAACAAGCATCCGAGGACCGGCCCGGTTTCGAGGTAACACCTCTCATCAGCCCAGCTAGCTTGATTCCAGTGGTGTGGAGTGTCTGGGACTCACGTCTGCAGCATCCCCAGTACACTTAGAGCGGTAACTGCAAACACAACAATGATGGACAGAATGTGGATCAATGTCACACATTCACCCCAGTCAAAAGATCTGGGCCCAAATCCATCGTTTTTCCACTCCACACCACCCTGGGTTAGACAATGGCGATATGCAAATCAGCGCTGACCCTGTTGCCCCATGGGAACAGTCCAGTCCGAACTACAAAAGCCATGTCCTTCCCAGAACGGAAACAAGCATCCGAGGACCGGCCCGGTTTCGAGGTCACACCTCTCATCAGCCCGGCTAGCTTGATTCCAGTGGTGTGGAGTGTCTGGGACTCACGTCTGAGCATCCCCAGTACACTTAGAGCGGTAACTGCAAACACAACAATGATGGACAGAATGTTGATCAATGTCACACATTCACCCCAGTCAAAAGATCTGGGCCCAAATCCATCGTTTTTCCACTCCACACCACCCTGGGTTAGACAATGGCGATATGCAAATCAGCGCTGACCCTGTTGCCCCATGGGAACAGTCCAGTCCGAACTACAAAAGCCATGTCCTTCCCAGAACGGAAACAAGCATCCGAGGACCGGCCCGGTTTCGAGGTAACACCTCTCATCAGCCCGGCTAGCTTGATTCCAGTGGTGTGGAGTGTCTGGGACTCACGTCTGAGCATCCCCAGTACACTTAGAGCGGTAACTGCAAACACAACAATGATGGACAGAATGTGGATCAATGTCACACATTCACCCCAGTCAAAAGATCTGGGCCCAAATCCATCGTTTTTCCACTCCACACCACCCTGAGTTAGACAATGGCGATATGCAAATCAGCGCTGACCCTGTTGCCCCATGGGAACAGTCCAGTCCGAACTACAAAAGCCATGTCCTTCCCAGAACGGAAACAAGCATCCGAGGACCGGCCCGGTTTCGAGGTAACACCTCTCATCAGCCCGGCTAGCTTGATTCCAGTGGTGTGGAGTGTCTGGGACTCACGTCTGAGCATCCCCAGTACACTTAGAGCGGTAACTGCAAACACAACAATGATGGACAGAATGTGGATCAATGTCACACATTCACCCCAGTCAAAAGATCTGGGCCCAAATCCATCGTTTTTCCACTCCACACCACCCTGGGTTAGACAATGGCGATATGCAAATCAGCGATGACCCTGTTGCCCCATGGGAACAGTCCAGTCCGAACTACAAAAGCCATGTCCTTCCCAGAACGGAAACATGCATCCGAGGACCGGCCCGGTTTTGAGGTAACACCTCTCATCAGCCCGGCTAGCTTGATTCCAGTGGTGTGGAGTGTCTGGGACTCACGTCTGAGCATCCCCAGTACACTTAGAGCGGTAACTGCAAACACAACAATGATGGACAGAATGTGGATCAATGTCACACATTCACCCCAGTCAAAACATCTGGGCCCAAATCCATCGTTTTTCCACTCCACACCACCCTGGGTTAGACAATGGCGATATGCAAATCAGCGCTGACCCTGTTGCCCCATGGGAACAGTCCAGTCCGAACTACAAAAGCCATGTCCTTCCCAGAACGGAAACAAGCATCCGAGGACCGGCCCGGTGTCGAGGTAACACCTCTCATCAGCCCGGCTAGTATGATTCCAGTGGTGTGGAGTGTCTGGGACTCACGTCTGAGCATCCCCAGTACACTTAGAGTGGTAACTGCAAACACAACAATGATGGACAGAATGTGGATCAATGTCACACATTCACCCCAGTCAAAAGATCTGGGCCCAAATCCATCGTTTTTCCACTCCACACCACCCTGGGTTAGACAATGGCGATATGCAAATCAGCGCTGACCCTGTTGCCCCATGGGAACAGTCCAGTCCAAACTACAAAAGCCATGTCCTTCCCAGAACGGAAACAAGCATCCGAGGACCGGCCTGGTTTCGAGGTAACACCTCTCATCAGCCCAGCTAGCTTGATTCCAGTGGTGTGGAGTGTCTGGGACTCACGTCTGAGCATCCCCAGTACACTTAGAGCGGTAACTGCAAACACAACAATGATGGACAGAATGTGGATCAATGTCACACATTCACCCCAGTCAAAAGATCTGGGCCCAAATCCATCGTTTTTCCACTCCACCCCACCCTGGGTTAGACAATGGCGATATGCAAATCAGCGCTGACCCTGTTGCCCCATGGGAACAGTCCAGTCCGAACTACAAAAGCCATGTCCTTCCCAGAACGGAAACAAGCATCCGAGGACCGGCCCGGTTTCGAGGTAACACCTCTCATCAGCCCGGCTAGCTTGATTCCAGTGGTGTGGAGTGTCTGGGACTCACGTCTGAGCATCCCCAGTACACTTAGAGCGGTAACTGCAAACACAACAATGATGGACAGAATGTGGATCAATGTCACACATTCACCCCAGTCAAAAGATCTGGGCCCAAATCCATTGTTTTTCCACTCCACACCACCCTGGGTTAGACAATGGCGATATGCAAATCAGCGCTGACCCTGTTGCCCCATGGGAACAGTCCAGTCCGAACTACAAAAGCCATGTCCTTCCCAGAACGGAAACAAGCATCCGAGGACTGGCCCGGTTTCGAGGTAACACCTCTCATCAGCCCGGCTAGCTTGATTCCAGTGGTGTGGAATGTCTGGGACTCACGTCTGAGCATCCCCAGTACACTTAGAGCGGTAACTGCAAACACAACAATGATGGAAAGAATGTGGATCAATGTCACACATTCACCCCAGTCAAAAGATCTGGGCCCAAATCCATCGTTTTTCCACTCCACACCACCCTGGGTTAGACAATGGCGATATGCAAATCAGCGCTGACCCTGTTGCCCCATGGGAACAGTCCAGTGCGAACTACAAAAGCCATGTCCTTCCCAGAACGGAAACAAGCATCCGAGGACCGGCCCGGTTTCGAGGTAACACCTCTCATCAGCCCGGCTAGCTTGATTCCAGTGGTGTGGAGTGTCTGGGACTCACGTCTGAGCATCCCCAGTACACTTAGAGCGGTAACTGCAAACACAACAATGATGGACAGAATGTGGATCAATGTCACACATTCACCCCAGTCAAAAGATCTGGGCCCAAATCCATCGTTTTTCCACTCCACACCACCCTGGGTTAGACAATGGCGATATGCAAATCAGCGCTGACCCTGTTGCCCCATGGGAACAGTCCAGTCCGAACTACAAAAGCCATGTCCTTCCAAGAACGGAAACAAGCATCCGAGGACCGGCCCGGTTTCGAGGTAACACCTCTCATCAGCCCGGCTAGCTTGATTCCAGTGGTGTGGAGTGTCTGGGACTCACGTCTGAGCATCCCCAGTACACTTAGAGCGGTAACTGCAAACACAACAATGATGGACAGAATGTGGATCAATGTCACACATTCACCCCAGTCAAAAGATCTGGGCCCAAATCCATCGTTTTTCCACTCCACACCACCCTGGGTTAGACAATGGCGATATGCAAATCAGCGCTGACCCTGTTGCCCCATGGGAACAGTCCAGTCCGAACTACAAAAGCCATGTCCTTCCCAGAACGGAAACAAGCATCCGAGGACCGGCCCGGTTTCGAGGTAACACCTCTCATCAGCCCGGCTAGCTTGATTCCAGTGGTGTGGAGTGTCTGGGACTCCCGTCTGAGCATCCCCAGTACACTTAGAGTGGTAACTGCAAACACAACAATGATGGACAGAATGTGGATCAATGTCACACATTCACCCCAGTCAAAAGATCTGGGCCCAAATCCATCGTTTTTCCACTCCACACCACCCTGGGTTAGACAATGGCGATATGCAAATCAGCGCTGACCTTGTTGCCCCATGGGAACAGTCCAGTCCGAACTACAAAAGCCATGTCCTTCCCAGAACGGAAACAAGCATCCGAGGACCGGCCCGGTTTCGAGGTAACACCTCTCATCAGCCCAGCTAGCTTGATTCCAGTGGTGTGGAGTGTCTGGGACTCACGTCTGCAGCATCCCCAGTACACTTAGAGCGGTAACTGCAAACACAACAATGATGGACAGAATGTGGATCAATGTCACACATTCACCCCAGTCAAAAGATCTGGGCCCAAATCCATCGTTTTTCCACTCCACACCACCCTGGGTTAGACAATGGCGATATGCAAATCAGCGCTGACCCTGTTGCCCCATGGGAACAGTCCAGTCCGAACTACAAAAGCCATGTCCTTCCCAGAACGGAAACAAGCATCCGAGGACCGGCCCGGTTTCGAGGTAACACCTCTCATCAGCCCGGCTAGCTTGATTCCAGTGGTGTGGAGTGTCTGGGACTCACGTCTGAGCATCCCCAGTACACTTAGAGCGGTAACTGCAAACACAACAATGATGGACAGAATGTTGATCAATGTCACACATTCACCCCAGTCAAAAGATCTGGGCCCAAATCCATCGTTTTTCCACTCCACACCACCCTGGGTTAGACAATGGCGATATGCAAATCAGCGCTGACCCTGTTGCCCCATGGGAACAGTCCAGTCCGAACTACAAAAGCCATGTCCTTCCCAGAACGGAAACAAGCATCCGAGGACCGGCCCGGTTTCGAGGTAACACCTCTCATCAGCCCGGCTAGCTTGATTCCAGTGGTGTGGAGTGTCTGGGACTCACGTCTGAGCATCCCCAGTACACTTAGAGCGGTAACTGCAAACACAACAATGATGGACAGAATGTGGATCAATGTCACACATTCACCCCAGTCAAAAGATCTGGGCCCAAATCCATCGTTTTTCCACTCCACACCACCCTGGGTTAGACAATGGCGATATGCAAATCAGCGCTGACCCTGTTGCCCCATGGGAACAGTCCAGTCCGAACTACAAAAGCCATGTCCTTCCCAGAACGGAAACAAGCATCCGAGGACCGGCCCGGTTTCGAGGTAACACCTCTCATCAGCCCGGCTAGCTTGATTCCAGTGGTGTGGAGTGTCTGGGACTCACGTCTGAGCATCCCCAGTACACTTAGAGCGGTAACTGCAAACACAACAGTGATGGACAGAATGTGGATCAATGTCACACATTCACCCCAGTCAAAAGATCTGGGCCCAAATCCATCGTTTTTCCACTCCACACCACCCTGGGTTAGACAATGGCGATATGCAAATCAGCGCTGACCCTGTTGCCCCATGGGAACAGTCCAGTCCGAACTACAAAAGCCATGTCCTTCCCAGAACGGAAACAAGCATCCGAGGACCGGCCCGGTTTCGAGGTAACACCTCTCATCAGCCCGGCTAGCTTGATTCCAGTGGTGTGGAGTGTCTGGGACTCACGTCTGAGCATCCCCAGTACACTTAGAGCGGTAACTGCAAACACAACAATGATGGACAGAATGTGGATCAATGTCACACATTCACCCCAGTCAAAAGATCTGGGCCCAAATCCATCGTTTTTCCACTCCACACCACCCTGGGTTAGACAATGGCGATATGCAAATCAGCGCTGACCCTGTTGCCCCATGGGAACCGTCCAGTCCGAACTACAAAAGCCATGTCCTTCCCAGAACGGAAACAAGCATCCGAGGACCGGCCCGGTTTCGAGGTAACACCTCTCATCAGCCCGGCTAGCTTGATTCCAGTGGTGTGGAGTGTCTGGGACTCACGTCTGAGCATCCCCAGTACACTTAGAGTGGTAACTGCAAACACAACAATGATGGACAGAATGTGGATCAATGTCACACATTCACCCCAGTCAAAAGATCTGGGCCCAAATCCATCGTTTTTCCACTCCACACCACCCTGGGTTAGACAATGGCGATATGCAAATCAGCGCTGACCCTGTTGCCCCATGGGAACAGTCCAGTCCGAACTACAAAAGCCATGTCCTTCCCAGAACGGAAACAAGCATCCGAGGACCGGCCCGGTTTCGAGGTAACACCTCTCATCAGCCCAGCTAGCTTGATTCCAGTGGTGTGGAGTGTCTGGGACTCACGTCTGCAGCATCCCCAGTACACTTAGAGCGGTAACTGCAAACACAACAATGATGGACAGAATGTGGATCAATGTCACACATTCACCCCAGTCAAAAGATCTGGGCCCAAATCCATCGTTTTTCCACTCCACACCACCCTGGGTTAGACAATGGCGATATGCAAATCAGCGCTGACCCTGTTGCCCCATGGGAACAGTCCAGTCCGAACTACAAAAGCCATGTCCTTCCCAGAACGGAAACAAGCATCCGAGGACCGGCCCGGTTTCGAGGTAACACCTCTCATCAGCCCGGCTAGCTTGATTCCAGTGGTGTGGAGTGTCTGGGACTCACGTCTGAGCATCCCCAGTACACTTAGAGCGGTAACTGCAAACACAACAATGATGGACAGAATGTTGATCAATGTCACACATTCACCCCAGTCAAAAGATCTGGGCCCAAATCCATCGTTTTTCTACTCCACACCACCCTGGGTTAGACAATGGCGATATGCAAATCAGCGCTGACCCTGTTGCCCCATGGGAACAGTCCAGTCCGAACTACAAAAGCCATGTCCTTCCCAGAACGGAAACAAGCATCCGAGGACCGGCCCGGTTTCGAGGTAACACCTCTCATCAGCCCGGCTAGCTTGATTCCAGTGGTGTGGAGTGTCTGGGACTCACGTCTGAGCATCCCCAGTACACTTAGAGCGGTAACTGCAAACACAACAATGATGGACAGAATGTGGATCAATGTCACACATTCACCCCAGTCAAAAGATCTGGGCTCAAATCCATCGTTTTTCCACTCCACACCACCCTGGGTTAGACAATGGCGATATGCAAATCAGCGCTGACCCTGTTGCCCCATGGGAACAGTCCAGTCCGAACTACAAAAGCCATGTCCTTCCCAGAACGGAAACAAGCATCCGAGGACCGGCCCGGTTTCGAGGTAACACCTCTCATCAGCCCGGCTAGCTTGATTCCAGTGGTGTGGAGTGTCTGGGACTCACGTCTGAGCATCCCCAGTACACTTAGAGCGGTAACTGCAAACACAACAATGATGGACAGAATGTGGATCAATGTCACACATTCACCCCAGTCAAAAGATCTGGGCCCAAATCCATCGTTTTTCCACTCCACACCACCCTGGGTTAGACAATGGCAATATGCAAATCAGCGATGACCCTGTTGCCCCATGGGAACAGTCCAGTCCGAACTACAAAAGCCATGTCCTTCCCAGAACGGAAACAAGCATCCGAGGACCGGCCCGGTTTTGAGGTAACACCTCTCATCAGCCCGGCTAGCTTGATTCCAGTGGTGTGGAGTGTCTGGGACTCACGTCTGAGCATCCCCAGTACACTTAGAGCGGTAACTGCAAACACAACAATGATGGACAGAATGTGGATCAATGTCACACATTCACCCCAGTCAAAAAATCTGGGCCCAAATCCATCGTTTTTCCACTCCACACCACCCTGGGTTAGACAATGGCGATATGCAAATCAGCGCTGACCCTGTTGCCCCATGGGAACAGTCCAGTCCGAACTACAAAAGCCATGTCCTTCCCAGAACGGAAACAAGCATCCGAGGACCGGCCCGGTTTCGAGGTAACACCTCTCATCAGCCCGGCTAGTATGATTCCAGTGGTGTGGAGTGTCTGGGACTCACGTCTGAGCATCCCCAGTACACTTAGAGTGGTAACTGCAAACACAACAATGATGGACAGAATGTGGATCAATGTCACACATTCACCCCAGTCAAAAGATCTGGGCCCAAATCCATCGTTTTTCCACTCCACACCACCCTGGGTTAGACAATGGCGATATGCAAATCAGCGCTGACCCTGTTGCCCCATGGGAACAGTCCAGTCCGAACTACAAAAGCCATGTCCTTCCCAGAACGGAAACAAGCATCCGAGGACCGGCCTGGTTTCGAGGTAACACCTCTCATCAGCCCAGCTAGCTTGATTCCAGTGGTGTGGAGTGTCTGGGACTCACGTCTGAGCATCCCCAGTACACTTAGAGCGGTAACTGCAAACACAACAATGATGGACAGAATGTGGATCAATGTCACACATTCACCCCAGTCAAAAGATCTGGGCCCAAATCCATCGTTTTTCCACTCCACCCCACCCTGGGTTAGACAATGGCGATATGCAAATCAGCGCTGACCCTGTTGCCCCATGGGAACAGTCCAGTCCGAACTACAAAAGCCATGTCCTTCCCAGAACGGAAACAAGCATCCGAGGACCGGCCCGGTTTCGAGGTAACACCTCTCATCAGCCCGGCTAGCTTGATTCCAGTGGTGTGGAGTGTCTGGGACTCACGTCTGAGCATCCCCAGTACACTTAGAGCGGTAACTGCAAACACAACAATGATGGACAGAATGTGGATCAATGTCACACATTCACCCCAGTCAAAAGATCTGGGCCCAAATCCATTGTTTTTCCACTCCACACCACCCTGGGTTAGACAATGGCGATATGCAAATCAGCGCTGACCCTGTTGCCCCATGGGAACAGTCCAGTCCGAACTACAAAAGCCATGTCCTTCCCAGAACGGAAACAAGCATCCGAGGACTGGCCCGGTTTCGAGGTAACACCTCTCATCAGCCCGGCTAGCTTGATTCCAGTGGTGTGGAGTGTCTGGGACTCACGTCTGAGCATCCCCAGTACACTTAGAGCGGTAACTGCAAACACAACAATGATGGAAAGAATGTGGATCAATATCACACATTCACCCCAGTCAAAAGATCTGGGCCCAAATCCATCGTTTTTCCACTCCACACCACCCTGGGTTAGACAATGGCGATATGCAAATCAGCGCTGACCCTGTTGCCCCATGGGAACAGTCCAGTGCGAACTACAAAAGCCATGTCCTTCCCAGAACGGAAACAAGCATCCGAGGACCGGCCCGGTTTCGAGGTAACACCTCTCATCAGCCCGGCTAGCTTGATTCCAGTGGTGTGGAGTGTCTGGGACTCACGTCTGAGCATCCCCAGTACACTTAGAGCGGTAACTGCAAACACAACAATGATGGACAGAATGTGGATCAATGTCACACATTCACCCCAGTCAAAAGATCTGGGCCCAAATCCATCGTTTTTCCACTCCACACCACCCTGGGTTAGACAATGGCGATATGCAAATCAGCGCTGACCCTGTTGCCCCATGGGAACAGTCCAGTCCGAACTACAAAAGCCATGTCCTTCCCAGAACGGAAACAAGCATCCGAGGACCGGCCCGGTTTCGAGGTAACACCTCTCATCAGCCCGGCTAGCTTGATTCCAGTGGTGTGGAGTGTCTGGGACTCACGTCTGAGCATCCCCAGTACACTTAGAGCGGTAACTGCAAAAACAACAATGATGGACAGAATGTAGCTCAATGTCACACATTCACCCCAGTCAAAAGATCTGGGCCCAAATCCATCATTTTTCCACTCCACACCACCCTGGGTTAGACAATGGCGATATGCAAATCAGCGCTGACCCTGTTGCCCCATGGGAACAGTCCAGTCCGAACTACAAAAGCCATGTCCTTCCCAGAACGGAAACAAGCATCCGAGGACCGGCCCGGTTTCGAGGTAACACCTCTCATCAGCCCGGCTAGCTTGATTCCAGTGGTGTGGAGTGTCTGGGACTCACGTCTGAGCATCCCCAGTACACTTAGAGCGGTAACTGCAAACACAACAATGATGGACAGAATGTGGATCAATGTCACACATTCACCCCAGTCAAAAGATCTGGGCCCAAATCCATCGTTTTTCCACTCCACACCACCCTGGGTTAGACAATGGCGATATGCAAATCAGCGCTGACCCTGTTGCCCCATGGGAACAGTCCAGTCCGAACTACAAAAGCCATGTCCTTCCCAGAACGGAAACAAGCATCCGAGGACCGGCCCGGTTTCGAGGTAACACCTCTCATCAGCCCGGCTAGCTTGATTCCAGTGGTGTGGAGTGTCTGGGACTCACGTCTGAGCATCCCCAGTACACTTAGAGCGGTAACTGCAAACACAACAATGATGGACAGAATGTGGATCAATGTCACACATTCACCCCAGTCAAAAGATCTGGG
Source organism: Lissotriton helveticus (assembly GCF_964261635.1). Taxonomy (NCBI): domain Eukaryota; kingdom Metazoa; phylum Chordata; class Amphibia; order Caudata; family Salamandridae; genus Lissotriton; species Lissotriton helveticus. The sequence continues at coordinate 166,138,787 of NC_136057.1, read as the reverse complement.
CCCAAATCCATCGTTTTTCCACTCCACACCACCCTGGGTTAGACAATGGCGATATGCAAATCAGCGCTGACCCTGTTGCCCCATGGGAACAGTCCAGTCCGAACTACAAAAGCCATGTCCTTCCCAGAACGGAAACAAGCATCCGAGGACCGGCCCGGTTTCGAGGTAACACCTCTCATCAGCCCGGCTAGTTTGATTCCAGTGGTGTGGAGTGTCTGGGACTCACGTCTGAGCATCCCCAGTACACTTAGAGTGGTAACTGCAAACACAACAATGATGGACAGAATGTGGATCAATGTCACACATTCACCCCAGTCAAAAGATCTGGGCCCAAATCCATCGTTTTTCCACTCCACACCACCCTGGGTTAGACAATGGCGATATGCAAATCAGCGCTGACCCTGTTGCCCCATGGGAACAGTCCAGTCCGAACTACAAAAGCCATGTCCTTCCCAGAACGGAAACAAGCATCCGAGGACCGGACCGGTTTCGAGGTAACACCTCTCATCAGCCCAGCTAGCTTGATTCCAGTGGTGTGGAGTGTCTGGGACTCACGTCTGAGCATCCCCAGTACACTTGTAGCGGTAACTGCAAACACAACAATGATGGACAGAATGTGGATCAATGTCACACATTCACCCCAGTCAAAAGATCTGGGCCCAAATCCATCGTTTTTCCACTCCACACCACTCTGGGTTAGACAATGGCGATATGCAAATCAGCGCTGACCCTGTTGCCCCATGGGAACAGTCCAGTCCGAACTACAAAAGCCATGTCCTTCCCAGAACGGAAACAAGCATCCGAGGACCGGCCCAGTTTCGAGGTAACACCTCTCATCAGCCCGGCTAGCTTGATTCCAGTTGTGTGGAGTGTCTGGGACTCACGTCTGAGCATCCCCAGTACACTTAGAGCGGTAACTGCAAACACAACAATGATGGACAGAATGTGGATCAATGTCACACATTCACCCCAGTCAAAAGATCTGGGCCCAAATCCATTGTTTTTCCACTCCACACCACCCTGGGTTAGACAATGGCGATATGCAAATCAGCGCTGACCCTGTTGCCCCATGGGAACAGTCCAGTCCGAACTACAAAAGCCATGTCCTTCCCAGAACGGAAACAAGCATCCGAGGACCGGCCCGGTTTCGAGGTAACACCTCTCATCAGCCCGGCTAGCTTGATTCCAGTGGTGTGGAGTGTCTGGGACTCACGTCTGAGCATCCCCAGTACACTTAGAGCGGTAACTGCAAACACAACAATGATGGACAGAATGTGAATCAATGTCACACATTCACCCCAGTCAAAAGATCTGGGCCCAAATCCATCGTTTTTCCACTCCACACCACCCTGGGTTAGACAATGGCGATATGCAAATCAGCGCTGACCCTGTTGCCCCATGGGAACAGTCCAGTCCAAACTACAAAAGCCATGTCCTTCCCAGAACGGAAACAAGCATCCGAGGACCGGCCCGGTTTCGAGGTAACACCTCTCATCAGCCCGGCTAGCTTGATTCCAGTGGTGTGGAGTGTCTGGGACTCACGTCTGAGCATCCCCAGTACACTTAGAGTGGTAACTGCAAACACAACAATGATGGACAGAATGTGGATCAATGTCACACATTCACCCCAGTCAAAAGATCTGGGCCCAAATCCATCGTTTTTCCACTCCACACCACCCTGGGTTAGACAATGGCGATATGCAAATCAGCGCTGACCCTGTTGCCCCATGGGAACAGTCCAGTCCGAACTACAAAAGCCATGTCCTTCCCAGAACGGAAACAAGCATCCGAGGACCGGCCCGGTTTCGAGGTAACACCTCTCATCAGCCCGGCTAGCTTGATTCCAGTGGTGTGGAGTGTCTGGGACTCACGTCTGAGCATCCCCAGTACACTTAGAGCGGTAACTGCAAACACAACAATGATGGACAGAATGTGGATCAATGTCACACATTCACCCCAGTCAAAAGATCTGGGCCCAAATCCATCGTTTTTCCACTCCACACCACCCTGGGTTAGACAATGGCGATATGCAAATCAGCGCTGACCCTGTTGCCCCATGGGAACAGTCCAGTCCGAACTACAAAAGCCATGTCCTTCCCAGAACGGAAACAAGCATCCGAGGACCGGCCCGGTTTCGAGGTAACACCTCTCATCAGCCCGGCTAGTTTGATTCCAGTGGTGTGGAGTGTCTGGGACTCACGTCTGAGCATCCCCAGTACACTTAGAGTGGTAACTGCAAACACAACAATGATGGACAGAATGTGGATCAATGTCACACATTCACCCCAGTCAAAAGATCTGGGCCCAAATCCATCGTTTTTCCACTCCACACCACCCTGGGTTAGACAATGGCGATATGCAAATCAGCGCTGACCCTGTTGCCCCATGGGAACAGTCCAGTCCGAACTACAAAAGCCATGTCCTTCCCAGAACGGAAACAAGCATCCGAGGACCGGACCGGTTTCGAGGTAACACCTCTCATCAGCCCAGCTAGCTTGATTCCAGTGGTGTGGAGTGTCTGGGACTCACGTCTGAGCATCCCCAGTACACTTGTAGCGGTAACTGCAAACACAACAATGATGGACAGAATGTGGATCAATGTCACACATTCACCCCAGTCAAAAGATCTGGGCCCAAATCCATCGTTTTTCCACTCCACACCACTCTGGGTTAGACAATGGCGATATGCAAATCAGCGCTGACCCTGTTGCCCCATGGGAACAGTCCAGTCCGAACTACAAAAGCCATGTCCTTCCCAGAACGGAAACAAGCATCCGAGGACCGGCCCAGTTTCGAGGTAACACCTCTCATCAGCCCGGCTAGCTTGATTCCAGTTGTGTGGAGTGTCTGGGACTCACGTCTGAGCATCCCCAGTACACTTAGAGCGGTAACTGCAAACACAACAATGATGGACAGAATGTGGATCAATGTCACACATTCACCCCAGTCAAAAGATCTGGGCCCAAATCCATTGTTTTTCCACTCCACACCACCCTGGGTTAGACAATGGCGATATGCAAATCAGCGCTGACCCTGTTGCCCCATGGGAACAGTCCAGTCCGAACTACAAAAGCCATGTCCTTCCCAGAACGGAAACAAGCATCCGAGGACCGGCCCGGTTTCGAGGTAACACCTCTCATCAGCCCGGCTAGCTTGATTCCAGTGGTGTGGAGTGTCTGGGACTCACGTCTGAGCATCCCCAGTACACTTAGAGCGGTAACTGCAAACACAACAATGATGGACAGAATGTGGATCAATGTCACACATTCACCCCAGTCAAAAGATCTGGGCCCAAATCCATCGTTTTTCCACTCCACACCACCCTGGGTTAGACAATGGCGATATGCAAATCAGCGCTGACCCTGTTGCCCCATGGGAACAGTCCAGTCCGAACTACAAAAGCCATGTCCTTCCCAGAACGGAAACAAGCATCCGAGGACCGGCCCGGTTTCAAAGTAACACCTCTCATCAGCCCGGCTAGCTTGATTCCAGTGGTGTGGAGTGTCTGGGACTCACGTCTGAGCATCCCCAGTACACTTAGAGCGGTAACTGCAAACACAACAATGATGGACAGAATGTGGATCAATGTCACACATTCACCCCAGTCAAAAGATCTGGGCCCAAATCCATCGTTTTTCCACTCCACACCACTCTGGGTTAGACAATGGCGATATGCAAATCAGCGCTGACCCTGTTGCCCCATGGGAACAGTCCAGTCCGAACTACAAAAGCCATGTCCTTCCCAGAACGGAAACAAGCATCCGAGGACCGGCCCAGTTTCGAGGTAACACCTCTCATCAGCCCGGCTAGCTTGATTCCAGTTGTGTGGAGTGTCTGGGACTCACGTCTGAGCATCCCCAGTACACTTAGAGCGGTAACTGCAAACACAACAATGATGGACAGAATGTGGATCAATGTCACACATTCACCCCAGTCAAAAGATCTGGGCCCAAATCCATTGTTTTTCCACTCCACACCACCCTGGGTTAGACAATGGCGATATGCAAATCAGCGCTGACCCTGTTGCCCCATGGGAACAGTCCAGTCCGAACTACAAAAGCCATGTCCTTCCCAGAACGGAAACAAGCATCCGAGGACCGGCCCGGTTTCGAGGTAACACCTCTCATCAGCCCGGCTAGCTTGATTCCAGTGGTGTGGAGTGTCTGGGACTCTCGTCTGAGCATCCCCAGTACACTTAGAGCGGTAACTGCAAACACAACAATGATGGACAGAATGTGGATCAATGTCACACATTCACCCCAGTCAAAAGATCTGGGCCCAAATCCATCGTTTTTCCACTCCACACCACCCTGGGTTAGACAATGGCGATATGCAAATCAGCGCTGACCCTGTTGCCCCATGGGAACAGTCCAGTCCGAACTACAAAAGCCATGTCCTTCCCAGAACGGAAACAAGCATCCGAGGACCGGCCCGGTTTCGAGGTAACACCTCTCATCAGCCCGGCTAGCTTGATTCCAGTGGTGTGGAGTGTCTGGGACTCACGTCTGAGCATCCCCAGTACACTTAGAGCGGTAACTGCAAACACAACAATGATGGACAGAATGTGGATCAATGTCACACATTCACCCCAGTCAAAAGATCTGGGCCCAAATCCATCGTTTTTCCACTCCACACCACCCTGGGTTAGACAATGGCGATATGCAAATCAGCGCTGACCCTGTTGCCCCATGGGAACAGTCCAGTCCGAACTACAAAAGCCATGTCCTTCCCAGAACGGAAGCAAGCATCCGAGGACCGGCCCGGTTTTGAGGTAACACCTCTCATCAGCCCGGCTAGCTTGATTCCAGTGGTGTGGAGTGTCTGGGACTCACGTCTGAGCATCCCCAGTACACTTAGAGCGGTAACTGCAAACACAACAATGATGGACAGAATGTGGATCAATGTCACACATTCACCCCAGTCAAAAGATCTGGGCCCAAATCCATCGTTTTTCCACTCCACACCACCCTGGGTTAGACAATGGCGATATGCAAATCAGCGCTGACCCTGTTGCCCCATGGGAACAGTCCAGTCCGAAATACAAAAGCCATGTCCTTCCCAGAACGGAAACAAGCATCCGAGGACCGGCCCGGTTTCGAGGTAACACCTCTCATCAGCCCGGCTAGCTTGATTCCAGTGGTGTGGAGTGTCTGGGACTCTTGTCTGAGCATCCCCAGTACACTTAGAGTGGTAACTGCAAACACAACAATGATGGACAGAATGTGGATCAATGTCACACATTCACCCCAGTCAAAAGATCTGGGCCCAAATCCATCGTTTTTCCACTCCACACCACCCTGGGTTAGACAATGGCGATATGCAAATCAGCGCTGACCCTGTTGCCCCATGGGAACAGTCCAGTCCGAAATACAAAAGCCATGTCCTTCCCAGAACGGAACAAGCATCCGAGGACCGGCCCGGTTTCGAGGTAACACCTCTCATCAGCCCAGCTAGCTTGATTCCAGTGGTGTGGAGTGTCTGGGACTCACGTCTGAGCATCCCCAGTACACTTAGAGCGGTAACTGCAAACACAACAATGATGGACAGAATGTGGATCAATGTCACACATTCACCCCAGTCAAAAGATCTGGGCCCAAATCCATCGTTTTTCCACTCCACACCACCCTGGGTTAGGCAATGGCGATATGCAAATCAGCGCTGACCCTGTTGCCCCATGGGAACAGTCCAGTCCGAACTACAAAAGCCATGTCCTTCCCAGAACGGAAACAAGCATCCGAGGACCGGCCCGGTTTCGAGGTAACACCTCTCATCAGCCCGGCTAGCTTGATTCCAGTGGTGTGGAGTGTCTGGGACTCATGTCTGAGCATCCCCAGTACACTTAGAGCGGTAACTGCAAACACAACAATGATGGACAGAATGTGGATCAATGTCACACATTCACCCCAGTCAAAAGATCTGGGCCCAAATCCATCGTTTTTCCACTCCACACCACCCGGGGTTAGACAATGGCGATATGCAAATCAGCGCTGACCCTGTTGCCCCATGGGAACAGTCCAGTCCGAACTACAAAAGCCATGTCCTTCCCAGAACGGAAACAAGCATCCGAGGACCGGCCCGGTTTCGAGGTAACACCTCTCATCAGCCCGGCTAGCTTGATTCCAGTGGTGTGGAGTGTCTGGGACTCACGTCTGAGCATCCCCAGTACACTTAGAGCGGTAACTGCAAACACAACAATGATGGACAGAATGTGGATCAATGTCACACATTCACCCCAGTCAAAAGATCTGGGCCCAAATCCATCGTTTTTCCACTCCACACCACCCTGGGTTAGACAATGGCGATATGCAAATCAGCGCTGACCCTGTTGCCCCATGGGAACAGTCCAGTCCGAACTACAAAAGCCATGTCCTTCCCAGAACGGAAACAAGCATCCGAGGACCGGCCCGGTTTCGAGGTAACACCTCTCATCAGCCCGGCTAGCTTGATTCCAGTGGTGTGGAGTGTCTGGGACTCACGTCTGAGCATCCCCAGTACACTTAGAGCGGTAACTGCAAACACAACAATGATGGACAGAATGTGGATCAATGTCACACATTCACCCCAGTCAAAAGATCTGGGCCCAAATCCATCGTTTTTCCACTCCACACCACCCTGGGTTAGACAATGGCGATATGCAAATCAGCGCTGACCCTGTTGCCCCATGGGAACAGTCCAGTCCGAACTACAAAAGCCATGTCCTTCCCAGAACGGAAACAAGCATCCGAGGACCGGCCCGGTTTCAAAGTAACACCTCTCATCAGCCCGGCTAGCTTGATTCCAGTGGTGTGGAGTGTCTGGGACTCACGTCTGAGCATCCCCAGTACACTTAGAGCGGTAACTGCAAACACAACAATGATGGACAGAATGTGGATCAATGTCACACATTCACCCCAGTCAAAAGATCTGGGCCCAAATCCATCGTTTTTCCACTCCACACCACTCTGGGTTAGACAATGGCGATATGCAAATCAGCGCTGACCCTGTTGCCCCATGGGAACAGTCCAGTCCGAACTACAAAAGCCATGTCCTTCCCAGAACGGAAACAAGCATCCGAGGACCGGCCCAGTTTCGAGGTAACACCTCTCATCAGCCCGGCTAGCTTGATTCCAGTTGTGTGGAGTGTCTGGGACTCACGTCTGAGCATCCCCAGTACACTTAGAGCGGTAACTGCAAACACAACAATGATGGACAGAATGTGGATCAATGTCACACATTCACCCCAGTCAAAAGATCTGGGCCCAAATCCATTGTTTTTCCACTCCACACCACCCTGGGTTAGACAATGGCGATATGCAAATCAGCGCTGACCCTGTTGCCCCATGGGAACAGTCCAGTCCGAACTACAAAAGCCATGTCCTTCCCAGAACGGAAACAAGCATCCGAGGACCGGCCCGGTTTCGAGGTAACACCTCTCATCAGCCCGGCTAGCTTGATTCCAGTGGTGTGGAGTGTCTGGGACTCTCGTCTGAGCATCCCCAGTACACTTAGAGCGGTAACTGCAAACACAACAATGATGGACAGAATGTGGATCAATGTCACACATTCACCCCAGTCAAAAGATCTGGGCCCAAATCCATCGTTTTTCCACTCCACACCACCCTGGGTTAGACAATGGCGATATGCAAATCAGCGCTGACCCTGTTGCCCCATGGGAACAGTCCAGTCCGAACTACAAAAGCCATGTCCTTCCCAGAACGGAAACAAGCATCCGAGGACCGGCCCGGTTTCGAGGTAACACCTCTCATCAGCCCGGCTAGCTTGATTCCAGTGGTGTGGAGTGTCTGGGACTCACGTCTGAGCATCCCCAGTACACTTAGAGCGGTAACTGCAAACACAACAATGATGGACAGAATGTGGATCAATGTCACACATTCACCCCAGTCAAAAGATCTGGGCCCAAATCCATCGTTTTTCCACTCCACACCACCCTGGGTTAGACAATGGCGATATGCAAATCAGCGCTGACCCTGTTGCCCCATGGGAACAGTCCAGTCCGAACTACAAAAGCCATGTCCTTCCCAGAACGGAAGCAAGCATCCGAGGACCGGCCCGGTTTTGAGGTAACACCTCTCATCAGCCCGGCTAGCTTGATTCCAGTGGTGTGGAGTGTCTGGGACTCACGTCTGAGCATCCCCAGTACACTTAGAGCGGTAACTGCAAACACAACAATGATGGACAGAATGTGGATCAATGTCACACATTCACCCCAGTCAAAAGATCTGGGCCCAAATCCATCGTTTTTCCACTCCACACCACCCTGGGTTAGACAATGGCGATATGCAAATCAGCGCTGACCCTGTTGCCCCATGGGAACAGTCCAGTCCGAACTACAAAAGCCATGTCCTTCCCAGAACGGAAACAAGCATCCGAGGACCGGCCCGGTTTCAAAGTAACACCTCTCATCAGCCCGGCTAGCTTGATTCCAGTGGTGTGGAGTGTCTGGGACTCACGTCTGAGCATCCCCAGTACACTTAGAGCGGTAACTGCAAACACAACAATGATGGACAGAATGTGGATCAATGTCACACATTCACCCCAGTCAAAAGATCTGGGCCCAAATCCATCGTTTTTCCACTCCACACCACTCTGGGTTAGACAATGGCGATATGCAAATCAGCGCTGACCCTGTTGCCCCATGGGAACAGTCCAGTCCGAACTACAAAAGCCATGTCCTTCCCAGAACGGAAACAAGCATCCGAGGACCGGCCCAGTTTCGAGGTAACACCTCTCATCAGCCCGGCTAGCTTGATTCCAGTTGTGTGGAGTGTCTGGGACTCACGTCTGAGCATCCCCAGTACACTTAGAGCGGTAACTGCAAACACAACAATGATGGACAGAATGTGGATCAATGTCACACATTCACCCCAGTCAAAAGATCTGGGCCCAAATCCATTGTTTTTCCACTCCACACCACCCTGGGTTAGACAATGGCGATATGCAAATCAGCGCTGACCCTGTTGCCCCATGGGAACAGTCCAGTCCGAACTACAAAAGCCATGTCCTTCCCAGAACGGAAACAAGCATCCGAGGACCGGCCCGGTTTCGAGGTAACACCTCTCATCAGCCCGGCTAGCTTGATTCCAGTGGTGTGGAGTGTCTGGGACTCTCGTCTGAGCATCCCCAGTACACTTAGAGCGGTAACTGCAAACACAACAATGATGGACAGAATGTGGATCAATGTCACACATTCACCCCAGTCAAAAGATCTGGGCCCAAATCCATCGTTTTTCCACTCCACACCACCCTGGGTTAGACAATGGCGATATGCAAATCAGCGCTGACCCTGTTGCCCCATGGGAACAGTCCAGTCCGAACTACAAAAGCCATGTCCTTCCCAGAACGGAAACAAGCATCCGAGGACCGGCCCGGTTTCGAGGTAACACCTCTCATCAGCCCGGCTAGCTTGATTCCAGTGGTGTGGAGTGTCTGGGACTCACGTCTGAGCATCCCCAGTACACTTAGAGCGGTAACTGCAAACACAACAATGATGGACAGAATGTGGATCAATGTCACACATTCACCCCAGTCAAAAGATCTGGGCCCAAATCCATCGTTTTTCCACTCCACACCACCCTGGGTTAGACAATGGCGATATGCAAATCAGCGCTGACCCTGTTGCCCCATGGGAACAGTCCAGTCCGAACTACAAAAGCCATGTCCTTCCCAGAACGGAAGCAAGCATCCGAGGACCGGCCCGGTTTTGAGGTAACACCTCTCATCAGCCCGGCTAGCTTGATTCCAGTGGTGTGGAGTGTCTGGGACTCACGTCTGAGCATCCCCAGTACACTTAGAGCGGTAACTGCAAACACAACAATGATGGACAGAATGTGGATCAATGTCACACATTCACCCCAGTCAAAAGATCTGGGCCCAAATCCATCGTTTTTCCACTCCACACCACCCTGGGTTAGACAATGGCGATATGCAAATCAGCGCTGACCCTGTTGCCCCATGGGAACAGTCCAGTCCGAAATACAAAAGCCATGTCCTTCCCAGAACGGAAACAAGCATCCGAGGACCGGCCCGGTTTCGAGGTAACACCTCTCATCAGCCCGGCTAGCTTGATTCCAGTGGTGTGGAGTGTCTGGGACTCTTGTCTGAGCATCCCCAGTACACTTAGAGTGGTAACTGCAAACACAACAATGATGGACAGAATGTGGATCAATGTCACACATTCACCCCAGTCAAAAGATCTGGGCCCAAATCCATCGTTTTTCCACTCCACACCACCCTGGGTTAGACAATGGCGATATGCAAATCAGCGCTGACCCTGTTGCCCCATGGGAACAGTCCAGTCCGAAATACAAAAGCCATGTCCTTCCCAGAACGGAACAAGCATCCGAGGACCGGCCCGGTTTCGAGGTAACACCTCTCATCAGCCCAGCTAGCTTGATTCCAGTGGTGTGGAGTGTCTGGGACTCACGTCTGAGCATCCCCAGTACACTTAGAGCGGTAACTGCAAACACAACAATGATGGACAGAATGTGGATCAATGTCACACATTCACCCCAGTCAAAAGATCTGGGCCCAAATCCATCGTTTTTCCACTCCACACCACCCTGGGTTAGGCAATGGCGATATGCAAATCAGCGCTGACCCTGTTGCCCCATGGGAACAGTCCAGTCCGAACTACAAAAGCCATGTCCTTCCCAGAACGGAAACAAGCATCCGAGGACCGGCCCGGTTTCGAGGTAACACCTCTCATCAGCCCGGCTAGCTTGATTCCAGTGGTGTGGAGTGTCTGGGACTCATGTCTGAGCATCCCCAGTACACTTAGAGCGGTAACTGCAAACACAACAATGATGGACAGAATGTGGATCAATGTCACACATTCACCCCAGTCAAAAGATCTGGGCCCAAATCCATCGTTTTTCCACTCCACACCACCCGGGGTTAGACAATGGCGATATGCAAATCAGCGCTGACCCTGTTGCCCCATGGGAACAGTCCAGTCCGAACTACAAAAGCCATGTCCTTCCCAGAACGGAAACAAGCATCCGAGGACCGGCCCGGTTTCGAGGTAACACCTCTCATCAGCCCGGCTAGCTTGATTCCAGTGGTGTGGAGTGTCTGGGACTCACGTCTGAGCATCCCCAGTACACTTAGAGCGGTAACTGCAAACACAACAATGATGGACAGAATGTGGATCAATGTCACACATTCACCCCAGTCAAAAGATCTGGGCCCAAATCCATCGTTTTTCCACTCCACACCACCCTGGGTTAGACAATGGCGATATGCAAATCAGCGCTGACCCTGTTGCCCCATGGGAACAGTCCAGTCCGAACTACAAAAGCCATGTCCTTCCCAGAACGGAAGCAAGCATCCGAGGACCGGCCCAGTTTTGAGGTAACACCTCTCATCAGCCCGGCTAGCTTGATTCCAGTGGTGTGGAGTGTCTGGGACTCACGTCTGAGCATCCCCAGTACACTTAGAGCGGTAACTGCAAACACAACAATGATGGACAGAATGTGGATCAATGTCACACATTCACCCCAGTCAAAAGATCTGGGCCCAAATCCATCGTTTTTCCACTCCACACCACCCTGGGTTAGACAATGGCGATATGCAAATCAGCGCTGACCCTGTTGCCCCATGGGAACAGTCCAGTCCAAACTACAAAAGCCATGTCCTTCCCAGAACGGAAACAAGCATCCGAGGACCGGCCCGGTTTCGAGGTAACACCTCTCATCAGCCCGGCTAGCTTGATTCCAGTGGTGTGGAGTGTCTGGGACTCACGTCTGAGCATCCCCAGTACACTTAGAGTGGTAACTGCAAACACAACAATGATGGACAGAATGTGGATCAATGTCACACATTCACCCCAGTCAAAAGATCTGGGCCCAAATCCATCGTTTTTCCACTCCACACCACCCTGGGTTAGACAATGGCGATATGCAAATCAGCGCTGACCCTGTTGCCCCATGGGAACAGTCCAGTCCGAAATACAAAAGCCATGTCCTTCCCAGAACGGAAACAAGCATCCGAGGACCGGCCCGGTTTGGAGGTAACACCTCTCATCAGCCCAGCTAGCTTGATTCCAGTGGTGTGGAGTGTCTGGGACTCACGTCTGAGCATCCCCAGTACACTTAGAGCGGTAACTGCAAACACAACAATGATGGACAGAATGTGGATCAATGTCACACATTCACCCCAGTCAAAAGATCTGGGCCCAAATCCATCGTTTTTCCACTCCACACCACCCTGGGTTAGACAATGGCGATATGCAAATCAGCGCTGACCCTGTTGCCCCATGGGAACAGTCCAGTCCGAACTACAAAAGCCATGTCCTTCCCAGAACGGAAACAAGCATCCGAGGACCGGCCCGGTTTCGAGGTAACACCTCTCATCAGTCCGGCTAGCTTGATTCCAGTGGTGTGGAGTGTCTGGGACTCACGTCTGAGCATCCCCAGTACACTTAGAGCGGTAACTGCAAACACAACAATGATGGACAGAATGGGGATCAATGTCACACATTCACCCCAGTCAAAAGATCTGGGCCCAAATCCATCGTTTTTCCACTCCACACCACCCTGGGTTAGACAATGGCGATATGCAAATCAGCGCTGACCCTGTTGCCCCATGGGAACAGTCCAGTCCGAACTACAAAACCCATGTCCTTCCCAGAACGGAAACAAGCATCTGAGGACCGGCCCGGTTTCGAGGTAACACCTCTCATCAGCCCGGCTAGCTTGATTCCAGTGGTGTGGAGTGTCTGGGACTCACGTCTGAGCATCCCCAGTACACTTAGAGTGGTAACTGCAAACACAACAATGATGGACAGAATGTGGATCAATGTCACACATTCACCCCAGTCAAAAGATCTGGGCCCAAATCCATCGTTTTTCCACTCCACACCACCCTGGGTTAGACAATGGCGATATGCAAATCAGCGCTGACCCTGTTGCCCCATGGGAACAGTCCAGTCCGAACTACAAAAGCCATGTCCTTCCCAGAACGGAAACAAGCATCCGAGGACCGGCCCGGTTTCGAGGTAACACCTCTCATCAGCCCAGCTAGCTTGATTCCAGTGGTGTGGAGTGTCTGGGACTCACGTCTGAGCATCCCCAGTACACTTGTAGCGGTAACTGCAAACACAACAATGATGGACAGAATGTGGATCAATGTCACACATTCACCCCAGTCAAAAGATCTGGGCCCAAATCCATCGTTTTTCCACTCCACACCACCCTGGGTTAGACAATGGCGATATGCAAATCAGCGCTGACCCTGTTGCCCCATGGGAACAGTCCAGTCCGAACTACAAAAGCCATGTCCTTCCCAGAACGGAAACAAGCATCTGAGGACCGGCCCAGTTTCGAGGTAACACCTCTCATCAGCCCGGCTAGCTTGATTCCAGTGGTGTGGAGTGTCTGGGACTCACGTCTGAGCATCCCCAGTACACTTAGAGCGGTAACTGCAAACACAACAATGATGGACAGAATGTGGCTCAATGTCACACATTCACCCCAGTCAAAAGATCTGGGCCCAAATCCATCGTTTTTCCACTCCACACCACCCTGGGTTAGACAATGGCGATATGCAAATCAGCGCTGACCCTGTTGCCCCATGGGAACAGTCCAGTCCGAACTACAAAAGCCATGTCCTTCCCAGAACGGAAACAAGCATCCGAGGACCGGCCCGGTTTCGAGGTAACACCTCTCATCAGCCCGGCTAGCTTGATTCCAGTGGTGTGGAGTGTCTGGGACTCACGTCTGAGCATCCCCAGTACACTTAGAGCGGTAACTGCAAACACAACAATGATGGACAGAATGTGGATCAATGTCACACATTCACCCCAGTCAAAAGATCTGGGCCCAAACCCATCGTTTTTCCACTCCACACCACCCTGGGTTAGACAATGGCGATATGCAAATCAGCGCTGACCCTGTTGCCCCATGGGAACAGTCCAGTCCGAACTACAAAAGCCATGTCCTTCCCAGAACGGAAACAAGCATCCGAGGACCGGCCCGGTTTCGAGGTAACACCTCTCATCAGCCCGGCAAGCTTGATTCCAGTGGTGTGGAGTGTCTGGGACTCACGTCTGAGCATCCCCAGTACACTTAGAGCGGTAACTGCAAACACAACAATGATGGACAGAATGTGGATCAATGTCACACATTCACCCCAGTCAAAAGATCTGGGCCCAAATCCATCGTTTTTCCACTCCACACCACCCTGGGTTAGACAATGGCGATATGCAAATCAGCGCTGACCCTGTTGCCCCATGGGAACAGTCCAGTCCGAACTACAAAAGCCATGTCCTTCCCAGAACGGAAACAAGCATCCGAGGACCGGCCCGGTTTCGAGGTAACACCTCTCATCAGCCCGGCTAGCTTGATTCCAGTGGTGTGGAGTGTCTGGGACTCACGTCTGAGCATCCCCAGTACACTTAGAGCGGTAACTGCAAACACAACAATGATGGACAGAATGTGGATCAATGTCACACATTCACCCCAGTCAAAAGATCTGGGCCCAAATCCATCGTTTTTCCACTCCACACCACCCTGGGTTAGACAATGGCGATATGCAAATCAGCGCTGACCCTGTTGCCCCATGGGAACAGTCCAGTCCGAACTACAAAAGCCATGTCATTCCCAGAACGGAAACAAGCATCCGAGGACCGGCCCAGTTTCGAGGTAACACCTCTCATCAGCCCGGCTAGCTTGATTCCAGTTGTGTGGAGTGTCTGGGACTCACGTCTGAGCATCCCCAGTACACTTAGAGCGGTAACTGCAAACACAACAATGATGGACAGAATGTGGATCAATGTCACACATTCACCCCAGTCAAAAGATCTGGGCCCAAATCCATCGTTTTTCCACTCCACACCACCCTGGGTTAGACAATGGCGATATGCAAATCAGCGCTGACCCTGTTGCCCCATGGGAACAGTCCAGTCCGAACTACAAAAGCCATGTCCTTCCCAGAACGGAAACAAGCATCCGAGGACCGGCCCGGTTTCGAGGTAACACCTCTCATCAGCCCGGCTAGCTTGATTGCAGTGGTGTGGAGTGTCTGGGACTCACGTCTGAGCATCCCCAGTACACTTAGAGCGGTAACTGCAAACACAACAATGATGGACAGAATGTGGATCAATGTCACACATTCACCCCAGTCAAAAGATCTGGGCCCAAATCCATCGTTTTTCCACTCCACACCACCCTGGGTTAGACAATGGCGATATGCAAATCAGCGCTGACCCTGTTGCCCCATGGGAACAGTCCAGTCCGAACTACAAAAGCCATGTCCTTCCCAGAACGGAAACAAGCATCCGAGGACCGGCCCGGTTTCGAGGTAACACCTCTCATCAGCCCGGCTAGCTTGATTCCAGTGGTGTGGAGTGTCTGGGACTCACGTCTGAGCATCCCCAGTACACTTAGAGCGGTAACTGCAAACACAACAATGATGGACAGAATGTGGATCAATGTCACACATTCACCCCAGTCAAAAGATCTGGGCCCAAATCCATCGTTTTTCCACTCCACACCACCCTGGGTTAGACAATGGCGATATGCAAATCAGCGCTGACCCTGTTGCCCCATGGGAACAGTCCAGTCCGAACTACAAAAGCCATGTCCTTCCCAGAACGGAAGCAAGCATCCGAGGACCGGCCCGGTTTTGAGGTAACACCTCTCATCAGCCCGGCTAGCTTGATTCCAGTGGTGTGGAGTGTCTGGGACTCACGTCTAAGCATCCCCAGTACACTTAGAGCGGTAACTGCAAACACAACAATGATGGACAGAATGTGGATCAATGTCACACATTCACCCCAGTCAAAAGATCTGGGCCCAAATCCATCGTTTTTCCACTCCACACCACCCTGGGTTAGACAATGGCGATATGCAAATCAGCGCTGACCCTGTTGCCCCATGGGAACAGTCCAGTCCGAACTACAAAAGCCATGTCCTTCCCAGAACGGAAACAAGCATCCGAGGACCGGCCCGGTTTCGAGGTAACACCTCTCATCAGCCCGGCTAGCTTGATTCCAGTGGTGTGGAGTGTCTGGGACTCACGTCTGAGCATCCCCAGTACACTTAGAGTGGTAACTGCAAACACAACAATGATGGACAGAATGTGGATCAATGTCACACATTCACCCCAGTCAAAAGATCTGGGCCCAAATCCATCGTTTTTCCACTCCACACCACCCTGGGTTAGACAATGGCGATATGCAAATCAGCGCTGACCCTGTTGCCCCATGGGAACAGTCCAGTCCGAACTACAAAAGCCATGTCCTTCCCAGAACGGAAACAAGCATCCGAGGACCGGCCCGGTTTCGAGGTAACACCTCTCATCAGCCCAGCTAGCTTGATTCCAGTGGTGTGGAGTGTCTGGGACTCACGTCTGAGCATCCCCAGTACACTTAGAGCGGTAACTGCAAACACAACAATGATGGACAAAATGTGGATCAATGTCACACATTCACCCCAGTCAAAAGAACTGGGCCCAAATCCATCGTTTTTCCACTCCACACCACCCTGGGTTAGACAATGGCGATATGCAAATCAGCGCTGACCCTGTTGCCCCATGGGAACAGTCCAGTCCGAACTACAAAAGCCATGTCCTTCCCAGAACGGAAACAAGCATCCGAGGACCGGCCCGGTTTCGAGGTAACACCTCTCATCAGCCCAGCTAGCTTGATTCCAGTGGTGTGGAGTGTCTGGGACTCACGTCTGAGCATCCCCAGTACACTTGTAGCGGTAACTGCAAACACAACAATGATGGACAGAATGTGGATCAATGTCACACATTCACCCCAGTCAAAAGATCTGGGCCCAAATCCATCGTTTTTCCACTCCACACCACCCTGGGTTAGACAATGGCGATATGCAAATCAGCGCTGACCCTGTTGCCCCATGGGAACAGTCCAGTCCGAACTACAAAAGCCATGTCCTTCCCAGAACGGAAACAAGCATCTGAGGACCGGCCCAGTTTCGAGGTAACACCTCTCATCAGCCCGGCTAGCTTGATTCCAGTGGTGTGGAGTGTCTGGGACTCACGTCTGAGCATCCCCAGTACACTTAGAGCGGTAACTGCAAACACAACAATGATGGACAGAATGTGGCTCAATGTCACACATTCACCCCAGTCAAAAGATCTGGGCCCAAATCCATCATTTTTCCACTCCACACCACCCTGGGTTAGACAATGGCGATATGCAAATCAGCGCTGACCCTGTTGCCCCATGGGAACAGTCCAGTCCGAACTACAAAAGCCATGTCCTTCCCAGAACGGAAACAAGCATCCGAGGACCGGCCCGGTTTCGAGGTAACACCTCTCATCAGCCCGGCTAGCTTGATTCCAGTGGTGTGGAGTGTCTGGGACTCACGTCTGAGCATCCCCAGTACACTTAGAGCGGTAACTGCAAACACAACAATGATGGACAGAATGTGGATCAATGTCACACATTCACCCCAGTCAAAAGATCTGGGCCCAAACCCATCGTTTTTCCACTCCACACCACCCTGGGTTAGACAATGGCGATATGCAAATCAGCGCTGACCCTGTTGCCCCATGGGAACAGTCCAGTCCGAACTACAAAAGCCATGTCCTTCCCAGAACGGAAACAAGCATCCGAGGACCGGCCCGGTTTCGAGGTAACACCTCTCATCAGCCCGGCTAGCTTGATTCCAGTGGTGTGGAGTGTCTGGGACTCACGTCTGAGCATCCCCAGTACACTTAGAGCGGTAACTGCAAACACAACAATGATGGACAGAATGTGGATCAATGTCACACATTCACCCCAGTCAAAAGATCTGGGCCCAAATCCATCGTTTTTCCACTCCACACCACCCTGGGTTAGACAATGGCGATATGCAAATCAGCGCTGACCCTGTTGCCCCATGGGAACAGTCCAGTCCGAACTACAAAAGCCATGTCCTTCCCAGAACGGAAACAAGCATCCGAGTGTGGAAAAGTAAATTTTGCCATGTTCTGTGTCCCTACGCCTCATCCATCATATGTTATGTGTGCATGATTAAATATGCATATGTATTCCCCATGTCCGATTAATGACGCAATTATAGTTGTGTCCACCTCTAGTATGCCAGTTTCCAGTCCTCGTGAATACTACGAATATCAGGCCTATGTAAAGCTACGTTGCCACGTTTCTCAGTGTGCACGTTATTCCATTATAAAGTCCCCGTTTCTAGGCCTCAAAAGGGCCTGGACACCAGATTCAGCTCCTGTCTCCAGAAACCTCGCTGAGGAGCGATACAGCCCCCACCTGTATCCTCGACCTTTCACTTACTTCCTGCCTCTCAGTGCCCGGTGCAGCCTGGCTCTGCCTCTGAGTCTGCCAAAAGTATGTTATAGTTCCAGTTATCAGTTCAGTCCTCCTTCTCTGCATTCCTAAGCTACTGAATCGCATCAATAGTTTCCGTCATTGTCTAGCCTTCACGTCTCCACGTTAGAGAAATACTGCATTTAATGGTCATTTAATATTCTTCAACACGCACTACATGTAGAATAATGCATGGTCCAGTCTTAGAATCAAGTTAGCTTTTCCCCTCCTAACTTCTAGTTTATATCAACATGTTCTCTAAACATCAGATACTAGATACTGTTTAGGTACATGTCGCCCTGACTCTCCAGACTTCAGTCTCTGCTCCTAGCACAGAGTTCATAGCCCCCAGCTTCTCCTAGTGATACGTCATTGCTAGTTTGCGCGCACCATCAGGTTAGAGGTCCCGGCTCCTTAGGTAGCCCCCTCCAATGTTTCCGCCCCATTCATGACATATTCTGTTACGTTTGCATCACATGCCTATGTATACGCCCAGTTACACCTACTTTCGCCCTTATCTTTCGCGACTGCTACGCGTCACACCTTCTGCTCCACCCACTGCTACGCCTACTGCAATGTAATGCTATGTGTTTGCGTTATGTATATATGCTCATGTATTGTTATTAAAAGTCAGCGCGCTCATCCCAGATCCAGCCCCAGCAGCTGCTGGGCCCTGTCATCCTATTCCTATGCAGGTTGTCCTGTTCCTGTCCTTATGCTGTATTAAACCTGCAAAACTCCTACTACCTCGAATCTTGACTCTTATTTATTGAGCTATCTGTTATGATATATGTCTAGTCAAAAAGAGAGGTATTATTTATTTATTTACCACATAATGGCGCCCGAATAGGGACTTGCCCTTTCCCCACGCGTCGGTGAAGCCACGCCGACCCCCTGACCCTCTGCAGTCGTGACGGAACTCTTCTGTGCACCGGCAGATATTTCTGCTTCAAGTATCCCTCAGGCCCACGGAGGAGACGGAGGAGGCGGTCCAGCATCCAAACGAGACGGTGGAGGAACGCGGCGAGTCCCGACCAGAGCCCAAGCCAAGAGTTCAAGGTCCGAGGTATCCGGAGGCCCACCCGTAACTGAAGTCCGAAGTTCGTCGTCCGTCGTCGTAGCAGTCCAGTCCAGTCCGAGGCCTTCCGTTCTTGCTGCCCGGTGAGTACCATTACTGGGGTAGTATCTAGACAGGGTCAATCTAAATTGACTCTGGTCCGTGGGTTGGTGGTACACAGACTCACAAACGAAGTGTTCACCTAGGTGGATACGGGTCTTGATGCGTCCCTTTATGGGACCGGTATGTTCCGTACTGTTTCAGCAGTGCATCCAGTAACTCTAGTCTGTTCCGTTCTCGAGAAATTCTTGTGTTTCTGTTCTCAGTATTCCAGGTAATATTCTGTCCGAACTGTTATGTTATGATGTTGTTCAATGTATTTCCAATGTCGTGGTATGCCTGAATTGTTCTCCAAATTGTTATTGTTTCTCGTGTATTGTATTGTGTTCCGATTCAAGTTTACAATGTCTCTCTTTTCGAGATTACGTCAGCTAAAAACTAGAAAGGGTTTGTTAGAAGAAGCAGTTCCTGTTCCGCCGAGGGACAGTCCAGGTCACTTTATGTATCAGAAGCATGGCATAAGCGCCATATTGTATCTAGATTTATGGGTAGAGTATACCAAACAGTTATAAGAAAAGTATAGATGGCCCGTATCGGGTACATGGGATGCCGAGTGCATCATGCGAGTAGAAGAAGCATTATGGAAAAAGAAAGCCAGACAGTCACAGAAAGATGCCATCGAGTTATGGCGTAAAGAATCTCATAAAAGAACCGAAAAAGAAATCAGAAAGTCAGAATTAAGTAGAGAATCCTTAGAACGAGCACAAGAAAAATAACTAATCGAGATTGGTGAACAAGTCAAAGCCGAACAGTCAGACAGACAGAGGCATGCCCTTATTAGGGGTATGTATCCTCTCCTTGCCGAGGGCTTGCCAAAAGCGACCCCAGAGGCATCCAGTAATTTCCCGCCACCATTAGTTCCGACCAAGCTACGTCACAAACAGACCGCAGCTGATATTTTTATTTCGTCCTATTTGGACGACACAGTCCCAGAATATGCAAATCCTGTTCGCGCTCCACCAGTCCCTGTAAATCAGGCACTTCCCGCTCCTCCAGACACCGGAGTACCTGTTACGGTACCCCCGGTCCAGCCCGCCATACAAGTCCAGCCTGCATTTCCATTTCCCACTCTGCCAGGACGAAGAGCCTCAGTAGACGACTCCAGTTTAGGGGCCGCAGGGGGAGGTCCTCCTCAAACCCCGCCGCCACACAAGCGTTTAACGACAGCCGAATTACATGCACAAGCGTCACAGCGTACGCCCAGACATCAGACTGTAGCAGAAATAAGAAAATCCCTTGCCGAATGCGGCTATGATCCAGTCCCAGGCGAGCATAATATGGTTTTATATTCATTCCGCGTAAGAAAGGTGGCCGAGTATCTAGTCACCTTACCGAATATGAAAGAAGATCTAGACAGAATATATCGTTTCATCCGTACAGGGGATGATCCAGAAAGTATTAGCGAGGCCATGTCTCAAAGGAAAGCCGAGATCCAGCTGATGATATTAAAGTTTCTGATCAATTGTCTAATAAGAGAACAAGATTATCCGTCTAAAGATCAGGCCGAAATGAAAATCCTGACAAGGTGGAGTGATAATATAGCCGAGGGTAAGCACAAGACCGTCGGTGCTGTGGAGAGTATGTACAAGAAAATCCGTAGAGAAATAATAAAGATACACGAACAGCGTAAAGCAGCACAAGTAAGCGAGAAAGAAAGTAACTCTGATACTGAAGAGGTAGAGGACGAGAATCCCGCCAGAATAGCGTATGTAGGAAAATCTAGATTTCCAGATCGCCATTTACGCCTAGAACACAAGTCTATTTTTCATTCTCCAGCACCAGAACAAGGTTCTCTAGAACAAGTGTTTCACATTCTGAAATCACGAATCGGTTACAGTGAGTTAAGTACCATGCATGAACAAGAACTAGCCCGATCAGCAGTCCGATGGATTACTGATTCTACCACTTTTCCAGACGAAATAGTGGCACAAATGTTTCTGAAAATGCCCCCAGCCGAACAACGACTGGTGGGTATGTATATGATTCAGCACCTCATTACATTGTATGAGGGTCAACATTCTGATCCAGGTCCGTTACATGATGTCCTGAACGAGTTACTCCAGTATAGATGGAGAGGTCTAGGTACCGATTTAATTAGTGTCATTCTAGAACAGCGTCACAAATATAGAACGTTTTTGAACCCGCATTTTGTTCATGTGTCACCCCCAGAAAGTAAACCATTTTACATGGAGAGACAGAATCCGTTACGAGAAGTCCACCCAGTTAAAGGAACGGGTGGCGAAATGCAGCGAGTGTTTGTTTACACTCCAATTACAAAGATGGAACTCCTCGAGATGAAGAAATTAATTCCCTGTCATGACAAAGATCCAGCAGGGTTCCATAGAGAATTAAAAGACATGCTCCGTATGGGAGAATACACATATCCAGATATAATTAAAATGTTAAAAGTTCTGCTGCCCGCAGGGGTGTATGAAAAGCTCAAGGAAAAAGAATGGGAGGTGGGAGAGAAAAAGATCGATTGGGCAGTCCTAGAAGCTGAAGACAAGGCACGAGTACCAGGTACCGGTCTTGGAGATAAATGTAAAGAATTACCAGAATTATTAATACAAGTTTTACCCAGATTATTGACAACTAGAAAAGAAGACTGGGATGCAATCTCAGCCTGTAAACAGAAGCAAGATGAGGATATTAGTGATTTTTATTCTAGATTTGAAAAATGTTTCAGTATCAACAGTGGCCTCAAGACAAGTAGTGAGTCATACCCTCACCTTTTTGTTACTAAATTAGTCGAGAATTCAAGTCCACAAATTAAAAATCGAGTTCTGAAAGTCGAAAGTACCTGGCAAGCTAATACCCCGTCCCAGATGTTGCAAATGCTTCAATACCACCAGAATAGAATCAGGGAAGAACAAGAACACGAGAGAAAACGTATGAAAGACACGAAGATGAAAGTACTAGTTGCACAATCTGTTCCTCAAGACAGTCAGAAGAGGGGTCCGAATCAAGCCAGTCATCCTGCAGCTCCCGTTAAAGGGAATTGCAATTATTGTAAACAGCCAGGTCATTTTATAAACGAGTGTGCAGTTCTGAAACACAACATAGCTACTGGTAAGACTAAAGAAAGACCACGTCCGCCTAGACAAGAACAAGTTTCACAGATTCCTCAGCCACAGAATGCACCACAGACAGTTACAGCACCGCAGCCTATCGCTGCAACACAGCATGTTACATCGCAGATGTACCAGTATGCACAGTCTGAGTATCCAGAGTACCAGCAGTATTCATGAAACAGCCTAGAGAGGGAGGTAGGCTTGCCTCTCATCGAGATACCTGTAGATCAAGAAGGTCCCTATGTTCACAGTCAAGTATTAGGGAAAGACAGAAAGTTTTTGATTGATACAGGGGCAAGTAGGACCACAATTAGTCACGCCGAAGTTCCAGGGGCTCCGCTCTCAGGCTCAAGAAATGTTTCCCTTGGATTTTCAGGAAAACCTATCGTAAATGAGATTTCAAAGCCAGTTACTCTAGAAGTAGGTCCATTGTCCCGCACTACTGATCTGTTACTTACTAAGTCATGTCCAGAAAACCTATTAGGCATTAAGACACTGAAAGAGTTAGGTGCAGTTATATGCTGTTCCCCAGAGGGAATACGATTGTTCCTACGTGACTTCAAGGGTCACTATGTATTACGAGATTTTGATTCAAGACTGTCTAATGTTCCGCAGCACTTATGGGCGCAAGGTCCAACTGATGTAGGTTACATGCAAATCACACCCTATCGTGTGACTCTCAAGCCAGGTGTAGTGTTACCACGAATCAGACAGTACAGATTGCCACCTGAGGCTGTAGCAGCCTTATCCAAAATTATTGACGAGCTCATGGCTCAAGGAGTGGTTGTAGAAACTGACTCCAATGTATGTAATTCTCCGATCATTCCAGTCATGAAACGTACTGATCCAAATGCACCCCCAGTATATCGATTAGTGATTGACCTACGAGAGCTTAATAAATGTATTATTCCTCAGTACCCAGTTGTCCCAGACATCTCTTCCCTATTAACGGCCATTGATTCCGAAGCCACGTTCTTCACTGTCATAGACCTCAAGAACGCATTTTTCAGTGTCCCTATTCATCCAGACAGCCAGTTCCTTTTCGGATTTTGTTTAAATGGAAGGAGCTATATGTTTACACGAGCTCCTCAAGGTTTCACAGAAAGTCCTAGTATTTACAGTCAAGCACTTAAGAGACAACTAGACAACATTCACATGCCAACTGACACTGCCCTGCTCCAGTATGTCGATGATCTACTGATCACAGCCCGTTCTGAACGTGCTTGCGAGCAAGCATCCCTTACAGTTTTGTATTTTCTAGCCGAGATGGGGCACAAGGTGTCCCCTTCTAAGCTTCAATTCTGTGTCCAGCAAGTGGTCTACTTAGGACACTTACTGTCCAAGAGGGGTAGGCAGTTGACACCAGACCGTATCCAGTTAATAGCGAGTCTTCCTCAGCCCAAGACCCAGAAGGAGGTACGTGCCTTTATCGGCCTTACTTCTTACTGCAGACAATGGATTCCCCAGTATGCATTTCTAGCCAAGCCACTGATACAGTTAACGACACAGGAGGCAGCCGTATCGACTGTTCTCCCTTGGACATCTGAACATACACTTAGTTTCAATGAGTTAAAGAAAGCCCTATGCCAAGCTCCAGTTCTAGCGACACCGAACTACAGTAAGCCTTTTACACTGTTCGTTACTGAACGTGAAGGTACAGCATTATCTGTTCTCACACAAGATCAAGCAGGACAATACAAGCCTTGTGCTTATTTTTCGAGCACATTAGATCCTGTAGCCCAGGCGCTGCCTGCGTGCCTCAAGTTAGTTGCAGCCACAGCACTAGCTATCAGACAAAGTGATTCCATAGTCTTAGGACATACCTTGACAGTACAAGTTCCACATTCTGTGGAAGTTCTTTTAAACCGAACACAAACTCAGCACTTGACAATTGCACGTTTAACAGGTTATGAATTGACACTGTTCCAGCCACACATAGAAATCAGACGCTGCAACGTTCTAAATCCTGCTACACTGTTACCATCAGTTACTTCGAATTCTGCCACACATGATTGCGTGGAAGTAATTAACATTACGACAAAGCCAAGACAAGATCTGACAGATACTCCGTTATTAGATCCCGACCTGACACTTTATGTGGATGGTTCATGTATGAGAACAAGTACAGGAGAAATAGTCGCCGCGTATGCAGTGACTACTGACACTGAAGTTATTGAAACACACCGTATTGATACCCTGTCCGCTCAAGCAGCAGAGCTAGTTGCTCTGACACAAGCCTGCATACACGCCAAGAACTTGAAAGTTAATGTTTACACAGATTCACGTTACGCATTTGGAGTCGTACACGACTTCGGAGTGCTCTGGCAGGAGAGAGGTTTCATGACTTCTCATGGAACCAAGATTCAGCATGGTCTCCTTATTCAAGCTCTGTTAGATGCCATACACTTACCGACATCTATCGCTATCATGAAGTGCAAAGCACATACGAAAGTTACTGACATCATTTCCCAAGGTAACGATCTAGCAGATCGCACAGCCAAGCTTACAGCACAGACTCTAGACATTCCAGTTAATCAGACACATGCTCCAGATCCGACTACATGTATGACAGTTAAGGACCCTACACAAGATGTCATAGATATCCAGTTACATGCTACTCCCGAAGAAATCAAGAAATGGTCCGAACAAGGAGGGGTCCAGACAGATCAAGGATGGTTAACGAAGGGTAGAGCCACATGGTTTCTCCCCGACTCTATGGTTCAAGTCATTATCAATACCGCACATAGTCCAGCACATTTAGGGGAAAAAGCTATGTTAGATAGTATCCAGAACATTTGGTTCAACAAGCATTTACGAGCTGCAGCCAAGCAGAAAGTCCGTACCTGTATGATATGTTGTCAGTTTAATCCAGGTAAAAGTGTCCCGGTGGAACAAGGTGGATTCCAGCCCCTTGACCACCCTTTTGAAGTCCTCCAGATGGATTATATTCAGATGGAGCGATGTCGAGGTTTCAAGTATGTCCTTGTAGTTGTATGCGCTTTGTCCAGGTGGACAGAAGCATATCCAGTCCCAGATTACACAGCTGCGACCACTGCCAAGCAGTTGGTTCGTGAGTTTTTCCCTCGTTATGGACTCCCTAGAGTCGTATATTCTGACAACGGCCAGCCATTCTCATCTGAACTCATGAAGCATGTTTCCCTTTTGCTAGGGTACCAGTGGAAGTTTCATTGTGTACGCCATCCTGAAGCAGCCGGTCTCGTAGAGAGACATAATCAGACTCTAAAAATCCGTATTGCAAAAGTGTGTAAAGAAAAAGGTGTGGACTGGCTAGTAGCTCTGCCAGTCGCTTTATTTTATATGCGCATGGTGGCGCATTCCAGATCAGGTCTGTCCCCGTATGAGGTCGTTTTCGGCCGCCCCCCTAACATGTGGGGTACACCTAGACCCCGAAGTATTACCGATGTTTCAAGTAATATGCTGACAGATTACCTAGCTTCCTTGATGTCTGCCCTCAACTCATGTCGTTCACAGGTTGCTGCCGCATTTCCAGACAATACCGAGGTGGCACCGCATGAAATCGTCCCAGGATCCATGGTGATGGTCCGCAACTTTGACAGATCAAGTCCGCTGGAGCCTCATTGGAAAGAGCCCCGACAGGTCCTCCTCACCACCCGTACAGCCGTGAAGTTGGAAGGACGCAAAGGCTGGGTACACCT
This sequence comes from Lissotriton helveticus, assembly GCF_964261635.1. Taxonomy (NCBI): domain Eukaryota; kingdom Metazoa; phylum Chordata; class Amphibia; order Caudata; family Salamandridae; genus Lissotriton; species Lissotriton helveticus. The sequence goes on along the minus strand of NC_136057.1, from coordinate 166,112,576 downwards.
TTCTCATGTCAAACTTTTTAATGGACTGAAACCCGTCTAAAAGAACATTTCCCAGGATTCAAAGGATTGCCAAAATATTGTTCTCAAGGACTGTCCCGCAAAAGACATTGTTACAACCCCTCCCCTGTTAGAGAAAACTCCACAACAGGAGTATAAACTAAAACTCCGGTCTAGTAAAATAAGTCAGTCAGTTTGATTGTCTAAGTCCTCCCCTAGGTGAAACGGTTAGACTGTTTCTGACATGTATAAAATAGACCCCCATAATGAGAGAGTTAGTCAAAACTCAATCCGATGTATCGTTTTCCTATGTTTCATATTGTTTTTCAGCCTTATGATTTCCTGCACCAGTTATGCATTTTTCTTGTATTTCCCAGTTCTTCATGTAAATAAGTCTGCTAATGCTACAGTAGAGCACACGTTTAGTGATCTGCCTCCTCATGAACTCTCTTACCGCCTCGCTATGCGAAATAACTCATTTATCCGCATGTTACATTACTCACACCAGACCAGCAATGCCACTAATTGTTGGGTGTGTGGTCGACTCCCCCCTTTCCAGACACCGAAGGGAGTTCTGCCACTTTTTCCTTATCCATTTTCACATAATGGTTCGTGTGGAGCATGGTCCACGTTAACGTCATCCTTAACAGATATGTTTTTTCTTAACAGTACATGTTTTCCAGACAAGCAAGGTCTTCCCCACAGAACAGGGTTAGATCTAGAAAATGAAGTGTATAATTTAGGTAATTATTCGTCGAATTTCATGGTCCTGAATGTTCAGTCTGATACTACTCCAGACTTACCTGCTATTTCAGTACTACCAGTCAAAGGCGAATTATGTGTCCGAAATTATGGTTCCGTACATGTAGGACATAGTGATTGTACTACTATTGTCAAGTATAGTGACAGTGGGAAATCTATCTTTAAAGCTTCACGTCATTCATATTTTATTTGTGGTCAAACCGCATATGTTCGTCTGCCCCTCGATTGGGAGGGAACCTGTTACATTGCCTTCCTACTGCCACCTGTTTTCCTAGCCCCACCTGATTATCATAGAAATACACATCTAGTACACGTTAGACATAGAAGGGAGTCCCCAATTGTCGATTATACTGAAACTGCTCTAGAACAGTATACAGATTTCAACAGAGGTTTCTTTTTCTTTATAGGACCTATCCAGAATAGTAAGCTAATCCGTAGGTTAACCAGAACCCTCGAAGCTGTAGTAAATGAGACTGCCTCTGCTCTAGGTAACTTAACCGAAGAGCAATCTGCTATGAGATTTGTCGTTTTACAGAATCGTCTCGTCCTTGACGTCATACTGGCGGATAGGGGCGGGGCCTGTAGAGTCATCGGATCTAGTTGCTGCATTTTCATTCCAAATAACGCGCCGTCTGTTTATTCAGCTATAACCAGACTCCATAAAATTGCCCATCTGATACACCAAGACCCAGGCACCTGGACATGGTCCGGTTGGTTCTGGAATATAATTTCCGCCTGGGGATGGAAAATATTGTCCTTTCTAGGTATTGCAGCAGCGATCATATTCAGCTGCTGCCTCTGTATACAATGTGGCCCTGCGATTTGCGGCATTTGTGCTACCTCTTGTATTCCTAGTCCCAAGCCCCGTTCTAAATCCCGTTCCAGGATAATTCGAGACGAGCAAATGATACTGTATGAAATGATAGACGGTATCATGAAAATTGATGTTTCCTGATGGAAACGTAGTGACAAGGAGGGAATGTGGAAAAGTAAATTTTGCCATGTTCTGTGTCCCTACGCCTCATCCATCATATGTTATGTGTGCATGATTAAATATGCATATGTATTCCCCATGTCCGATTAATGACGCAATTATAGTTGAGTCCACCTCTAGTATGCCAGTTTCCAGTCCTCGTGAATACTACGAATATCAGGCCTATGTAAAGCTACGTTGCCACGTTTCTCAGTGTGCACGTTATTCCATTATAAAGTCCCCGTTTCTAGGCCTCAAAAGGGCCTGGACACCAGATTCAGCTCCTGTCTCCAGAAACCTCGCTGAGGAGCGATACAGCCCCCACCTGTATCCTCGACCTTTCACTTACTTCCTGCCTCTCAGTGCCCGGTGCAGCCTGGCTCTGCCTCTGAGTCTGCCAAAAGTATGTTATAGTTCCAGTTATCAGTTCAGTCCTCCTTCTCTGCATTCCTAAGCTACTGAATCGCATCAATAGTTTCCGTCATTGTCTAGCCTTCACGTCTCCACGTTAGAGAAATACTGCATTTAATGGTCATTTAATATTCTTCAACACGCACTACATGTAGAATAATGCATGGTCCAGTCTTAGAATCAAGTTAGCTTTTCCCCTCCTAACTTCTAGTTTATATCAACATGTTCTCTAAACATCAGATACTAGATACTGTTTAGGTACATGTCGCCCTGACTCTCCAGACTTCAGTCTCTGCTCCTAGCACAGAGTTCATAGCCCCCAGCTTCTCCTAGTGATACGTCATTGCTAGTTTGCGCGCACCATCAGGTTAGAGGTCCCGGCTCCTTAGGTAGCCCCCTCCAATGTTTCCGCCCCATTCATGACATATTCTGTTACGTTTGCATCACATGCCTATGTATACGCCCAGTTACACCTACTTTCGCCCTTATCTTTCGCGACTGCTACGCGTCACACCTTCTGCTCCACCCACTGCTACGCCTACTGCAATGTAATGCTATGTGTTTGCGTTATGTATATATGCTCATGTATTGTTATTAAAAGTCAGCGCGCTCATCCCAGATCCAGCCCCAGCAGCTGCTGGGCCCTGTCATCCTATTCCTATGCAGGTTGTCCTGTTCCTGTCCTTATGCTGTATTAAACCTGCAAAACTCCTACTACCTCGAATCTTGACTCTTATTTATTGAGCTATCTGTTATGATATATGTCTAGTCAAAAAGAGAGGTATTATTTATTTATTTACCACACGAGGACCGGCCCGGTTTCGAGGTAACACCTCTCATCAGCCCGGCTAGCTTGATTCCAGTGGTGTGGAGTGTCTGGGACTCACGTCTGAGCATCCCCAGTACACTTAGAGCGGTAACTGCAAACACAACAATGATGGACAGAATGTGGTTCAATGTCACACATTCACCCCAGTCAAAAGATCTGGGCCCAAATCCATCGTTTTTCCACTCCACACCACCCTGGGTTAGACAATGGTGATATGCAAATCAGCGCTGACCCTGTTGCCCCACGGGAACAGTCCAGTCCGAACTACAAAAGCCATGTCCTTCCCAGAACGGAAACAAGCATCCGAGGACCGGCCCGGTTTCGAGGTAACACCTCTCATCAGCCCAGCTAGCTTGATTCCAGTGGTGTGGAGTGTCTGGGACTCACGTCTGAGCATCCCCAGTACACTTGTAGCGGTAACTGCAAACACAACAATGATGGACAGAATGTGGATCAATGTCACACATTCACCCCAGTCAAAAGATCTGGGCCCAAATCCATCGTTTTTCCACTCCACACCACCCTGGGTTAGACAATGGCGATATGCAAATCAGCGCTGACCCTGTTGCCCCATGGGAACAGTCCAGTCCGAACTACAAAAGCCATGTCATTCCCAGAACGGAAACAAGCATCCGAGGACCGGCCCAGTTTCGAGGTAACACCTCTCATCAGCCCGGCTAGCTTGATTCCAGTTGTGTGGAGTGTCTGGGACTCACGTCTGAGCATCCCCAGTACACTTAGAGCGGTAACTGCAAACACAACAATGATGGACAGAATGTGGATCAATGTCACACATTCACCCCAGTCAAAAGATCTGGGCCCAAATCCATCGTTTTTCCACTCCACACCACCCTGGGTTAGACAATGGCGATATGCAAATCAGCGCTGACCCTGTTGCCCCATGGGAACAGTCCAGTCCGAACTACAAAAGCCATGTCCTTCCCAGAACGGAAACAAGCATCCGAGGACCGGCCCGGTTTCGAGGTAACACCTCTCATCAGCCCGGCTAGCTTGATTGCAGTGGTGTGGAGTGTCTGGGACTCACGTCTGAGCATCCCCAGTACACTTAGAGCGGTAACTGCAAACACAACAATGATGGACAGAATGTGGATCAATGTCACACATTCACCCCAGTCAAAAGATCTGGGCCCAAATCCATCGTTTTTCCACTCCACACCACCCTGGGTTAGACAATGGCGATATGCAAATCAGCGCTGACCCTGTTGCCCCATGGGAACAGTCCAGTCCGAACTACAAAAGCCATGTCCTTCCCAGAACGGAAACAAGCATCCGAGGACCGGCCCGGTTTCGAGGTAACACCTCTCATCAGCCCGGCTAGCTTGATTCCAGTGGTGTGGAGTGTCTGGGACTCACGTCTGAGCATCCCCAGTACACTTAGAGCGGCAACTGCAAACACAACAATGATGGACAGAATGTGGATCAATGTCACACATTCACCCCAGTCAAAAGATCTGGGCCCAAATCCATCGTTTTTCCACTCCACACCACCCTGGGTTAGACAATGGCGATATGCAAATCAGCGCTGACCCTGTTGCCCCATGGGAACAGTCCAGTCCGAACTACAAAAGCCATGTCCTTCCCAGAACGGAAGCAAGCATCCGAGGACCGGCCCGGTTTTGAGGTAACACCTCTCATCAGCCCGGCTAGCTTGATTCCAGTGGTGTGGAGTGTCTGGGACTCACGTCTGAGCATCCCCAGTACACTTAGAGCGGTAACTGCAAACACAACAATGATGGACAGAATGTGGATCAATGTCACACATTCACCCCAGTCAAAAGATCTGGGCCCAAATCCATCGTTTTTCCACTCCACACCACCCTGGGTTAGACAATGGCGATATGCAAATCAGCGCTGACCCTGTTGCCCCATGGGAACAGTCCAGTCCGAACTACAAAAGCCATGTCCTTCCCAGAACGGAAACAAGCATCCGAGGACCGGCCCGGTTTCGAGGTAACACCTCTCATCAGCCCGGCTAGCTTGATTCCAGTGGTGTGGAGTGTCTGGGACTCACGTCTGAGCATCCCCAGTACACTTAGAGTGGTAACTGCAAACACAACAATGATGGACAGAATGTGGATCAATGTCACACATTCACCCCAGTCAAAAGATCTGGGCCCAAATCCATCGTTTTTCCACTCCACACCACCCTGGGTTAGACAATGGCGATATGCAAATCAGCGCTGACCCTGTTGCCCCATGGGAACAGTCCAGTCCGAACTACAAAAGCCATGTCCTTCCCAGAACGGAAACAAGCATCCGAGGACCGGCCCGGTTTCGAGGTAACACCTCTCATCAGCCCAGCTAGCTTGATTCCAGTGGTGTGGAGTGTCTGGGACTCACGTCTGAGCATCCCCAGTACACTTAGAGCGGTAACTGCAAACACAACAATGATGGACAAAATGTGGATCAATGTCACACATTCACACCAGTCAAAAGATCTGGGCCCAAATCCATCGTTTTTCCACTCCACACCACCCTGGGTTAGACAATGGCGATATGCAAATCAGCGCTGACCCTGTTGCCCCATGGGAACAGTCCAGTCCGAACTACAAAAGCCATGTCCTTCCCAGTACGGAAACAAGCATCCGAGGACCGGCCCGGTTTCGAGGTAACACCTCTCATCAGCCCGGCTAGCTTGATTCCAGTGGTGTGGAGTGTCTGGGACTCACGTCTGAGCATCCCCAGTACACTTAGAGCGGTAACTGCAAACACAACAATGATGGACAGAATGTGGATCAATGTCACACATTCACCCCAGTCAAAAGATCTGGGCCCAAATCCATCGTTTTTCCACTCCACACCACCCTGGGTTAGACAATGGCGATATGCAAATCAGCGCTGACCCTGTTGCCCCATGGGAACAGTCCAGTCCGAACTACAAAAGCCATGTCCTTCCCAGAACGGAAACAAGCATCCGAGGACCGGCCCGGTTTCGAGGTAACACCTCTCATCAGCCCGGCTAGCTTGATTCCAGTGGTGTGGAGTGTCTGGGACTCACGTCTGAGCATCCCCAGTACACTTAGAGCGGTAACTGCAAACACAACAATAATGGAAAGAATGTGGATCAATGTCACACATTCACCCCAGTCAAAAGATCTGGGCCCAAATCCATCGTTTTTCCACTCCACACCACCCTGGGTTAGACAATGGCGATATGCAAATCAGCGCTGACCCTGTTGCCCCATGGGAACAGTCCAGTCCGAACTACAAAAGCCATGTCCTTCCCAGAACGGAAACAAGCATCCGAGGACCGGCCCGGTTTCGAGGTAACACCTCTCATCAGCCCGGCTAGCTTGATTCCAGTGGTGTGGAGTGTCTGGGACTCACGTCTGAGCATCCCCAGTACACTTAGAGCGGTAACTGCAAACACAACAATGATGGACAGAATGTGGATCGATGTCACACATTCACCCCAGTCAAAAGATCTGGGCCCAAATCCATCGTTTTTCCACTCCACACCACCCTGGGTTAGACAATGGCGATATGCAAATCAGCGCTGACCCTGTTGCCCCATGGGAACAGTCCAGTCCGAACTACAAAAGCCATGTCCTACCCAGAACGGAAACAAGCATCCGAGGACCGGCCCGGTTTCGAGGTAACACCTCTCATCAGCCCGGCTAGCTTGATTCCAGTGGTGTGGAGTGTCTGGGACTCACGTCTGAGCATCCCCAGTACACTTAGAGCGGTAACTGCAAACACAACAATGATGGACAGAATGTGGATCAATGTCACACATTCACCCCAGTCAAAAGATCTGGGCCCAAATCCATCGTTTTTCCACTCCACACCACCCTGGGTTAGACAATGGCGATATGCAAATCAGCGCTGACCCTGTTGCCCCATGGGAACAGTCCAGTCCGAACTACAAAAGCCATGTCCTTCCCAGAACGGAAACAAGCATCCGAGGACCGGCCCGGTTTCGAGGTAACACCTCTCATCAACCCGGCTAGCTTGATTCCAGTGGTGTGGAGTGTCTGGGACTCACGTCTGAGCATCCCCAGTACACTTAGAGCGGTAACTGCAAACACAACAATGATGGACAGAATGTGGATCAATGTCACACATTCACCCCAGTCAAAAGATCTGGGCCCAAATCCATCGTTTTTCCACTCCACACCATCCTGGGTTAGACAATGGCGATATGCAAATCAGCGCTGACCCTGTTGCCCCACGGGAACAGTCCAGTCCGAACTACAAAAGCCATGTCCTTCCCAGAACGGAAACAAGCATCCGAGGACCGGCCCGGTTTCGAGGTAACACCTCTCATCAGCCCGGCTAGCTTGATTCCAGTGGTGTTGAGTGTCTGGGACTCACGTTTGAGCATCCCCAGTACACTTAGAGCAGTAACTGCAAACACAACAATGATGGACAGAATGTGGATCAATGTCACACATTCACCCCAGTCAAAAGATCTGGGCCCAAATCCATCGTTTTTCCACTCCACACAACCCTGGGTTAGACAATGGCGCTATGCAAATCAGCGCTGACCCTGTTGCCCCATGGGAACAGTCCAGTCCGAACAACAAAAGCCATGTTCTTCCCAGAACGGAAACAAGCATCCGAGGACCGGCCCGGTTTCGAGGTAACACCTCTCATCAGCCCGGCTAGCTTGATTCCAGTGGTGTGGAGTGTCTGGGACTCACGTCTGAGCATCCCCAGTACACTTAGAGCGGTAACTGCAAACTCAACAATGATGGACAGAATGTGGATCAATGTCACACATTCACCCCAGTCAAAAGATCTGGGCCCAAATCCATCGTTTTTCCACTCGACACCACCCTGGGTTAGACAATGGCGATATGCAAATCAGCGCTGACCCTGTTGCCCCATGGGAACAGTCCAGTCCGAACTACAAAAGCCATGTCCTTCCCAGAACGGAAACAAGCATCCGAGGACCGGCCCGGTTTCGAGGTAACACCTCTCATCAGCCCGGCTAGCTTGATTCCAGTGGTGTGGAGTGTCTGGGACTCACGTCTGAGCATCCCCAGTACACTTAGAGCGGTAACTGCAAACACAACAATGATGGACAGAATGTTGATCAATGTCACACATTCACCCCAGTCAAAAGATCTGGGCCCAAATCCATCGTTTTTCCACTCCACAACACCCTGGGTTAGACAATGGCGATATGCAAATCAGCGCTGACCCTGTTGCCCCATGGGAACAGTCCAGTCCGAACTACAAAAGCCATGTCCTTCCCAGAACGGAAACAAGCATCCGAGGACCGGCCCGGTTTCGAGGTAACACCTCTCATCAGCCCGGCTAGCTTGATTCCAGTGTTGTGGAGTGTCTGGGACTCACGTCTGAGCATCCCCAGTACACTTAGAGCGGTAACTGCAAACACAACAATGATGGACAGAATGTGGATCAATGTCACACATTCACCCCAGTCAAAAGATCTGGGCCCAAATCCATCATTTTTCCACTCCACACCACCCTGGGTTAGACAATGGCGATATGCAAATCAGCGCTGACCCTGTTGCCCCATGGGAACAGTCCAGTCCGAACTACAAAAGCCATATCCTTCCCAGAACGGAAACAAGCATCCGAGGACCGGCCCGGTTTCGAGGTAACACCTCTCATCAGCCCAGCTAGCTTGATTCCAGTGGTGTGGAGTGTCTGGGACTCACGTCTGAGCATTCCCAGTACACTTAGAGCGGTAACTGCAAACACAACAATGATGGACAGAATGTGGATCAATGTCACACATTCACCCCAGTCAAAAGATCTGGGCCCAAATCCATCGTTTTTCCACTCCACACCACCCTGGGTTAGACAATGGCGATATGCAAATCAGCGCTGACCCTGTTGCCCCATGGGAACAGTCCAGTCCGAACTACAAAAGCCATGTCCTTCCCAGAACGGAAACAAGCATCAGAGGACCGGCCCGGTTTCGAGGTAACACCTCTCATCAGCCCGGCTAGCTTGATTCCAGTGGTGTGGAGTGTCTGGGACTCACGTCTGAGTATCCCCAGTACACTAGGAGCGGTAACTGCAAACACAACAATGAGGAAAAGTCAGCCCATAACACACCTGATGCCCAGGCTGCTGGCGCAGGACGCCTCTTAGTTCCCATCTTGAACAATTACCAAATAAAGAGACGGGCGCTGGAAGCAGGAAGACAAGAATAGAGTTTTATTGCTCATGAGGAGAGCCTGTCATTTCGGACACTCGCATAGTGTCTTCAGGAGGTGCTCTAACAAGTTCTCTGAGGCTTCGTCTTTTATACACATGTTTATGATGCACAAACATTCCTTATTACAATAAAGACGCTTTGAAAGTAGAAAAAGGCATGCTTGGAATCACAGCTTCAGGCCTATTCCCATACCAGTCGCTCAGATGTCATCCTCCCCTCCTGAATGTAACAAGAGATTGTGACCTCTCAGCTGGACATTCCTACAGGGCACGAGGGCAGGAGGGGGATGATCAGGTCCAAGGTTGGTCAGGTGATAAGGTCGGACACTTCGGTCGGTGTATCACGGTTTTGTTATGCTGGGCAGGGAAAAGGGGGATGTACATCACGAGGCTTGGTCTTAGGACTTGGGACCGGGTCAAGAGGTCAAGTGCAGCCGGGGGGGGGATTGTCAGCTGAGGGGAAGGGTGTTCCTGGGAGGAAATGGGGGGGTGTGGGTCAAGCAGGAGTGCTATTTCCAGAGCAGGGTCACGCAGAGGGAGAGGGTCTCGTGGCCGTTGCATGAGCAGTGCGCGCGGGGAGGGGTGTCGGGGGGGTTTAGCAAACGGTCAGAGAGGCCATGGTGCCTAAAATAGCTGTCGTGTACATATGTGCATGGGTCTTATGCTGGCGGGATAACACAGTCAGAGTTTCGTAATTATTCGTTCTGCTAACAAGGGGTACAGTGAACACAAATGAACGCCGCTTATGTACACATACATTTGCCATTTTCAACAGTCGCCGCTTTTTACATAAGCAAGTTCAATTTCTATATAGTCGATACGATAGGCAGAATGCCATACATGTTAATTTACATTTGTTGGGTCCTTCATACAAGTCTAGAGATCGATATTATACTTTTAGTCGGGGTTAATCAAGAAAAACGTTCAGACACATTATAGAATCATGTTCTGACTTTCTCTCCGCTGACATCAAAATACAGTAGAAAGTGCTCTGATACCTTCGGGTCTTGTCAGTGCTATAAGAGACTTTTGGAAAACTAAATGCATGAGTGATCGATGAAACATTTTAAAAAGCAATACAAAATGGCTGAGGGAGGAGTTCAAGTTGATACAAGTAATTTGGTCAAGGGGGTGAGTAGAAAGTTCAGGAAGGGGGGTGTTCGTCACAATGTCTTTTTTAACAGAGTCCGTCTTCTTTTGTTGGCGCTGTTGGTGGTGGAGCTATAGGTCCAGCTCGGATTCATCCTTACGCGTTGCAGGGTGCGATCAGTCCTCTGCTGTTAGATCACAGTCCTGTTTCTCGACTGATTGTCTTAGGGGTGCCTCATGCTGGGCACCTGCGTGTCTTTCTTTTTCCGTGGCAAAACCTCATTCTATAGTCAAAAGTTATGCGAAAAGTGTGATGTTGTTGAATAATCAAGGGAAGAGAGGGCGGAGTGGGATCAGATCTTTGAGCACATCAAGGGACCAAAAGGAGCAAAAGATGACGAGCAGGCAGGCCCAGTAGTCGGGCTCAAAAAGGGACGGGGACTTCAGGCACGAGTGGGTCAGCAAATCGAGGGCTTCAAGGCGGCCCTTTATTCCTTCATCTGCCGAGTTTGAGAGTGGTGCCTCGTCCCGCGTCTCGTTGCTCGGTGGCTCCACCTTTGGTCGCGGTCACACGTGCTTCATGATCCGTGGTCAGGCTGTGCGTCACGTCCAGCTCCTCTCCTCCGGTGATTGTATCTTTGAATGGGTAAAAACAAGTTTTAGAACAACTGGCAGGAGAAGACATTTATACATCTCAATTCCGTCCTCAATCCTAAGCAGGTGGGAGATAAGTTCATCGATCATTGTCAGAAGTCATCACTTATGGAGTAAGTAGGAGGGCATTACCATTGAAATTCATAAACCTGTTTGGCGTTCATTCGTGACGTATGTGGAGAGAAATTGGACCTTTATACACAGTGTATTATATCAAACTCAAAATCGAGTCCTTATATAGAGACTCGCTCTTTTTCTTTTTAACCCAAGTATCGACAATCTTACATTTCCCTTTGGGGTAGGCTAACTCTTGCAAGCAGGGGCGCTATCGTTATGAAGAAGGGGGAGGGGGCAGATGTAAAACATGCTTTTCTTGGGGAGCGACCGTTAATCAAGGTCATCAATTACGCTTCGAGGGTAGCTGACATGAAGCTGGGGTTAATCGGGGGAAACAGGGGCGCTTTGGACAAGGAGCTGGGGTCAATCGGGAGAGTCGGGGGGGCACTTTGGACATCCGCACTTAAGTGCAGAGGGGTGAAGTGATCGGTGCATTGGGAATTGCATTTCTAGCGAACTGGAAAACAGCAGGCCATTGACGTTATAGTCCCCCTATAAAAGGCCAGATTAGGGGACATCCGTCGTCTTACCTGTCCTTTCCTTCATTACCAACTCGGGTTCTATCGTTTTGCAGAAAGGAGAGGTAGTAATATTGCAAGTCACAAGCCATTTTTAGTTCCTGTCAATTTTGCCGAACACCTTTGTGTTCGAGGAGACCCAATTAAGTTTGTGCCGGGGGGGCACAACGCTACCATACAAGGGAGGAGGGACCAGGGGGGGGGGGGGGGGGGAGAGAGAGAGAGAGAGAGAGAGAGAGAGAGAGAGAGAGAGAGAGAGAGAGAGAGAGAGAGAGAGAGAGAGAGAGAGAGAGAGAGAGAGAGAGAGAGCGCACTCTAAATGGTCCATTTGGTACACGTATAACATGGAGAGAGAAAGAGAGAGGGAGAGAGAGAGAGCGAGAGAGACGTGTACAATAATGGGTCATTCAGTGCGCGCACAACACAGAACAACAGGGGTTAAGTAATACGGAAACACAGGCAGAGGGATGACGTAGATCCATACATTACGTACACACATACTCAGGTGAGGGAGACAGTACATATATTATATACAAAAATCCAAGACAAGACATATAACCGTTATTGGCCATAATGATCTCTTCCTGTTATGCTGCGCATCCTTAGCATCTAATCTCTTTTTACCCTTTTTTTCCTTTCTTTTTATTGTCGGTTGCCTTTACTGGTCTTTGTGGTTGCACACACTTACGCCTTTGGCAACCAGTCAAGAACTAACCTGGTCGGGCTAATGTGTTTCCAGGCTGAGGCAACAGTGGATGTCAGTTGGGGGAACAATAGGGCAGCTTTGAGTTTCCGGTCCATGAGGGTGCGGAAAGGATGTAGTAATTTCCAAACACTGACAACATTCCTAGTCCTCCAAGCGGAGGGTACTAGAGTAAACCTCACCTCAGAATATTCTTTTAAACTTTCCCTATTTAGTTAAGTGTAGAATGCTTAATCATAAGTGCACATTATTTTTGGTTGTATTATTCGGGGTGCGTAGGCACCATAATCGAACGCCTTTTTCCCGTCTCTTCGTCCGTTAGATCACCATTTCTTTTTCGTATTTTTAATCGATGTTCCAAAGTGACCTGTAGAAAGAGGGAAAAAGAAGGGGGGCGGGGGCAGCATTTAAAAACACATCAGCGCGCATAAAACCCGAAAAGGCTTTTACTTACTACATACTCGGTTTATCTCCACGGAACGTAGTTCTTGCCAACTCGGCATTTAAGGCCAGATGAACCTTTTAGTGTGGGAGGGATGATTATCGGAAGCCGGTGGATGGCATAGGTCACCCAAGTGTGGTATTACGGACCGTATGTAGGGAGGCCAGGTGGCACTCCTTCGGGGCGACTTAGGGACATTTTAGCACAATTTTCCTGATACAGGTAGCATATAAAGTATAGACTGAATTCCAGGGTCTTTTAGCGGTTGCTTTAGGCTGTACAAAAATGTGCAAAGTACATACAACAAAAACCTGGACCATTCATATTTGCAATATTTCTGCGCACTATACTTTTTGACCCTTAACTAATCGGGCTGAGCCATTTCACCTGCAATTCAGTTATATCGGAAACAGTGGTCAGTTATTCGAGACTTACCAATTCACACGTGACAACTACGTACGTTTTTCTCCAAAAATCTTTAATAAAAATGTCGGTGCATAAATATGGGCCTACAACCCTGTGGGCCGGCCAAAACTGTACATGTGGGGGTACTTATCAGTGCAAAACCTAATGGAGTCGGTGGTCATTGAAAAAAGTGCGACAAGTGCAATAAAATCATATCGAAACTTCAGCGTAAGCGAGTATCATAAGTGTTGAAATTCGAACTTTCAACAGTCATGATGCGCCAAACTTAACAACAATTCATTGTCCGAATGTTCAACCAACACCCATCTCACTTTAATTCATTGTGTTTAAGAACTGTATACATATTTCACGACATCAAGGCTGCACAATCGGGGTACAACAAGGGGTTGAAAGTTTCATTTGTACCAGCGCCATTTTGGGTGCGGCCAGGCAGATCCAGGCACAGTCAAAACCTCCACCAACTCGTGGTTGGCCCAGAACCTCTTTCGGCAGTCCAAAAAGTTCCGTTAAAGGGCAACAGAAAGGGATCGGCAGTATGAACCATCAGTCAAAAAAGGGGGGGGGGGAAGCGACATTTTTCTACCGGGTCATACTGCGTTTTCACCGGAACTGATCCAAACTGTAGTCTGCAGGATTTTAGTCATTCAAATTGAGGCTGGCGTCAGCATGGGAGCGCCGACGTCCCGCGGCTACATTTTCATCGTTCCGCGGGCAGTTATGGCAGTCATTCCCCATCTGGGGTATCGGCGGGGGTCGGGGACTCCCGCGGCTCCTATAGAATCTTCAAGGTTGAGGAGAACTTTTATGATGGTGGAGTCAACAAGCAACCGGGCCATTCCTTCATGCTGGGCCCGCTCTTGCAAGGTTGACCGCCATTTTGAGAGTTCGGCAGCTATTGGCAATCGCGGGGTCAAATGAGCAGACGGGCTTCAACCTGTTGGGCGAGGCGTTGCAGCATCGCCACAGTGGACGAACCCTTTGCCGGGTGTGAGGAGCGTTGGGGGTGCAGCTGGGGATCCTTCACCTGGGGAGGTGGGAGAGGCTCGTTCGCGCCGCCTCTCCCTCCCGGTGCACCCCACGGCGTCTCGCTTGACATTTGTTATGGCCGGACCAGGCGATGAGGACGGGGGGGGGTCGGAGGCATGTGCAAGACATCCCCCCCCCAGTGTTGTCGCAGCCATTATTAAAGAAGTGGGGACGCATGGCAGGTTTCGGGCCGGGCCCACAGCCGATGGTGGCCGGACGCTTCTTCGTCCTGGCCCCAGGAACGGGTCCCGTGGTTCATCCCGGGAACAGACCTTGGTGCCGCCTTCGGGCTACTCGCGTAGTGGCCTCTCCACCCCAGGCCTCTTATGGAAGCCGGCCTAGGCTGTCTGAGAGAGGGGGGGGTCGGGGGCATGGACATTCCCCCCTCCAACTCTCCAGTGTTGTCGCAGTCGCCACCGTGGCCGGATCCCGTCGGCCCCGGCCTCTCCTCAGGCCCACCTCATGCGATGACCTCCGGCCAACGGCTGGCAGCAGGACCCGCCCTACATGTGTTGAAGATCTCGTTCTTCCGGCTGGGCATAGCCGCAAACCTGTTGTACTTTGGGAGTTTCCAGAATGGGGGCGGATGTCTGCTGACTTGTATCTTTCCCAGGTTGCCGTTATTGGGGCGTGGCAGGCGGTGGGACAGACATGTTTGGAGCAGTGAGGGGCGATGAAGCCTCGTTGCCTCGTGGCCGTCGCAATGTCAAGCTTGGCTTCTCTTATCATTTTCATGTTTCTTATTACGGGCTTATTTCTAACGTTTCTTGTTTCTAGGACAATCATATGTTTTATCATTAAGTATTGTTATCGTTTCCTTATCCGTTATTTAATAAAAATTTCATCAGTGGCCTACTGATTTCATTTTCCTATTCCTTTCTTTCTAGTTTGTTTCATGCTAAAGTTTCTGTTAACAGGATACAGTGATCACTTCGTTATTATTGCGTATGTCCTTTTCACTAGGGGTGCTTTCTGGTCGGGCCAGATGACCTACCTCTAGTAAATGGTCCGGGTGGAACTGGTTTATCAATCAGTTGGGAGTAGATAGGCATGACAGATTACAACGGGGGACAAAGGTCTGCATTACCTACCCTTCACTACTTGCAAAGACTAGACAGAGTATTTCTTTTCTATGTTATTTGCAAACAGAGAATACCTCAAAAAAGAACAAATTCCAAACAGTCAATGTTCGGACAACCAATCAATCAATGAGGAACGAAAATAGGCACGACGGGTTACAACGGGGGCAAAAGCCTGCGTTACCTACCCTTCACTATCTGTAAAGGGAGAGAGAATATTCCTATTCTTCCCCGTTTGTAGGCAGAGAAGATCCTTAAGAGAACCAACTTCGAACAATTCAATGTTCGATCAAACAATCAATCAATGGGGGAGAAAAATAGGTATGACGGATTACAATGGGGACAAAAGTCTGCATTACCTATCCTTCACTATTTGCAAAGAGAGAGGAACGTTCCTATTCGTCGCTGTTTGCAAACAGAGAATGTCTCCAAAAGAACCAATACTTCAAGTAGCAACCGAGGCTAAATGAACCAATCAATGAACAATACCAGTATTTTAAATACTGCTTCCAAAACAATCAATCAATCAATCAATCAGATGGATAAAGCCATCCTACCAATCGGACGTAAAGACGTCCTACTTAACCTTACCCGGACCGGACCATGTGGGCAATTCTTCGCCTTCCTTTCTCCAGCGCCCCATCGTTCTCTTTCTTCATGTTTTTATCGCAGCATTCCTGTGGGATTCTAGTCAGGACAGTAGGTCACTTGAGAGAGGTCCGTTCAGAATCGGTGAAGTTCATTCAATCGGCAGCCGGACGAGGGCCCTCTCAAGGCAGGTATACTCCAATCGTTTAGATGTTCACCCCATCGTCTGGACCTCTCTTACCGGACCTTATGTCGCTGATGGACCCCGCATTGGGGCGCCAATTGAGGAAAAGTCAGCCCATAACACACCTGATGCCCAGGTTGCTGGCGCAGGACGCCTCTTAGTTCCCATCTTGAACAATTACCAAATAAAGAGACGGGCGCTGGAAGCAGGAAGACAAGAATAGAGTTTTATTGCTCATGAGGAGAGCCTGTCATTTCGGACATTCGCATAGTGTCTTCAGGAGGTGCTCTAACAAGTTCTCTGAGGCTTCGTCTTTTATACACATGTTTATGATGCACAAACATTCCTTATTACAATAAAGACGCTTTGAAAGTAGAAAAAGGCATGCTTGGAATCCCAGCTTCAGGCCTATTCCCATACCAGTCGCTCAGATGTCATCCTCCCCTCCTGAATGTAACAAGAGATTGTGACCTCTCAGCTGGACATTCCTACAGGGCACGAGGGCAGGAGGGGGATGATCAGGTCAAAGATTGGTCAGGTGATAAGGTCGGACACTTTGGTCGGTGTATCACGGTTTTGTTATGCTGGGCAGGGAAAAGGGGGATGTACATCCACGAGGCTTGGTCTTAGGACTTGGGACCGGGTCGAGAGGTCAAGTGCAGCCGGGGGGGATTGTCAGCTGAGGGGAAGGGTGTTCCTGGGAGGAAATGGGGGGGTGTGGGTCAAGCAGGAGTGCTATTTCCAGAGCAGGGTCACGCAGAGGGAGAGGGTCTCATGGCCGTTGCATGAGCAGTGCGCGCGGGGAGGGGTGTCGGGGGGTTTAGCAAACGGTCAGAGAGGCCATGGTGCCTAAAATAGCTGTTGTTTACATATGTGCATGGGTCTTATGCTGGCGGGATAACACAGTCAGAGTTTCGTAATTATTCGTTCTGCTAACAAGGGGTACAGTGAACACAAATGAACGCCGCTTATGTACACATACATTTGCCATTTTCAACAACAATGATGGACAGAATGTGGATCAATGTCACACAATCACCCCAGTCAAAAGATCTGGGCCCAAATCCATCGTTTTTCCACTCCACACCACCCTGGGTTAGACAATGGCGATATGCAAATCAGCGCTGACCCTGTTGCCCCATGGGAACAGTCCAGTCCGAACTACAAAAGCCATGTCCTTCCCAGAACGGAAACAAGCATCCGAGGACCGGCCCGGTTTCGAGGTAACACCTCTCATCAGCCCGGCTAGCTTGATTCCAGTGGTGTGGAGTGTCTGGGACTCACGTCTGAGCATCCCCAGTACACTTAGAGCGGTAACTGCAAACACAACAATGATGGACAGAATGTGGATCAATGTCACACATTCACCCCAGTCAAAAGATCTGGGCCCAAATCCATTGTTTTTCCACTCCACACCACCCTGGGTTAGACAATGGTGATATGCAAATCAGCGCTGACCCTGTTGCCCCATGGGAACAGTCCAGTCCGAACTACAAAAGCCATGTCCTTCCCAGAACGAAAACAAGCATCCGAGGACCAGCCCGGTTTCGAGGTTAGAGCGGTAACTGCAAACACAACAATGATGGACAGAATGTGGATCAATGTCACACATTCACCCCAGTCAAAAGATCTGGGCCCAAATCCATCGTTTTTCCACTCCACACCACCCTGGGTTAGACAATGGCGATATGCAAATCAGCGCTGACCCTGTTGCCCCATGGGAACAGTCCAGTCCGAACTACAAAAGCCATGTCCTTCCCAGAACGGAAACAAGCATCCGAGGACCGGCCCGGTTTCGAGGTAACACCTCTCATCAGCCCGGCTAGCTTGATTCAAGTGGGTGGAGTGTCTGGGACTCACGTCTGAGCATCCCCAGTACACTTAGAGCGGTAACTGCAAACACAACAATGATGGACAGAATGTGGATCAATGTCACACATTCACCCCAGTCAAAAGATCTGGGCCCAAATCCATCGTTTTTCCACTCCACACCACCCTGGGTTAGACAATGGCGATATGCAAATCAGCGCTGACCCTGTTGCCCCATGGGAACAGTCCAGTCCGAACTACAAAAGCCATGTCCTTCCCAGAACGGAAAGAAGCATCCGAGGACCGGCCCGGTTTCGAGGTAACACCTCTCATCAGCCCGGCTAGCTTGATTCCAGTGGTGTGGAGTGTCTGGGACTCACGTCTGAGCATCCCCAGTACACTTAGAGCGGTAACTGCAAACACAACAATGATGGACAGAATGTGGATCAATGTCACACATTCACCCAGTCAAAAGATCTGGGCCCAAATCCATCGTTTTTCCACTCCACACCACCCTGGGTTAGACAATGGCGATATGCAAATCAGCGCTGACCCTGTTGCCCCATGGGAACAGTCCAGTCCGAACTACAAAAGCCATGTCCTTCCCAGAACGGAAACAAGCATCCGAGGACCGGCCCGGTTTCGAGGTAACACCTCTCATCAGCCCGGCTAGCTTGATGCCAGTGGGCTGGGTATGCTCAGACGTGAGTCCCAGGCTCTCCACACCACTGGAGTCAAGCTATCCAGGCTGATGAAGGCTGATAGCCAGAAACCGGTCCTTGGATGTTTGATTCCGGTCTGGGAAAGACATGGCTTGGTAGTTCGGACTGGACTGTTCCCATGAGGCACAGGGTCAGAGCTGATTTGCATATAGCCAGTGTCTAACCCAGGGTGGTGTGGAGTGCAAAAAAACGATGGATTTAGGCCCAGATCTTTGTACTGGGGTGAATGTATGACATTGTTCTACATTCTGTCCATCAACTGTGTTTTTTGCAATTTTCACCCCGAGTGGGCTGGGTATGCTCAGACGTGAGTCCCAGGCTCTCCACACCACTGGAGTCAAGCTATCCAGGCTGATGAAGGCTGATAGCCAGAAACCGGTCCTTGGATGCTTGATTCCGGTCTGGGAAAGACATGGCTTGGTAGTTCGGACTGGACTGTTCCCATGAGGCACAGGGTCAGAGCTGATTTGCATATAGCCAGTGTCTAACCCAGGGTGGTGTGGAGTGCAAAAAAACGATGGATTTAGGCCCAGATCCTTGTACTGGGGTGAATGTATGACATTGTTCTACATTCTGTCCATCAACTGTGTTTTTTGCAATTTTCACCCGAGTGGGCTGGGTATGCTCAGACGTGAGTCCCAGGCTCTCCACACCACTGGAGTCAAGCTATCCAGGCTGATGAAGGCTGATAGCCAGAAACCGGTCCTTGGATGCTTGATTCCGGTCTGGGAAAGACATGGCTTGGTAGTTCGGACTGGACTGTTCCCATGAGGCACAGGGTCAGAGCTGATTTGCATATAGCCAGTGTCTAACCCAGGGTGGTGTGGAGTGCAAAAAAACGATGGATTTAGGCCCAGATCCTTGTACTGGGGTGAATGTATGACATTGTTCTACATTCTGTCCATCAACTGTGTTTTTTGCAATTTTCACCCCGAGTGGGCTGGGTATGCTCAGACGTGAGTCCCAGGCTCTCCACACCACTGGAGTCAAGCTATCCAGGCTGATGAAGGCTGATAGCCAGAAACCGGTCCTTGGATGCTTGATTCCGGTCTGGGAAAGACATGGCTTGGTAGTTCGGACTGGACTGTTCCCATGAGGCACAGGGTCAGAGCTGATTTGCATATAGCCAGTGTCTAACCCAGGGTGGTGTGGAGTGCAAACAAACGATGGATTTAGGCCCAGATCCTTGTACTGGGGTGAATGTATGACATTGTTCTACATTCTGTCCATCAACTGTGTTTTTTGCAATTTTATCTGCAAGTGGCTTTTTTGTTTCTGTTACAGGTTTTCTTCTCCTACAGCCACCCTATTAACTCTCAGAATCTAGAGAGCCATTGCAAACACAAAAAGATGCATTTTCAAGCAAAACACTAGAATTTGTAAGAGAGTTTGATTTTATTTTATGTGTTTTATAAGATTTATTGTTAATGGATGAGCTGTAAACATAATTTATTTATAGCCAGGTATAGTTCTTGGTGGGACTATCACTGTCCCGCGGCGGCAGCTGTATTGAGTACTCCGTCAAGCCAACGGTGGTCTGCCTGCTGTATTTAGAGTTTACGGTAATAGACAGGAGACTGTTGTGGCGGTGGTCTCCTCTGCTGGCTACCAGTACTCCATGGCCATCAGGCTGGCACTTGAGACTGGTAAGTGAAACCTATTATTATGTAAATACACATATGTTTCAAGTTTGCATCAAAAACATATGTAGGCAACGTGTTATGTCCCTTTGTGTTACATATTGCATGCTCCTCACACAACATACAAACACTATTGATTGCCAACCCACAGGCATCACTAGCACATCACCCCCAAACACCACCACAATAAATAATATTTAAGTGTCAATACAGGTGTGTTCAATTTACCTTGATAAGTAAGAAAATTAACACTGCTTCACAACAACAAAGAAAAATATTGCATGTAAGAGCAATGCAGAAATATACATGGCTAGGGCAATTGTCAACACATGATACATAGTACGACAAATGTACAAGTAGCTTACCTTAGATCTCAGCGACAATTGAGTCATTTGGCGTTGTGGTGGAGTCCAAACAGCAAAGGAGGTACCTGGAGGATAGGGTACAAGAAGTGGGTGGGATCGGCAGGGCACAGCGTGCCCCTACTTTAATAGAATTTGTTCCCCTACATTTATTTCTGCATCTCAGAAATTCAGAAATACCCAAGGCTAATAGATAAGGCTTGACGTTCAGGAACAGGCGGGGTGGGCAGAGAAGGAAAAGGGCTCTGTCTCTTCCTTTTTGCCCAGAGAAGACAAAGAGTGTGTCCACTTCTCCTGGTCTGCCACTGACAGCTGCCCCGTCTCACTCTCTTTCTTCCTCTTCCTCTTATTCAATCGCTTTCTGTCTCTCACCTGCTGAAAACCATTACTTCAAGAAACAGCACTTACCCTCTCGTTCCTCTATTCATTCTCCTGTGAAATGTATCCAAAAAAGAAAAAAACGCTTTTGCTGGAAATGTCTTTTTCTGACATTTTTCTATTCCAATGTGCAGCCTCGGGACAGAGTGAAAAAAAAGGTTAAAAATACAAAAATAACTAAATAAAGCAATACAGATAGTGTCTGGATTGTTATTTTTTATTTACAACCCAACACATTAGCTCCACTTTACAGAGTTTGCCAGTGAAGCGCTACTTTCATTTCATGTCTTTCTTTGAACAGCATTGTTTTTCCCTGGTGGGGAATTGCACCATTCCTTAAGGTACTGCAATACCTGGTTTGATGGGTGGAGTGGAAAACGTTTAAAGTGATGCTTATCAGCTGTTTTCCTTATTTTTGTTATCCCTGTGTCCAGGGATGTGGTCTTTTTAAAGCATAGTGTTTAAGTTTTGTAAGGGTAAAAGCAATGGACATTGAAACGGGTCCCTTCTGGGCCCTGTAGTCATGTCCTTAACTTTTGAGGCAAAAACACTGATTGATTTCTGGATAATGAGTGTAAAAGCGTTAAGGTAACCATGTTGTTTCTGCTTACATTTCACATGCTTTACTCAATCTTGCATTCCCCTTGAGTGATTGCTTTATCAAGGATGCTGCTATTTTTTTTTTTCAGGCAGCATATTACTCTTGTCTAGTGCATAATTTGAATTGAGTCGCATCCAGGTGTTTATCTCAGGCACAATTAGGGTGTAGCTGAAGGCAGTACGAGTTTCTGTCAGTGGGGCAGTACAATGTTCAGTGGGGGAGAGGATGTGGCACTATGCCCAGAGCTGCCTAATTTGGAACTTGGGAACCAGGTTCAGCCTTCATGACCAGTCCACCAGACCACTCTCCTGAGGGAGCACATTCCCATGCTTGACCTTACAAGCTTCCACTAGACCTAAGAAGCTCTGATGACTTAGCACCAGCGGTGGACCCTAGCAGTGGCAAGCAAAGGTTAACCTTGAAGGCCTGTCCACCACAATCCATACTGAAGGTCATGTCCAGTCTTTCAGGCAGGCCTACGAAGCAGCATACCCTAGAGTAGAGGTCTTCAATCTGTGGGGCGCGACCCCCAGGGGGTGGAGTCCTGGAAAGGGGTCGCAGCGGGGTGTGGTTTGCCTTAGTGGCTTCGGGCTGATTGAGGGTGCTCACGGCGGAGGTCTAATTCACACCCAGGGGTGAAAAACAACAAAGCCTCATTAATAAGTAAAAGGTATTTTAAAGACCTGTGAAGTACTCGGGTGTAGCTGTGTGTGTGTCCCTGAAGCTATCTCAGCCTGTCTGCCCCCCCCCCCCCAGAAGGGGGGCACAGAGATGCCCTCCCATGAGAGAGGAAGAAGAAGGAAGAAGAGGCAGAGAGATGCTGACCCCCAACCCCCCATGAGAGAGGCACAGAAAAGGTGGGTGGATGGATGGATGGAAGGGCGGATGGATGAAGGATGAATGTAAGGATGTAAGGATGAAAGGGTGGATGGATGAAAGATGGATGTGTGAAAAGGTGGGTGGATGAATGATGAGCGGATGGATGAAAGGGTGGATGGATGAAGGATGGATATATAAAAGGGTGGATGGATGAAGGATGTATGTATGGATGGAAGGATGAAAGGGTAGATGGATGAAGGATGGATGTATGGATGGATAAAATGTTGCATGGATGAATGATGGATGGATGGATGTGTGGAAAGGTGGGTGGATGAATGATGGGTGAATGGATGGATGAAAGGGTGGATGGATGAAGGATGGATTTAAGGATGAAAGGGTGGATGGATGAAGGATGGATGTATAGATGGAAGGATGAAAAGGACGGATGAAGGATGGATGTATGGATGGATGAAAGGTTGCATGGATGAATGAAGCATGGATGGATGTGTGAAAAGGTGGGGGGATGAATGATGGGTGGATGGATGGATGGATAAAAGGGTGGGTGAAGGATGGATGTATGGATGAAAGGGTGGATGGATGAAGGATGGATTTATGGATGGAAGGATGAAAGGGTGGATGGATGAAGGATGGATGTATGGATGGAAGGATGAAAGGGTGGATGATGAAGGATGGATGTATGGATGGATAAAAGGTTGCATGGATGAATGATGGATGGATGTGTGAAAAGGTGGGTGGATGAATGATGGGTGGATGGATGGATGGATAGATGGAAGGGTGGATGGGTGGATGGGTAAAGGATGGATGTATGGATGGAAGGATGAAAGGGTGGATGGATGACGGATGGATGTATGGATGGAAGGATGAAAGGGTGGATGGATGAAGGATGGATGGATTGATGTGTGAAAGTGTGGGTGGATGAATGATGGATGGATGGATGTGATGAGGTCTAACAGGTGCAATTATGGTTGTCGATAGTTGTTGATGATGAGTACCAGTTTCTAGAAACTTTTGTCGGAAGGGGGTCCTTATGCCTAAAAAGGTTTTTACAAGGGGGTCTCGGCATCAAAAAGTTTTAAGATCTCTGCCCTAGAGCGTCAGTGACTCTGTCCCTGAGGTCACAGGGCCCTTGAGATCAGTTCACCTCACACATTGGTACCTCCATTAGCCTTTTTTCAGCAGTAGTAGTGCAACTCATCAGGGATTGGCATTGCAGGATTTTCACGCACACCAAACTAAGTTTAGAAACTTCACGGTCTCTCTGCTTCATGCACAAGCACTTTTAATATGTGTTGGCTGCTTTGGGGTCACTGGATTATGTAGCAATGGAACACAACTTTATGTCACAGTGTTGACTAAATTAAGCAGTAAAAGAAAAGGCTGCAGCATAATGCGGTACATTTTCTGATACTTTATTCCTTTCACATTTTTACGCATGCAAACAGTCTCTGCAAAGATTTTTGCCTCATTCCTATCAATGGAACATACAAATGCAGCAATGAGAAAGGTGACCAGACAACCTTTGCAAAGGGCCCTCCACTTTGCAGCAACACAAGTCACATTTTTTAGTACATTTTGATCCGTTTGAGCCGCAATTTATCTAGTTAAAATTGTCAGATCATGCAGCAGATGATGTATTATGTGGCAAATAAGGGGGAGCCATAATTATGTAGCAAACATTTGCAAACTAGGATATTTTGCTATTCATGTTTCAACCGCTCTTGTGGAAATAGAGAAAAGTATTGATGACAGATTCCACTTTCGCGCGTATTTGGGATAGGAAACGTACCATCTCATCTCATCCCAATTAACATAACAGAAACCTCAACTACCTTTGGTAAAACAACAAGTAACTCTATCTTTACATGCTAAAATGCATATAGTCATCTCAAAAAAGTGAAATTGGAAAAAATAGCAAGCAGTGAGAGGTGATGATTTTGGGGTCCTGCCTAATCAAGGGAGAGAACCAAGCCGATGCCTTGAACACAAATAGCACACCATGCTGAACAATTCGGTGGCTGTCCCTATCTCCTAGGACCACTCCAAGCACAGTTATGTGCAAAAATACAATCCCAACCAAAGGCCCTGCAAAGCATTATGGGATGAGATTCTAGAGTGCAGTGAATATTATAGTATCCAATATCAAAACATTCCTCAAGGGGCAGGCTCTCCCAGCTCAGCTGAGAGCTAATACTATAATATTCACTGCCCTCTAGAATCTCGCCCCATAATACTTTGCTGGGCCTTTGGTTGGCATTGTATTTTTGCCCATAAGTTTGCTTGGGTGGTCCTATGAGGATGGGACCACCACCGAATCATTTCAGCATGATGTGCTCTTTGTGTTCAAGGCATCTACTTGGTCCTCCCCCTAGGTTAGGGGGTCCAAAATCATTACCTCTCATTGCCTGATATTTTTCTAAGTTCACTTTTGTAAATCGGTTATATGCTTTTTAGCATATAAAGGAAAAGTTGTTTTATCAAATGGTTGTAGGTACAGTGGTTAACTCCGCTACGTGGCAGAGTGAACTTCCACTTTGTGAACGTATTTTAATGTCATTAACTCCAATTAAAACCTTTTTACAAAAATGTTGGCAGTGAGAATAAGTAAAATAGTTGGAAGGTTGATACACAATGATAAGAAGGGGTTTATTAAGGGAAGGTACCTACATGAGTTAACATATGGTCTTATAGGGGCCCTATGATTTTACAACCACACATTCTACTCCCTTAGCAGTGATAACGTTAGATGCTACTAAAGCATTCAATAGGGTAAAGTGGTCTTACCTGTCTGCTATTTGAAAACGATACGAGCTGGGGATAAATTCTATAGAGTAATCCAACTAATATATGGGCACCCCTCAGCAACAGTATTAGTGAATGGGAACCTAACCTTATCATTTAAAATATCTAGAGGCACAAGACAAGGTTGCCCCCTACCCCTTCTTTTATTTAGTCTTTACATGGAGCCCCTAGCACATAAACGCATCTTGGCAGCTATTATTCCACCTTTTTCTCATGAGGTCTGGGTACAGAAGGTAGCACTACACGCAGATGACCTTATGGTTTTTTCCTTGGATCTCGCAGTGGCCTTCCCGGCTAGCCTCAGATTTCGTCAAAGTGTCTGGTTATCTAGTAAATGAAGGGAAAATAGAGATCATGGTATGGAACCAGAAGAAAGACAACCCACTGATCAAGAAGGAGAGGAGATACAGGGATTTAAAAAGTGTGCAGGATATGAATGAAATCCAGAAATAAACCTGAGTAAAATATTAAGAGAAATTGTACATATAATGAAGGGATGGGTACATGTACCCTTAACAATCTTTGGGCGGTTCAATCTGGTTAATGTTATGTTAACGCATATTTATAAAGCGCACGGCTACTCCCTGGAGTGTCCCAGTGCTAAACACTTAAGATGGTGATACTGCCCTAAATTACTTTCTGTTCAATACGATCCTCCTGCATTTTGAAAAGAAACTGATTGATAAAGTACAGCAAACGATAAACGCCTTTATTTGGGCATATAAGAAGAGAATCAGAATCTCATGGAAAAAACTGCGGAGAAAAAGGGAGAAAGGGGAGTTATCCCTACCAGACAACCATTATTATGCTTGGGCCTTCCAGGTGACAAACTCTAGAATGCTTTGCAATAAACCAGATGGATCACAATTAGGGATCATGTTTACGGCAATGAGAAAAGAAAGTAATATGTGTATAGATAGGTTCCTATTCAAATTTAGATATCCAAAATTCTTTTATATGAAAAGTATTACCACCACTGACTAGAATGTGGTATACAATCAGACGATGGACAAAATTAGACTATTAGTCCCATTCAGTCTCTATTTGGGAATCTCCAGGGACCCCTGAGCGCCTCAAAGATAAACTAGCCCTACTGCTCAGGAATGCGGATGTTAGTTACTAGCGAGATTTAAGCCAAAATGGTAACCTTTCACCATGGGAAAAGTTAAATGAGATGCTGGGGCATAAACTCTCGGAATTTAAATGTCTATAATTGAAAAGTTGGGAGCAAAGCCGGAGGTTGCACTTGTGGGGAACATCGAGAAAAACGAGGAAAGAGTCACGAGTTCCAGAAGCCTGCAAGACTAACAATGACTTGCCTGATCAACGACTTTGCCTTCACGCATGTTCGTGGTTAAGGCAAAGTCGGTCTGGTGTTCTGAATGGATGTGAAAAAGAAAAGAAAGAGAAGAAGACAGGTAAGAGGGGTTTGGGGTAGTTTTTAAGGGGTTGGAGGGGATTGGGGTAGTCTTTAGGGGGAGGGAGAGGTTCAGGATAGTGTTTAGGGGATTGGGGGATTTGGGGTCGTTTTTAGAGGGTTGGGGTTTGTGGTAGTTTTTAGGTGGTGTGTGGGTTTTGGTAGGCTTTAAGGGGGTGGGAGTGATCATGGCAGTCTTTCAGGGACTGGGGGAGGTTTGGGGTCGTTTTTAAGGGTGGGGATGTTTAGGGTAGTTTTTAGGAAGTGGGGGATTTGGAGTAGTTTTGAGGGGTGGGGGAATTCGGGGTAGCTTATAGGAGTTGCTGGGGGTTTGGGGTAGTTTTTAGGGGTTGTGGGGAGTTCAGGGTTGTTTATATCGGGCGGGGGTTCGGAGGTAGTTTTTAGGGGGTGGAGGGATTTGGGTTTGTTTTTAGGGGGTGGAGGGATTTGGGTAGCTTTTAAGGGGTGGAGGGATTCGGGGTAGTTTTTAGGGGGTGGGAGGAGGTTTGGGTAAGTGTTTAGGGGTGGAGGGAGTTGGAGTAGTTTTTATGGGGTGGGGGGATTTATGGTTGTTTTTAGGGGTGGGAGGGGGTTT
This sequence comes from Lissotriton helveticus, assembly GCF_964261635.1. Taxonomy (NCBI): domain Eukaryota; kingdom Metazoa; phylum Chordata; class Amphibia; order Caudata; family Salamandridae; genus Lissotriton; species Lissotriton helveticus. The sequence goes on along the minus strand of NC_136057.1, from coordinate 166,085,459 downwards.
GGGGTAGTTTTTAGGGGGTGGGAGGGGTTCAGATGAGTTTTTAGGGGCTGGGGGTTTGAGGTCGTTTTTAGGGGCGGAGGAGTTCAGGGTAGTATTTAGGGAGTGGGAGTTCAGGGTAGTTTTAAGGCAGATGGGGAGTGTATTTAGGGCTCAGGGGGTGTCAGGAATCAGTTAAATGTTATATCTCTTACCCAGAACAAGTTGAAGAAGAGTCAGAGAAGAGGATTCTTAGTGAAGCTTCCAATGATTAATCATTGGAAGAATCTGCAGAGAAAGATTGGGGTCACATATTACAAGATGGCTGCTGCATTTTCCAAGGCTGTGCAGTCATTCACTTCGGAACGTTCTCGCGAGAATCTGAGACTCCAAAACGCGAGCACTTGCGCTTCTCTGCACACTTCAACTAGAAATCTTTGACGAGAGCATGTTCGTTGCTTGTATCCACCTCAGTTATTACTGGGCGAGCAGACAATACAGTTATACTCTATAGAGAGTTCCCTCATTCAAATTCCACTGTTTATCCAGTCTTCCAGAAGGTTCCTGTTAGCGCAGCCTCCATAGCTTGAGAGCCGTGTTTCACTAGAGTAGCGGGTTACGTTCTGCGCATTCTTCGAAACTTGACAGCAGTGTCTCCCTTGTGAGTTGCAGTTTCCAGCCGGCTTGTTTTCAGCGGAAAGAGAGCAGTGTCTGTCTTGCGAGTTACAGTTTCCAGTCAGCGCATCTTCTGCGAAAAGAGAGCAGTATCCTTGCCACAGCAGAGAGGAAGATATTGTTTCAGGAGCATAGTAAGTGAGTTGGCAGGAGTCTCCCAGTGGTCTTCAACTGCAAGAAAGTCAGTAAGGGCTAGAACTATTCAGAGGAGCTGTGGGCCATATTATCAAAATTGGGCGATACATTATCGCCGCTTTTATCGGCAGGAAACTGCAGCTAAAGCAGCGATAATGGGCTTGATAATATGCCCTTGTGAATTCCCATAGAAGCCCAGGTTAACACACAACGGCATATTATCAAGCCCATTATCGCCGCTTTAACAGCAGTTTCCTTCCGATAAAAGCGTCAATAATGTATCGCCCTTTCTTGATAATATGGCCCTGTATCAATAAACTGTACTCCTCTTGTCTCCCTTTTGGCGTACTTTCCTTTTCTCTTTCCTCCCTGCTTTCCCTTCACCTGTTCGTTTTTGTGCGCCTCCTCATCTATAGCTGTGGAAAGACAATATCTGCTAATCACAAACTTTGAGAAGCCTTCAGGAGTTAAGGAAAGAATATTGACTTTCAGTACAAATTCCAATAGAGTTAATGTATTTGTGGTGCAGTATCTGATTACTACTCCAGTTCTCTTATTTAGAAGAGAAGCTATAACTCCAGAATACTTTGATAGGTGTCCTAACATAGCAACAGATAAGGAATTGAGGAAAGTCTAGAGTAGCCTTTATTTATGTGTAGTCTCCCTCTTCTGTGCTTTCTGTATTCTCCACTTCCTCGAATCAGAGTGGATTCCCACAAAGAACAAGCACCCAAGCAAGGATCCCAGCAAGAGAGAGGGTTATCACCATATCAGAGTTGTCTCTTCCCTATTCGATTCCCTCCTTGCTGGTGAATCGTGCCTGAAACTATAGTTGGGTTGCACCAGTAGGAGGGCGTTGGGAAATTGGCAACCATTTTGCTTCCATGGAGATTCAGGTACTTTCTGACACGGGTAGAGGGAGGGAGGTGGTAAACTTAACCACGGGTAGTTGTGTACCATGCATGCCTTTTACCATGAAAATTTGTGTTAAAGGAATGCCTGGTAAAACAATTTGTGGTTAAGACGCAGTTGTAGTAGAGACCACATTGTTAAGGTAGGTGTTGTAAAGGAACTCATTGCTCTGACATACAACCTGTGCTTGGGCATCGGAACTTTTCTGAACGAACAGCTTGTGGGGAAACTCCCAGGAAACAAGGAAGTCTCAATCTGGTATTGGGAACTACAAGAGATCATGGAGGGAGAGTTCAGCCTGGCAGAAGAATTGTGGGGAAGATGCTTGCCAAGGGAGCAGTTACAAAATATGTGGTAAGTATCGATGCTTACATTATATTCTATTTTTAAGCTTGCTATTTTAAGGAGAAAACACATCTTTTCACTTCTCAGGGTAAACATAACACTGGCGAAGCTGTCGAAGGTGGGGAAGGAAGATATGCTAAATGCGCAAGGTTAGAAAAGGCAACGGATATTCACATGTTCCTACAATGCCCGGAAATCCTGAGGTTTTGGGGTGAAGTGGGTAAGACCATTTGATATATTATGGGTCTACATATTAAGGTAAGCCTTTCATTGAACATCTTCGGAGTGATTGAAGGCCTTCCAGGAATTGCCCGAGGTCTCCTGTTCCACTCTATTTTACTGGCAAGAAGAGAAATTTGTCGGAAATGGGTGGGAGGCACCCCCTCTCAAAACCCATAATGGTTAGACTCCCTCGTGTATATTTCTAAAATGGACTTACTTGGGAAAATGTCTAAGAAGAAACAATTCTAGTCTCCATTATCAAACTGGGCTAGGGTGTAGTGGGAAGAGATGGATATATAAAATGCAAAACTATATACTTTGCCCATTGATTACACCCACATAGTTCTCTTGGCTGCAATACCCTCCCCTATGGTGCAGCTGCTGTTAATCGGACACTGTGAGACAGATGTACCCTTACGGGGGTAATGTCTACTTTGGTACCCAGCTCAAGGTAAATTTCGAAGTATGGGCTGAGCTAAGAGACATTGGAACATGAGGTAAATGTGGACAAAAAAAGAAATTGGTTGAATTATATAATGTAATAAGCTCTAACTGGTCAGTGAAATACTGGCCACACCTCTGACTCCACCACCTGACCCAATGCTTGGGTTATTCCCACCCTCTTATTCTCCACCCATAGTTCCCCAACTTTTTTTCCCCACTTCAACCACTGGGTACAAGATTGACACGAACACGGGAAGCAAGAAAAAGGTATGTTTTTACCTAATTTCCTCCTATTATACCAATTCAAAGTAGGAGGGATTCCCGCCAGAGTTGCCTTGACAGAAAGGTACATCATAAAAAGCTCGGTGGGACTCTTGGCTAGAATGTCACCACCAGCCACTTCTGCCTATGGCGCTGTCGATGCGGATAAAGATTCCTGGCAGAGTCGGAAGGACTGTGGTGGTCTTTCGCCAATAAACTTGAAATCGAAATGCAGCAGGTGGACCGCCAAGTTGGCAGGTGGGAAAACTGTCAAATAAGCGATGGCGCAACCCCATCCACCAACACAAGACCTCTTGCCTGTGAATCGAGGCATGTAAAGGATCCACAGAAATGTTAGATCCATTGTTTTAAAGGCACTTGAACCCTATGTTGGTTACCCAGTGAAAAAGTATATCAAAGAGTCCATAATTTATGGTCAAACACCATGCTTGTGAGGGACTCAGGGACAGATTTACAAGCCCCTTGCGCCACTTTTGCGTCACTTTTCCCATGTTAAAAATGAAGCAAAAGTGGCACAAGGGCCTTGTAAACAAGCCCCTCAGATTTGATTTACTTTGGGTAGTTTAAACTTTGCAGATCTTGTTTTCCGTAGTTGACCAGCAGATAATATTTCTCTCTTTTTACTGTTACTAGTTTGATCCCCAGTGGATCTGGCTGGGGCATTATTCACAGCACATTTGAAAGCCCTGGATCACTCGAACCCTATGTTTGTACGTCAGTGAAGCACTTGAGGAAAAGTGACAGATCTTCAGTTAATAGCTCAATTGTTGTGAAGGAGCTAGAATGTATTTGTTTTGAGATTGTTTTGCTGGTGATATATGAAGGGTATTTCTTTGCTCTTTGTCACTTCTGTGAACGCTCCTTTGTGAATCATCAAAAGAGGATGAATTTCAGAGCTCGTCCTTTGCTTTTTTGACATTTTAAATTCTGTTCTCACTGCTCTCTCCCTAGTCCTCCCCCTTGGCTTTGTACTAGGTTTATGATTTATGTGATAGTCAGAGTCCAGAACATAGTTGGCAGAGAGTGTTTTAGGGGCATATTATCAAGAACGGTTTTAAAAATGATCGCCGGCTTAGCGGCAGAAAACTGCCGCTAAAACGGCGATAATGGGCTTGATAATATGCTCTTGAGAATTCAAATAGAAGTCCATGTTCTGGTGTGAACATGGGCTTTTATTGGAATTCTCCAGGGCATATTATCAAGCCCATTATCGCCGCTTTAGCGGCAGCTTTCTACCGCTAAACCTATGATAATTTCAACGCCGTCCTTGATAATAAGCCCCTTGCTTCCTTGTGTAAGTTGTTGAGACTGAAAGTAAGTCTTCAATTTTCGGAGCAGCAGTGTTTCTAGTCTTTTCCAATGTTACTGGCCCTCAAACTTTAAAATGTTTAATTTACGCATTTATTTCCAAAAATCAATACTGGATACTAATTAAGCATTGTTTTTTTAATTGAGATTCGGTACATGCCAAAACATAAGTATATTACTTTAGCTATAGAAGCATGGTTATATTTATACGCCATTTCAAAACCTTTCTAATCTGCCAGCTAAGTTGGTGATGAACAAACCTGTCTGGCAGGCAGCACAAATCCTTCCTCAGAGGAATACATCTGCTGTTTGAAGTGGTATTTAAATATTAGCAGGACCAGGGTAGCTTCCACTCAGAATAAAAGTCGAAATCAGGAAGATTCAGAATAGTGGCTCAGTATAGATTTCACTCTCAAAAGAAAAGGTGTAAATACAGCTCAGGCAATGACAAACTGTCCCAGAGAATGAATGAAACCGTGACTGGGGTTAGGACTTCTATTTCTATGCAGATGAATGCTGAGACCAACCTCTGTAAAGCACTGTATGGGACTTAAAGAGAAATATCACATAAGGGGATTGTTGAACTTGGCCCTTCTGGCAGGTTCACCCCTAAACTTTTTGCTTTGGTATGTGACTTGGTGTTAGTTATTTTTGGCTTCTGCGCACTTTCACTGTGTCCCAGTGTAAAGTGCGTGCGCACTCGGAGTGCATGTTGTGAGATAGGCCTGCCCTCCCAAAAGAAAGCATGGGGAATGTATGTGTCCATGTTAGTTCCTGATGTGTAGGGAGTGCAGGGTTGAGTTTAGTATGTGTGGACTCGTGAGAGTAAATGCTGCGCGATGATGTGTGCGGCGTTAATGTGTCTAGTGCGGAAGTGTCACTTCTAGAAGTTGGCCTGTGTGGGTAATAAAGGTGAAATGACTATCTGGCTTCTAATTGCTGGAGCTGGCCGGTGTGCCTGGCTCCAGGAAGTCAGGATGTGTCTGCCCTGGTGGTGAGTGGAGAGATCTGTATATTGATGTGAGGGAGGGGCGCACCTGGGTCCTGAATAGGGCTGAGCATTCCCCTCACAATGCTGGCTCCGCCCCCTGTGGTGCGTCTGATGTCCCTAGCCTGGCCTGTGAATGGGGAGAGGGGCTGAGCACAACACAGTGCTTCAAAACCAGTTGTATCTGGTTTTTCCCTTAACCCTGCAGCCTAGACAAAGGATTTATGTGTATAAAAAGGGGCTGTGACCCCATACAAAATGCTCTTTCCCTGGATCCTATCTTGAGGGGGGCCTGCTGCTGCTGGGCGCCAGGAGGAACTGACACTGGGTGCTGCCTCCCTGTTGGAAGGCCCTGTGAGCTGGCCCCTGGGCCCAGCCTTTGCCCCCCCTGCTTCCCAAAAAGACTTCTGGAACTTTGGATTTTCTGCCTGCCTGCCAGAGCCTGGGAAGCGCAGGCCTCTCTTTGCTAAATAGCGCTTCTGCTTCGCTGGAGCGGCGATTTCTGCCCTGAGGGATTCCCCGGCGTTGGGATCCCCCTGACTTATTTGCCGCACCTTTTAAATTCGTTGGCAGGTGCCCACACTGCATGGTGCGCCCTAACCGGTGCCCACCCCACCAGGGATATTGTAATAGACCGGGTGTCCACCCCGGATTGCAGCCAACCGAGAAACCAACACTGCGGGCCGCCGCTCTATCTGCGGCGACCCGGAAGTAAAATCGAGAGAACCAGAAGAGGACGGGAGCCCACCCCGCCTCCACCCGACACAGCCTGAGGATGTCGGCATCTCTTCCCCTGGGCTCCCAAGAGCGAGGGAGAGCTCCAGAGTGCGGCCGAGGAGTGTGGGAGGAGAGCCCCGAGGAGCGGGAGCTCTCCGCCGGACCAGGTGAGGCACGGGGCTCTCGGGCTGAGCGAGAGCCCCGAGTGCAGCCCGACAGCCAAGAGAAGAGTCCCCGATGTGCCCAGCCGCAATCGGTGAGTGCGGGCGCCTCAGGGTAGGGGGAAGCTCCGATCCCATTGTAGAGCTGCCCCAGAAGGCAGCGGGCCGCTCCCACGTGACCCGGGGGCATTGTTGTCTAGAGCCCACGAGGCTCCTGAGGGCACAGCTGTTTGTTCATAGACCCTGCACGGCTCCCACGTTGTTTTGGGCCCCATTGTTGGTTGAGAGCCCCAGAGGAAAGCCAGGAGGCACGCTGGTGCCAGGCTCCCTTCCCCAGTTGCCCAGCAATTAGTGGGCAGCTGCTATGTTTAGGCCTGTTCCTTTTGCGCATCCTTCCTTGGCTGCCTGCGTAGCCTGCCCTGACATTGTGGACACAGGGCGTTCTAGCCCCTGAGAGGCCAAGTTGGCCTAGGGACAGTTTCATGTGTTGTGCCCTTGCTAGCGGTACCTGGATGCATTATGTGACTTTTGCGCAATCGTGATCACCTGCCTAATGTGATCTATGCATTTATGCAATGCTTTATGCCTATACCTCTAAATGTATTTTTATGCCTAGGAGGTTGTTTTACCTAGTATAGTTATACTAGTGAGTTCATGGTACCCTGCGTGATATATGCCTAAGGTGTTTAGGATTGCGTAGTGTGTACTTACCTTTTACCAGTGGTTACTGGTTGTGTGCTACATTTGCTATTTGGTGCTACAATTATTATATGTTCTATGTGCTAAGCGTGATTCTTACAAAGTGCTAATTCTACCAAGTGCTAGTTCTACCACGTGCTATTCCTGACAGTGGTCCATGTGGCCCTGTCCTATTTATATATAATCCCCTGTAAATATTGCCCCGTGCCAGTGGCACAGTGTAAATTGTGTGTTTATTATCTAATTTGTTTGGTATAATACAAAGGCTATTTTTATATATAACCATGTGTGGAGTTCCTTTTGTGGGGGGCCTGGGATGTTGTTGCTGGTGGGTGCGTGCGTAAATACTTAACTTACACTGCCTACGGGATAAGCCTTACTGCTCGTGTCACGTTACCTAGAGGGTGAGCAGGGGTTATCTTTGGCGTGTAACTCCCTTGCCCTGACTAGAGAGGTGGTTTCTGCCTGGCTTTAGCGCAAGCCTTAGCCAATCGGAAATCCCCATTTCTAACAGGGATCATGCAGCAGCCCTCACTTCTGCTTCCTTACACTATTTAAGGGACGAAGTATCCCACTGCTCTACATTATTAGGATATAGCAAGTCACCGAGAAATTTCAGAACAATCTAGAGGAATGACGCTGAGTTCCTTTGTAAGGATGTGGAACTCTGAGGTGACATGCAACATCCTATCATTTACTCCAGGGGGTACTTTATCCCATATTATACATGGTCACGCCATCATCTTTCTCACAATCCACTAAAATCCTTGGTGAGTAGATTTTTCATATGAAAGAGAGAGTTTGTTTGCAAACATGAAGGATAAACATAAAACTTGTAGTGGAAAATTAAACACATCAAAAACCTGTTAGATATGGTTGCAAACTGTTATTAGAAACAGTTTAATGCAAGTCAGTTGTTAAAAAAAACTGCAGTTGCTCGTAATGTGTAAAAATATGTAGAAAGATTCAAGATTTTCTCTAACTATCTGAGTAGTACACAAAATAAACATGTTCTCTCTGCTTGCCACTGTAAGCTAGAGCAGAAAAAAAGAAGAGCAAAGTTCAGTTTTGCCAAACAGCTGCTTCAGTTCTGTTCTGTGACCTGACCTGCCTTTCTCCTTGGCTGCTGGCTCTGGCAGCAGGCATTGTGGAATGAGAACTTGTCTGTAAAAACTTATAGTAGTCGACTTCAGATGTCTTTCCTTTATAGTCCAAAATAGAAAGTCGCCAATGCTGCCATTAACAATTCACCACAGATTTAACATCTCACAGTTGACTGAAACATAAAGTGAGGGGATCTGAATGTCTTGAATAAATCCTTAGTTTTATTTACTTTTTACTTCATTTAGATTTTTGGATCATTTTTAAACAAATTTTTCAGTTCAAAAAAACATATGACATACAATACATGTAAAACATTCTATACATTAAAATGCTCCCCTTCCAACACTCACACATACATTCACTTGTGAATCACAGTCAAACACTCTCATGTACACTCAACATTACACCATTAATATTTACAATTATTCAAAGTCCACTGTTTCATGTATGCCATAGATTATAATTCACGCCTATTTGTATATTTCACGAAACACTCATTTATTAAGTGATGTTCTTATGGCATGGCAAACACAAGGTCTACGCGTTTCGAACTCTTCTCAGTATCGAGTTCTCGTCAGGACCACACACTCAAATTTTGTACAACCAATCAATTTGTAGAAGTCCTGAAGCCCACGGAGCGGGACAACCGGTGTATCTTGATATTCACACCGTCTCCCTATTATATTTCTTATTTTCCTATGGTATTGGAGGGTTGTTTGTTTTCAATGCTGTCCCTTAAATAAGGAGAGCCATTGTTGCAAGCCGGCTTGAATTGAACGATGGAGTCCTTAGTTTTGGACTGCCATCAGAGAACGCCGGCTCCTGGGGTTCTGCTCAGTCGCGATCACTCGTGCCAATATTTCGTGAAATATACAAATAGGCGTGAATTATAATCTATGGCATTATACATGAAATAGTGGACTTTGAATAATTGTAAATATTAATGGTGTAATGTTGAGTGTACATGAGAGTGTTTGACTGTGATTCACAAGTGAGTGTATGTGTGAGTGTTGGAAGGGGAAATGAAAGAAAGTGAATGCATAGATCATGCAGACATCCCTGCGGTGGGCACTCTGTCGTGGTTCGTGTAAACACAGACTCCACTGGTTTCAAAACTATGTTTATTTAAAGTTCATCATAAGTTCTGATTTTGTATAGTAATTCATTGTTGTTTTCACAATTCAAATCTTTTCCATTTCACACAATTCTTTTACACCAATGACTTGTTATCCCAATAACGCACCGATGCATTTCGGGCACTCATAGCCCTTTCTCAAGGAGCCTGTAATGTTTAAACAATATTATCAGTCATCTAATAGCCCCTGGTTATTATTAAAAAAATGTAAGCAAATATTTCAACATCAATGGCATGACAATATTATATTCGTGGTCGTGCATGGTAAACATTCCGGAAATGGTGCCCAGAAAAAATGTGCTCAGAAAGAGTGTGAAGGAGAAGTTGCAAATTGGTGATGGGGTGTAATCACGAAACCGACGGGTGGTTGTGGGTTCAAGCGGGGTAAACGAAAATGACTTACATCGTCTGTGAGTCTATGGGTTTGCTGATGCTGTAGAGAATAAACAGCGGGGGTCAGTGGTTAACACTTACGGTTAAGATAAAGGAGCACAGTGAGCCGGAGTGCGGGTGCGCCCGACTTACCGAAACAATCGTTGTCGTTCGTTTCAATCGGTTCCCAGAAATTAGACGCCTGGATCGGCTTCCAAAAGTGTCCGTTGGCGGTTTAGCATGGACATATGGGTCACGAGTGTTGAAATAACATGCCGGTTCAATGCGGAGTGGTCAGCGGGAAAATGGAAGAAGAACTTCCGTGTGGCCAAAAAAGGTGTCGGCCATCTTGGAACAGGGTTTGAATTAAGATGATTAAATGGAACAGGGGTGTTGGTGCGCGCGCCTACATCTCTGTGTGGAGTGTGAAAAACCGGGGGGATGAAAAGCGGAGAATTAAGGGGTTTCGGATAGAAAAGAAAAGAGATGAAATAAAATGAAATAAAATGAAATAAATGGGCATTAGTAATTCCTCAAAAAATGATACAACCAGTATATCATTTGGCAAGAACAGTCGATAGCAACTGAGCAAAGTGTCCATCTGTACCATCATGGGTACTTAGAGAAAACAACTGAGTTCGAACTGATCATTTAACCCCAGTGGTTTTATGGATTGCATGCGATAAATCCACGCTGTTTCTTTCTGTAACAGGATTTTGTTGTTGTCTCTGCCTTCTTTTTTTTCAATGGTTTCAAGCACCATGAAGTTCAATTGTGCCACTGTGTGTCTGTGTTCTAAAAAGTGCATCGCAATGCTGGATATCTCTTGTTTGGTCCGGATGTTGGATTTATGTTCGTTTAAGCGGGTTTTTATTTTCCTCTCCGTCTTCCCAATATATATTTTCCCGCATGGGCATTTCAGCAAGTAAATCAAATTGGAGGAATCACATGTTGCGTTGACCCTGATTTTGATGTCTGTCCCTTTCATTGGATGGTTGATTTTGTTACCTTTAATGATGTTATTACAGTTGTTGCAGCTGAGACATGGTCTGGTTCCTTTGTACATGGTCTGTGGAGCGCTGTCTTTAGATAGGATTTCTCTGAAGTTATTAGCCCTGGTGTATGCAAAAATTGGTGGAAGTTCAAACAGATTTTTAAAATCCGGTTCATTTGCTAGGATCCGCCAATGGTTGAGTATGATTTCTTTGTATCTACCACTGAGTGAGGAGTATTTTGAAACAAGCACCATTCTGGTGTTTTCTCTTTTGGTAGTTTGGGTTAATGCTTTGTCTCGCGTGATGTTTGCAACTTTTTTAGAAGCATCATTAATGATGATTTGGGGATATCCTCTTTCTGTGAATCTCGTGTGCATCTCTTCCATACGTTTGTTACATAGATCTTGGTCTGAGACAATCCGTTTCACACGCAACATTTGGCTATAGGGCAAGTGTTGTTTTAACGAATTTTGGTGAAAACTTGAATAGTGCAATATATTGTTCCTATCTGTTTCTTTTCTGAACAGGTCAGTTAGTATTCCTTGTTCAGTTCTCTTGATCAGTACATCTAGGAAACTTATCATGTCGGTACTTATGTTCCATGTAAATTGGATCCGATTGTCTTTTGTGTTAAGTTCCACTAACGCGATTTCTAGGTCTTCTTTGGATACTTTCCACATGAAAAAGAGATCGTCTATGTATCGCACGTACATGTATAGATTTTCCATCCAATTAGGATTGTCATAAATGTTCCTTGTTTCAAATTCGGCCATATAAAGATTGGCATATGTCGGTGCGGCGCAATTGCCCATTGACATTCCTGATAGCTGTTGATACCATTGTTTTTCATGAGTGAAGTAGCTGTGGTATAATGTGTATATCATAAGTTCAGAAGTAACAAATGGTAAGGGGTTCTGCCCACTTAACCCTCCCGTACCTGAGCAGGAGACATCCAAGGATGAGGAAGTAGAAAAAAGGGGGGTACTGAAGGGATCAATCCTTTTTTAATTTTTCAACAAGAAACATCTAATTATCTCGTGAAACACAAATAGAACATTATACACATATGTAAGAAAATTCATATACAGACATATGAGCGGACATCTAGGGAAGCACGACAATCAACAATCTATATACAAATTATCACATATACATTATATACAAATATAGAAGACATATACAATCTCGACAAACATTTATCAGTACCCTAAATTCAACGGATATATACAAATATATATATATACACAGATTTGAATAAATGACTCCTCCTGATTTACAAGGGAGTGCACAACAAAATGAAAGTCCCAAAAACAAAAGCACCAGGGGGTTAGACCATTAACCCAATCTCAAATTGTATAGGTGCACAACAGAAACAAATCAAATTTTTTTAAGTTATAACAAGGGACTCCATAGGAAAGGTGTCGACGCAGTCGCGGTCGCGTTTCAGCCAGAAGATGTAGGCTTCATCAGGACATGGGTACTCTGGTGATCACAAATATATACCAATAAACAACTTTAATTTATGCCCACAAAGGTGCGTATACTAAAAACCATATAGTTGGCTGCAACAACATAATAGTAACCTACACTCCCCCTCGCGTGGAAATGCAGTGTAACCAGTAGGATCTGTCAAAAGAGTGAGTGACACTGGACGCAAAGAAAAAGTACCCGACTCAAAACAGCTCCAGATAGAAGCAAGAAATTAATAAAAGTGATATCATTCATATGCAGTACACACAAACCACACCTCGACTACACATATAAGTGTGGCCAAGCACCAAGTGTAACAGAAGAACAGGAAGGAAGAAATGTTACCACCTTATATCCCGCAATAAATCCCAGTGCCTTCAAACTTAATGGTAATAGCAGGAATCACACCCCTAGAGACAGGAAAATGAATACCTAATCTTGATGGTCCTGGCCACGCCTAGGTCCGGTATACCTGGTGATCCCACAAGGCCACCCACACGGGTGGGGTGGGGACCACTTTCTTGACTCAGGTACTGCAAATAATACCTGGGGAGAACATATGTAGAGAACAACCCAATCAGTCGCGGCCCAAATTAACTAGGGGACAACCACATCCAATTTCTTTGACTGCTATAGTCTGCCTCAGACACAAAGAGTTGATTACTAGAGCATACCTTATATATACAATATGTCCGCTTGGCAAAAAAGATAGGTTGGTTCTCAGCAAACGTGGCTTAAGTCACACGGTCTCTCTGCCGTCATAATCCAAAAAGTCGAGGTGGAAACAGAAAAAAGAATAATGAATTACTATAACCATCCCTATCTTTCTAACTACAATCATTCTACATATGTAGGATTGAAACTGCATAGAATAAAAATATCATGCATAGACACATAAGTCGACAAGTGCAGCTATACTGAAAACGATATAGGCATATATCTATGTATTTCCAAATTCTAATCAAGAAAGTATCTAGTCCGTGGGGTCTGTACATCCCTCAACTCGAGAGAACCAAAAACTAACAAAAAGGGTGAATAGATCTATTAATCTCCCGTCTGTCATGGCCCTACCTGACTTCTCTATATAACAATCACCCTAAGGATCAATTCAAAAATCAACCACTCTTAGTCAAGTAATAACGGAGGTCCCTATACCTCAGCTATCTAACGAAATCACTCGTATGTTATACACAGAGCCACACTCCTGTCATACCAGATATTCTAAGACACTAATCTCATGTCGTGGCCAGAGGGAAAGTAAACACAACATGGAAGGACGAGAGGAGAGTACAAATACCTCAAATAAGTGGAGGTCACGACCAAATCGAGTCCACCTCGGCGTTATTCATTTTCCGGCGAAGCAGAGAGAGACACCGCGCGCGCATATAAATGACGCGTCTGTAGCGTCAGCAAATCCGCTAGGTCGGTAATGAACACTAAAAAAGGACTCCAACACGGAAGGCAAATTCCAGGGCCGGGACAGTGAAGCATACAATGCATATCCTGGCCTCGGATATTCAAGTATCCCACATCCATTCAAAATACACACATCCCCACACTAAAAAGAAAACAAAGTAAATAAATTAAATCGAAAAGAAAAAATAATTAAATTATCCAAGTGACTAGATCCAACAAACTAAAAGACAAAGGAATATAATAACCAATAATTAATACAGAATCCGGCTACTGCATTTCCACTATAGGGTTCCCATTTTAATAGACTAAACTAAACACAAGGAACCTGTAGCTCAACATCAATACATCAGTATTCTGAAAGATACCGACTGTTCAAGTGTAAAGTGAAACATTCACTATATCTCTATATACATCATAAAGTCTCAACAGAAATCAATGTACAGGCCAATCAGATGCCATTGTACTTACTACAATGGTATATATCATATACTAAACGGCACCTGAAGAATTGAACAATAGACAAAACACTGGGCTTAGTAGCAAACGAGGTACAGATTTAGATCAACGCCCAAATTTCATCACGTTCATTCAGTCCTTTATCAGAAGTATGGTATCTCTCTATTAATCTTGCTTCAGTGCGGTTCAATTTGGACTCTATTTCCGTTTTATTTTTTGCTAGGATAGTGACTAGGACTGTCCAAGTCAACTCTTCTTCATTGTGATTAACCTCCATAAAATGCTGTACTAGAGGAGCCCCAATGTACTTGCATCTTATGCGTGATTTGTGCTGCCCAATACGCATTTTGACTGCTTGTGTCGTCTGACCAATGTAGGCCAGACCACAGGGGCAGGTCACTACATAAATACAGTTCTTGGTGTTACAATTAGAAAAGGTACGCATCGTATGTTTGTGACCATTAATCTCAATCTCTTTTAGGTCCCTGGTGTTGGAACACACAGAACAATTCATACATCGGTAGTGTCCGATCACAGGTGGTAGTCCCAACAAACTCCTTGTGTCCTTTTTAATTGACAACAATCTGTTCGCCTTCATTAAATGTTGTTTTATATTCTTTCCCTTACGGAACGCAAAAAGTGGTTTTGGAATATTCAAATGATCTATTAGTCTCCATTTTTTTAAATGATCTGTTTGACCTTATTTGCTTTGGGGTTGAATGTAAGTACACAGGTCAATGCTATGCCATCTTTCTTATCTCTGGGTGTCAGTAGACTTTCTCGGGGTGTGTACCATGCACGTTTGAGTGCTGTTCTAACCACTTTTCTAGGATATCCTCTGTTACAAAGTTTACTCATTAGGATATCCGCATTATCAAAATAGTCATTTTTATTGGAGCAATTGCGCCGAATGCGCAAAAAGTGCCCATAGGGCAGGTTTTCTTTGAGGCTCCTTGGGTGACCACTACTGAATTCTAGAAGAGTATTCCGGTCAGTAGGTTTAGTGTACAAATTAACTTTTAAGGTTCCTTCGTCATTGAAAATCCACACATCAAGAAAGTTGATTTTATCATTGCTGACATTCATTGTAAATTTCAAGTCAGGTGAACATGAGTTAAGCCACTCATGGAAAAGGGACAATTCCTCATTATTACTATTCCAGATGAGGAATATGTCGTCGATGTAGCGAACCCACCTCGACAACAAGTGCCGAAATGGGTTCGCCACACCAAAGACACACACCTCCTCAAATTGGTCCATCACCAAATTGGCAATCTCTGGTGCAAAGCAACACCCTATTGCGACTCCCTTAAGTTGTAAATAGAGGGAGTCTTTGAAAGTAAAAAAGTTGTTTTTTAAACAGATTTTGGCCAATTCTATGATAAATGTCGTGGGCACCTGGTGTGGTCTAGTTCTACGGTCTAATACCATCTCCATAACCAATAATGCCTCATCTTGAGGGATGTTGGTATATAAACTCTCGATGTCGAAGGTGACCAACAACTGTCGGTCACCCTCGAACACCGAGTCCTCCACCTTTTGTATAAAATCCATCGTGTCACGTACGAAAGCCCTAGTGGTACAGACAAATGGTTTCAGGAATGTATCGATGTATTTTGCTAACGGCTCCAGCATTGAGCCACATGCCGCGATAATCGGACGTCCCGGAGGATTATGTGCGTCCTTATGCACTTTCGGAAGTACATAGATCATAGGTATCTTTTGATCCGAAGTGTTCAAAAACTCGTATTCCTTCTTGCCAAGATATCCTAAGTCAAGAGCTTCAGTGGTCAAATGTAAAATTTTTGCTCTTAGCATAGGTGCGGGGCTATTATCTATTTTCCGATAGTGAGCCGGATTATTCAGCTGTTTCAATACTTCATTATCATAATCGTCACTATCCCATAAGACAATCCCACCGCCTTTGTCGGCAGGTTTTATCACTGCTAGGGGATTCTTAGCTAGACTCATTAGAGCTTGTTGATCTTCTTTCCAAAAATTAGATCTATAGGAAATGTTCTTTCTATTCAATTCGTCTAACTCCCTTAGCACCTGGTTCTCAAAAAGTATCACTTCATCTGGCATACTAGCCGAGTCAGGGCAAAACGTGGACTTAAGTTTAAGCCCACTTACATTCCATTCCTTAGGCTGTTCTTGATCTAGAAAAAATGCTTTTAGCCTTACCTTTCTGAGGAACTGCAGCACCTCCGTTTTTGTGTCTACCGGATCTTGTATGGTTAAAGGTACAAAGGATAGTCCTTTTTGGAGGACTCTTAACTCCACAGGAGTCAAAGATATTTTGGACAAATTATAGATCGGGATGGGTTCTGTATTAGTAACATCATTACCATGGTTGTCACCAGGGCCCTGGTGAACGTTGATCATGTTTAACGTGGGTACACTCGTTGGCGTGTCCGAAAAAAATTCGGATCTTGTGCCGGAGCTGGCTGTGGAAAAGGTTGAAATGATTGGTATTGCGGTTGCCTCCACCCTCGTCTGTATCCTCTACCTCTCCTGCCCCCTCTATCTACAAAAGGTGGATGGTTTGGTTGATGTTGGTAGTAAGGTTGGTATTCATAAGTTCAAGAAGGAAAGTTTGCATGGAGCTCGAAATCTCACTATGTAATAGGGTTCTTTCCACTGCTTCAATTCCCCTGTCGTGGGGAATGGAGGTGGGCACCATTTCCGGAATGTTTACCATGCACGACCACGAATATAATATCGTCATGCCATTGATGTTGAAATATTTGCTTACATTTTTTTAATAATAACCAGGGGCTATGTAGATGACTGATATTATTGTTTAAACATTACAGGCTCCTTGAGAAAGGGCTATGAGTGCCCGAAATGCATCGGAGCGTTATTGGGATAACAAGTCATTGGTGTAAAAGAATTGTGTGAAATGGAAAAGATTTGAATTGTGAAAACAACAATGAATTACTATACAAAATCAGAACTTATGATGAACTTTAAATAAACATAGTTTTGAAACCAGTGGAGTCTGTGTTTACACGAACCACAACAGAGTGCCCACCGCAGGGATGTCTGCATGATCTATGCATTCACTTTCTTTCATATCCAATTATAGCGTAATTGGACGGTTACGCCACCTGCAGGAGCACCTTTAACCCAAACAAAACCTAAAGCATCTAAAAATCAAAACTAATGAATAAGTTTCATATATCAACTTCAAGCTGTGCACCACGCCCATCATTTTTCATATTTAGTGTTGGAAGGGGAGCATTTTAATGTATAGAGGGGCAGATTTATGAAGGCCTTGCGCCGCCGGTGCGTCACTTTTAACATGGGAAAAAGTGACGCACCGGCGGCGCAGGGCCTTCATAAATCTGCCCCAGAATCTTTTACATGTATTGTATGTCATATGTTTTTTTGAACTGAAAAAATTTGTTTAAAAATGATCAAAAAATCTAAATGAAGTAAAAAGTAAATAAAACTAAGGATTTATTCAAGACATTCAGATCCCCTCACTTTATGTTTCAGTCAACTGTGAGATGTTAAATCTGTGGTGAATTGTTAATGGCAGCATTGGCGACTTTCTATTTTGTATTATATAAGGCTGTGGCTTGGCCTTGCTGCTTGGGAGCCCATACCCAGTGGTGTTTATTTGCATTTTCCTTTATAGTCGGCAACTGGATGAATCACAAGTCGCTGATTGTAAAGAAATTAGAGATGGGAGAATATACAGGTATTGCAGAATCTTATGTATTATAAAAAAGATAAAATCCACAGTGGCATATATGACAACAGGCATGCTGCACACATCCCTTAATTGAAACCCTGTGCTTCAAATCACTATGATCCAGTCTAAAGGATCTACATAAACCTGGAAATCCAACCTTTTGTTAGAACTATGCCCTGCGTCATTTCTCAAAAGGGACCTCTTCACACTGCAGAGAAACATTCCTGGGACACTACACACGTCTCAGACTCCAGGGTTCCAAATCTGAATCCCTGAAACATGATATAGTGACCCACTCAAAAACTCTCAACCTGTTGCCCAAGAAACCTCCAATTACCTGGTTAATGTCCACTCTCGCTTTCATTAGAGTAAGCCTAAATGAAGGACCAATAGAAGGAGGTATGGATGGATGTTACGAATGCTGCTCATACAAGTCTACACTCCAGCTCTGCACCTCACAGTGATGTCCAGCACAGAGCCAGGAGGGGCAGATCTGTAGCCGGTTGTTAGATGAAAAATGATGGGTTCTGAGCCAAGGACTTAATGAAAATGTGATGTTATAAATGAGTTGAAAGGTGCATAACTGCAAACCCCTAACTCAATGTGTAACTGAAGAGACAAGATGGTCTACAATGCCACAGCCTGTGAGAGACGTGCACCTGCTGGAGTTCAGTTATTCAAGAGGTGTGCCTCACTGGGCTCCTTTCCATCCAGCATCCTACTTTGTAGAGTTAGAGGGCCTGATTCCTGAAGGTACTTATGTGTAGAAAAGTTACAAGTGTGGAATCTCTGTACTCGTGGATTAGTCTCTGCTCTGGTGGCGGATTCTCCGCACTTGGGATGGAATCTTCGCACTCTCCGCACTCTCCGCAGGGCACCATGCAGAGATTTTGCCTTGAGTGCAGAAATTCCGCCCCAAGTGCAGAGACTCCACAGTTGTAACTACACTACGCATAAGTACCTACCTTCGTAGATTGGGCCCAACATTTGAGACAGTCGGTTGCAATAGATTATTTGCTTTAGCTTATAACAGACTCACAATCACACACAAACTCACACAGCTCACAGACTCACACTCATTCAATAACTCACACAGCTAGCACAAACACACCGTTGATTACACAGCTAGCAGACTCACACTTATAAACTAAGCCACACAACTAACAGCCACACTCACACACTAACTCACACAACTAGCAGACACTCTATCAACAGAGTATATTATAAATCTAGGAATAAAGAACAGGACAACCTGACCAAGGTTAAGCACAACCAAAACAACAGTAGAATCAAAATGTAATTGAGGTGCTGCACACTTCCAGTGCCTGTTGTCCCTAGGCACAAATCCGGTCAACAAGTTTTCATCAAAAGACGGAAGGCGCACTCATTGAAATCACAGAGACGATGTTTTGAATCCAAACAGTTTTCTTCTTTATTTTGGTAATTATACCAGATAAAACAGACAGCCACGCGTTCCGTTACTTTCCGTAACTTCGTCAGGGCTGAAAACGATCATAAAAATCCACAAGTTACACACACAAAAAGTGCAACAATTACAATATGTGACATGAACAAAAGACACAACAAGGACATAATCATATTGTGACAATCAAAAAACCCGTATGTACATCCTCACCACCTAAAACACATATATAAACAATGCATGTGTGCAGTGCTCCCATAATACATGTATATATACATATTAAAAACATTTTTTACAAGCCAAGTGCGTGGGATAATAGGTAAATTTATGAATAGAAGTTAATCAAAGAGAATACAAGGAAAAAACGAGAGAAATGGAAGATTTAGAGAATTTCTAAGCCGACAAAATGGTTCACAACAGAGCAATACTAACAGAAGACCAGATGTAATACAAGGACATGCTACCAGTAGCTAGGTTAATATGAACAGATTCCTACCCTCATGGTCAAATACAGGGAATTAGTCTTAATATGACATAATATATTGATCCTATCAACTAATATGAAACGATAATATGTATCATGGGCAACCATCCGTTTAATTCTTAAAAGGTAACCACTCACCAAATATTCAGATGTTACGATGAGCCAGAGAACTGATGGTAGTAACCGCAAATGTGGATGCGAGGTGACATTTCGGCAGCTTTAAGAATGCACTGTAAGCAGATATAAATTAAAAATAAGCCCATAAATGATCGTGATGACTGAGCTAGTGATAAGAAAAATCAGTAAAGATTTTCTTGGGGTAAGCTGGGAATTCCCATGACCTAGCAAGAGAGGCAACGGGGCTTAAACGATCAGTTATAGGATGACAATAAGTTATATAGGTGCCATCCAAATAAATACAACACAAGAGTAAATGAATTTCAGAAAAAATTGCTTATACCTGAACAGAAGGCCTTCCTCAGCTACTATATGCTGAAAGCATACATCAACAAAAAGACAGGGTGAACTTGCTATTATGATCAGCACATCACTATTGCATTTTTCCCGTAGTAGTCATTTGTCCAGTAACACAAAAATACTCAATTTGGGAGTGCCCAACTGATAGGATGCTTATTCACCCTTAAGCAATTTCCGTCACGATAATCTACCCACAAGAATGTAGTAGAGTTTCATGAACCATAAATAGAGATAATTCAACCAGTGCACATCCCTATTAGTTACTTTTCTCCAATTGAATTACAGTTCAATCACTTCAGTGGTTCAATTTACTTCAAGTCCACACAAATATTCAAGTAGTACACAGTCCATTAGTTCTTAAAGTTCCTGTTTATTGATTATTTTCTTGCCAAATCGTCACAGCCGACGCGCGTTTCGCCCTCCGCGGGCTTTTTCAAGGTGCAAATCAGTATACAAATGCATACAATCAGTAAAGAATCATACATTAAAGGCCACCTTTGCCCATCCATGATTAACCAAATGCTCCAACTCCTATTCTACCAAGTCCCAGTTTAGAGTATATATCATACATCATATGGTACTTAGATTCTAATTCGCTGCACAGTTACTTGAACAAATGGCAAGCATAATGTACATTTATTTAAAAAAGTCGATTGCACACATTATTTGGTGGTCAGCCTACTTCACATAGTTGCCTTAGGTTAGCTGTTGAAATACTCTCTTTCAAGTTATACATGCTAATCCTTTCGCTCAAGATGACCACCACTTGTGCCTCAGTGTCTTTTGTTAGAAAGCATTTCAATGTGCCCATAATCACCACAGTCTATCACTATTCAGATCTTGTTATTATTTTAGTTGCACAGTTAGAATCTGGGTGCATCAATGTTGCTAACTAGTATTTAAAAGAGTCCACTTACCAAAAGAAAAATAGTAAGGTGAGTGGCGTGTTTTCGTATAAATCAATAAAAGACGTAAAAATCTTTCTCATTGGTCCTGTAAAACCAAACAGTACCGGTATTTAGACAATTTTCTCTCAATAGTATGTCGCATCACACTTATCAATTCATCCGGGACCATTCCCATATAGATCGGCTTACCTTAAAGCCTTAAATAGTTAGTATGACAATTGTGCCTCATAGTACTAGTGCTTCTAAGTCCATTCATCACTCAGTTGTCTGTGGATTAATCAAGGATTAAAGGAGCCATGATAAGTTCCATCTAGAAAGAGAAGTTCATGCCCATTTCAGTCATTTTTAGAGTAAGATGATTTCATATATTATTTATACACCTAATATGTTGCCAATTGTGTATTACATTATATTGTCCCAAATTTACATCAAGGCTGTAGCCCACAACCTTTCCAAATACCGGTCCAACGCTACTATAAAAAGACCAATGTTACTATCAAGTCAATCCTCTAATAGACACATGTCACATCAGTTTTAAGCTCTCCCTCGTCATAAGCGGACTTCCCTTACGCCAGACGTGTGCCCCCAGCATCTGTTTACACTGCCCATCGCCACACATGGCCTTCCATGTACCCGTCCACATATCACACATTACGTAGAAAAAATCATTATGATTGTAACTCATGTTAGCGTTTGGCATGGATGCGTTTTCCTGATTTCCCTAATTATTTACAAACAGAGAACGACAGAAGTGGAAAAAACTAGACGCATCTCCCAATCGAGTCTTTAGGGTTTTACCGCCCCGGTCTATTTAACGCATTAAAGACTCTTCGTCTCTTTCGTTTTACACAATATCTCCTGCGTTGTTCCAGGACCCATTTTTTAAAACTTACCGCCATTGCGAAGCCGGTCACGTCTCAGCAAGGCGTCTCTCTTCCGCGTTAGTCTTGCAGGAAGTGACTGCATCGTCCTGGCCCACCCCTTATGTTAGTCACAAAAAAAGGACTAAGCCGAGTAATTTTGATGCTCACTAAGGTAAAAGTAGTGGCCATCTTGGAACATTTGTAAAGTCATAAACCATACAGGTCACGGGCAGAACATTTTTTATATAACCATAATCATACAGTTTGGGCACCATTCCAAGCGCATACAAAATAAATCCTTTTCGTCTCTTGTGATTTTTTGATATTACTAATCAAAACCAGGACGATGCAGTCACTTCCTGCAAGACTAACGCGGAAGAGAGACGCCTTGCTGAGACGTGACCGGCTTCGCAATGGCGGTAAGTTTTAAAAAATGGGTCCTGGAACAACGCAGGAGATATTGTGTAAAACGAAAGAGACGAAGAGTCTTTAATGCGTTAAATAGACCGGGGCGGTAAAACCCTAAAGACTCGATTGGGAGATGCGTCTAGTTTTTTCCACTTCTGTCGTTCTCTGTTTGTAAATAATTAGGGAAATCAGGAAAACGCATCCATGCCAAACGCTAACATGAGTTACAATCATAATGATTTTTTCTACGTAATGTGTGATATGTGGACGGGTACATGGAAGGCCATGTGTGGCGATGGGCAGTGTAAACAGATGCTGGGGGCACACGTCTGGCGTAAGGGAAGTCCGCTTATGACGAGGGAGAGCTTAAAACTGATGTGACATGTGTCTATTAGAGGATTGACTTGATAGTAACATTGGTCTTTTTATAGTAGCGTTGGACCGGTATTTGGAAAGGTTGTGGGCTACAGCCTTGATGTAAATTTGGGACAATATAATGTAATACACAATTGGCAACATATTAGGTGTATAAATAATATATGAAATCATCTTACTCTAAAAATGACTGAAATGGGCATGAACTTCTCTTTCTAGATGGAACTTATCATGGCTCCTTTAATCCTTGATTAATCCACAGACAACTGAGTGATGAATGGACTTAGAAGCACTAGTACTATGAGGCACAATTGTCATACTCACTATTTAAGGCTTTAAGGTAAGCCGATCTATATGGGAATGGTCCCGGATGAATTGTTAAGTGTGATGCGACATACTATTGAGAGAAAATTGTCTAAATACCGGTACTGTTTGGTTTTACAGGACCAATGAGAAAGATTTTTACGTCTTTTATTGATTTATACGAAAACACGCCACTCACCTTACTATTTTTCTTTTGGTAAGTGGACTCTTTTAAATACTAGTTAGCAACATTGATGCACCCAGATTCTAACTGTGCAACTAAAATAATAACAAGATCTGAATAGTGATAGACTGTGGTGATTATGGGCACATTGAAATGCTTTCTAACAAAAGACACTGAGGCACAAGTGGTGGTCATCTTGAGCGAAAGGATTAGCATGTATAACTTGAAAGAGAGTATTTCAACAGCTAACCTAAGGCAACTATGTGAAGTAGGCTGACCACCAAATAATGTGTGCAATCGACTTTTTTAAATAAATGTACATTATGCTTGCCATTTGTTCAAGTAACTGTGCAGCGAATTAGAATCTAAGTACCATATGATGTATGATATATACTCTAAACTGGGACTTGGTAGAATAGGAGTTGGAGCATTTGGTTAATCATGGATGGGCAAAGGTGGCCTTTAATGTATGATTCTTTACTGATTGTATGCATTTGTATACTGATTTGCAGCCTTGAAAAATCCCGCGGAGGGCGAAACGCGCGTCGGCTGTGACGATTTGGCAAGAAAATAATCAATAAACAGGAACTTTAAGAACTAATGGACTGTGTACTACTTGAATATTTGTGTGGACTTGAAGTAAATTGAACCACTGAAGTGATTGAACTGTAATTCAATTGGAGAAAAGTAACTAATAGGGATGTGCACTGGTTGAATTATATGCTGAAAGCATACTTAAAAAATAAAAAAAAACAAAAAAACATTTTTTTTATTTTTTTTATTAATTAGCGGTCTGCCAAAATAGAACCATTTGATCAAGTGTCATTTTCACCCTACCCCAATATCAAAAAGCTGGTCCAATTGCAAGAAATCACGTTGTGACAATGATCCCGAAACACCGCGTATAAACACAAAAGGACCGTACTAATTAGAGCACAGCCTCATTAAGCAATACAAGATAATATGATAGTGTCTCCCCGCACTTGGGATGAAATCTTCACACAGCGCACTCTCCGCAGGGCACCATGCAGAAATTTTGCCTTGAGTGCAGAAATTCCGCCCCAAGTGCAGAGACTCCACAGTTGTAACTACACTACGCATAAGTACCTTTGTGGATTGGGCCCAAAATTTGAGACAGCCAGTTGCAATAGATTAATTGCTTTAGCTTATAACAGACTCACACACAAACTCACACAGCTAACAGACTCACACTCGTACAATAACTCACACTTATCAACTAAGTCACACAACTAACAGCCACACTCACACACTAACTCTCACAACTAGCAGACACTCTATCAACAGAGTATATTATAAATTTACTAAACACCACCACACCTGAATCACCAGAGGACCCATACCTGCCAAACATAACAAAACTAGTAGCAGAAATCACTGCAGCCAGGTTACCGCCTATATTTCAAACTATGTGTGAAACAGGAATGTTTCCTAAGATCTGCAAAAAAGCGGTTGTGAACCCTGTTCTGAAAAAAGCTTCTCTTGATCAGCAGCTATGGACCAATCTCCCACCTACCATTACCAGCAAAAATTATTGAACTAACAACTGGTTTCTTTGATTGTAACAAATAAACTGTTGACAGAACACAATTTAGCTTTCCGATCCGGCCACAGCACGGAGACAGCACTGCTCAAGGCAACGGAAGAGATCAGGCAGGAACTAGATCAGGGAAAGGGGCTGCCCTGATCCTGCTTGATCTCTCGGCGACGTTTGACACTGTCAACCACAAACTACGTCTAAACTGCCTAACGACATTTGGAATCACAGGTCAGGCATGGAATTTTGCTGAAATCTTACCTAGCAGATCGAGAACAAGTTGTGAAGTTAGAGAACTTCTCCTCTCATTCGTTCCCCCTGCCTTGTGGAGTCCTACCGGGTTTGTCGCTTAGCCCAACTCCTTTTAACATTTATGTTTCTTAGCAGCCCTGCTAAGAAAGTTTGGTTTCTCACTTCCATCCTATGCTGACGACACCCACATTGTCGTCTCCATAGAGAAAAACGGTGGTTGTACTGGAAACAGCTTTCTAAACTGCATGAGAGCTGTCCAAAATGGGATGGATAAAAAGTGCCTTACATTAAAGTCAAAAAAGTCTGAGGTACTATTGTTTGGCCCTGAACTACATTTCTGGGGCCCTGTGTTATGGCCAACTTCTATGTGCCAAATCCCCACCCCAGTGGATAAAGCATGAAATCTAGGAGTAATTATTGATACCAAACTTAATTTTACAGATCAAGGGCCCGATTCACAGAACTAACGTAAGACAAAATCCTAAACTAACTACCATTTTGGTATTCACAGAAGGCACTTACTCATTTTGGCATTCGCAGAAGTTAGGACTCCTAACTTTAGGACACCTAAATGCCTTCTGGGAACACAGAAAGTCTTAAAGTTAGGATTTTTGTCAGTTTAGGAGTAGTAAAGTTAGGATTCCTAACTTTATGACTCCTAAATGCCTTCTGTGATTACAGAAAGTCTTAAAGTTTGGATTTTTCTCAGTTTAGGAGTAGTAAAGTTAGGACTCTTAACTTTAGGATCCCTAAATGCCTTCTGTGAATACCGAAAGTCTTAAAGTTAGGACTTGTGTCAGTTTAGGAGTAGTAAAGTTAGAACTCCTAACTTTAGGACTCCAAAACTGAGAAAAATCCTAACTTTAAGACTTTTGGTATTCACAGAAGGCATTTAGGAGTCCTAAAGTTAGTAGTCCTAACTTTACGACTCCTAAACTGAGAACAATCCTAACTCTAAGACTTTCGGTATTCACAGAAGGCATTTAGGAGTTAGGACTTCTGTGAATACCGAAATGAGTAAGTGCCTTCTGTGAATACCAAAATGGTAGTAAGTTTATGATTTTGTCTTAAGTTATATCTGTGAATCGGGCCCCAAGTACCTACACGCAACCTCCTCCACCTTCAACACTCTCAGAATAATTAAAAAGGTCCTGCCTTTCATACCGGCTAACCTGCAAAAAAAACCAGCTACAGCATTAATTCTATCAAAAATAGATTACTGCAACAGTTTGCTTCTGACTACTCCAAATATAATCTTAATAAGCTTCAGGTTTTAAAAAACACCGTGGCAAAAATCCTATTGAAAATCCCCACATTTTGCTCATTGACTCAAAATCTGAAAGACCTACACTGACTCCCCATTAAACAAAGAATGACTTTTAAGGTATTCGGCTTAACCTACAAAGCAATCCATAATCTGGGCCCGGCCTTTCTGAATCACAGTTTCAAGCAGATTGATCTGGCGAGGAAACTTCGATCAGCTACTGCAAACCTATTGATACAGCCCAGTTTTAAAAAAACAGGATGGGGCTGGGGGGAGCATTGTAAGGGACGCAACTGAACTATCGAATATACTCCCTCTAGGGATAGAGAATGAACCAGGGGGCATATTATCAAGGACAGGCGATACATTATCGCCGCTTTTATCGATAAAGCGGCGATAATGGCCTTGAAAGCAGCTATAATGTATCGCCTGTCCTTGATAATATGCCCCCAAGTCTTCTATCTTTCAGAAAGGCTGTAAAGACCCGGTTGTTTAATTCAGGTTAACTCTTCTGGCAGTTTTTTATCTACATTCGCTGAAACAAACCGCTCTTAGACGCCTCACGGCATTATAGCGCTATATAAATAAAATTACCATAACATAACATGCCTCACACACTAACTCAGTTAGTAGCAGATACACTCACATACTAATTTACAGAGCTGGCATACTCACACAAACTCACCGATCTAGCAGACACACTTGCATACTATCTCACACAGCTAGCAGACACAATCACACACTCACTAACAGAGCTAGCAGACACACTCTCACACACTAACTCCCACAGCTAGCAGACACACACACTAACTCACACAGCTAGCAGACACACACACTAACTCACACAGCTAACAGCCTCACACACTAACTCCCACAGCTAGAAGACACACACACTAACTCACACATCTAGCAGACACACACACTTGATCACACCACTAGCAGACTCACACTTATACAGTAACTCACACATCTAACAGCCACATTCACACACTAACTCACACAGCTAGCAGACACTCACACACTAACTCATACATTAGCAGACACAATCACACAAACTAACAGAGCTAGTAGACTAACACTAAAACTCAAACTCACAAAGCTTGCAGACTCACACTATCACACAAATTCACTGAGCTAGTGGACTCACACTAACACACTAACTCCCACAGCTTGCAGAAACACACATTTGCTCACAAAGCTAGCAGACTCACACTAACTCACTAACTCCCACAGCTAGCAGAAACACACATTTGTTCACAATGCTAGCAGACTCATACACTAACTCAAAACGCTAAGTTCTGCATTACCTTACAATCTGAGTCATCATTATGCATTTGATGTCCAAGAATGTTTGTGTGCATGATAGAGAGCTGCTCCAAACATAAGCATGGATATTGTACAGCACACTGTGCCTGATGGCCTTGTATGTGTCAAACAAGCCATCACATGTTGCATACTAGGGAATATCAACATGTAAGCAAACTGTGACTAGAAACAGAAAGGGCCATGAGAAATATCCTGAAGCTATCTAGAAGGAAGCAGAAACAAGCATGTCAAGGTCTACAACCAACTAGAAGTGACCCTCTGTAGAAATAAGTAGGTGGAAAAGGTGTTTATGTGACGTCCTCTGCAAAAGAAACATCTAGAATAGGAAAAACGAGTTGAATGTGTGCAGCACTATCATAATCATCACTCTTTATCATCAAATGAATGCCATAAAATACTAAAAATAACAGTAAAATAATAGTAAAGTGTGCAGTTTCACAAGATATATTGATTACAACCCAATAATTGATCAATAGCCGTAGTAAGAGCTCGCTGGGTCCTTCTTGTGATGGACCAAGCTCCCATAACATAACTGGACACAGACATGTAGATGGTTCCTGATTCTGATCTAGTGCATGCGCTTGTGCTTCTGTGCAAGATGAGATCGAAAAATTGTTTAAACAGTGGGAGAGGTTTTTTACTGCGTAAATGCTTAGTCTTGGTACAAAATAGCATAGGGTTCATTATTGACTCCTTTAATTTTAATTTTAATTTAATTTAATTGCGGGTTTCTAAAGCGCTAGAAGGAGTATCTCTGCGCTATAGACCGCTGGGGAACCCGTCCTGGCTTTCCCTGTGAGATGGTCCCTACTGGGTATCTCTAAGGTGAAACCAGGCATCCCCGGCGTATGTGGGGGGCCGTTGTGGAGATGAGGCAAGCTAATGCCCAGAGTTGTCGAGTGTGATCCCTGGTTAGAGTAGGCACCGAGGCGAGAATTATCGAGTCCGCTGACCCTGGTCCCAGACCCTGCCGCGTCGGGAATTGAACCCTGGTCCCGGGCCATCCTCTGCTCCCGGGTCTGCTGCCTCTAGCCAGTGAGCCACACCACTCCATATTGTTTCATGTCCAGTTTCATGTCCAGGGTGTGCTTCGAGAATAATGTCCTCAGATATTGTTCCATGTCCAGGGTGTGCTTCTGGAATAATGTCCTCAGATATTGTTCCATGTCCAGGGTGTGCTTTTGGAATATTGTCCTCAGATATTGTTCCGTGTCCATGGTGTGCTTCTGGAATAATGTCCTCAGATATTGTTCCATGTCCAGGGTGTGCTTCTGGAATAATGTCCTTCAGATATTGTTTCAAGTCCAGGGTGTGCTTCTGGAATAATGTCCTTCAGATATTGTTTCATATCTAGTTTCATGTCCAGGGTGTGCTTCGGGAATAATGTCCTCAGATATTGTTCCATGACCAGGGTGTGCTTCGGGAATAATGTCCTCAGATATTGTTCCATGACCAAGGTGTGATTCTGGAATATTGTCCTCAGATATTGTTCCATGTCCAGGGTGTGCTTCTGGAATATTGTCCTCAGATATTGTTCCATGTCCAGGGTGTGCTTCTGGAATAATGTCCTTCAGATATTGTTTCATGTCCAGGGTGTGCTTCAGGAATAATGTCCTCAGATATTGTTCCATGTCCAGGGTGTGCTTCTGGAATAATGTCCTTCAGATATTGTTTCAAGTCCAGGGTGTGCTTCTGGAATAATGTCCTTCAGATATTGTTTCATGTCTAGTTTCATGTCCAGGGTGTGCTTCGGGAATAATGTCCTCAGATATTGTTCCATGACCAGGGTGTGCTTCCTGTGCAGATATTTGCAAGTTACGATGGACGAGCATGCTATGTCTTGAGTTTAGAATGCAGAATGCTTCTTTGACCATGGCAGCAGTGGTACTGGTAATGTGGGTTGGCTCTGGCCAAAGATGCTCACAGTCAAGAATTTTGAGGCAGCTTCCTACGTAGCTTGCCCAGGGATTTTAGTGGATTTCCCCAGCAGGGGACGCTTCAAGCATTGCTCTCAGATAGGATTCCACGTTGCGATTAAGGTTTACGCGCTATGAGCTTAGAAATATGGAACAGGCCCATTTCCAGATACAGGCGAAGAAGAGATGTGCCAGGGCTCAGATGTAACAGTGATCTCAAGAAAGCGTGTTCCATCTTTGAAGCAGTCTGCTGTTGCTATACCTCCAGAATTCTTCATTGTAACTTGCTGCTGCCACTGATTGTTGCTTGCAAGCGTTGAGAATGAAGTTCAGTGAGCGACAGCCGCTCTTGTTCTTGAGTCTCAGTATTGTTTTGGCAGACTGCTGTAAATTGACAGCTGTCTTGTCAACATGAGCACGCCAGGATAACTTGTTGTTAAAAGAGATCCCCAGAAAGTCATAGACCTTCACAATTTCAAGTTCTTTGCCAGCAATTCCTGGTGGTTTTATCAATGGTGGAGAAAATCCCAGTGGCATTGTGTTTCTCTTTTGCTTGTTAATAAGGAGGTCTTTATGGCTGCAGTAGCTTTTGGAGCTGGCAGACCTCCTGTGCTGCTCGTTTTGTGTGCAGGATCATATTACTGCATCATCTGCAAACAGGAGGATAGCACGTTTTGTTGCCCTGCTTCAGCATGTCTGTGTCCCCCTTGAGTAAAAGTTATTCAGAGTCATTTAGGAAGGGGGAGAACAACAGTGTGGTGATTACACATCCTTGTTTCCCATAATTGTGTTCTATTTACCAGGTCGAAAGCTGATTCACGATCAATAAAGAACCAATAGAGCGAGTGCTTGAGCATCTTTGTGTATTTGGCATTTACCATAAATAGTTTTATGGCTTACTTGATGGTACTAATGCCCTTGCGGAACCCAGCCTGAGCATCTTCCACCCAGGCCTGCAGTCTGTTGAGATGGACAAGCGTAAAGATTTTCCCAGTATTATCCAAAAGCGTTATTGGCCTGTAGTTAGTTACGTGTAGCAACTTGCTTCCTTTTTGCGGAAAGGGACTATGATGGAAGAACACCAGGAACAAATTGTTATTTGATCTCAGGACCGCGTCAAATATCTTAGTCAGGGCTACAGACCAAGCCTTATAGTCTGGGCGATACATATCAACTGGTTCGCAGTCTGGGCCGGGTGCTTTATTGGCTTTCTGGCCCAAAATAGTTCTTTCTACTTCTGGGCACAAAATTTGTCAGTGGTGGGTGGATGTTACAAATGAAGAGAGCTGGTGTACACCACTGGAATATATTGTCTTATAAAGGTTTATTTAGGTCTGTGCTGGAATGTGGTTGTCCGGGGATCCTGGACCTTCTCTAAATATTCTGGTGATTTATCTCCAAATGGATTTGCTATCCTTTTCTACTGCTGCCTTGATCAGGTCTTGCAACACTTCTCGCTGGTAGTTCAGTTTCTTATCCGTGTGTAGGGCTTTGTGTTCTCTCCTTATGGCCCTAAAGGATTGCTTTTCACCTTGGGAGGCATGCCACCCATTGCACACCCATCTCAGCTTACTCTTGGCTTCTGTGCACTCTTTATATCGCACCAACTTTTGTTGGTTTCCTGCTTTTATTCCTTGGTACCCATGGTGCAGACCAGTAGGGCGTAAGTTCCTTTGAAAGTTTATTAACGTTTGTTAGTATTGCCTTGTGCTCGTCACTATCCGTGGTGTTCCATGCACTTCTTTAATGAAGTCCTATTATGCGAATAGATCTCGATGCTGGTGGCAAAGTGTTTTACGTTTTCGTGCTCAGTCAGGACTACACACTTAAATCATGGAGGGCCGTGGTCGTGCTCAGGTCTTTGGATGTTCAACAACAAATCGCAGCATTCGTTTGGAAAGAGAATGTAGTTGATCAAGCTCGATCTTCTACTACAGCCTATACCGTCTATTAAAGGCCAGCTGCAGCGTTAAAGGCCCGAGACAAAGCCGAGGGACTTTAACAAGGCAAAGAGACTTTAATAGCTGGTATAGCACAGCTACGAAGGGCTATAAGGCTGTTAGAACATTCTGCCACTAGAAGGCAGAATGTTCTAACAAATTAAACAAAGGCTTTAAGGAGCGGCAGGGGATCGACATTCCCTCAGGCTCCCTGAACCCTTTGTTCGCAGCGAGAGCTGTGAACAAAGAAGCATTAGAATGTTGGAGCTCCAGGCTTGTACCAGCCATTATAAGCCCAGAGCACTCCATTGTTTTCAATGGAGCTTCCAACATTCCAGTGTTCTACTATTCTAGAATGCAGGCGCTGCAGACTGTCTGATATTGTTTAACCATTTAAGAAGGTTAGCTGTGATCCAGTAAGAAAATCGCTGAATAATTAATTTTAAGGCTGCAAGTTGATCCTTGAACTTATTGCGTTCACTTGGATTTAAAAGTACGCCTTTAGGATGGCCAGTGTACTGCTGCATTTCCTCTGCTCTTTGTCTATGTGCGTACAGCAGATGCTCTATCTAGGGTCCGTCAAAGGAATGCAAAAGGTGACAGGTTAATCTAGCCAATTACACTTCTAGGAGAAGGGCTGAGGTGGGACAGCTGAGGCGAGCACCACACCTCCAGGCTACATTTGGCAGTTGCTTGTCTCAAATGCTTGACATGAGAAGATCAAACAATCATGTACAGCACAATGTGCCTGGATATGCAAAAGATGGGTCTTTGAGTACACCCATACAGGGCTTGAGCATGGGGTCAGGGTTCTACCTCTTCTTACACACGAGGGGGCAGATTTACAAGCCCCTTGCGCCACTTTTGCATCATTTTTAACATGGGAAAAATTACGCAAAAGTGGCGCAGGGGGCTTATAAATCTGCACCGAGGAGTGGAGCAATGCCAACTCTAGGATCTCCGCCCTGAAAACGTCAAAGTTTTGAACATGTGACAGGCGAAGTGCACCAGGTGCAGAGATTGTGCCGTGGGTTGAAGAACCAAGGGCCAGATGTAGGCAATTCCCATTTACTGATTCTAAAGTACCAAATTTAACTGATTCAGTATTTTACAATTGGTAACTGGGATGTAGATAAAGATTGGGTAAATTTTACCGAATTGGTAATAATCAGTATTACCGATTCGGTAAATACCAAATCGGTATTTACCGATTCGGTATTTACCGAATCAGTAATTCCCATTCATTCCTATGGACCTGGAGGCCCATAGGAAGGAATGGGAATTACCGATTCGGTATTTACCGAATCGGTAAATACCGATTCGGTAAATACCGAATCGGTGATAGGGGGACCATTTTCAAGGGTGGCAGGGTGTCACATTGACACCCTGTTGCACCCCTGAATAGTGCATGGGTGCACATGTGGCACACATACATGCCCTAAGGGCATGTATGTCTGCACATGACACAGTTAAAAAAGCACAAAATTGCTTTTTTTTAATGGTTTTCGATATTTACCACCAACCTTTATTTGGTGGTAAATACCAAATCCTTAACTGTGCAATGCACTAATTTGAGTGCTCCCTGCATTTCCGATTCAGTAAATTACCGATTTGGTATTTTAAGGAATCGGTAATTTACAGTTTTCTTAAATTACCGATTCGGTAAATTACCGAATCTGAAATGTAGCCACCTGCATCTCAATAGCCTAATACCGGTCGGTAACGGGCGAAATTGAGTAATTTCGTCCGTTACCGACCGGTATTAGGCTACCTACATCTGGCCCCAAGGGAGAGTTAGTGGGAAGATAATCCTATCAGAACAGAGCTAGTGTAGGTAGAAGCAGACTCAACCAGCAATTCAACCAGATCTGGAGATCCTTCCATCACAGAAGTTGCACATCACTGGGCCACGTGCGGTGACACCAATGGAAGGAAGCTCACGCAGTGTCCGTTTCTCGCTGTAGCAGAGGTGATGTAGCGATCATCATACTAAAAATCGCTCCAGATAGCATCATAATTCGGGGCTAGTCATTCAAACCATATAAGTTCACCAGAGTCCACGGTTCATAATTTCCCTCAGACGTTCCTTCAGCATGGGAAGTGGGTTTGTGCTTTTGTTTAATTTGGTTGACGAGACCCATGATTAGGTTACGGCTCAGTGTCACTGTGAGGTCTTATTTAAACTTTTTTACAAAAGAACTTGTGCAAATAGGTGGTGGTTGTGTTTCATAGGGGTCGATTCCGATCCGGTAAAAAGCGCTCCGAATCGTCGTATGGAGCATTTTTTTCAGTATGATTCGTACCCGTAACCGTCCCCGTATGAACGACGTAGTATGATCCACACCCAATGCAGCTATTCGTACGAATCGTACCAGGGACCGTACAAATAGAATTCCCGTACGAATCACCCACGGAACCCGCTGTACACGACGTTTGTACGGTTCGCGGCTGCTTTTTACGACCCGGCAAGTACGATCCGTGTTGGTTACGCTCCGTACGACCCTTTTTCTACGGGAGCTGGAAACTGCCGTAAAAGCAGAGTTCGCCCCGAAACAGGTACGGAACGGCCCCCCCTGGGTACGGCGCGTACACCCCATGATCGCAGGGGTATGCGCCGTACCCCTGTGATCACGGGGGGTACGCGCCGTACCCCTGTGATCACGGGGGGTACGCGCCGTACCCCTGTGATCACGGGAGGTACGCGCCGTACACCCAGCGTACATGGGGTATGCTTCGTACACCCAGCGTACATGGGGTACTCGTCGGGACGTACGGCGTCTGTACGAGTTGTACGGAAACGGTTCCGGATGCGAGTCGTACGGACGGTGATTTTACCGGATCGGAATCGGCCCCATAGTGTGCGCATTAAACACAACACATTCTTGTGTGGACGCACCCACAACGGACAGCATTGTGGGACAGATTTACCAAGGTTTTGCATCTTACTTGTACCATGCAAGGCGACACAGGGAGACGCAAAACCTAGAATCAGATTTTTCTTGCCACGCTCAGGCAACATGCGTGTCACTGTGTGGCTTGGTAAATTTGGTGTAACGCACGGTAACGTAAGTCGCTGCCTTGCATTACTTTACATGATGGTGGCGTTCCATGCGTGGAGGGTGGGCGTTCCCATGCATCCACCCATGGGTTTTGAAGTATTCCTAAATTTACCAACACTGGTAGACCTGGTAATGCATCAGAATTGTACGCCTCCTAGCCAGAGGTGCAACCGAGAAAAACATCTTTATTTCTCCTAGTTGTTTCCCCTTTCTAAGTGTGCTGCATTTCACAGCTCGCTTAGAATGAGGAAAATGCCTCTAAGGATTGTTTTCATGCAGGAAGGTGTGGCTCCCTGCACAAAAACAATCCTGCCTCTAACACAGGCACCCTTGCAACACAGCACAAGGATGCCGGCATTGACACTAGGCTGTACTGAGTGCGCCAGCGTAAGGAGAGAATAGGAGTGAGCCATATTTTGAAAGGCATGAACCATTCCTGCTGTCTCCCTTTCATGCAGCGCAGAGCAGCACAGCAATGTGTCAAGCTGGGTGAAACAATCAGAAATCTGGGCCTGTGTTTTATGATAGGCGCAGAGCCTGGACCGCACGCGCGGCATCCAATGGAGAGGTGCACCCGTATGGATGGGAGCGCTCCATCGCCCGCAACCCGTGTCTAGATGAGTACAAGTGATAGATAAATCTACAGGGGCCACATGTGCACTGCCTGTAAATACCACCCTTTCTCACCTCATGTGGGGATCAGGGCATCATCATGATGGGCTGTGCTGTCTGAGCATAGAGCTGAACACCTGTTTCATGTGCCTGTAGCGCATAAAGTGAATACATTTAAACCGATATTTCTCTGAGCTGGTGCTTTATTTTCAGATAGTACAGCTCAAAAAAAGTGAGCAGGGTTTGCCACATTCTGAGCTGCACTGTTCGAAAATAAAACACTAACTCAGAAATATGAGGTTGAACAGGCCTTTAAGTGTGCTGGGTCTCTGCTGAACCGACACTGAAACAAGTCTCCATCGGGCCCTGTATTCATGTCCTAAAACTTAATGGCAAAAAACACTAATTGATTTTTGACCAAATAATGTAAAAAAGCATTTAGGCAATCCATTTCAGCGATTTGGTTTCTGTTTATATTTCACGTTTTTCACGTTTTACTTAAGATTACATTCCCTGATAGTGCTAGGTATTTCTCTTTTCTGTTTAGCATATTACACCTCTATACCATATACTTTAAACGGAATCACTTCCATGTATTTATATCGTGCCACAACTAAGTGCTGTAAAGTTGAGGCTGATGGCAGCGCGAGTTTCTTACAATGTCTGTTAGTATAGCAAAAAGGTGTCCAAAATACATGGTCATCCAATCCTTGGCCTCTCTGCAGACAGCAAAGAGCAATGGTCATGTATTTCATTTCCAATTATGATTGTGTACAAATGTGTGGCAAGGAGGTACACTGCTGTCAAAATATTGACAAGACAAAAGAAAATACAGTGTTTATACTATAGGTGAGTGGGTGCATTGTGTATTTGGGGGGTGGTGAAGTGAAAGAGATGCGTGGAAGTGAATTCAGGTGAGTGAACTGACAGTGCTAAAGAGAAAAGAAGAGGCGTGTGACATGCAGATGGAGACATGGAGAGATGAAGGATGTACGTGTCTAACATAGCGTGAAACTAACAGGAGTGACTGAGATATTTTTCTCGGTTACACCTCTGGTCAGGAGGCGTACAATTCTTTCAAGTATTCCCTGGAACATGGTCGAGCCTACTCTGACCTTCAGGAGTCAGGGTGAACCCGATGATGAAGCATGACACTATTAGAGTGTGTGAGGGTTATTAAAAAATAGGAACCCTGTCCTTCCCTGCCTTTAGGAACGCGGAGCTCCACCTGAAGATATTAATGCCCTGTATGTTAGACATAATACGAGGTGGGATACCTTTTTGTTTATATGTAGTAGTCTGGGAGGACGTATACCTCCTGTATCTCTTCCATAAGGCACAAGAATCTCTCTACCCTCCTGACTTGAGAAAGGGATCACCTACCCCTTTCCCAGGTCTTATATATATCAGCATTTCCAGATTTACCATTATTGGTAGACCTAGAAATGTGTCTAAATGCTATGCTTCTCCAGGTGAGGCTTAACAAGGAGAACATTTTTTATTTCTGGATTGTTTTTATGCAGGAAGGTGCAGAAAAAAAAATCCTGCCTACAACGAAGGCACCCTTGCAACACAAGGCAATAGTACCCGCGATGAAGGTAGGCAGACAAAAATGTACCAATGCTCTGTAGAATGGTAAATACGGTGCATTCCTGCCCTTTCCCTTAGCGCAGCAATGTCTTGCTGCATTTCGCTGCGTAAAAGAATGATAAATCAGGCCCTTAGTTTACACCCTTAAATACATTGGCCGCCCCCCCTTAATTCCTTGAGTGCTCATGACGAGCTGAGCTCGTCATGACCGCGCCCGTTACATGGAACGCCCGCATGCTGGGCTGATTCCCCTGCTGTGCTGAGCGTTCCATTGGAACGGGCGTGGTCATGACGAGCTCAGCTCGTCATGAGCACCGGAGCGCCGTAGCACATGACAAGCTGAGCTCGTGATGAGCCCCCCCAGCACAGCGGGGGAAACAGCCCCGCACGGAAGGGGTTAAAGACCTCGCCCCCCCACACACACTTTTTCATCCCACTTAAAGCCCTGGGGATAAAAGATTTCACTTTCCATGCTGCAGATGCATAAAGCATTGGCTCAAAGCTGTGCCGGTAAAGTCCATCATGATACGGTCCATGCATGTGAGCACGCAGTTTTCCTTGCGCACGCGCAGTGACTGCTTTGATCACACCAGCTGATGACACCTCCTAATGGGCTCCGAAGGGTACAGGTTATCGTGCAGTGATGCGTACACTGAGCACTCTGCTTCCTCTGTTTACATGCTTGATGCACGTCCCTTGTCTGTTTGCGGTGACTGACTGTCCTCTGAACTCCATCACTTGCTCTTGTACTGACGCATGTTTACACTGCCAGAAAGTGCTCTGGGGAAGCCGCGAGGCGACATGTTTGTATGTACAACGCACTTTAACAATCTCACTGCACCACGTGTGTGTCCTCTCTGCAAACAAGGGCCCAGACAACAGTCTCTAAACACTCCAGTGTTTCCTTCACTTGTTGACATGCAGGCCACGGGATTCACACAGACTCTGATGCACCCTGTTCACTTGCATTTTGAAACTAACACCACAGTGATCCTTGCAGAGAATATATGGGGCAATTACTTATGTCAAAGGCATTGGTTTCTCGTTCTTGGTATCTGCACCAAGTCAGGCTTTTCAGTCTAACAAATGCAGCTTCAAACTCAAGCAAAACAAGCATTTGCAATGCAATAGGTCTCGCATTTGCGAGAGTTTGAGCTATTGGGATTGTAAATGACAATGCATTTTATTTGTGTGTTTTGAAAACCTGAAAGCGGTAGCAAATACACACTTTTTACTTATAGCCTTTGCTTACGAGAAGCAAGGCTGGCAGTAACGGCGCCTCTTTTACTGCCAGCCTTGCTTCTCGTAAGAAAGGACTATAAGTATAAAGTGCATGTTTACACACCACGTGTAGGTTTTCAAAACACATAAATAAAATGCATTGTCATTTACAATGCCAATTGCTCCTACTCTCGCAAATGTGAGATGTATTGCAGTGCAAATGCTCCTTTCCGTCTACTGTAAAGCAGAGTAGAGTGCATGTACCAACAGCCTGGACAGCTGACTCAGCGGTAGATGTGGTTTAAAGCTTCCTTGCTCGTAGGGGTTTACTACAATTTCCTGTGCAGAAGTATGGATTTTGGCAGAAGTATGGATTTTGTCATGTGTGTGTCCTCTCTGCAAACAAGGGCCCAGACAAAAGTCTCTAATCACCCCAGTTTTTCCTTCACTTGTTGACATACAGGCCACGGGATTCACACAGACTCTGATGCACCCTGTTCATTTGCATTTTGAAACTGTACCTGTGAACCCAGCTGTGTTTCAGCAATTTAATAAAAACAGCACAACCAGTAGAACTGAACATCATCTCTCTCTAACATTTCCGAAATGACAGCAAATACTGGGGCATATTATCAAGAAACGGCGTTAACATTATCGCCGCTTTAGCGGCAGAAAACTGCGCGAAACCGGCGATAAAGGGCTTGTTAATACGCCCTTGTGAATTCTGGTGCGAACATGGGCTTCTATGGGAATTCTCTACGGCGTATTATCAAGCCCATTATCGCCGCTTTAGCGGCAGTTTTGTGCCGCTAAAGCGGCGATAATGTTAACGCAGTGCTTGATAATATGCCTCACTGTTCTTTAAAAACAGGAGGGAAGAAAAGGGGACTATTAAAGAAAGATTCCTCAAGGTCACTAGTGCAACAAACACCTTTTTTGAGAGGATACTACACCACAGAAAAGAGCCATAGCTGTGAGAACAGAAATTTTACGGGCAGAGGCGGACCTTTTACTCAGCATGCTAGCTCGTAGTCCTGTAAAGTTGGAGCCCAGGGCTGGACTGGCTGTAGCGGGCACTAGGCACTCTCCCGGTGGGCCGCCAAACTGGGGGCCGGTTCTGGGCCCCTGAAGGCCGTTTTTGTTACTGGGGGCCAGCAATGTAACAAAATTGGCCGAAACTGGTACTAACTAACAACTCAGCGTCACCTCCCTCTCCCCCTCCTGGGGGCTGGCCGACCAGTTTGCCAGGGCCTGTTTCGCTTCCCAGTCTGGTCCTGTTGGAGGCAGGTTCACTATGACTGTTGAGGCATCTGTCCATGATGTTAAACAATGAGACAGTCCTCGGCCTGTTTTTTCTTCGCCAGTGTAATGTACGGGACATGCTCCGAAAGTAAAGTAACTAACTTGGGGGTATATTATCAAGGGACTTATCTCCGCTTTTTTGGCTTTAAAAGCCAAAAAAGCGAAGATAATGGGGCATATTATCAAGGACAGGCGATACATTATCGCCGCTTTTATCGGCAGGAAACTGCCGATAAAGCGGCGATAATGGCCTTGATAATATGCTCTATGAATTCCAATCGAAGCCCATGTTAGGTGTGAACAAATTGGTTATATGCTTTTATTGAAATGTGTAGTTATCAAATCTCCGCAACTTCCGCTAGCGGAGCGTAATTCATTGCCCTGGCTTAATTTTAATAGGGCCAGAACACAGAGAGTGGTGCTGCCTCTTCCGTGAAAGAGGAGCACACCTGAACCCGATGCGGCAGGCACAGTAGTAAGGAGGAGAAGACAGTGCTTGAGTTCGCACTAAATAAAACTGCAAAACAAATAAAAAATTAGCCAACATTTTGCTACACTAGAGTATTAGCTCCAGTCACTGCAGTCCACATTCAAGGGAGCATATGTACAGGAAAGGGGGAGGGGAAAAGGTAAAATGTCCGAGCTAGGGTCCGACTTTTCCCAGACTGGCAGTGATATCTACAACACGGATCAAGGCGTTGGTCTCCATAGCAACTGTTGTCATTCACCATCAAAAGTACCTCCCTTCAGCTCAGGCACACGTTCATGCCATCACAAATATCTTCTAACCATCTCGGAATGTATCCGGTTTGATTTGGTAGCGCAAATGTTTAAATATTTATGTACAACATCGTTATCTAAAAAACATTTCACAAAAAATTATTTTGTGTTTTAACATTGAAATTTACCATTATTAAAACGATTCATAATAGTGCGTTTGTCTACAGCTATGACATTTTAAGAACAGTTGCATATTTTCTAAATGTTTTAGAGTGCTATATGAAACTGGTACTAACATTGGTAAAGATTCTAAGACAACATGGCGCCTGGAAT
Source organism: Lissotriton helveticus (assembly GCF_964261635.1). NCBI lineage: Eukaryota > Metazoa > Chordata > Amphibia > Caudata > Salamandridae > Lissotriton > Lissotriton helveticus. The sequence goes on along the minus strand of NC_136057.1, from coordinate 166,045,432 downwards.
CCAGAACGTTGGTTAACGCACAGCTAGAGAACAGCGTCCATCTTAGGTGCGGGAGAACGCGTCTTCCTTGAAAACACGAAAGTGGCAGGGTCTAGAAGGTCTACCTTTAAGCAGGACAAGAGCTTTGAGAGGTGTTCTTGTGGGGGTTTCCTTTCGATAGAACCCCATCTGTCATCCCATTTTTTAAAGTTTTTCTGTGACCGGGTCTTCATATAGCCTCTCCACTCTTGCACCTCAGGACCAATGTATCCACTCCAGTGATTGACAACGTTTCTCAGTTCAGGCGGTAAGAGGGCACCTTGACTTCAACATTCCTACTGTGTGTGCGGGTCATACTTCAGGAAGAGATGAGTGCAGAAAGAAGCAGCTGAAGCAGCGCACGTCGTGCCTGCGCATAGAGAAACTCATTAAAGAAAAGAGTGCTCCCAGACTTAAAAACATGTACCGTGCAACAACCAATGTAAAGGGGGCAGTCGCCATGGGAGGTTGCAATTGAAGACAAGGCGGTCCTTAGGAGGGACAAGCCTTCTAAGGAATCAGAAGCCAGCATTTACGAAGGACAATGACACAAGCCAATGACAAATATGGGTGGAGAGTGGGCAGGGCTTCTACTCCATACTCCAGGACATTAAGTCTCACAGAGCAGCGTATGCGCGCTGACTCAGGCTCGACCTAAAAGGGGTTTACTGCAAGTAAATACTCACTTATAAGAAGAACTCTCATTGGGGGTCCTGATCTCTGACCTCTGCCATGTGTAGCTTTGGGAAAGAAGGATTAGTCATCCATCTCATATTGCTTTGAAATTAAGTGTATCATTAAGTGTATCATGGATGTATAATTCCCTCTAACTACTGCCTACATCTTGGAGACAAGAGCAAGCGCTTTCATACGTTTTTAGGTCTGACCTATAGACAGGTTTAGCTGTCTGGTCAGAGCTCATGAGCTAACACAGCACACACATATACAATACACAACATACACACACAGAAAGAAACAACCTTTTGGTCACTTCCTTTCAGCCATTGTCTACCACCATTCAGAAGGCGCTTGGCATTGGCTAACAGGGCTGTGGCTGTCCATCATTATTGTTATCCATTGATAGTATTTTGTGGATTTTAACACTTTTACAAAGCAGTGCACACAGGTATTTGATTTAATTCCTTAACATTCATATGGTTTTGCTCTTTTTTTAGGAGACTCTCCACCCTCCACACTCAATCTCGCTGCAAGCTCACACTCTCTGACGTCCAGTATATATATATTTTTTTTGTTGAGGTCGCGGAAGTTGCAAAGTGCTTCGGGTCTGCCACTCACATTATTTTCAAACACTCCTCTGTGCTTTATTTTAGTTTAGCATTCTGACTTGGCTATAGGCTGCTGGAATGTTAAAGTAAAAACTGATGTCACTGAATCATGATACATGCATACACATGTGTGTACTAGGCCCAGGTGAAATTAAATTACTCCGGGATAAAACAGAGGCTAGGCTGCAAGTCGTATTGAGTATGCTTGATGCTTTAGATATTGCTTTTTAACCTTTTGTCTGGGGGGAACTTAGGGCCATATTACCAAGGCGAATTGTGCCGAGAAAGCGGCGATACTTCTAGCGCCCTATTAACAAGGCATGCAAACGCCTGCCTTAAGCCCACTGTGCATGTCAGCGAGAAACACCGCTAATGACATGCAAAGTGGGCGTTCCCACGTCCAACCATATGTAAAATGTGGATGGAGGTGGTAACACCCTATTACCAAGGCAGGCGTTGGGAGAAGGAGACCTGCGATAAACTCATTTATCGCAGGTCTCCCAACGCCTGCTCTGATCATGTGTTAAGCATTGATTATATGGGGGTGTGGATCATAAAGCTGAATCCACCCCCCCATATTATCAAGGTACACATTAGCGTGTGACAACAATGCTTGTTTTCACGTGCTAATGTTCCCTATCGCCGGCTATCGCCGGATTTAATATCGCCTACGTGTTGCGCGTTGATAATGACTCACTAACACGGCGATAAAATCCGGCGATAGCCGGCGATAGGGAAATGTGGGATGTGCGTTTTTTAACGCACATCTTGGTAATATGGCCCTTAATATTATTGTAGAAGTCACTTTGAATTTGTTCACTGCTCATATAACTCGCAGAGCTCTTGTGTTAAAGACACTCTCTCTGAGTGTCTTTTTTAACCGTTGTTCATTTGCACATCACACTTTGCTCCCTCTCATCTTCAGGGAGGAGAAAGTCCCATTTGGGCTGCCATTTTGGTACTACAGCGCTCTAGTGGTTGCAGGCACCATTACTTAATGGGCCTTCCACCGCGGACGCGCAGCAGAGAAAACAGAGGCAAGGCTGCATGTCGTATCGAGTATGTTTGCTAAAGTTCTGACTGTACTGTTTTTAAGTTTAAAGTTTTAAAAATTGCTTTTTAATCTTTTGTCTGGTAGTGAACTGAAGATTATTGTTGAAGTCAGTTTGAAGATGAACACTACTCATATAACTCGCGGAGTTCATGTGCTAAAGACACTCTGGGGCTGATTACAATGTCAGTCAGAAACTCTTCCGACCAACCAGAGGCCTGCAGGTGAAGGCGAGCCAGCCACAGGCCCCCAAAGTCATATTCTGATTGCCATTTGATGTCAGGCAGACCAATTCGGAACGGTTGTCAGAATCAGAAATTCTAATTGCTCAGTCAGAAACCGTGTCCATAGAGCTGTACGATTCGGCTCCGAATGACTCGGGCTGTTTGAATGACAATCAGCACCGAATCGGACAGCCCGAACGGTTTCCTGACATGGTAATGTATTTGATTCGGTCGGAAACATAGGTTCCAAATTGGCCCTACTGTCTAATTATCTATTTTTAACCGTTGTTCATTTACACATTGCACTTTGCTCCCCCTCCCCTTCTGGGAGAAGGAAGGCCCGTTCAGGGTCGCCATCTTGATGCTGCTGCTCTCTACTGGTAGCTGGAATCACTACTTAAGGAGCCTCTCACCAAGGATGCGCCGCAGGCGCACCAAAAGCACACTAAAGGCAAGCCCGTCTGCGCCCGTCCCAGTCCGGAAAGCAGCCAGCCCCAGCCATGCTGCTCAATCATCTACAGGTATTCCCTGGTCATTAGACATCCTAAAAACCCTTAACACCAGTGAGAAATGTGATTGCAAGCTGGCACCTTGTAAAATTAAAGTTCTTTAACGTGCCTTAAATGTAGAACTGAACTGAAATGTTCTCAAACTAAACAGAACCAATAAGTGACCAGAAAGAATTGGTTATCAAAAAATATATAATATTTTATTTATTTTTATTCAAAAGAGGTTTTTAAATATTTTCTCTTTTGGATTGATGAAAAAGGAAATAATTTATCATAACATCAATAATGAATTTGGTGTATGTACAATTAGCCATAAGTATATTGCTGAATTATGTATTGAGCTCTATGTTTTGAATGTAATTGTTTGTATTAATTTATGTCCAATAGTACAACATCATGTTTGATACATTTTTATGATGCATCATTAGGCCATGTATGAATAGATTAATAAGTGTAAACAAGTAATATCCTTATACCTAAACTGTGTTACATACATAGGCAAAGAGAAAAATTGTACATACACCAAATTCATTATTGATGTTATAATTATTTCCTTTGTCACCAATCCAAAAGAGAAAATATTTTAAAACTTTTTTTGCATAAAATATAAATAAAATATTATACATTTTTTGATAACCAATTCTTTCTGGTCAGTTATTGGTTCTGTTTAGCTTAGGTACACCCTTTTACTCATTTCCTAAATGTTTATTCTAATAATTTCACCCTGATTTTGGAAATTTATTCAGGGGTACCCCAATTTCCACACATAATTTAAAAATGTTCTGATGTCAGATCTACGACAGATGGTAATACATCAGTAAATAAAGGGTTAAAGGGGGGCTCATTAATGCCAGTTCTTTTTGTTAACATACCCAAGACATAAAAGATGATTTCTGAATTACAGCTTGATTTTCTCTTCATCGCGGTATCATGGCTAAGGCATGGTGTAACCCGACATTGTATTAGCCCTCCCTCCTAACTACAACATCTGTAGACCAGATAGAAATGAAACAGAAGGAGGGGGGCTCGTATTTATATATCGTGACTCTCTGAGGTTTCCTCCCTTACAGGAGGGAAAGTCTGGGCTTTTGCTTTAGACTCAATTGCTCTGCCTCCTTTGCAGGAGTCTTGATTTATCCTCCCCCCGGGCAGCCCAGCCTTGAATTTCTAGAAACTCTAGGAGAAACACTGGGCCACCTTACATTTCGGTACTCAAACATTACTCTTCTAGGAGATTCTAATCTCCATTTTGAATGCCGAAAAGAACCAGGAGTAGCTATTTTTTTTTTTATTACAGAAACCTGGCCAGGTATACTCTCGATGGGGTATGTTCCAACTTTACCTCATTGACAGTTAGTACTCCAGTCCCTCAAGTCTGGTCAGACCATATGTTAATCCCATTTAATATTAACCTCTGTTGTACAAATTACCATCTGATCCAAAATTTAATCTCACTACCAAGACACAAACGGGCTAAGATGATAGCGAATCCAGAGCTGCCCCTGACTGCACAAGCATCTATACCTACCCTATCAGGAAATACTATAGATGATACTCAACATTTTAATGACGGGATCACTTCGATCAGCAATGATATAGCTCCCATAGGGCAAATTTCGAACAAACGTGAGCCCCAAACCTCAACCCCATGGTATTCGCCCACACTAGTAGAGCTACGTCTACAGTGCAAACAAATGGAACCAAAATGGAGAAGAGCCTACCAAATCAAAGAATCAAACATCTTCAAAATGAGCAGGAAAAATGATCATTTACAAAACAAGCTAGCAAAAAAAGAGTACTTTTCTATAAAATAAAAAAATCAGATGCCCATTATGAGCAGAAAACTATTTTTTGCAATTATAAATCTTTTACTAACCCAAAAATCTTAGCCAAGGAAATTCCACAGTCACAGATGCTATGTGATCAGAATTCTTTTTTTTAACAAAAAATTCTTATCTTTCAAAAATAATGCAGCACTTTAAGCATGCAACCTCTTGATTTAGAGCCTGATCCAACCTACTCAAGACCATCTCTCCTTGTTTTTGATAGGAACTCACTGGATCAGTCACGTCAAGCTATTGTCGCTTGTAAATCAGATCACCCTTTGACAAATGTCCTCCCACTGTACTTCACAAGATCACAGATATTGTTAACCCAGTTATTAATAATATAAGAAATTCATCTTCAGCCACAGCCACAGTCCCTGTAGAATGGAAATTGGCAGTGGTTAAAACACTCCCAAAAAAATAAGTTGTGGATCCCACCATGCTCACTAACTTTGCACCATTTCTCTATTACCCACTCAGGGGAAAATTGAAGTATGACTGGTCAATACTCAGCTCACTGACTTTCTTAGTGGAAGCCACGATATTGCACCCCCATCAACCCGGCTTCCGTCCTAAGCACTCAACCAAATCTGCAATACTGCAAATGGTAGACACATTGGGCCCGATTCACAGAATTAACTTAAGACTCAATCCTAAACTTACTACTATTTTGGTATTCACAGAATGCACTTACTACTTTTGGCATTCACAGAATGAACTTACTACTTTTGGTATTCACAGAAGTTAGGATTTTGTCTTAAGTTTGTCTTAAGACAAACTTAATACAGACTTAAGACAGACTTAAGACAGACTTAAGACAAAATCCTAACTTCTGTGAATACCAAAAGTAGTAAGTTTATTCTGTGAATGCCAAAAGTAGTAAGTGCATTCTGTGAATACCAAAATAGTAGTAAGTTTAGGATTGAGTCTTAAGTTCATTCTGTGAATCGGGCCCATTGAAACTAACCTTAGATAAAGGCAAAAATGTTGTACTGATCTTATTAGATCTGTCGGCCGCTTTTGATACCATTTCACATGATATTCTTTTATCTCGAATAAAACGCTGCAGCATTTCTCACACTGCCTTAGCCTGGAAAATTTTCTTACCAACCGCAGACAAACAGTGGCCTTAGGACCATTTCCATGAGGCCCCACTAATGTCGCTAATATCCTCATTCAATATCGAAACAACTTCCTATGCAGATGACAGACAACGGATCTTGGTCTCAGACAAAGAGTCCAATGAATCAGAGATCAATTTTAAGCAATGTCTTCCAGAAGTCATCAGTTGGACGAGACTCAACCTTAAATGCAACACAGGCAAGACTGAGATAATGCTTAGAGGCAAGGATAATCCCTTCAAACCTATCAAATCGTGGCCAGACGGTGCCCTGGCTTCACCTAATATAGTGGATGTAGTGAAGAATCTTGGGGTAAAATTCGATGCCTTCCTTTTGTTTCGGCCACAAGCCCTTGCAGTGTTCGGGATGTGTTTCAATCTTATTAAAACACTTAAAAATATGTTGACCTCATTCCCTTCTCTGCAAGAAAGACAGTTGCAGTAGTACTCATTCTGTCAAGATTAGACTATTGCAACAGCCTGTTTGCAGGAGTTAACAAACAAGTACTAAAAATGCTGCAGGAGGTACAACACGCAGTGGCCCGTTTGGTGCTGAAATTGCCCCATCGATCTTCTGACTCGGCAGCCCACAAAAACTTCATTGGCTGCCCATCCAAAAAAGAATTTTGTTTAAACTTCTGTTAATCTCCTTCAGAGCTTTTAGATGCTCAGGAGCCAAATACTTACCGGCCAGATTCACCCTGTATATTACTGTTAGGACCCTTAGATCTTCCTTGGCGAACCTACTAAAACACCCTACCTTTAGGTACAAGACCATAGGAGGAAAATCGCTGGCAGTCCAAGGAACCAGAGCAGAGTACCTCATGCCTACACAGTTGTGGCTAATGGAATCAGAGATTTTTGGGTCCACTGACACATTCTGTTCCTCACTTTTATAAATTGAGATACATTACAGGTTTGTCTATCTCCCTCTGTTTATTGCAGCACAGCGCCAGGATGCTCCTTTCGGAGTGGAAGTTGCGCTCTACAAATACCCAAATCAAATCAAACCAATCAATCATTTCTGTAAGTTTGGACATTATCAATTATGCTTGTTCTACAAAATTCCTGAAATTATAGCATTATGCCACGTTGTGTAATTACACACCATTCGTAGTAAAATTTGACTGTGAGTACACAGGAATAACAAGAACAGTAGAACTCACATGGCTGTTGCTTGTGTCATTTGTGGATTTTTTGTGCTATTTTTAATGCAAAATGTGTCCCTGAGTCAAAGATTGACGCGAGGGTGCATTTCATTCTAAAACACAGTACTAAATGATGGATTAGCATTATGTATAATTTGTTCTGAAATTTTGCATAATCATGCAAAAGCAAATTACACAAATTTGATACACCATCTGAGTGCAAATGATGGTCATTCTGAAATGGTTTACAGTACTGCTGCTTATAAGGTGCTATGGGCAAATAACCCTATGCTAACCATCGTCTTATACCCAAGCTAGCAGTAACTTGTTTACCAATGTAGTGTGGTAAGAGTCTCACCTGCTTTTTAAAAATCCCTTTTACAAAATAATTGGAATGTGTAAAGTAACATCACCTATCGGCTGACCACATTTTGATGCTTTTTTATCTATACACTGTTTTATTATGCTGTTGGCACTTTAAGGGATTTGAATGTCTAAATAAAGTATCAGTCATGCAGCTGCCATGTCACACATATGTTACAATGTATCGATGTTTATGCATCGCAGTACATCAGTGCATTTGAGCTGTGACACATACAAACCCAGAGGTTGGCACTCGCCTTCTAAAGGCAGGCTTTACCAATGCTTGTTATCTTCTATAATAGTATGTAAACTCCAGCTTGCAATCCAGGTCCCATGGGAGTGATAAGAGCTTCCATTCTTCTCCGAACCCAGTGCCAACCTTACAACAAAAAGATACAAGTTATAAGCAGACCCAAAGACAAGAGAGGAGATCTGCTCTGCAGGAGTGTTGACATCTAAAGACAAGAGATGGCTTTTAGTCTACCTCTGGAATGAAGGTTGCACCTCGCACACGCTGTGGACGTCTGCGGTGTGTTAGCACTCTTGGCTGCTTGTTGGGTATATGGGTTGGAATCCGTCTCTCTGGATCCTTGAAATTCGTAACTCGAGCACAAGTTAATGCCTGTGAACATAGTCAATGGGGAGGTGGACAACTCATCTGCTGGGGGGCTGGACACCTCATCTCCCGGAGGGCTGGACACCTCATCTCCCGGAGGGCTGGACACCTCATCTGCTGGAGGGCTGGACACCTCATCTCCTGGAGGGCTGGACACCTCATCTCCCGGAGGGCTGGACACCTCATCTTCTGGAGGGCTGGACACCTCATCTGCTGGAGGGCTGGACACCTCATCTGCTGGAGGGCTGGACACCTCATCTCCCGGAGGGCTAGACACCTCATCTGCTGGAGGGCTGGACACCTCATCTCCCGGAGGGCTGGACACCTCATCTCCTGGAGGGCTGGACACCTCATTTCCCGGAGGGCTGGACACCTCATCTCCTGGAGGGCTGGACGCCTCATCTCCCAGAGGGATGGACACCTCTTCTGCTGGAGGGCTGGATACCTCATCTCCCGGAGGGCTGGATACCTCATCTCCCGGAGGGTTGGACACCTCATCTCCTGGAGGGCTGGACATCTCATTTCCCGGAGGGCTGGACACCTCATCTGCTGGAGGGCTGGACACCTCATCTCCCGGAGGGCTGGACACCTCATCTGCTGGAGGGCTGGACACCTCATCTTCTGGAGGGCTGGACACCTCATCTGCTGGAGGGCTGGACACCTCATCTGCTGGAGGGCTGGACACCTCATCTCCCGGAGGGCTAGACACCTCATCTGCTGGAGGGCTGGACACCTCATCTCCCGGAGGGCTGGACACCTCATCTCCTGGAGGGCTGGACGCCTCATCTCCCAGAGGGATGGACACCTCTTCTGCTGGAGGGCTGGATACCTCATCTCCCGGAGGGCTGGATACCTCATCTCCCGGAGGGTTGGACACCTCATCTCCTGGAGGGCTGGACATCTCATTTCCCGGAGGGCTGGACACCTCATCTGCTGGAGGGCTGGACACCTCATCTCCCGGAGGGCTGGACACCTCATCTGCTGGAGGGTTGGACACCTCATCTCCTGGAGGGTTGGACACCTCATTTCCCGGAGGGCTGGACACCTCATCTGCTGGAGGGCTGGACACCTCATTTCCCGGAGGGCTGGACACCTCATCTGCTGGAGGGTTGGACACCTCATCTCCCGGAGGGCTGGACACCTCATCTCCTGGAGGGCTGGACACCTCATTTCCCGGAGGGCTGGACACCTCATCTGCTGGAGGGCTGGACACCTCATCTCCCGGAGGGCTGGACACCTCATCTGCTGGAGGGTTGGACACCTCATCTCCTGGAGGGTTGACACCTCATCTCCTGGAGGGCTGGACACCTCTTCTCCTGGAGGGCTGGACACCTCATCTACCGGAGGGCTGGACACCTCATCTCCCGGAGGGCTGGACACCTCATCTGCTGGAGGGCTAGACACATCATCTCCTGGAGGGCTGGACACCTCATCTCCTGAAGGGCTGGACACATCATCTCCTGGAGGGCTGGACAGCTCATCTCCTGGAGGGTTGACACCTCATCTCCTGGAGGGCTGGACACCTCTTCTCCTGGAGGGCTGGACACCTCATCTCCTGGAGGGCTAGACACATCATCTCCTGGAGGGCTGGACACCTCATCTCCCGGAGGGCTGGATACCTCATCTCCCGGAGGGTTGGACACCTCATCTCCTGGAGGGTTGACACCTCATCTCCTGGAGGGCTGGACACCTCTTCTCCTGAAGGGCTGGACACATCATCGCCTGGAGGGCTGGACAGCTCATCTCCTGGAGGGCTGGATACCTCATCTCCCGGAGGGCTGGACACCTCATCTCCTGGAGGGTTGGACACCTCATCTCCTGGAGGGTTGACACCTCATCTCCTGGAGGGCTGGACACCTCATCTGCTGGAGGGCTGGACACCTCATCTCCCGGAGGGCTGGACACCTCATCTCCTGGAGGGTTGACACCTCATCTCCTGGAGGGCTGGACACCTCTTCTCCTGGAGGGCTGGACACCTCATCTACCGGAGGGCTGGACACCTCATCTCCCGGAGGGCTGGACACCTCATCTGCTGGAGGGCTGGACAACTCATCTGCTGGAGGGCTGGACACCTCATCTCCTGAAGGGCTAGACACATCATCTCCTGGAGGGCTGGACACCTCATCTCCTGAAGGGCTGGACACATCATCTCCTGGAGGGCTGGACAGCTCATCTCCTGGAGGGCTAGACACATCATCTCCTGGAGGGCTGGACACATCATCTCCTGGAGGGCTGGACACATCATCTCCCGGAGGGCTGGACAACTCATCTGCTGGAGGGCTGGACACCTCATCTCCTGAAGGGCTAGACACATCATCTCCTGGAGGGCTGGACACCTCATCTCCTGGAGGGCTAGACACATCATCTCCTGGAGGGCTGGACACATCATCTCCTGGAGGGCTGGACACCTCATCTCCCGGAGGGCTGGACACCTCATCTCCCGGAGGGCTGGACACATCATCTCCTGGAGGGCTGGACACATCATCTCCTGGAGGGCTGGACAGCTCATCTCCTGGAGGGCTGGCAGCTCATCTCCTGGACGGCTGGACACCTCATCTCCTGACCATCACAGGTCTTCCAATGACTTCAGATTTCCTTCCCAGCAACAGAAGCAGATTTGAAGAACATCCTGTTCTTTGAAGAATGAACGCACACCCCAGCACCTTGCCCCAGGAATATGTTGAATTACTCACTAGGCGCCAGGGAGTTTCATGAGAGTGTAAAGAAGTCAGCACTGTCCCCATCCTTCGAGATGCATCTTTAGACTCCGATATCCGGGACTGGCCTATTGCAGGAAAGAATAGTTGAATCTCAGACCTAAAACTTTTTAGGTTTTCACGGCCGGCTTGATGCATCTCAGACAGAATGTAGTCTGCTTCACTGGAACGAGGCGTGCTTCTTGAGGGACGCTTTGAGGCGCTTCAGCTGAAGCTTATACAGAGCTTAGAATACGAGGAGCCAAGACGAGAGGCAAGGAGGATAAGGCCGTCCTGCATAGGGGCTGCTTCGGGAGTAGACTGAAGAGCAGGTGTGCAGGAAGTGTTGGCGTGCAGCTGTGTAGGGAGGACAGGGGTGCAGGTTTGCAGGGAGTGCAAGAGGGCAGAAAGTGCAGGTGTGTGTGAAGTGTAGGTGTGCAGTGGTGAAGCTGTGCAGCGGCGCCAGTGTTCAGGAAGTGCAGGCATTCCGGAAGTGTAGGTGTTCAGGGGTGCAGGTATGCAGGAAGTGCATTAGTACAGGACGTGCAGATGTGAATAAAGTGTAGGTGTGCAGGTATCCTGGAAGTTCTGATGTGCAGGTGTGTAGTAAGTGCAGGGGTGCAGGTGTGTAGGAGGTGCGGGTGTGCAGGGGTGCAGGTGTGCAGGAAGTTCGGGGCTGAAGGGGTGCAGGTTTGTAGGAAGTGCAGGAATGCAGGTGGCCAGGAAATTGTGGTGTGCATGGGCCCGATTCACAGAATGAACTTAAGACTCAATCCTAAACTTACTACTATTTTAGTATTCACAGAATGCACTTACTACTTTTGGTATTCACAGAAGTTAGGATTTTGTCTTAAGTTTGTCTTAAGACAAACTTAAGACAGACTTAAGACAAAATCCTAACTTCTGTGAATACCAAAAGTAGTACGTTCATTCTGTGAATGCCAAAAGTAGTAAGTACATTCTGTGAATACCAAAATAGTAGTAAGTTTAGGATTGAGTCTTAAGTTCATTCTGTGAATCGGGCCCCATGTGTGCAGGAAGTGCAGGTGTGTAAGTGTGAAGAAAGTGCAAATGCGCAGGTGGCATTCAGTTTCTCTGAGTGTTGCTGTAATGTCATCCTAGAAGATGGTATGTAATGTGATGCGTTCTAGGAGCGTTTGTTAACTACTTGCATTCTCTAGAACTGCTTCAGGGCATCCGGCTGAGGGGCCCCTGGAGAAAGTGTAATCAGTAACATAGTGAAGCATCCCCCCCCCTCCCCCCCCACCCCCACACACCTAGTGTAGTGGATCTGGTAGGCCGGCTGACTAACCTATGAAAGAAACTTTCTAATTGCAGCTGACTACAATGAAGATTTATGAGGGCTCACAGGGTGAAGGCAAGGTCCCCATATCAGGGTGAAGAGGGGGCCTTATATGGTATCGGGCACACCCCACTCTCCGGTGGACCTCGATTACAAAGGCACTCTATAGTGCAATAACCCTTCAAGGGCCCTACCGCCCTAACGGTGTCTGCATCACTGCAGATAGTTGAACCCAGTCCTATTCTCTGGTCTCCAGCTTGCTATTGTGCTTAGGGACATCTTAAGGATTATGGGGGGCCCTGGGTCAAACAAATTTCAGGGGCCCCTGTCCGGAACAGCTTTGAATATGAATATATGCTCTGGTTTCCACTCTTTCATGCCCTCTCTTGGCCAGGTCACTGACACTGCATGGTACACTCTTCCAAATCCTAAATGTGTTTACATCCAATATTCATTTGATAATGATGTGCTTTCAATATTGTAACAAAGCAGCAGCTCATTAATATTACTGCAAACAATCTCTCTGACACCCTTCCTTCTCTGATAAGTAAGGTCCGATCTAAAAGAAGCTTTTTTGGGGGTGGGGGGGCTGTTGCATGAAACACAAACACTACATTTGTCTGCAACAGGCTCTTGGGGCCCGATCACAGAACTAACTTAAGAAAAAATCCTAAACTTCCTACCATTTGTTATTCACAGAAGGCACTTACTCATTTCGGTATTCACAAAAGTTAGGAGTCCTAACTTTAGGACTCCTAAATGCCTTCTGTGAAAACCGAAAGTCTTAAAGTTAAAAAATTTCTCAATTTAGTAGTAGTAAAGTTAGGACTCCTAACTTTAGGACTCCTAAATGCTTTCTGTGAATACCAAAAGTCTTAAAATTAGGATTTTTCTCAACTTTACTACTACTAAACTGAGACAAATCCTAATTTTAAGACTTTCGGTATTCACAGAAGGCATTTAGGAGTCCTAAAGTTACGACTCCTAACTTCAGTGAATACCGAAATGAGTAAGTGCCTTCTGTGAATACCAAAATGGTAGTAAGTTTAGGATTTTGTTTTAAGTTAGTTCTGTGAATCGGGCCCTTACACATCACTGACATGAAAATGAAATTAAAGGACAACAGTATCTAAAACAATCCCTTTAAGAAATATTCAAGGTCATCCGGGCAAGACTCTGCAGATCAGAGCAGGCTCTGTCAGGGGCCCCCCTGAACGTCTGGGGCCCTGGAATTGAATTTAATTTGAATTTATAATAATTTGTAAAGCACTCATACACTGTGCAGTTTCTTGGCACTGGAGAATTCCTGGGCTAGGGAAAGTGGAGAGGACTACAAGCTAAAGACTTGCTGGAACAAAAAAGTCTTTAGTGCTTTGCGAAACTCGATGTAAGAGGGGGAGAATCTGACTGAGGGCGGGAGAGTGTTCCAGAAGGTGGGCGCGAGGACTGAGAATTTCTGACCTCCCGATCTTTTTTTCTTGAAACGGGGAATGACTAGTAAGGATTTGGTGGAGGAGCGTAGGTCTCTGGAAGGGCAGTAACTGGTGATGGCAGAGTTGATGAAGACAGGGGCGGTACCCGCCCGGGCTTGGTAAGTGAGGCAGCAGAGTTTGAAAAGGGCCCGTTGTTTGATGGGGAGCCAGTGAAGGGCAAAAAGGAGGGGAGAGGAATGGTGATATTTAGATAGGCCATGTACCAGGCGAGCTGCCTGGTTCTGTACCAGTTGAAGGCGGTGGAGTGCATAGGCGGGGACACCATTATAAATGATGTTCCCGTAATCGATCTTAGATAAGACCATGGCCATTACAATCAGTTTGAGTGCAGAGGGAGAGAAAAACCGGGATACTTTCCTGATAATACGAAGGGTAAAGAAACAGGAGGAAACAACCGAACTAATGTGGGTGTGAAGTGTCAGATGATGATTAAGTGTAATACCAAGGGTCTTAACTGAGTGAGAAGGGGTGGGAGGTGGACCGAGAGAGGGGGGCCAGAGTGAGGGTGACCAGAGGTTGCCACTGCCTCCAGTCAAAATTAGCTCTGTTTTATCCGGGTTGAGCTTAAGGTGGTTTGCATTCATCCAATCCCGGATAAACAGCATGACGGACTGGAAGCTAGTGGCACCTGGTGAAGAAGGGGAAAAATTAAAAATAAGTTGGAGGTCATCAGCGTAGTTGTAAACTGTGACCTCCAATTGTTGCAGTCCAAAGATGAGAGGGAAGATGTAAAGATTAAATAAGAGAGGAGAGAGAGAGGAACCCTGGGGGACGTCACATGTCACCCTACGGGGCGGGACAGAAAATTCGGCAAGGTGGACTGCCTGAGTGCGGTCAGCCAGGAAGGAGCCTATCCAGGTCAGTACCTGTCCCCCAATGACCTCCGCCTTGACACGGGACAAGAGAATGGAATGGTCCACCGTGTCAAAAGCGGCAGACAAATCCAGGAGGACCAGGGCCTGAGGGGTGTGGTATCAAGTCCCTCCCTGAGTTGGTCCATGACTGAAATAACCACCTTCTCAGTAGAGTGACGAGGGCGGAAGCCCGCCTGGCAGGGTGCAAGGTAGTTACTGTCCTCTATGAAGGAGCTGAGCACCTGGGTGACATGGGACTCGGCGACCTTTCCCAAATAAGGGAGAAGAGATTTAGGGCGGTAATTTGCCGGGGAGGAAGGATCAGCCCCCGGTTTTTTTAATATAGGGAGAATTATAGCGGTTTTGAAAAGGGCAGGGACAAAGCCATACGTGAAGCAGTTGTTCAAGAGGGTAAGGACAGGGGATCGGCATTCAGAAAAAATCTGACGAAGGTTGCGTGCCGGGCAGATGTCAACTGGGGAGCCCGACTTAACACGCCTGAGTAAAGGGGACAGGGATTCTCTGATCAGGGCAGGAATAGAAGTGAGGGATCGATTATTACCAGGTGGCTGGGGGTGAGTGAAACTAGCCGAGGGGAGAGGGATATTGGCTTTGATGCGGATTATTTTTTCGATAAAAAACTCATTGAGCGAGTCGCATAGGATCTGGGAGGGGGGGATCTTGGGCAGAGTTCTGTCCGATGAGGCCAGCTCGTGAACGGTGGAGAAGATCTCACGTGGCTGGCTCTCTGCGGCTAGAATGCGCCCAGAGAAATATTCGGTCTTAGCTGTCAAGATGGCTTGTTTATATTCACTGAGTAAGGTGACGAAGTGTTGTCTACGAGTCGGACAACAAGCTCTTCTCCAAGCTCGTTCGGCCTGCCGTAGCTCTAGCTTCTTGGCTTTGAGACCAGGGCTGAACCACTTGTTGGCGTTGTGGGTGCAGTTGATGGTAATCCGCTTCAGGGGGGCCACTGGGTCGCAAGTTTCAGTGAGCCAGAGATTTAAGATGGAGGCGTGGGAGTGTAGGGCCGAGCCTGATAGTTCAGGTCAGGTGACTATTAACGAGTTACACAGGGATGGAATGTCAACTTGGTTCCAATTCCTAGCCCAGATGTTTTTGGGGAGGGAAGGTGTTATTCTATGGCTCAAATCCAAGGAAAAAGCGAGCAGAGAATGATCCGACCATGGACAGTGCGAAATGGTAGGAGTCGAAATCGGGATGTTTAGTGTTCAAATCTGATCAAGAGTGTGGCCCCGAATGTGGGTGGGGCCTTGGACGTGCTGGGTGAAGTTAAGGCTGAGAAGCAGTTGGGTGAAATCTTTGGAAGTGGAGTCCTCGGCGGGGTCAGTGGGCCAGAAATTGAAATCTCCCAGCACGAGGACCGAAGCGCTATTGACTGCTAAGGTGGCCAGTAGGTTCTGGAAGGCGGGGAGAAAGCCTGGGGATGGCTGGTGTGGCCGATAGAACACAGGTGATTGGAGTTTTAAAGGAAGTGGAACGTGCCACGAGACAGTCAGCTGTAGGTAATAAAGGCGATGCAAGTGTTTGAAAATGGAGTCCCTTGCGGGCAATCAAGGCTACGCCGCCCCCTGCTCTCTCCTCGGATCGATCTGCAAGGAGCATGGAGTAGTTGGGCAGAAGGGCCGCCAGGACGCTGGGTAGGGAGTCGGCTCTATACCATGTTTCGGTTAAAAACAAAAGGTCTGGGGAATAGGAATCCAAGAGATCAAATATTTCAGTCTGGTGTTTGACGGCTGATCTCGTGTTCAGAAGGAGGGCAGCGGTGGGGGGAAGTGGGATAGGCGTAGAAGGCACGAACGTAGCAATGCCCAAATTTTGAGCATAAGACAGTGTTGCAGAATTTAGCGGCCAATTTTTGTTAAGGGAGCACAGTTGTTCAGAAGTGTATGTTAGAGATCGCGCATAGTGGTGTGCCCCTAGCCCCGGTCGGTCGCGGACGGGCGCAGACGGGCTTGCTGTAAAACAGTTGCCACAGAGACTTTAATTTCAGTATGACCACCGAAGGCAGCAGTATCAGTAGTGCCCCCCTCCCCCTCCCCCTAGCACTTCAGGCAAGGTTACCAGCAGAAATTACAGTAAAAGGTTCAGCTATATTAAATGTCTTCACCTCACTAATCTAATACCAGCCAAAGCATCACGGGGCAGAAGTACGATCATTTTTTGTGGTCGCAAAGGGGAATTTGGCCACTTTGTGACCGCAAAAAACATCTGCTCAATGTACTAACCCTATTTTGCGAGTCGCTAACTTTAGCGACTTGCAAAATATGATTAGGGACTTGCTATTATGAAGGGGCATGCCAAGGGCGTCCCTTCCTAATAGCGAGTCTAAAAACCTATGTATGATTGTTTTGCAACCTCATTTGCAGTCGCAAAACATTTGCAGTTTAATACCCTTTACAAAAGGGTGGTAAGCCACTCACAAACGGCAGGGGCCCTTTTGTGAATGGATTTGCAAATAGTTTGAAGAGCAGGCAGTGGTCCTATGGACCACTGCCTGCCCTTAAAAAGTGAAATCGAAAAGTTTCATTTTCATTTTTTAAATGCATCCCATTTTCCTTTAAAGAAAACGGGCTGTATTTGAAAAAAAACTGATTATTAAAAAAGCAATCACAGACATGGTGGTCTGCTGACCCCAGCAGGCCACCATCCCTGGGAGTGCTAGCCATTCCCAATGGGTTCGCAAATTGCGACAGCCCCATTAATATTCATGAGGCATGCAATTTGCGACCCCATTGGGAATCGCAAACAGTGTCTGAGACACTGCTGTACATTAAGTTTAGCAAGTCGCAAATTGCAAGTCGCAATTTTTCACAATTTGCGACTCGCTAAACGTAATGATCGTACATCTGTCCCCACATGTCCTCTGCACAAAGGACATAACCCGAGCAGCAAGTTTCCCCATCTCAGCCTGAACTATCTTTCAAGTGTGAACTTTAAATGTGTCTGGGATTGCAACCTTTTCTTTTTCATCAGCATATCAGTTTGTGAAAATACACAGCTTTTTAAACAATAACAGTTTCCATATTGGGAAACAAACTCACACTTCCAGAAGAAAAACTTTTTTGAAAAAATATAATTTTTGCATTCAAAATATCGATTTTAATTTTTAATATTTTTAGTAAATACGCAGTCCCTAAGTATCAGTGTGTTGTTTTTATCTAGTACTCACATGTACAAAAGCCTCACATGGATAGATTCTGCTTCAAATGCCCAGGTACTACAGTCATAGGCGATGGATGCTCACCATAACGCCTAGTATGCCTGTCACATGCCAGTATTAGGCACCATTATCCCAACATCACTATTGCGCTGAAACTAGGCATCATAATGGCAAGGAAGCTCACTATTTATCATTTTGGGTCATAATTATGCAAGAGCCGGCCATTAGGTCAGGGATGGCTAAATGAGGCCAGTCATGGTCTGGTTATGTCAATGACGCCTGTCATTATAACCCCTACAGACCTAGAATTCCTAGAATACTTCAAGGATGACCATTATTGTGCCGTTGCCACTCTACCATAAATGGACACAATTGTGCCAGATGTGTTCCCCCATATGAGCAGGATAGTATGTACTTTTGATGGTCTTTAACACCAGGTAAAGCGTCCAAGGAGCAGCGCTGTTTATGAGGGAGGGACATTGTCTCACACACAAACACACATAAATGTGCCCACATGCACACAGAAAAATGCACATGACGCTGTTAATAGTTCCAGCTCTGGATCAATATCCTGCTCTCCTTAGCTCTTGGGACGATCATGAACTCAACGAACACATTTTCACTTTGTGTCCTGCAGTGCGACATTCCAGTTTGTTAGAAATGGGGTTTCTGGTTGGCTAAGGTATACACCCAAGCCAGGCAGAACCCACTACTCTAGCCAGGGTAAGCTAGATACACAACTGTGATAACCTGTGCCCACCCTCTGGATGCTTGGCACAGAGCAGGCTGGCTTATCAAGAGAGGAAATGGGTAAAGTATTTGTGCAACACACACACAATAACACAATGAATACACCACAAAAAGACTCTACACAGGTTTATAACAATAGGTATTCTGTTATCAATAAAATGAGACAAAAACAACATAAATCCGATGAATACTTCTCAAGTTATTACACTCAATGTACATGAGAATCACAGTGTACAAATATGCAGTTTCTACCATTCCATTCTTTATGGCAGTGCAACTGGGTTTCAAAGAGCTCTTGATCCCAACCGGGAATCACTAGGTGCATACGGGCAACTGTTGTGCTCAATCAGCACTCATCGGTGGGTCTGACTGGGTCCAACAGGACCAGCAAATGCACAAAAGCAAGTAGCTTGCAAGTGTGCAGGTGGGTGTATGGACATCCTTCTCAAGGTAAAATGCCAGTACCTTTTTAGAGTTTCTGGGGCTCACGTTGCTGTGGTTAATGTCGGCACACAACATCGGAGACCCTCACGGGGGTGCTGGCAGCGCTGAGACACTGACTGCCGTCATCCAGGCAACTCGCTGGAACCACACAGCAAAGGCTTCTCTCTGCGCTTCGGTGTCTGGGGTAAGAGACGCTGGAAGCATTACTACAATCTTTCAGTAGCCCTGGGTCAGAGCGGAGTAATCAATGCTCGATTTCAGTGAAGCATTTGGAGTAGAGCCACTTAAGCTGGAGAACCAGCTCAGGAGAGTTGTAGATGCAGGATTAATGCCAGACTCCTCGTGGAGCGGAGTCCCACAGCAGGAATTCGAAGTCTTTGATCACCCTTAGACTTCAGAGAAGAGGGGTCAAGCCAGCAAGCTCTTGTAAAGCACTTTGGAAGGTAGCATAGCAAAAAGGTAGCAGATAGCAGGCCAGCACAGCAAAGCAGGTTTCAAAGTGGCAGACCCTTCTGCAGCTTAGCAAGCAACAGGCCAACACAGCAGAGCAGTTAGCAGAGGAGCAGTCCTTCCTAGCAGCACAGCAGTCTGTTTGGCAATGTGCGGATGTAGAATCAACGATGTCTGAATACAGTTCAAAAAATGTCTGATTAGATGGGGTCAAAGACCCAGTACTTATACCCAAAAGTGCCTTTGATGTGGGGGTGAATACAAAAGAACTCTCTGAAGTGCACAGGTTCCCTTTCAGCCCAGTCTTGTTAGCCAGCCTTGCTATGAGGGGTAAATCATCCCTTTGTATGGAGACAGGACAATAACTATTCAATTGAAGTGTTACCCCCTTTCGTCCCACCTGCCCAGGATGGCCCATCAGTATGCAGATGCAGATGAGTGTCCTGTGTTGTGGCTGTCTAAAGGGAATACACAAATTCAGCTCCATACCTCCATACTGACAATTCAGATGTCACCCAGCCAAAACGTGTATTGGAGACAGGCTGTCGTGCATTCAGAGCAGTAAGTGCAGAAAAATGTCCACTTTCCAAAAGTGGTATTTCTAAAATAGTAAAATTAATTCTAACCTCACCCGTAAGTAGGAGTTATCAATACCATTCCAAATATATGAAACATTAAAAGGCTACTCTTCTCTGATCAGGAATTACAGCTTAAAAGATTATTAAGGAATTTCCAGTTCTACCCTATGAGAGCGATAGGCCTCACAGTAGTGAAAAATGAAATAGGCTATTTGTCACTACCAGAATGTGCAAGCCAAAAAGGTGCATGTCTTATATTTTACCTACATAGCACCCTGCCCTTAGGGCTACCTAGGATCTACGTTAGGGGTGACTTATATGTAACAAAAGGGGCGTTTAAAGCTTGGCAAGTAGGTTTTAAATGCCAAGTTGAAGTGGTAGTAAGCTGCGCACAAATGTCCTGCAATAGCAGGTCTGAGACAGGTTTCAAAGGCTACTTCTGTGGGTGGTACAGTTAGTGCTGCAAGCTCACTAGTAATATTTAATGTACAGGCCCTGGTTAAAAGGGGTACCCCTTTACAAGGGACATAGAAGTAAATTAAGTAGGTCACTCAGATATACACCAATCACAAGCATGTTTAGGGAAGAAGCACATGCACTTTAGAACTGGTTAGCAGTGGTAAAGTGCTCAGAGTCCTTGGGCCAACAAAAACACGGTCTGACAATGAGGATGAGGAAGGCAACAAGTTTGGGGTAACCCTGCAGAAAGGGCCATTTCTAACATGGTGGATCAGCACTGGTTACTGCTCATGTTACTGCTGGACCTCTTCCTTCACAGCCCGTTGTTCACACACATGTTGCGCCTGAACAGGGACTCCAATGTGGGCAGCTTCTCTTTGAGATTTAGTCAGAATGAGAGTGGAGACAGATAGCCATGTGGCAAAAACTATAGACTGATACAGTGTGTGTTTGGGTGTCAGTTTTAGGGTCACTAGAATTATGTGATTTTGCAGCTTTTTTGCATAATTATAGATTTGCCATATAATTCATTATCTGTAGATTTTACCCAAAACAATTCAAAAGTTATTAAAACCATGGCAGCAGGCCATTTCTTTGTTGCAAATTTCTGTATTTGGCTGTTAAACTGGTACTAATGAGGTGAACTCTTTCCTCTCACAATATTACCATGTGCAAAAATTATAAAGTAATCAAGTAATACTATCAAAAACTGTGATGCATTATGTCGCATAATTTGCCTTTCGTTACCTCGAAATTTAGTCAACCCTGTCACATAATTTACTGCATCCCTGCCACACAACTCCAGTGGCCCTGGTTATCATGAGGCTCTGCCATTGGTCTGGCACTAGGCTTGGCTTCACCTCTAAGAGCTGCTCTGAGTGGGCAGGGAGCTACCAGCAGCTACCGAGCTACTCGTTGGAGACCCCTGATGTAGATGGACGTATGAGACACCTGCTGATTCTGGGAGCCAGAGCACACAGTGGCCTTCCCAGGAGACTCAGCCCTTCTGCAGAAGTGGTGGGCCCACCCCCATGTGGTGACCCTCAATGGCTTCCGTACTTCCTGTGGTCTTTTGCAAACTGCTGCACTCTATTGACACTGGAGCCATGCTGCTCAAGTCCAATCTTTTAAAAAGACACCAGGCCTCACAGAGGATCATCCTTCAGTGGCTCAGTATGGACCTAGTGCCCGCCTGTCCAACTCTCTGCCTACTTCTGGGTCCTGCGCCAGCCCATGTACACTCCTAGCAGATGTAGTCTCACCTGCAAGAACAATCCTACAGGTGTAGAAGAAGCTGTTGTCTGACGAAGACCTACCTCCAAAGGCATCCACCGACCAATGCCATACCTCCAGCATGCATACTGACAACCAGGACCTGTTTCTAGGAGATGCTAACTCCCACCCAACCTCTTGTAGGCTGTGACACTGCCACCTACTGGTGCCAGAAGGAGCATGCATCTTGGGCCTTCTCACTAGTCGGGCAACTAGAGACAAATTTTGGGGGGGAGGGGGCTGAAAAAGATTTCAAGAGGGGCTAATTCTTCCAGCCATACGCAGAGTCGCTCTAAGAAGGGGTGAAAACACAACAAAAGCCCCATTAACAAGTAAATGGTCTTTAAAAGACCTGTGAAATACTCGGGTCCGGCTGCAATTAGAGGGTCGCCAGCCCGCTAAGTTGTCTCAGCCCAGGCCGACAGGGCGGGGGGGGGGGCTGAAGCCCCGTGAGCCCAATGGGTGTTGCGTACCCGCTTCTCACCCACCTCATGCTAACACATACTTAGGCTTTCCTGTTTTCAGTTTCTATTTTTCGTCAATTCTGGTGGGGGTTTTTCAGTGATTTCAATACCTTAACAAACAGTTGTTATCAGTGGTTACACTTTTGCACGCCACTAAAAACAACAGAAAAAGTGTTTTTCCGGTGTTTATGGAACGTTTTGCTTTTATTATTGCTTGCTTTCTGCACTGATAGAACATGGTATATAGACAGTGAACGTATAGATACGTTAAAATTAGGATTTTTCTCAACTTTACTACTACTAAACTGAGAAAAATCCAAATTTTAAGACTTTCAGTATTCACAGAAGGCCTTTAGGAGTCCTAAAGTTAGGACTCCTAACTTTACTACTACTAAATTGAGAAAAATCCTAATTTTAAGACTTTCGGTATTCACATAATGCATTTAGGAGTCCTAAAGTTAGGACTCCTAACTTTACTACTACTAAATTGAGAAAAATCATAATTTTAAGACTTTCGGTATTCACAGAAGGCATTTAGGAGTCCTAAAGTTAGGACTCCTAACTTCTGTGAATACCGATATGAGTAAGTGCCTTCTGTGAATACCAAAATGATAGTAAGTTTAGGATTTTGTCTTAAGTTAGTTCTGAGAATCGGGCCCATAGTGTATATAAGGTCCAAATAGATTTTTGCAAATTAAACTTATTGTAGTACACCATACAATACTTCCTCAGTGAGTCTTTGGTCATATGTGCTCACTCTTTCCTTCCCATGTAAACTTCTGTGAAAAGGCCCTATCAACATTGGCACTTGAGACGGGCAACGCCAAAACAGCCAGTACACAATTTGTTAACTCTGGCCACTGGCATAGCTTTACATGCTAATACTGGTGCACTTGAACAATGCGATTCTCATGGCAGGTTCTGCAACATTGTATTGCAGCTGGTTCTTTCGTAAAGCGCCCTGACACCTTTGGGTAATGTTCGTGCTATATAAAATCGCATTAAACAAAAATAAAAAATCCCGGGAATCCTTATCCCCAGGGCTACGTGCCTCCAGCGCATGGCCCTCTGGGGAGGGGGGTTGGGGGGGCTCCCGTCCAGGTGCTGGGCTGAAGATAGCCGGGGCTGAGGACAGAAATCTAGCAGTGTGTTGTTTCCAGAAAGAATCACAAGAGACAGCTTACTTCTGTCAACGCCTCACGGCACATTCACAGTAATGTTTGCACAACCTGCATGGCAAACACTGTAAATGGAGTTTAGCGTCAGGCAGACAAAGGGCCCTGAAAGCAGGCTCCAGATGCCGGGAGATTAGAGCTGGAGAGAGGCGGTGCAGGGCGGAGGAATGCGGGGTTTAGACAACAGAGTCTGAGAAATATTAAGAATTACCGCCCTTTCTGCTGCCGCGGATATTACCATCGGGGAGCACGTCACGGAACCAGAATAATGAGAACAGGTCTGTAAACAATGCTGGGAAGAATTATCATTCCTTGCTGCAATGTCTGTGAGATGGAAAATGCATAGGTGGTGAGAGGTGACATGGCTGCCTGCTTCCTGCCTGGCTGTGACTCACTTCTCCCTCTGCTCCACAACTGCTTCCTGGACTGTGACCTATCAGTGTCTGGTCCTACTGGCCCCCAATAGCCCCCCTAAATCCTGACCTACAGGCCTACCAGCCAGCCTGTATGCACATGGAGCAAGGATGCTAATCTACCCCACTCCCTTCCCTCATTACCCCTTTTTCCAACTTACCAAACCTCTATTATAGCCACATTATTTGCCCTGAACCTTTTTTTCTCTCCCCTACCTCCAGCAACAACTAATATTATACAAGCATTGGCAATGCCAATAAGTCGGCTTATGAATGCACTGTCTAGCCAGACCTAAAAATCATTGTAGATTAACAACTGCCCCCCTCCAATCTGATTTGCTATCAGAGAAAAACACCAGAAATGTTCTGGTTATCTAAGACACTTTAATAGCCTGACAATAATATCATGCGTGCCCCCCTGAATGTTCAACATCAGGCAGCTGGATAAATAAACAAAAGAATCACATCTGTGTGGAGGGCAAGTACTTTTCTGTGGACACACACAACTTTCACCAATCAAAACATGCACTCCTGGATTCCAGTATGTGGGTGCTGCCAAAGCCCCTCTTTAGAGAAGCTCACATAATTGTCTGGCGACAGCTGTGCTGTCAAGTCAGACCATAATAAATATTTGTTTACTCGATCCAAGCTCCACAACTTCCTGTGAACCTATGGAAAAGTGATGACGGGGGACTTTTCGTGACCCAGGAGGTACTGAATGTCCCTTTGTGTGACCTGAATAGGAGTCCATGTCAAACCTGGGATGCAACAGCTCTATGGTTGTTACATCACTAGCCACTCTACTGTGTTCCTTTGCATCCTTCCCATAATCCCCTGGACTAAAAGAGATGTCCTTGCCATCTGCTTAGGACCCACCATCCCTTACTTTTCACCAACCCCTGGTGGAAGATGGACCAATGTATGTATTACCCAATCTCTAAAAACACATTATGTTAGTCTAGAGCCCCTTCACATACAAGAGTACCGAGGCACATGTAAGTAGTCCATACAATAAAGCTGGTTCGTAGTAATGAAAGTTATACAAGTAGAGTCTGGAGTAATTTGTCTTCTTTATGACATGGTGTTTATTGTCCAGTCTTTTCGTCCAAAACAAGCACAACGGCAGCCGACGCGTGTTTCGTCCTACGGACTTTTTAAGTTTAGACTGTAATAGGTCAGAAATAACTGGTCCCAGTAAGATCTGACCTCACACACGTGTTCTTGTATGCGTAATGAAATCTGTTCTGTATCGCCAGCCACTGCAAAAAAGTAGTCAATGACTCCACTTCGATGTAGGGAATCAGACGCATGTAAAGACGAAAGGCGAGTTGCTTGGCACTTTATAGGACGCGGTCCAAACCACTAACTTGGTGGTGGTCCTATTGAAGGCCTTGATAAGCCTTGTAAATCTCCAGAAGTGTATTGTGTACACGCTGTGGTCTCAATAGCCAGTCTAGAGCCCCCATGCCTGTTGGCATCCTCTTACAGAGCCACACTTCTGCTGGAAAATCAATCAATCAATCACAAGAATTCGTATAGCGTACTACTCACCCGTAAGGGTCTCAAGGCGCTGAGGGGGGGGGGGGGGTCGCTGTTGCTCGAACAGCCAGGTCTTGAGTTGTTTCCTGAAGGAGAGGTGATCCAGGGTCAGCCGTAGGTGAGTGGGGAGGGAGTTCCATGTCTTGGCTGCCAGGTAGGAGAAGGATCTTCCTCCGACGGTGGATTTCCGAATTCGTGGGACAGAGGCGAGGGTGAGGCTGGCGGATCGGAGCTGGCGGGTGGGTGTGTAGAAAGTGAGGTGGCTGTTGAGGTACTTCTGGCCCATGTCATGGAGAGCCTTGTGTGCCTGGGTGAGGAGTCTGAACGTGATCCACTTGTTGACGGGGAGCCAGTGCAGGTCTCTGAGGTGGGTAGAGATGTGGCTGCGGAGAGGGATGTCCAAGATGAGTCGTGCAGAGGCGTTCTGAATGCGCTGGAGTCTTTTCTGGAATTTGGCTGTGGTTCCAGCATAGAGGGTGTTCCCGTAGTCCAGACGGCTGGTGACGAGGGCCTGGGTGACCGTTTTCCTGGTTTCTGTGGGGATCCATCGGAAGATCTTTTGGAGTATGCGCAGGGTGTTGAAGCAGGATGATTAGATTGCGTTCACTTGCTTGGTCATCGTGAGGGAGGAGTCCATGATGAAGCCCAGGTTGCGTGCGTGGTCCGTAGGTTTGGGTGCGCTGCCCAGGGCAGGGGGCCACCAGGAGTCGTCCCACGCGGAGGGAGATGGTCTGAGGATTAGGACTTCCATCTTGTCTGAGTTCAGTTTCAGACGGCTGATCTTCATCCATTCTGCAACGTCTCTCATTCCTTCCTGGAGGTTGGCTTTGGCGGTGGTGGGGTCGTTGGTGAGGGAGAGGATCAGCTGGGTGTCGCCGGCGTAGGAGATGATGTTTAAATAGTGTCGGCGGGCGATGGCTGCGAGAGGGCTCATGTAGACGTTGAAGAGGGTTGGGCTGAGTAAGGATCCTTGCGGGAGGCCGCAGAGGACTTCGGTGGCCACGGATCGGAACGGGGGGGAGGCGGACTCTCTGGGTTCTTCCGGCGAGGAATGAGATGATCCACTCCAGGGCCGCTCCTTGGATTCTGGTGTTGCTGAGGCGCTGTATCAGGGTGCGGTGGCAGACGGTGTCGAAGGCTGCTGAGAAGTCCAGGAGGATGAGGGCAGCTGTTTCCCCGTTGTCGAGCAGGGACCTGATGTCATCGGTGACTGCGATGAGGGCGGTCTCGGTGCTGTGGTTTGCTCGGAAGCCGGACTGTGATGGGTCGAGGGATCCGTTGGTCTCGAGGAAGGCGGAGAGTTGTCTGTTGCCGATCTTCTCGATGACTTTGGCTGGAAAGGGGAGGAGCGAGATGGGGTGGAATTTCTTGAGGTTCGTGGGGTCCGCGGTGGGTTTCTTCAGGAGGACGCTCTGCTCGGCATGTTTCCAGCTCTCCGGGAAGGTGGCAGATGCGAAGGAGCTGTTGATGATGTTCCGGAGTTGGGGCGAGATGATGGAGTCGGCTTTGTTGAAGATGTGATGTGGGCATGGGTCGGTGGGGGAGCCTGAGTGGATGGTGTTCATCGTGCGGGTTGTGTCTTCGGTGCTGACCGGGGTCCAGTTGCAGAGAGTGGTGGTTGGGGGCACTGGTTCGGCGGTTGGGTGCGTGGTTTGTGCGCCGAAGCTGTTGTGGATGTCGGCGATCTTGCGGTGGAAGAACGAGGCGAGAGAGTCGCAGAGGACTTGCGAGGGAGTGATGTCGGTGTTGCAGGCGCTGGGATTTAAGAGCTCTTTGACGATGCTGAAGAGCTCCTTGCTGTTGTGGGTGTTGTTGTCCTGTCTTTCTTTAAATGCTGTCTTCTTGGTGGTGCGGATCAGCTGGTGGTGTTTGCGGGTGGCGTTCTTGAGGGCGGTCATGTGTTCTGTTGTCTGGTCGTGGCGCCAGGCTTTCTCGAGGGTGCCGCAGGTTTTCTTGGAGTTTTTGAGGTCGGTGGTAAACCACGAGGCTTTCCTGCTGCCGGGTCTGCTGGGAGGGTTCCTCAGTGGTGCGAGTTCGTCGGCGCAGTCGGTGAGCCACAGTGTAAGGTTGCGGGCTGCTTCGTCGGGGTCCGTCGTGTTGGTGGGTGGGTTCTGGCTGAGGGTGGTGGTGAGCTGGTCGGTGGTGATCTTGCTCCAGCTTCTGCGGGGAACTTGTTGCCGATGGTGGTGGGTCGTGGTTCTCCTGAAGTTGAAGTGGACGCAGCTGTGGTCTGTCCAGTGTAGTCCGGTGGAGTGGCTGAAGGAGATGTGCTTGCTGGAGGAGAAGATGGGGTCAAGCGTGTGGCCGGCGTAGTCGGTGGGGGTGTTCACCAGTTGCTTGAGTCCGAGGTTGGCGAGGTTGTCCAGCAGGGGGCGGTGTTGCAGTCCTTGTTGTTCTCCAGGTGGAAATTGAGGTCCCCTAGGAGGATGTAGTCTGAGGAGGTGAGGGTGTGCGGGCTGATGAAGTCTGCGATGGCTTAGCTGAATTGAGTGCGTGGTCCCGGGGGTCTGTAGATGAGAGTGCCTCTGAGGGTGGTCTTGGGGTCGGTGTGGATCTGGAAGTGAAGGTGTTCAGCGGCGTTGAGGGTGTCGTTCGAGTTGGTCATGATGCGGATGGGGTTTCTGTGGACGATGGCGATGCCTCCTCCGGTTTGGTTGACACGGTCCCTCCGGGTGATCTTGTAGCCGTCCGGGATGGCTATGGCGATGTCGGGGGCTGAGGAGGCATTCATCCAGGTTTCTGTGAGGAAGGCGACGTCTGGTGATGTTGTGTCGAGGAGGTTCCAGAGTTCGACGGCGTGCCTGTGGACGGAGCGGGTGTTGAGCAGGATGCACTTGAGGTGGTTGTTGCTGGTGCTCAGCTTGATAAAGATCAATTCAAAATGGTCAGGCGATTTCAGTAGATGTTTCCTAAGTTACATTTGCCCGGCGTAAAACGCCTCTAATACCATACGAAGTTATTCAATAAAGAGGCAGGCGCTGGAGACAGGAAGACAGGAAACAAGTTTATTCCGTCGGAGTAGAACACATCAGATCAGACAACAAGGTATCGTCTCGAGGTGCTCTCTCAACCTCTCTGAGACCTGGTCTTTTTATACACTGGTCTAAGACATGTGAACGTTCTTTATTACAGCAAGGACATTGTGAAGTATGAGAACGACATCCCCGGCTCCCCCCAGTTCCGGCCCATTCCAACACATGACAACAGTAGAGGCCCTTTCCCCTCATATGATTGGGAAGGGCCATCACGCAGCTGAGTGTTGTGCCGATTCCTTTGGAATGTGTGCGCCTGATCGAATCTCAGGGGGTGAGGACGTCATGATCAATAGTGGTCTCTTTCAGGAGAGGCGAGTGCATGCAGTAGTGGGCAACAAACTGTATCCTCGGGCTAAGGGATGACCAGCGGTTCGTACAGGCAGTCGGGCTCAGAGGAAGGGGTCATCAAAGGAGGGGTATTCATGGGCGGAAAGGAGGTGTTGGTCAGGCGCGGGGTGTGATTCCCTGAGACAGAGTCATGGGGGGGTTTCATGGCTTGTGCATGTGAGCGCAGGGGCAGCCAGGAGGCGCGGGGAAGGCTTGCAAGGTTCAGGGAAGTGTGCTGATGGGCGATCGTGAACAGGGAGACCATGGTACCTAAAATGGCTGTCGTGTATGTTCATACGTGAATCGGCAAGATGGCGTAGATGATGTTTAGTACATGAACTAAAATTCCACAGTCCTCCCTTTAACATGTCTCGCCAGCTTGTCAGTTCGGATCGATCCCCATGAGACCACGCACCTCTATCTCGTATAGGGGACTTATGTGCTCAGGTTTAAAGTTCAAAGTCTTTGGGCACATACAGTTGGAAATGAGTGCACATAAAGGTGGTAAACATTGAATACCTAGGCAACACCCACACAGTATCATGATTGGTATCAATAAAAACGTGAACAATCTCCATCCCCAGTTCTTCAAAGTGTCCCAGAACCAGCCTCCAAGCGACCATCCTTCCTGCTCCTGGTGAACCTCTGAGGACAGTCTGTGGAGGTGGTCGATTGCTTTGTAGACTGAAGGTGAGTTATCTGGCACGTAGGTGCAACAGCTGGAGCCGATGATGCGGCATGCTCCTCCGCGGTCGGCCAGAACCACATCTAGAACAAGACGGTTTTGAAGAGCCACCAGGCGGACGGCCTGAAGCTCAGCCGTGTTGTTGGCGAGGATGCCAACGGTGATGTTAATGGTTGTTTCTAATGCCTGAGTCAGGTGTCGGATAGCGCGGCTATTTGCCATTGGTCCCCACAGAGGAACAAGTCCCTTTGCTGCATCCAGGAACTGTGCTCCGGTGGAGTCGGCTTGTTCAACATCTCCGGCGCGCTTTTGCCGGTGGTGGTTGGCTGAAGCCACATACGTGGGAGGAAGAATGAAGGCGATGTAGCACGTACCCCTCCAGCCTCTTGGGAGCCAAGTGTAAGCTTTGGTGCCACAAACAAAGTACATATTCGGGGAAGCAACAAAGGTGGGGGGGTCAGCTGAGACCAATGTTTTGGTGATGCGACAAGAACTGTGACCCACCAGCTGCGTTCCTTGTCCTTCGAGGCATACGAGTCCTGTGACATTGATGACAGACAGGGCCACGGTCAGGGTGGCAGCCGTTTGTTTCCGCAGGTGGGAGAAGGTGGGTCTGGCTGGATTGTGGAGCACTTGCATTTCGACCCTTTCTTTGGCAGGGATGTTCGTAAGGAAGGTTGAACCTGAAATTGCAGGACAAAAGGGCTTTCCTGTCTTGTTCAGCCAGAACCCATAGTAGAAGTGTGACACGGTTTGACCAGAAGTGGCGTTGTCCTTGTGGCTTTCCTGCATGAGGATCAACCAAGCGAGGCAGGAGCCGTGAACTGAGAAAGGAGAAGGGATGAAGGGGATGGAGTGTCCGGTAGCATGTGGGAGCAACCCACAGATCCAGCAGTTCGTGGCATTTGCAGCAAGGTTGTGCTGGTGCAACAGTTGTACGAAGGAATTGTTCCAGAACTCCCTACGCCTTTCTCGGAGCTGAGGTGAAAGGGTGATCAGGTGGTGCTCTTTCATGGTGGTTGGCTGGACAGTGGTTGGCAACATCTGGTGAGCGGGTGTGCTTTCCTCCAAGATCCAGAAGGAAGTCATGAGGAGGAGGCAAAAGAGGAAGACAATGAAGAGAGCGATTGTCTTTGATTTGTGCAAATTGTGAGTCTTTGGGTTCCTGTAGTGGGTATTTCCTGTTGCTTCCGACGTCTTCTTATCTGGCGCTTCCATCATCTTCTTATCTGGCGCTTCCATCATCTTCATCTTCAAGGTGCTCGGTAGTGGGCAGAACCACAGACTTTGTTTAGCTTCTCTCCGGGTAACCCTTGGTTGCTTTGGGTCACCGTTCTGAGATTTTTAACTTAGTCAGTGGCCTACTTAGCCGAAGCTCCCTCCTTTCGACGCAGGAAATACCCTTCTCGGGATGGCACAGTGGGATCAGAGTGTTTTGCAAGTTCAAGTGCCTCGGTATCAGGATAACAGTTCAGTGATGGTCGGTCTTTGTTCAGGAGCTCTTCTTGGGTGCTGACGTTGTCTGTCGAGGCCAGGGTCGAGGAAACCTTTTTGCAGTGGTGGGCGTGCAGCCAGTGCTTCTTCCCCTCCACTCGAAGAGCCGTCCGAGTGGTGATCAGTACTTGCCAGGGGCCCGTCCACCGGGGTTCCAGACTCTTCGCTCGTTGAAAGTTCCGGATTAGGATGTAGTCACCCGGTTGGATATCGTGACCGGGACCCCTGGAAGCATCGGGGATGGCCTGCTGCACCTGTTGATGAATGACAGACAATGTTTTAGTTAACTTGTATAAATAATCTGACAGCAGGACGTCGGGGACGTCGTGAATGGAGGTCGGTTTGGGGGCAGTCCAGAGGTTCATAGGCCGCCCAAACACAACTTCGTAGGGGGTCAAGTGGTGCTTAGTGGGAGTGGAGCGCATCGATAGTAATGCCAGTGGAAGGGCATCTGGCCACTTAAGTCCTGTGGTGGCCACTATTTTTGACAGTTTCAGTTTCAGTGTAGCGTTGTGTCGTTCAACCAGGCCAGCGGATTGGGGGTGGAAGACCGCATGGAACCTTTGTTTTACCCCCAACCCCTTCAGGATTAGTTGGATAACTTCGGCTATGAAGTGGGGGCCATTGTCGCTCCATAAAATTCGACAAAGGCCGTAGCGGGGGAAAAACTCTTTCAGTAGTACTTTGGCAGTAGTCATGGCAGTGTTATCACGGGTTGGATAGGCTTCCACCCATTTGCTGAAGGCACATATAATGACTAAAACGTACTTCAGGCCTTGGCACCTCTCTAGCTGGATGTAATCTATCTGAAGGACCTCAAAGGGGTGGTCGGGGATCCCAAATCCTCCCCGGGGTACCACAGTTCCTTTCCCGGGGTTGTGTTGTAAGCAGATAAGGCACTGCTGGACTAGGCGTTTGGCCGAGTCGGGGATCTTGTTGTTGTGCCAAACTTTGGAAATGAGTTCAATCATGGGAGCAGAGCCTATGTGTGCAGGGGAGTGTGCCATTGTCAGTATGGGGATCAAATATGCATCAGGCAGCAACCATTTGTTCGTGTCTTTTGTCCGCCAGCAGCCTTCATCGTCCCTTAGACCCACCCGCGCCCACTCAGTCAGTTCGTGTGGTGTGCTGGCCGATTGGATGTCCCTGATTGTTTCCAAAGCGTCGGTCCATTTTTCTGCTCGTGACCTGGTCACATACATGCGTGTCGTTGTCCTATTCTCAGCTGTGGTTCGGGCAGTGGTGTCGGCTAGTGCGTTTCCCTGTCCAACTAAATCTGTCACCTTCTTGTGTGCCTGGCATTTGATCACTGCTAATTGTCTGGGGAGAAGAACTGCTTCAATCAGGGCGGAGACTAAATCTCCGTGAAGGATGGGTGTACCGTGGGACGTCAGGAATCCCCTTTCCCTCCACAGGAGCCCAAAATGATGAACCACCCCGAAGGCGTACTGGCTGTCCGTGTAAATGTTTGCCGTGGTTCCTGCTGCTATGATACATGCTCGTGTGAGGGCAATTAGTTCTGCTGCCTGTGCGGATCGTTGTGTGATGCGAGCGGTTTCAACTACTGTTCGAGCTGTCGTCACCGCATAGGCAGCAGAAGTGGTGCCGTCTGGGAGTTTGATACAAGAGCCATCTACCCATAGTTCTCCATCAGGATCTGTGAAAGCAATGTCTCGGAGGTCAATTCTACTCCTGGTCTGTTCGTCCGTGAGGGTCACACAGTCGTGTATAGGGGGCACATCGGGGTCATTTTCGGGTAAGGGTAACAGTGTAGCAGGGTTCAATGTCGTGCATCTCTTCAGGGTGATGTGGGGTGCAAGTAGAGTCAATTCGTACCCTGTTAGTCGTGCGCTAGTCAGGTGTTGAGTCTTAGTCTGGTTCAAAAGGGTGTCAACTGCATGGGGCACTAATACCGTGAGGGAGTTTGAAAGCACAATTCCCTCACTCTGGCGGATAGAGACAGCAGCAGCGGCTACTGTTTGAAGGCAGGCAGGTAGAGCTCTGGCGACTGGATCAAGAGTGGCAGAGAAGTAGGCACAAGGGCGTTGTTTGGCGCCGATGGGCTGAGTTAGAACAGACAATGCGCATCCCTCCCTTTCGTGAGTGAAGAGGGAGAAGGGCTTGGAGTAATCTGGTGTGCCTAGAACGGGTGCCGAGCAAAGGGCATCCCGCAACTCCTTAAAGGATGCTTGGCATTCGGGAGTCCACTGGAGTGGGAACGGAACATCTTTGGCCAACAGGGAGAGTAGGGGTTTTATAATGAGACTGAAATTTGGTAACCATTGTCGGCAGAAAGAAGTAAGGCCCACTAATGAACGGACTTGCTTCTGTGTTTTTGGAATGGGGGTGTCTAGGATGGTTTGGATTCGGTCGAGTGTAAGTTTCCTCCCTTCTTTGGACAGGAGATGGCCTAGGTCTGTTACTTGGGACTGGCAGAACTGCAGTTTCTTTTTGGAGACTTTGTGGCCATTCTCCGCAAGAAAGTGCAAGAGTTGGATAGTGGCTGTAATTGCAAGTGGAGTGGTGTCGGCCGCCAGAAGGATATCATCAACATATTGGATCAACACCACTCCATCTGGTAGCTGGACGGCGTCCAGCTGTCTTTTGAGGGCCTGGCTGTAGATGCTGGGACTTTCAGTGTAGCCCTGGGGAGCTCTACAAAATCGGTACGAACGGTTTTTTAAAGTGAAGCCGAAGAGATAACGGCTGTCTGGATGGATGGGGATAGAGAAGAATGCATTTTTAAGATCAATAACGGTGAAGGTGGTGGCAGTGGACGGAATGAGAGTCAGAATGGTGGCGATGTCTGAGACTACGGGGTACTGTGGTACCACCACTTTGTTGACTTCTCGCAGGTCGATGATGAAGCGGTACGCTTTCTCATCTCCCTCACCTTGCTTCTTAACAATGGGTAGGATAGGGCTATTGCAGACATTACTAACCACTTCCTCTACCACTCCTGCATCTACCAAGGACTGAATAATTGCTACCAATGCCTTCTCGCCTTCGGGCGATATCCGGTACTGTGGGAGTTTCGGGAGTATTGCATCTGGTCGAACAGTTATGTGTACAGGATCGATCATCATTCGTCCTACATCCGAGTCGTTTCTGGCCCATAGGTACAGGGGTAGGGTATCGAGCAAGGATAGGTCAGCATCTGTTATGGCGTACATATGTCGTGCGGGGTGGGGTCTGGACATGCTCGGGTTGTCGTACAGGATGACTCGGACTCCATCCGGGGAACACCTAATAGTAGCTCGGAAATGTTTCAGTAAATCAATACCCATAATGGCGTCAGGGGAGTTGGAGGAGAGCAGAAATGTTGTGTCAGTGGGATTGTTTCCTAGGTCAAAGGAGATAGGTACAGACAGGGGATTAGTGGAGGGCGTTCCATCGAAACCTATCGAGGTAATGTGTGAGACAGACAAGGGTGCCCTTGGAATCAGTCGTTTTGATAATACACTACGTGTCGCTCCAGTGTCTACCAAAAATGGAGACTTTGTACCCAGGACCTTAGCAGTGACGTAAGGACCTTGCTGGTCAACACAGAGCTCGACTGGATCCCTCCCTTGCCCCTGGCAGTCCTATGCAAAGTCGTGAGCATTGTTGCAGTCGGACTGTTGGCACTGATTCTGTCGGGGGCGGTCAAATGTGTTTGGTCTGTCAGATCGGTCATTGGTGGTGTCGCGGGTCTGCCCTCGTCCTTGCCCTCCAGTTTTGGAGCCATTTGTCATGTCCCTTGTTTCTTTATTTTTAATCATTTCCCGAAGGGCCAGGCATTGAGACTTCCAATGCCCAAATTCTTTGCAAAATGCACACTGGTTCTCATCGAGGTCGGTTCGTGGAGCGCCAGGTGTGGGGTTGCGATCTCTAGGGGCCCAATTCCTAGGGGCATTCGACTGGTAGTTTCCCCTATACCGTTCCCTTCCTGTAGTCACTCCCTGCAATTGAGCAATCATTACTCGTTCCTTTAAGTCCTTTTTCTTTTTCTCAGTTGCCCTTTCGTTCTCGTTCTTTTGGTGTTCGTAGTACTGAGCCATCTGAAGGATAGCTGCAGGTTTAGAGGCTCCCCAACTACTCTCGCTAGTCTGTAACTTTTGGGAGACCTCTTGCGATAGCCCCTTTACGTAGTTTTGCACGAATAGGTGTTGTCCGGTTGCGGTGGTCATATCTTGGCCACTGTAGTCGGAGAACACTGTTTCAAATCGTGAGAAGTATTCTGATACATCTTCCTGAGGTTTCTGGCGACAAGCCGTGACTACCGACCAGTCTACCTTCTTTTCTGGGATCAACGTCTTTAGCTTCTGCACTATTTTGTCGTTGAGTTCCAGTATGTCTTTTACAGGTTTCTTTCCGGGCTCTCGCTGCCTATCTAGGTCATCGAGTTGTTTCCAGGTGTGTCCAAACAGGTCTGTGTGGTCGGCTTTCCGGATTTGCTTCCATACATCAGCCGGCAGACACAACCCGAAAAACAAATCAATGTCCGCTAGAGTCATTATGGTTGAGCCCAAGGCTGTGCCTAGTTCTGTATAAAATGCTGTAGGGTTTTTTCGTAAATCGGGCAGGGTTTGCCTAAAAGTTAAAATATCTTGCCGATCCCATGGTTGGTAAACCCAGTTGTACACAACCCTCCCTTTTGCATCTGCGTGGTTGATATCATCGTTTGTTCCCTGACCTCTTGGGGGAACCCAATAGGGGGCGGCTTCTCTGATAGGCATCATCGTGTTGGCTGCTTCTAATGAGGGCTCAATCGTCTCAGGGACTGTGATCTTGACCTCTGGTTTCTGTTCCGTGAGGTGGCGGAAGACCTCAAGCGTTTGCATGAAGAGGTCCGTCACATCGCTCTCAGTTCCATCTCCAACATCGACCCTTCTATATAGAGCCGTCAATTTAGCAGGACCTTTATTCTGGTACCTATCCTCATACGCGTTCAGGGTGTGGTAGCTGAACCGTAAGATGAAATGCCGTCTGTGACTACCGGCATGTGAATTATGCATATTCATCGTATATTCTTCGCTCTCCTTCCGTTCTACCAATGTTTTTGCTTTCTTGTCGATTCCTTCCCGCTCATCTTTGCTCAACCTATGTGGTCTGGCTGTTAGGTGCCTGCTAGTCTCATGTTCATCTGCTGTTGTTACCAATGCGGCTGGTGCGAAGGCCGTAAGAGCTGGGGCACTAGCGCTAGAGTCACCCACGCCTGCACTTTGAGCTGGTGAGTGTTGTGCTAGAGGCTGGCTGGGAGCATAAGGAGGAGGCATGTAGATAATTGGAGGACCGAGTAGTAGCTCGTCATTTGCCCGCTGTTTGGAGGGCATCTCCGGGTAGAGCGCTGAGGTGGTCCTGACAGGGCATTGGCCTGCCAGTCCTGATTCTTGCGTTTGTTTAACTTCCTCTCTTCTTCTTATTTCTTCATCTAGTTCTTTTGCGGACAGATGGGCGGTTTTTCGTAACTCTTTCACTATTTTCGCTTCCTCTCTTTTCCTGCGGTGTTCTGCTTCTTTGCGCCACATGCCAATACTATCAAGCATAGTGGGCGTTGCTTTGTTTATTTTTACAGCTGCTTCTAGTGTTTTTATTTTATTTTTATCAAAAGAACCTATCAGTGGCCACTGATTTTTAGGATCCTTTTTTGTATATTTATGCCATAACTTACTATAAGCTATAGCGACTAGTCCTTGCTTAGTAAACATGTCCTTATTAGGGGTGCCTTCGAGTGGAGCTGGATGGTTCATCTCTAATAGGCGGTCCGGGTTGACCCAACTATGAACCAATGGGGAGAAGATAGGCATGACGGATTACAATGGGGGGCAAAAGCCTGCACTACCTATCTTTTCACTACTTGCAAAGACTGGACAGAATATTCTATTCTACGCTATTTGCAAATAGAGAATACCTCCAAAAAGAACCAATTCCCAAAACAGTCAATGTTCGGGCAAACAATCAATCAATGAGGAACGGAATAGGCACGACGTGTTAAAGGTTTGCGTTACCTACCCTTCACTATCGGCAAAGGGAGAGAGAATATTCCTATTCTTCCCAGTTTGCAGGCAGAGAAGATCCTTAAGAGAACCAACTTCGAACAATTCAATGCTCGATTCAATCAATCAATAAACGAGGAGAAAAAAATAGGCACGACGTGTTAAAGGCTTGCGTTGCCTACCCTTCACTATCTGCAAAGACTAAACAGAGTATGGCGATTCTGTGCTTGTTTGCAAATAGAGAATTCCTCAGAAACAGTCAATAAGTAATACTAGTATTTTCAAACAATCAATCAATCAATTTCGCAATTTGTCGTGTGTCACGACCTTACCCGGACCGCATGGACAGTTTCTCGTCTTCCGCTTCCAGCGCCCGATCGTCCTCTACTCTCTGTTGCTATCGCGGCACTCCTGGTGGTTCCCAGTCAGGACCGTAGATCACTCGGGAGAGGTCAGCTCGGAATCAGTGAAGTTCAGATGATCGGCTGTCAGACGAGGGTCTATTGGACAGGAGCTCTTTCCGATCGTTGCAGTTGTTCACTCTGTCGTCGGGACCTCTCCCACTGGATCCACGTGTCGCTGATGGGCCCCGCGTTTGGGACGCCAATTAATAAAGATCAATTCAAAATGGTCAGGCGATTTCAGTAGATGTTTCCTAAGTTAAATTTGCCCGGCGTAAAACGCCTCTAATACCATACGAAGTTATTCAATAAAGAGGCAGGCGCTGGAGACAGGAAGACAGGAAACAAGTTTATTCCGTCGGAGTAGAACACATCAGATCAGACAACAAGGTATCGTCTCGAGGTGCTCTCTCAACCTCTCTGAGACCTGGTCTTTTTATACACTGGTCTAAGACATGTGAACGTTCTTTATTACAGCAAGGACATTGTGAAGTATGAGAACGACATCCCCGGCTCCCCCCAGTTCCGGCCCATTCCAACACATGACAACAGTAGAGGCCCTTTCCCCTCATATGATTGGGAGGGGCCATCACGCAGCTGAGTGTTCTGCCGATTCCTTTGGAATGTGTGCGCCTGATCGAATCTCAGGGGGTGAGGACGTCATGATCAATAGTGGTCTCTTTCAAGAGAGGCGAGTGCATGCAGTAGTGGGCAATAAACTGTATCCTCGGGCTAAGGGATGACCAGCGGTTCGTACAGGCAGTCGGGCTCAGAGGAAGGGGTCATCAAAGGAGGGGTATTCATGGGCGGAAAGGAGGTGTTGGTCAGGCGCGGGGTGTGATTCCCTG
Organism: Lissotriton helveticus; assembly: GCF_964261635.1. Classification (NCBI taxonomy): domain Eukaryota; kingdom Metazoa; phylum Chordata; class Amphibia; order Caudata; family Salamandridae; genus Lissotriton; species Lissotriton helveticus. Next base: position 166,007,429 of record NC_136057.1, on the reverse strand, counting down.
AGACAGAGTCATGGGGGGGTTTCATGGCTTGTGCATGTGAGCGCGGGGGCAGCCAGGAGGCGCGGGGAAGGCTTGCAAGGTTCAGGGAAGTGTGCTGATGGGCGATCGTGAACAGGGAGACCATGGTACCTAAAATGGCTGTCGTGTATGTTCATACGTGAATCGGCAAGATGGCGTAGATGATGTTTAGTACATGAACTAAAATTCCACAGGCTTGGCGGGTGCGGTGCAGGTTCGGAGGCAGGTGAATTGGCAGGCTTGGCAGGTGAAGGGTCCGTGGGTGCGTTTCGGATTGGCTCGGTTGCAGGCGGGGTTCGGGCCGGTGTTGAGTGCGTGGAGGGTGGCGGCGGCGTAGGTCCGTCGGGTGCACTGGCATCATCGAGGACCAGGGGTCCTGGTGCTGGGCACGGTCCAGGCGCGGACAGGCGTAGACGGGCTTGCTTGAGTGTTTGATTGGTTCAGATGTCCGTCCATTACCACCCCCTTTTGTACCGCTTTGGCGCGCCTTCGGCGCACAATCGGCACGCCCGCTGCGCGTGAACGCCGCGCGTATGCGTGGGCTCCATATGAGGCGAAGTGGGAGGGAGGAGCAGCTGGGAGGCGGGAGCGGGGCGGCCAATGGGGTAACAGAAGGAAAAAAGGGGCGGGCCGCGTGGGAGCAGCGGCGGGAAGCGGGGAGCGCGGAGGGCAGACCAGGAGTACAATCCTAAAGAAATAGGCACAAAACTGAGATATTACAGAGAGAAAAGTACAATTAAAACAATTAAAAACAAAGCAAAATGATGGAAATGCGACAAAAAACCGGAGAACAATGGAGGAGGTAGAGCGAGCGGCAGCGAGGGGGCACCGAGGTCAGGGACGGACCTGTGGCGCTGGGGCAGGGAACGTGCCTACAGCTGGAGGGCCGTGCGGCGTGGGGGTGTCCTGGGTTCAGGTCACACTCGCTCACGCCACGCGGGCTCCATATGAGGCCAAGTGGGAGGGAAGAGCAGCTGGGAGGCGGGAGAGGTGCGGCCAATGGGGTAACAGAAGGAAAAAAGGGGGCGGGACCACGAGGGAGCAGCGGCGGGAAGCGGGGAGCAGGGGGGCAGACCAGGGGTACAATCCTGAAGAAATAGCCACAAAACTGAGATATTACAGAGAGAAAAGTACAATTAAAACAATTAAAAACAAAACAAAATGACGGAAATGCGACGAAAAAGCGGAGAACAACTGAGGAGGTAGAGCGAGCGGCAGCGAGGGGGCACCGAGGTCAGGGACGGACCTGTGGCGCTGGGGCAGGGAACGCGCCTACAGCGTGAGGGCCGTGCGGCGTGGGGGTGTCCTGGGGTCAGGTCATGGATTGTATTTATACCCCTGAGGTACAGTAGTGTCTCTGAGACATCTCTCATCTCTGCTCCGCATTGTGCTTATACCTCTGAGGTATCTAATATACTCTTTACTTCTCTCAGTTATTTAAAGGTATTTGTCATGTCTCCCCTCTCCTCCGTATTTACTGTTAACTTATTTAACACACTATCAATCTAAACAAAAGAAGAAGTCTGGGATTTGCCAATTATTGTTACTTAAATAGCTATTAAATCCTCCAATTTCCGGAGGAAATAATAAATTCAGAGGAAATCCCGCCAGATGAATTTTTACAATTTGGGCTAGACCCTGGTGGAGGAGATTTCATTTCAAATTTAGCATTTTCACCAGAAATAGGCGGATTTTCGGTTTCACCAAAAGCCAAATCATGTTCTACGGTGGTCTTCAAGCCAACAAACCTCTCTGGATGTAGGTAGGCCCCACCTCAGCGGTGACCCAGCAACCAAAGCCAGAGTCCTCTGTTGTGTCGGGGAAGTTTTTACCAAGCAGGATCGTTTCTTTCTGGAAAAAAGAAATTATAATAAATGAACCTGCTGTGCTGAGAGTTTTACTCCTGTCAGGTGGGACATAACAGTTTTTTCATGTTCAGAACCTCCAGGCCTTGCAGAGAGGCCATGAACACAAACATTAGTGTGATGAGGCTGACCCTACATTGTAGCTGCAGGCCTAGGGTCATGGGTCAGCCAGGCTGTCCCCTTAAGTGCCACTGTGACCAACAAGCAGTGCCTTTTCCTCCAAATGAGGCAGTGGACCCACAAATGTGGTCGAATGGGGTGTCCACTCGTTTTTGGAAGAGTCACCCTTGTGACCACACTTTAAATGAGCCCTCAGGCCAATGCCAAAGCTTTTTTGCAAATTCTGCAAATTCCGACTGCCAGATATGGCAGATCGGTCCCCTATCCCACTCCCTTCCACTGGAATAAACTACCTTTGCATATGTAATTATGCTTGGAATTTGGAAAGTTCAAAAAGCTTTTACAAACATGGCTATTCTAATCGATTGGTTTGGCTCAGTTATTGCTGCTTGTTTGTATTTAGCCTAGTGCCGAGATATTTCTACAGGAATGATTTGTTTTGCTCGTTATCAAATGTAGTTAACATAACATAACAAGGCCAGGGTCGGATTGGTAGGGCAGGCACTCGGGAAATGGCCGAGGGGCCGGTATCGAAGTTCCAGCTGTGGGCTGCTTTTTTGACAGCCTGGGTGCCGATTTGGGCTGTGTCGGGTGTGTTCAGATGTTGCCAGCGACCCAGTGGGGACCTGAGTGGCCTTTCTAAAGGCAGATGAGCAACCATTACCTCCTTTTGATCAACGGGCAGAGTTGCCACTTCATTTCTGTCAATGGGCCGGCCAGTTAATGTGTGCATACTGAGCGGGGGCAGGGGGCTTCAGCAGAAGTGGCCTCACTTGTTTTCAGGAGTTTGTAAAAATTCTCCGCAGCAGTGTTTTGAAGAAAGGCAATATGCAAATGTGGCCCACTTTTTTTTAAGCGAAGGCCATGATGTGAGTTAATCAAAAATCACTGAGGCAGGTACTAGGCTCAGAATCTGTGGTCTCTACAGCAACTGCAGGAATCACAACCACTATGTTAACAGACATCCATAAAAACAACACCTTCACATGCACAGGACTAGTAAAAATGTTGCCACAACCATGACACGCTCATTGAGCCCAACGTCCATGGACTGCGATAAGAACAGGGGGCCTCATTTATAAGGCCCCTTGTGCTTATGGAATGTCAATTTTTGTGACGTTCCGTGGTGTAGGAGCCTGCATAATATTTATCAGGCAGCACTAAGCCACTTTTTATTCAATTGATGATGCCTGATAAATATCATTCCCTTTAACACAGTTTTCTGTGTTAAAGGGACGTGCAATGGATGTTGGTGGGGGAGTTCCCAGCAACATCCATGGCTATTTGACAATGCTCCAGATTTATGAAAAACCCTAAATCTGAGGTAGTGCCAAAAACATGCCTCCACATAGGAGGTGTAAGGGAGGCACAACAAGGAGAAATATCTGCCTTCTGCAGCACACATAGAAAGAGGAAAAAGCCTCTTGTGATTGTTTTTGTGCAGGAAGTTATTCCTTCCTGCACAAAAATAATCATCCCCGCAACACAGGCACCCTTGCACCATGTTGCAAAGGTGCCTGCGTTGGTGCACATCAGCTCATTGTGCGCCGGCGCAGGGGAAAAGGACAGCAATGCACTGTATCTGATCGATACCGCTCATTCCTTCCCTTTTCTTTTGCCATAGGGCATCGCTGCAGGAAGGCCTGGGGTGCTGCACTATGGCAAAAACAAATAAATAAGGCCCTGTATGTCTGTCAGGGCAAGGTCACGGCAGGTGAGGGGTCACATCACAGCAAGATCATATGACGTATCCATGTAGTGACAAGTAGCCACAGCATCTTATGCTGGGAGCTAGCTTCAGACCCCACTGATGCGGTCTGGTACCCACAGCAGGGTGGCACTGCGTGGACCACGCCTGCAGACCTGCACAAGGACAAACATTGGGTGAGAGGGAAGCTGCAGAGTTTTCCATCTTCCACACCTGGTCCCAGGGCTTCTCAACACGGATGTCCCCAAGTAAATATCTCCATTCACCACTTGTTCACGCCGAGGGCCATTCACCACATTTGGGGTCAGATGTAGGAACCCTAATACCGGTCGGTAACGGCCGAAACCGACCGGTATTGGGCATTTGGGAATCTGAAATGTAGGAAGCACTCAGGTGAGTGCTTTTCACCTGTAAGGATTTGTTATTTACCACCAACTACAAGTTGGTGGTAAATTACGAAAACCATAAAAAAAGCTATTTTTTGCATTTAATAACAGTGTCATGTGGCAGACATACATGCCGCTAGGGCATGTATGTCTGCCACATGTGCACCCATGCACAATTCAGGGGTGCAACAGGGTGTCAAAGTGACACCCTGCCACCCTTGAATGTTTCCCCCCTTTATACCGATTCGGTGAATACCGAATCGCACCGATTCGGTAATACTTACGGAGTAATTACCTACATAGCATTTACCGATTCTAAAATACCGAATCAGTAAAATTCGGTATTTTAGAATCGGTAAATGTAGTTTACCTACATCTAGCCATTGTTCTTTTTACATTGTTAGGCGGAAAATGGCTGAGTTCATTTTTAACTTTCAGTGCTTGTGTAATATTAGTAAGGCAGTGTCGGAGAGGAAGTGTGATATCTCTTTTTGCCACAGCGGGAATATTTTCTCTTCCATGATATCTCTTAAATGTACTTCTGACGTGTGTGATAAAAAGCATTTGCTCTGCCGGGCGTTTTATCTTCTGTTTTATTGTGATAACCATTTTGAAGCTCTTTGACTGCGGAAAAGAAACATCCATTTTACTTTCTCTGACAGTCCTCGTGGCGCCGCGTACCGAGGGTGCTTCATTTATAGGCCAGCTTTTACGCTGCGCTCATTTGCTTTGCATTACCCGGCTTTCCTTGTAAAACTGCGGCGACTGGAGAACGGTAAATACCAATTTAATAAAAATGAACATCTGTATATAAAAAAAACTTGCAAAGATTGACAAGTAAAGGCACGTAGGCGAGCCTCGGGGGGAGGGGGGCATAAGTAAAACCACCTGAAAAGAAGGGTGGTGAATGCACATAAACACTAACCCTGGGCGTAGTGGGGCTTCGCGAAGCTACGCGAAGTGGGCGAGAAACTACGCCCACCTACGCACTTCGCGTAGCCCCACTACGCGCCACCCCCCTCCCTAAATACTTAAATAAAATTTTAGAAATGATTAAAAACCACTTACCTTGTCCGCCGCGTCCCCGGGGCTCCCTCTCATCATCGCGCGATTCGCACCGCCGTCTTGGATAGTAATGCGCATGCACGGCCGCCCGCGCATGCGCATTTCTCGCGAGAAATGCCCATAGGCCCATAGGAATGAATGGGGAGTTATTCCTTATTTGCGATTAGCAATTTGCTAATCGCAAATAAGGATGCGATTTCAAGGGTGCCAGGGGTGTCCAAAGGACACCCTGTAGCACCCCTGAAATTTAAATTTAGCCTGATGTTGCGCACACACATGTCCAAAGGACATGTGTGTGTTTAACATACCACTTAGAAAAATGCACTAAAGTGCATTTTTCTAAGTTTTCGCTATTTACCACGAAGTCTGACTTCACGGTAAATAGCGGCCAGAAATAGCAAATTCGCAAATAATAAATGGTTAATGAATTGCATTTAAGGAATCTCAAATAGAGATTCTTTAAATGCAATTCCTCGCAAATATGCGATTTCACAAATAGCGATTTTTGCATTTGGGATGATGAATCCCAAATGCAAAAATTGTGCTCGCAAAGGGCCAGATTCTCAGAATCTGGCCCTTTGCGAGCCCATTTTTCAATGATGAATCTGGCTGAATGGGCCTTATTTATGAAGGCCCTGCACCGTTGGCGCGTCACTTTTTCCCATTTTAAAAGTGGCGCACCGGCGGCGCAAGGCCTTCATAAATAAGGCCCACACAGTTTTAATTCTGTTTATAGTTCCACGTGCACGCAGACCTAGCAGTCAATTAGTGTTTTGCGTCTGCTGAGGTTCTGATCTTTTTTGGGTCGCTGAACTACCATTAAAATACATCTGTGTTAACGCATGTGTGTGTGTACGCGCCTGTGCAGCCATATAATTTTCATACCATTATCAGGTTATTCATGATTTCCAATATCCAAACCATCTGAGTTGCATTTAGCCACGCCCATCTGCCAAAGCCGAGGGTCGTCACAATTCAAAACGCGTGTGTTTACTATAGTGACGTCAGTGCGCTCGATTCGTAAGGTCTCAGGCAATCACATTTCGACCCACCGGGTCTGTCACAGTTTGTATGGGGTGATATTTCAATCCTTTTAAAAAAAGTTTTGGGACTCCTCTAAAGTATCTATAATATCTGCAACTGCAAAATATGGGGCAGATTTACAAGCTCCTTGCACCTCGTTGCTCCGTCATTGCGTCACTTTTTTGACGCAACAGCGGTGCAAACAATGCGCCCTATTTACAACGTGACGCATCTAGGAAGATGTGTCTCGTTGTAAAGCCCTGCGTCACAATATACCTACGTCAGGTATAATGTATGCAGTGGGGCGTTCCTACGCGGGGGGCGTTCCTACGCAGGAAAGCCTTGTAAAAGTGCTGCAGTGAAATCTACAAGATTTCCCTACGTCACTTTTAAGACGCCACTGCGTCAAAACTTTATGCCTGCTTGAGGCAGACATAAGGAGTGAGGCAGTGTAGTGGGAATAGGCCACAAAATGCAATGCTGGAGTTGCGTCGTGCTTGCAACACGACTCCAGCAATGCGTGACTTTTGCCCCAACAGATGCTTCAGAATTTCTGACGCATCTGTCAATCCTTTCACTATGGTGCGCCGTATTGTAAATACTGCACATACATGGAGGCGCAAGCATTTTTTAGGGTGGCGCAAAGAAAGTGACGCATCTCTATAGACGCGTCACTTTCCAGTAAATCTGCCCCTATCTGCGTACCTCTGGCCAAGTTTCTAGATCTCTCTCCCACCAGATGCATTTTCTGCAATAATAACATATCTACACTAAGCTTCATGTTGTGTTGTCCATGAGTCGTTTAGGCCTCTTATGTTTTACGTCATTAATAAAATCAGAGCAGGTCTATTTAATTCCGTGTCAGCATATTGAATGACATCTTTGTAATTTTGATGATAGACAATGATCCATTACAAACCTCCACTTTGTAGCTCCATAACTATCCCCTCTCCCCCCTCCCACACTGAATGCCACCTTTCCAGCAGATTTCCCCTGTTCACTTCTAACTCAAGATCCCAGTTACTCGCCCCCTCCCACCCAATGTATCATTCAAGAAAGCATATACACTTGTGAGGCCAAACAAGTGATTCTCAGTTCTGTGCTGCTTAACGTCATAGTGTCAAAAACAAAAGAGAATAGAAGGAAAAAAATCAGCCTTCCCATATTAAAACATTGGATGTTTCAATCTTGCGTTGCGTGACGGAGCGCGTCCCATTATGGTGTTAATCCTATATCATGTCACTGCTGCCCCAACCCCATAAATATATTGGGCGTGATTCACAAAGGTAAACGTACACATTTGTTTAAGTTTATTCTTTTTTGGTATTCACAAAACTGCTTTTAATAGTAAATTTAAGAGTGTGGCGACCCCGCTGTCGGAACGGGGAACTCCACATATAGAAAGACAGTACATGGCTATCTTTTTATGAGAAGAATTCTCCGTGCCGATTGCGGAGTCTCCTCACTATTAAAATGCAGTTTTGTGTATACTGAAAAAGCATAAACTTACACAAACATGAAACTTTACCTTTGTGAATCAGGCCAAAAGTGTTTTTGTCGGTACTGTTGAATCTACAATTTCATACAGTATTCGGTTATGCCCATCAATCACATTATAAAATGACCTACAATAATATTCACATGTCCTGTCTATTAGGTCAATTACATGGCCACGTGTCACTCTATATCACAGAGTCTTTGACTCTCTTCCACATTGTCATCTCTGCGGTTCATTGTTTTTTCTTCTTTGCAGTTTTTTTTAGAACCGCAGCTGCCATTTGCTGATCTGCAAAACACCAACTCTGCCGTTCATGTGAAAGCGCAATCTCACTGAGCATAGCGTGGCGTATTGGACATTCAGTCTTTTTTGACTGATGTAAACTTCCTTCAAGCTTCCTAGACTCCCTATGTGGTGATTTGAATATATTCCAGTCTGGCCCATCATAGCTGAAGTCCTTCATATCCCTTGCCATGTTAATAATTTTACCTCTGTTCTGATAATAAAGAAGTGTATGTAGTATAGACCATGGTGGGATGCAGGAATGGGCCTGGAACCCAGGTTTTAGGATGCTCCCTCCACAACAAACCCTGATAACAGGTTACCACATCCAAAAACTGAGACGAGTAGCTTCTCAACAAAGTCCTCAATCCTTCCCATGGCTGTTGATTCTGGTAATCCAGTGATTCTCAAATTGATCCTGTGGGAACTTGCCTCCAGATCTTCACTTTTTCTTGTGAGCCTGTCAATTTCTTCATTCATTTTCTTCTGTATTTTACTTTTAGCCATTGCATTGAGTGACTTCTGACTCCAAAATGCGATGTTCCAAATCTGTTTTGCATGACTCATGCCTTTCCAGTTTCTCATTCGTTGTGCCTTAGCTCAGATCTAATTTTATCATCGGTTTTAGCGATTTTAGCAAGGTTTCCATTCATTTCCAAGAGCAGTGCACAAACTTTAGGGGTGGGTGGAATTAGTGGAGTTTCGTTCTGCTGAATCATGCGGAATTACATTAAAATTCTGTGAGATTCTATGGAATTCTACTGCGTGTTGAATAGTGCATTTGGTGCTATTTTCTAGGCCTGGGTGGAGTTCGTGGAGTTAGAACACCACACAGTGACAAGAAAACTCCACCACGCTCCGTGGAGTCCCGCAAGTGGTGGTGTGCATTATGTTGTGCCATTCGTGCATGAATGGCACCATGACAAGCCCATTAGGGCGCTGCTTCTTTCTGCCACTTGAATAGAAGTACTTATCAAGCAGCAGCTCCTTCAACAAGAACTGAAGGTTTTTAATGCGAGCGGTAGCAAACATCCTGACCTCCAGCATTGTGAAATCTCGTTGGGAGGTGGCCTACAGTTGAATTTTCCTAGCTCGCCAACTTAAAGTTGGCGAGCACGAGCGAGGAAAAAAATGCCAATCTGCTATGGGGAGCACAGTTTTTCAGACCTCCACGTGCTCTGCGGAGTGCAGAACACTACTGCAAACTCCGCAAATGGAGCGAAGTTTCCACACAGGCCTACTATTTCCATGGCACTAAATGCACCCTTGCATGAAAAAAAAGATATGAGGGTGCCTTTTGAGCTCTGGAAATATACCGAGTGGCATAGAGTGATTTCTAAAGTTTAGAAACCACTGCATATATCACTCAGTTCCCTTACAATACTCTGCAGTGATTACCACTGGGTAGGGCCCAAAACGAGGGTGTGCAAATCTCTTCAGGGATTTATGATCAAAGGGAAAGGGCGTAGCCTTCTTTTGCTTAATGTATACAATAATGCCCAAAAGAAGATGTTAAAGCATTTATAGAGGAGTTAATTACTATTCTAAATAAAGGGGCAGGGGAGGCAGATTGCATTCTCATAGCTGGAGATTTTAATTGTCATTTATGTCCACATGGTGATTCAAACATCTGTGGCATAATAAATTTAAATAAACCCAGCACGCATTTTGAACACTCCATTTTCGGTAACATGCTTAACCAAGTTATGCACGATTGGGACATAGGATTCGCCAACGAACTCTGTGAGCCTATGGTTGCATTTCAATCAACTTTCCACGGCCGAGGGGCAGGGACCGTAATAGATTTTATATTAATGTCAAATAATAACCAGGGTTCCATGATGGGGTTCGACACTGAAGAATTAGTAATGAGCGACCATTTTCCAATTAGTGCCAGTATTGTCGTGGATAACCACGAGAGTCATACAATAAGCATACCTGAAAGACTCTACCGTCATTCTGTCTCCCTGTCTAGGAAAAATGGATATGCCATTAAGTGGGCTAAGATTGACTCCCAAAAATTTTTGGAGGAGTTAATTAGTGAAAATATGGATCATTTCTTAACATGCCTGGATCAATATCCCAACCCCCATCTAATTACAGTAGCCACGGCAAGATAGTTGCAACTATAAACGAGAAATTAACTAAGAAACAAAAAGCTGGAGAGGAAACAAGATTAACTGGCTGGTTTAACTCTGTTTGTACTAAAGCCCATAAAGCTTTATTACAGGCTATAAAGACTTTGCCAAAAGATATTAGCTTAGTTAAAGCTGCCAGGCGTTCTTATAAGCAGACCCTACGGAATAGGAAAGAAGAACTAAAAAGGTGTGCCTGGGAGGCTTTAATAAAGGCTAGCGCTCTGCGGGACAATATATCCTTTTGGAGAGAAATTAATGCCCCCTTTTTCTCTGAGAGCAAGACAGACTCTATAGAGGTCGCTATAGCTGAAGATGTATGGGTCAGTTATTTCACGTCCCTATATAAAAAAGACCTATTAGCAACGTTAAATCCCTGCACTACATTACAACGAGATGATACTACTTGGCAGTCGGAATTTCCACCAACCCAAGATAGTTTTCCACTCAATATAGCATTTACCCCATTAGAGGTTGAGCAAGCAATCTGCCAGAGCGCAAACTTAAAGGCCCCAGGACCGGATGGAATTCCCATTGATCTATTTAAAGAAAACAGTGATCTATGGGCCTCACTCCTTGCAAATGTATTAAATGCTTATAGCAAATTAGGCTTCCCTGACACATGGCATGAAGCCATAGTAATCCCAATATTTAAAAAAGGTGACAGGCAGGACCCAAAATGTTACCGACCTATTTCTCTGCTCGACACCCTGATGAAAGTAGCTGGCAGAGTGCTACTAACTAAATTGCAAGCCTGGGCCAAATCCGATGGGATTCTCTCTAAATTCCAATATGGATTTAAGAGTGGCATGGGCACAGTCAAGCAGGGCTTAAACCTGACACTAATAACGAACAAATATATTGTAGCGAAAAAAGGGAACTTGTTCCTAACATTTGTCGACCTATCCTCGGCTTTTGACTGCCTGGATCATAGGATGTTATGGAATACCCTGGCTAAAATGGGAATAGACCCACACATTTTAACTTTTATAAAGGAACTTTATAGAGATGCAGGTGCCACAGTCCGATATGGTAAAAACGGAGAGCGAACCAGAAAATTCCCTATAGAAAAGGGTGTTCGCCAGGGCTGCATCCTCGCTCCATTCCTTTTTAATTTATATATTAACGAGGTGGCAGATTCCTTAATTGAGCTGGAAGTCGATTATCCCAAAGTAAACGGCCTGTCGGTTCCATTATTATTATACGCCGACGATGCCGTGATCATGGCACGCATGCAGTTGGGCCTCCAGTAGGCCTTGACCGGATTTGCGACTTTCATGAGTACTAGAGGATTAAAGATCAATGTGGGAAAAACTTTTACCATGTGTTGTACCTCTAAAAATAATTCTAAGATAGACTGCAAAACCTTCGTTAACCATACAAAGATAGCTTTGACCAAAACATTTTCTTACCTAGGCATCACTTTTAATAACAGGGGTACATGGACAACAGCCATCACCACCCGCAATTTGGCATTCTCACGCACAATAGGCGCAGTTAAACAATTTGCTAAGAGACTGGGCGGTAAACCCGTAGACATTCTGCTTAAGATCTATGCAGCTAAATGTGTCTCTACGGCAACATATGGTGCTGGCATATGGGGGACGGCAGATTGTACCCAAATTCAAACAGTTGAAAATGCATTTTTCAGGTATTTGCTATCAGTCCCAAGATCTACCTCCACGACCGTTTGCCACAAAGAACTAGACAGAGTCCACATTATTGATCTAATAAAAATAACTCCTGTCATGCTGTGGTATAAGATATGGACTTCTGAGGACACAGTCTTTAGCAGGGAAGTAATTCAAGACTGTATGAACCAATCAGACCCTAGCAAGTTTGTATGGCTAGCCTATGTTAAAAAAATTGTGAATTCTATTGGACATCCAGAACTTTATTTAACCCCTACTTTATGCACACAAATGACTAAAAAAGTTTTAAAAGGAGCATGCCTCGACCTATTAGAGGAAAGGCGGTGGTACTTAGATGGAAACAAGTCCACAATCATCTCACACCGTCGTATCCTTCATGGTCCTGGCCTACATCCCTATTTGGCTCCAGCTTTTTCATGCTATCACAGAATGCTTCTTACGCGGATGAGGACTGATTGTTTCTATAGGTTAATATCTTTCCCGGCCCCAAATGACTGGTCCGCTAAACTGATAAACTGTCCCTGTGACGACTCATCTACCCAGTCAAACATCCATTGCATTTTTTTCTGCAATTACTATGAGTGGGGTAGAAAAAGGTATTTGCTACCAATTTTAAAGCTGTGGGGACTGAGAAACTGTAAACCAGCACTGATTAGATTATACATGCTGCAAGATGAACTCACTATTACTGCAGCAATTAATTTCCTGAAATTTGCAGTAAAATGCAGAGGGACGTTGGCCTAATGCTAACGATCATTGAGTAACGACTGTAGAACTGTACTATTTTGTGCATAATTACATCATATAGTACATACATTCCCTATAGGCCGCGCGTGTTTTTCTGCACTTTATGAATTGTATGAATTTTTTTGAACTATATGTATTTTAGAAACTGTTTTTTATAGGTTCTGTTTTTATTTACAAATCATCCACACGCATTGTAGCGTGGTTTTTAACTTGAACTAAATGTATGCCATGTATGTTATGTTTTGTATTTCTTTTTGTGCTTTTATGGTCTTTTTTTTAAATATCGAATAAAGCTATCTTGATTGATTGATTGATTGATTGATTACCAGTTCATTACTCCAGAGTATTCCAGGGTGCCGATAAGTGTGTAGTGGTTTCTAAACTTTAGAAACCACTGCATACTTTAATTCTGCAAGGGGTGCGGTGGAATTGAATTAATCAAATAATTCTGCATTACAAGGGTGATGCAGAATTACTAAAATTCCACTGACTCCGCCAGCGGAATTGAAACCTTTGTCTAACAGTAAGCCAGCAGCTGACGGCAGAAGCGGACGGCTTGCCCTATGCTTCGCGTACTGCTAGTGCTGGTGTGTGCGTGATTGCCTCTTATTTTAAACAACATACTTTTTAACTTTTGCTAGCTCCGTGGCACCATTGTATTTTTATCTTGATGTTGCACGAACTTTGAGCCCTTTTCTAGCGTGTGTCACTTACCGCGCTACAGTTGGGTGAAGCAGCCTTGCACCTCCCCGGTCCACCGCAGCCTTTAGCTGGCTGATTGTTGTGGAGGGAGCACTGCTCTGGCCCGGCCTGTGGGGTTTGATTTCTCTTCCTGTTTGCCATCCCACGGCCGCCATCTTGTCAGGGAGGTGGGCTAGTCTTTTCCTCTCCCGGTCCCGGTCTCACGGCTCCCTATTTAAACTGCAACAGCGGGGGAGCTCGCAAAGTAAGCCAGCAGCTGACACAGAAGCGGACAGCTTGCCCTATGCTTCGCGTACTGCTAGTGCTAGTATGTGTGTGATTGCCTCTTATTTTAATCAACGTACTTTTTAACTTTTGCTAGCTCCGTGGCACCATTGTATTTTTTTCTTGATGTTGCACGAACTTTGAGCACTTTTCTAGCATGTGTCACTTACCGCGCTACAGTTGGGTGAAGCAGCCTTGCACCTCCCCGGTCCACCGCAGCCTTTAGCGGGCTGATTGTAGTGGAGGAAGCACTGCTCTGGCCCGGCCTGTATGGCTTGATTTCCCTTCCTGTTTGCCATCCCACGGCCACCATCTTGTCAGGGAGGCGGACTAGTCTTTTCCTCTCCCGGTCTCAAGGCTCCCTATTTAATCCTTCCATGATGCAGGAGCGCAGCGGACGCGCGCAGCGGACGCGCCAAAGGCAAGCCCTTCTGCACCCGTCCGCGCCTGGTCGCCGCCAGAAAGCAGTTTTTACGCGTACGTCGCAATTGTTCGAATAAACAAGATTACTTTGACAATGCAGAAATCTTGTTAAACAAACTGTGTGCCCGCGGGTACCCAAGGAAACTAGTGAAAGCTGCACTTAAAAGAGCTTGGTACACGCCGCGAGAGAGCCTATTGACCCCAAAAGAAAAAAATGAAAAAAGTGAGATGACGTGTGTGCTGACCTTCAATCCTAAGGCTAATAAGGTTAAGCAAATTATCCTTAGGAACTGGAGGTTGATTGAACACCTCAACATCCCCAAACCACTTTTTGCTTTCCGGAAAGGGAAAAATATAAAACAACACTTAGTGAAAGCAAGTAGAGAACTACCCACCCGGAAAGACACCAGGAGTTTATTAGGCCTACCAGCAGTGATCGGACACTTCCGATGTTTGAATTGTACAGTGTGTTCAAACACAAAAAATGTAAAGGAAGTTGCGATCAATGGGCAGATGCACACTATGCGTTCATTTTCTAATTGCAACACTAAAAATGTTGTATATATAGTCACATGTCCCTGCAACCTGGCCTATATAGGCCAGACGACTCAACCTGTTAAAATGCGGATTGGACAGCACAAATCGTGCATTAGGTGCAAAACCAGTGGGGCTCCATTGGTACAACATTATTCTGATGCAGGCCACAGTGAAGAAGACATGGTGTGGTCAGTTCTAGTAGTGATCACGGCCGCAAATAGATGTGAATTAGAACAGAAATTAAACAGAACTGAGGCCAGATTAATTGATAGATATCATACCTCTACAAATGGACTCAATGACCGAGTCGAGCTATGGGCATTAATTTAACATTTTTGGTTGATTCTCTTCTGAATTCCCCTTCTATAATATGGTTCCAGGGAGGGCTCTCCCTGGACATGTTACTAGAAGCCTTAGGAGTACCTGCTGATCATTGATGTATGTTGCGTGTTGGGTGTAAATAGTGCTCTTGATTATTGTGTATTATTGTGTTTATTGGGTGGGAGAGATGTGTTTACAAGACTGGTTTGCTTGTAGATGCTCTTAGATTGTAAATCCCTGTGTGGTTGTGCAGTGCACGAGATCCTCGGCCCATGCCTTTTGGTGATGGGCAGGTTCATTCACATCATTTTGGGATTTTCCTGCTCTTGTGTGTGTTTTTTTCACGTGGTGCGACTTTTAGATACATTTTAGATTGGGCTGTACTTAGATTATTGTAGGTGACTTTTTGGCCCTTAGCCCCAGCTGCCGCCTCCGGTACGCCTTGTTGTTTTCGTTTTATTTGTTTTTCGCTGGGTATTAGTAATGGACGCCATTTACACACGATAGTCCATTGTTTATATTGTTGCTTATTCCCTTAGCGGGGTAGTCCTCTCTCTATGTCCAGGACGCTGTAGACGTGCATGCGCGCTATTCCAGAACGTGTCCCTCATAATGGCGATTGTGAGTCGCCCGTATAGATGCGGAAGTGCTTTTCCGGTTTCCCCATGAAGATGGACCATTAACTCACGTTGGCCTTCGTTCGTTTTGTTTGTAAGTAGCGCAGTTTATTTTTTTGTCCCGCTGATTGTGCTGCTTGTGTACAGAAACCGTCTCGGCTCGGCTTTGAGGACGAGGGTTCTTATGTTATCTCCGTTCTTTTTTTAGGAGCGAGTGCAGTAACCTCTCACTCGGTTTGGATTTACTAATCCCCTTTTCTGAAGCCGGATAACCGCTTGAGGGACATTGGCTTGTCCCGTTAAGGTACCCCTTTGGTGGTTGTGCTACAGCTTGTGGATTTGGGATTTGCCCACTGGTGTTTAGTGACGTTAGTTTTTTAATAGTATTTTATTTTATTCTATGTTTAGTGCTCTATGGGCGCTGGTGCCCAGTGGATCTAATTCATCCTCGTTCCTTGGGTGACCTCCTCTTGGATGAGCGCGTGTTTTTGTCTTCAGGTAGTTATACCTTAGGGGGTGGGGGTATGTAGTCCATCCTATTTCACATTCTTTGGTTGGGTCTCCCATTTATTTTATTTTATTTTCTCCTCCCTTTATTCATTAGTTGGCTGTCATTTGGGACAACAGTTGGGCGCTGGGTTTCATATGGAACAATTGGAGCCTTTGGTCTTGGTACTTTTCTGCTGTCTCCTTTCTGCTTTGCACCCATGCTAGGCTCACTTGGGTTTTAATTTATTTTATTTGAGTATCATTCATCTCCTTGAGGAGTTGTTTGGTTCTGAGCACTTTTCTTTTGGGCACGAGTGGCACTGCACTTCTACAGACGGGTGAGAGAGAATATATATGGCTGTGTTTCACGTAATTAATTTTGTTTTATTTAATGTTGTTGTAGTACCCTTGTCCTGATGATGCCATAAAGACCCCAGTGGCTGAAACGCGACCGCGACTGCGTCAACACCCTTGTGATTAGGAGTCCCTGTTTAGTTTATCTTTGTTAGTATAGTCAGGCGCCTTATGCAAAAAAGAGTGTTGAGAGAAGTTACATCTCAGGCGTATTGGGATCTCCATGATAGAGTTATATCACTCGAATTTAGGAGTGTATATAGAGTGTGATAGGTCATCCTTTGAGATCTATCTATGGGTACACATTTTGTATATATATGTAATGTATAGATTGTATGTGTGATTTGTATATAATGCATTGTTATGTGTGTATATAGTGAATTTGCTTTCTCTTTATACATATTTGTTTTGCGCCATTCCTTTTTTGTACTTGTTTATATGTCCTTTGAATTTTGTAAAGTGATTGGTTATATATTTAGTTATATAGAACAGGATAATTTATCTTTTCATGTTCTAAAATTATACATTGGATTTATCCCTCAATACTATTTTGTTCTACTTTTTCATCTTTTGATGCTCCTTGTCCAGGTATGGGAGGGTAATGTGGACATAACCCCTGTTTTTGTTCCATGGTCGCCGCCAGACGCCAGACACGCTGGTGGTTCTCAGTCAGGGGTGTTGAGCTACACCAGGGAACACTTGATGTCCATCGGCCTGCGCAGCGGTTCTTGTGTTCTGCATCTAGGGGTTGGTGAGGTAGGCCCTTTTTGCTGCCCTACTTGCGGATATAGGGTTCAATCTCCAGGGGCACCTGTTCCTCCTAGACCTACCGCAAAAAACGTGCTTTTAAATGTTTACTCATTGGTAAAGCACTATATGGAGGTCTTCGACCTTATTGAAGATGAGTTGCCGGACGTGTTGTTTATTACTAAAACTTGGCTGACAGATACCTCAGTGGCCGAACCTGGTCTTGCCCTTCCCCTGGGGTTTAGTATCCTCATCCTCAATAGGGAGTCCAGAGGCGGGGGTATTGCAGTAATTTTTAAAATTTGCTTTTCCTGTACCTTCGTCAAGGAGGAGGTGGCTGGGTGCGAATGCGCCCTATTCTCCATCTCCTTTAATGCTCACTCTTCCATTTCTAGCCTTCTAGTTTATCGCCCCCCCAGGGCCAGCGATGACTTTAAGGCAGCCATTATCGATGCCGCCGGCTCACTGGCACTTAAGGCATCAAACTTCTGCCTGATCGGGGACCTCAATTTACATTTCGTCCATCCCAATGATCCCGAAATCAGCAGCTTGCTCGCTGATTTCGTTGCCTACCAATTAAAACAGTCGGTAGTGGGCCCCACGCACTTAGCTGGACATTTACTTGATCCTGTGTTTTCTAATATCCCTACTCTTCTGGTCGAGACACCCAGCCCTATGTGTTGGACTGACCATTTTTTATTCACTTTCTTTGTCCCCCTCTCCACGAGCACTCCCAGAGCCAGCCTCAAGGCCACTCTTAGACGCTGTTGGCATAAACGTAATATAATAGATCTGTGTTCCACTCTGACATCCTCTCTCCCTGTTTTAGACACTAACCCCAAACAAGCCTACAACCACTGTGTGACTGGATACTCCAGGCCCTAGACTCCCTAATTCCTGCCAAACGGTCTAAGGGCCGCTGCTCGAAGTCAAATCCCTGGTTTTATAACTCTCTGGTTGATTTACGCAGCTTCTGTAAAAAGCTTGAACGTGCTTGGAGAAAGGCATACGACCCAGGGACAAAAAAGCTTTATCAGGAAGCAATTAAACGTTACCACAAGGCTATACACCAGGCCCGATCTGCCTTTCTCGCTAATGAGATTAAGGCCAGCAATAATCCGGTCAAAAGCATCTTTAAAACACTCCATGACTTCAAAACTAGGAAAGATTCCGCCACAACATGTATTACGTCTGAACAACAATGTGAGGATCTTGCCTCTTTTTTTGTTCAAAAAGTCGAGACTATCTATAAATCCTTTGCCACTGTCCAGACAGACCTTGCTCCCTCCACTATCCGTCGGCCTACTACTATTCTAGCTGTTATCCCTCCTATGGCCCACGACAAATTCCTTACGTTAAGTAAGAGGGTTAAATCTGGCTCCCCTATCAACCCTATGAAACCGGCCCAATTCAGAGATGCCCTATCTGTGCTATGGCCACCTATATGCCAGATTATAAACTCTTCCTTTAATACAGGAGTGGTGCCCATGTCTTGGAAAACTGCTAGGGTGATCCCTCTGTTGAAAAACCCTTCTCTGGACCCTGCTAAGCCAGAACATTTTTGCCCCATATCTCTACTACCCTGGGTCGCTAAAATTGCTGAAGCTCACACTAACAAAATCCTCTCTGGACATCTGATCAACTCTGGCGCCTTAGACCGCACCCAGAACGTGTTCCACCCGGGCCATAGCACCGAGACCGCACTAATAGCAGTATGTGAACATCTACGCACCATCCTGGATGAAGGCCAGACTGCGGCGCTCATCCTACTCGACCTCAGCGCGGCGTTCGATACGGTCTCCCATAAGATTCTCTTGCGCCGCTTGGAGGAGGTGGGGGTGATAGGGCCGGCCCTGGAGTGGTTCCGTTCTTTTCTTTCTGACCGAGCATTCCAGGTCATGGCCCCCCTTCCTCTCCCATGCCCATGCCATCAAGCAGGGGGTTCCTCAGGGCTCGGCTTTAAGCTCGGTCCTGTTCAACCTCTATGTTCAACCTCTGGCGGCGGTTGCAAGAGACCATGGTTTGTCCATGATTTCGTACGCTGACGATACTCAGCTGGTGGTGGCCCTTTCTGAAGATCACACTTGGGCTGCCGCACAGTTCCAGGCTGGTCTTGCAGCAGTCGCGCAGTGGATGACCACAAACTGCTTGCAACTCAATGGCAACAAATCAGAGGTACTATTGGTAGGGAAAGATAAGAGACTGTGGAGCAAACACTGGTGGCGTAATTCCATGGGTGGTGCCCCCACTCCTAAATCGGCCGTAAAAAACCTGGGGGTCTGGTTTGATACCAAGCTGGATTTTCAAGAACATACCAAGAAGATCGCTGGTTCTTGCTTCGGTCTTCTCCGAGGTCTTCGACCCATACTTGGTTTCTTTGACCCTCCCACCCGCCAGCTGATAGTCCAAGCTACTATCTTGTCCAGGCTGGACTATGCTAATTCACTTCAATTGGGAGCCAATAAGGCGGAAGTCACGTGCCTCTCGAGAGTGCAGAACGCAGCTGCTCGTGTTCTCCTGCGGCTCCCTAGAACGTGCTCTGCGACAAATGCTTTGCGGCGGCTGCACTGGCTGCCTGTGCCTCGGACGATTCAGTTCAAGGCCCTATGTTTAACCTGCAAAATTATAAAGAAATCTTCCCCTGAGATGTTTTCCAACCTACTGATCCCCTACGTACCTACTCGCCAGCTACGCTCGGCCGAGCACTGCCTTGTCACGGTGCCCCGTGTGAAGCGACTTAGAGCTGGGGGTCGGTCCTTTCGCTACCTTGTTGCCAAATTATGGAACTCTCTTCCTGTTCAGATCCGCCGCTTAGACTGCCTTCTGTCCTTTCGAAAAGCTATTAAAACTTTTCTATTTCCCAGGGCCTAGACTCTACTCTTAGGGCCTAGCTTCTGCACTCTATTGGCTTGACTTGAAGCGCCGGGACGCCCCTTTGCTGAGGCATCTGTTGCGCTATATAAAATTTCCAAATAAAATAAATAACAAGCTCCCTCATTAGAATTAAGTTCCACCTGCCCTTCTGCCGTCATGTTTGCATCGGGTTCACAGGACTTACGTTATTTTTGTAGTCTCAAAGGCTAATTTGACTTGTTTCTGATTACCTTTCACGATATTCATTTGCCTCTGTGAAACTCACCGGGTGTTAAATGGACATTCATAATATATGGGACAGACACCTAGATTCATCAATGTCCCATTTTGCGAGTCCTTAATAGCAATTATTAAGGAGTTGCTATTAAAGACTCGCAAAACGTGATTCATGTAGAAATCGCAAAAATAATTGCGATTTCTACATGTTCCTTATTTGCGATTAGCAAATTGCTAATCGCAAATAAGGATGCGATTTCAAGGGTGCCAGGGGTGTCCAAAGGACACCCTGTAGCACCCCTGAAATGAAAATGTAGACTGATGTTGCGCACACACATGTCCAAAGGACATGTGTGTGTGTAACATCCAACTTAGAAAAATGCACTAAAGTGCATTTTTCTAAATTTTCGCTATTTACCACGAAGTCAGACTTCACGGTAAATAGCGGCCAGAAATAGCGAATTCGCAATTCAGAAATGGATCATGAATAGCATTTAAGGAACCTCTAATTGAGATTCCTTAAATGCGATCGCAATTTGAAAAATCGCAATTATTTGCGATTTTTCAAATAGCGAGTACATGACCCATTGATGAATCTCAAATGCCATTTTTGCGGGCGCAAACGGCCGAATTTTCAGCCTGATTCATCATTCTCCCGTTTTGCGAGCCCCTAATAGCGATTCATAACGAATCGCTATTAAGGACTTGCAAAACGGGATTCATGTAGGAATTGCAATAAATATTGCGATTCCTACATGTTCCTTATTTGCGATTAGCTAATTGCTAATCGCTAATAAGGAATAACTCCCCATGCATTCCTATGGGCCTACAGGCCCATAGGAATGCATGGGGAGTTATTCCTTATTTGCGATTAGCAATTAGCTAATCGCAAATAAGGATGCGATTTCAAGGGTGCAGGGGTGTCCAAAGGACACCCTGTAGCACCCCTGAAATGTAATCTACATTGGTGTTGCGCACACACATGTCCAAAGGACATGTGTGTGTGTAACATGCAACTTAGAAAAATGCATTTAAATCTAAGGTCTGACCTCTCTGTAAATTGCGGCCCAAAATTGCAATTTCGCAATTTTAAAATGCTTCATGAATTGCATTTAAGGAATCTCAAATAGAGATTCCTTAAATTCAATTCTTCGCAAATGTGCGAATTCTTAAATAGCGAATTTTGCATTTGGGATGATGAATCCCAAATGCAAAAATTGCACTCGCAAAAGGCAAGATTCTGAGAATCTTGCCCTTTGCGAGTGCAATTTAGCTTGATGAATCAGGCGGTTTGTGATTTGCACCGTTTGCGCTCACAAAAATCCTTGATGAATCTACCTGTTACTGTGTTATCGGATTTGTGCCTGATTAAGACCCTTCGTGGGTACATATGTACAACCACCCAGTCTGACTGCATCCCTCTTTGGGTAGTTCTGACTGAGTTAGGGAACGCCTCGCCGCAATACACCCTGTTTATGGCACAATACTTTAGGCAGCCTCTTAGTTACATATTTCAATGAGCGCGGCTCTTCGGAGCAGGGTAAACCAGCTATTCCCTATCAATGCTCTCATGATAACTCCTGCACTAGGCCCACTCCAATAACTCTACAGATCATAATTACTTACACCACAAATACATGAGGCACGGGTTATGTTTGGAATTGTAGGCCACAGTTTATTTGGCATGCATGATTAGAACCTGCCCCTTTGACATGGGGCCATACGTCATTTGACAGGGGCCGTCATAAATCACGCCCTGTCATAGATCAATCACTGCACTGGTTAGTGGTAAATCACCTCATAAATCATTTCTCTCAAAATTCTTGCCAAGTCATAAATCTTACTTGTCAACTTGGGAGGTAAATAGAGTTCTCGGTGCTGGGATTTCCTCTGTCTGCGGGGGTGGGTACCTTCTCAACTGATGTTCGGCTCAACTCGCAGCCTTGTCTGTCCGTTTGGGCTCTGCCGTCCGGTGGGTCTGGGCTGCAAGTGGTGTGCTCCTTATACTTCGCCCTGTCAGCCAACTTACCCTGCCGTAAGGCATGCCCAGGTAAGTAGCCTCCATCCACCACCCTGCCCTGACTGGGTGTGGCCTTTCACGAACGCTTGCTCCTTGTCTTACCGCCGTCCTTACAGGCTGCCTCCTTACGCTGCACTACAACATTGTCTCTTAATTAGGTGTGGGTGGGCGGGCGTTAGTGCCTTTGCTCCATCAGTGAGCGTACTGTGGGGCAGTGCTGCTTATACCCTCAGCTTTGACTTTGTTGCCCACTCATAGGGCAATTTGCTCCTGATTGGCCAGTGGAGGTTCGCACCTTTTTTTGTGTCTTTTGGTGCTCAGCTGGTGACCCCATTTTCCAGTGTGGGGGTAGGAGGAGGGGTCCTCCCTTTTCCTGTTTTACCCCCAAAATTATTTTTCCGGGAACCGGGCGTCATTAAGGTGCAAGCCAGTGCTTTGAATGGGCCGGTACTCTGCGGTTCTGAGTATAGGCACTATTTTATTTTGAGATGGAGAGTACTTGCACTTCTCAAGAAAAACGTAATACTTTTAATTGGAGCGTACCGGCACTTCTCTGAAACAAGCACTTCTTTTTTTCCATTTCTAGCACTGGTGTCATTTCAAGCCTTTATGCCCTCTTTCAGGGCGGTCTCTGCCATCGCTCACACATAGTCCCTGTGTTGCCTCCTTCCCTCCTCATGCACCAGATTTGGAGAACCACTGGACTTACTTTGCATGTGCGCAGCCCGGGCAGGCATTTTGCACCCAGGGGCATACTGGGTGCCCGCCCGTTCTCCCCCCTCTCCTCACCGCCACTTCTTTCTTTATTGATTTTACATATATTCATGCATTACAGCGGCATCTGTAAGTCGACTTTAGGCGTTGCATCTTCTACAGTCTTCTCTTGTTACAATCACAGAGCAGTGCTGCCGCAAACTTTTGGTAATATACAAACATTATTACCTGTAATAGCATGTTAACTGTTATGTGATTAACATATAGGTGGAGAAGGGGGAGGAGGGGGCGTCGGGGTGAGAATCCTCTCCTCATCCCCATAAAGGTGGTGAGGGGAGAGGAGTTGGCCTAACTGCTAGGGCGCTCAACCTCGGACCTGGGGATCTGGGTTTGAGTCTCGTAATGACGCCAAACATCTTACAGCCTGATTCATGAAGCGAAATAGCGCCCGCAATGGCTGCGAAAATGCAATTGCGGGTGCAAAACACGGAATCGGCATTCAAGTACAAAATAGCGAATTCGCAAACACAGAATAGCGATTTAAATAGCGATTACGCTATAATAGTCGCAGACTCCGGGTAGTCGAGCATTAGCGATACGGAAATAGTGACCAACCACGGAATCTGCGAAATGAATAGCGAAACGCAATATTGTCTCAATCGGCATTCATGAAAAAAATACAATAGCGAAAAAGCGCAAATTCGCACGTTTGCGCGGCGCAATTTAAGGACAACTCAAAGCAGGTGGTAACCATAAAAGCCATGATTAAGTAAAATTTGAAAAACTGTTGGCCAATCACCAACAGGTCCAGGCCTGACCAATCACACATAAGGACATTCAGCAGCAGCATTAGGCGTTCCACAATGCCAGGGATGTACATGGTGGTGAGGCGGCGAAGGCTACAGCGAGCAGCACGGAGGAGACGCATGAGGCAGGAAAGGATTTACCGGCAGCGGGTCACCTTGCTGGGCCAAACCAGAGAACAGATTTATGCTAAATACAGGCTGAATGGGGAAATGATCACCTGGCTGATACAAGAACTCGACCCCATCATGCAGCACCCAACAAGGCGAAACAATTCTGTGCCCACACATGTGCAGGTATTGTGCAGCCTGCACCTCCTGGCCTCCGGCAGTTTCCAGGGCATAGTAGCCGCTGCTGGGGGGATATCCCAGCCCACCATGTCACGCTGCCTCCACACTTTTGTTGACGCCATGCTCAGCCAGCTCCACCGCCACATCACATTTCCCACGAGCCAACAGGAATTGGACCTGACAAAACTACAATTTTACAATGTCGCCCATTTTCCCCATGTCCTCGGCTGCATAGACTGTACCCACGTCGCCATCTGCCCACCAGCTGCCACGGAGTATATGTACCGCAACAGGAAGTCCTACCACTCCCTCAACATACAGATGGTCTGCAATGCCAAGACCATCATCACTGACATTGTGGCCCAGTACCCAGGGAGTACCCATGACTCCTTTATCTTCAGGCACAGCGGACTCCACACACGACTGCTCAGGGGAGAGTTTGGGGAAGGACACCTACTTGGTAAGTACACTTTGTCGACAATGTCACATTGCTATGAAGTAACTGCGCTGCACAGGCAATGTATTACAGTCCTGCAGCGTGCTGCCGCATTGTGGCTGTCTGTGCAATGCTTCATAACATTGCAACCAAGCGCCGGATACCTGTTGACATCTCAGGCAGTGAATCTGAGGGGGACGACCGGCCACCAGCACATGCGCACCATGCACGCGGGGAGAACCCAGCTGAAGGCCACAGACGTCGCAACCACATCACAGCGAACAATTTCTAGCCCACCCTCTTCCCCCAACCCACATATCACAATTGCATGCAAAATGTAATGATTACACAAGGCTAATGTGTGCAGCAAAATAAATGTATTTGTTTCATTCACAAGAAAAAGGTTATGGTTTCAACTATTTACAAATTACAGTATTCCTGCATACTGCAGTGTGAAGAAGGTTCTTGGCAGGCTTAGCGTCAGCCTGTGGCAGTGTCCCTCAGACAGTGTCAAAGGCGCCTCCGGCGCGTAATGCCCAGGCGCCTGTGAGGCTCATCCTCATCCTGGGCAGCTGTACCAGGCGTTGCCCTGGTGCTGCGCCTAGGTGGCGGGACCTGCGTGGAAGATTGGCTGCTCACGCTGGAGGCACCCTCACTGGCATCGTCTCCCCCTACAGTGGCCGGTAGCACAGGTGTGTGAAGTGCCATCACGGCGGTGGTTAGGTGCTCCAGGACCCGTGTTATGTCCTCGCAGCACTGGACCAGTTGGTGCTGCTGGGTGAGAGAGCGCCGCGACAACTGGGTGGTGGCATTTGCTGCCACATAATTCGACCTACTATAGGACGACAGCCGGCTCATTAGCTGGTGGTGGCGCCTGCTTGCTACACTGCGGTGCTTGATGAGCGCAGCAGTGTTATCCTCCATGGCTGCAGTCATGCGGCACATGGCCACCGTCATGCGGTCCATCCTGTCTCCAACTCCCGCCACATTGCGGCCAATTTTGTGCAGCTGGAGCTGGATGGCTCCTTGCTGCTGCGACTGGCGCTGGTGGATTCTGAGCATGCGCCGCTCGACGCTCATACAGGCATGGAGATGCCCATTGCCCCTCCTGCTGATCGGCCGCTGTGTTGCCGCTGTCGCAGGCCCAGATCTCGTTGCACGAGCTGCAGGTGGTGTCGCAGCAGGTGTTGCTGGTGCGGCAGGAACTGGAGGCACATTGGTGGGGTGCCTGGCTCTGGCTGCCGGTGGGCCGGCAGATGCAGGAGCAGGTACGGTGGGGGGCCTGGCCTTGGCTGCGGGTGGTGCGGCAGATCCAGATGCAGCTACGGTGGGGGGCCTGGCCTTGGCTGCGGGTGGTGCGGCAGATCCAGATGCAGCTACGGTGGGGGGCCTGGCCTTGGCTGCCGGTGGGATGCTAGTTGCAGGGGCCACAACGGTGGGGGGCCTGGCTGCTGGTGTTGGTGCAGCGGCAGATGCAGGAGCAGGTATGGTGGGGGGCCTGGCTGCTGGTGTTGGTGCAGCGGCAGGGGCTGGAGCCTGGGTTTCGGGTTGTGAGTCCTCCTCCTGGGCCTCCTCATCAATCTGCAGCCTCTCGCTGTCACTGCTATCTGCGCCACCTGTGAGGGTAAGTGGATACTCATTAGTTGCATGTGACTGTCAGACGTGCAGATGTTACATGCATGCTGGGTGACATTCCCTGGATGGCTGTGGATTTGCGTACTTTGGAACCTTTCTGCCTGCATTGTGGTACTACTACATTGTGGACATACTACATCTCCCACAATGCTTCAGGGCATTTCCTGATGCACAACATAGGCATGACTAAGGGCCAATGAGTGAGCCTATTTGGTCAGGGACGGTCATAGGGGACAGGGTCGCAGTCGCATGCCACTTACCTTGGGTGTCTTGGGTGGGACGGGAGGAGTCCAGAGGGGTCACGCCAACGCACGCCTCCCTCTCCAAGGTGTTCTCAACCTGGTCCTCCAGGGGTGTGTTGGGTGGGACTGTCGGTCCGCCACCTCCAGTGCCCGATGCCTCACCAAGGCGCTCCGCCACCCTCTCCTTGGCACGACCTCGGAGGTCGTACCAGCGCTTCTTTAGCTCCTCCAAGGACCTATCGGCCACACCCACCGAGTTTACGCTGGAGGCTATTCCCAGCCAGATCCTCCGCTTGTCCTGCTCTGGGACCTTCCTGGAGTTGAGGCCGAACAGCCTGTCATGATTGGCCACCACCCCTTCAATTAGGTTCTCGAGCTCCTGCTCTGAGAACTTGAGCTTGCGCTTTCGTCCTGCGCTGTTGCTGGGGCCAGGGACAGGTTCCTCAGACATGGCGGTCGCTATTTCAGGCGTTTCTGGAGTCGCTATCGCTGGTTAGGCATCTGCTTTCCGACGTGCTCACTCGTAGGATAGCGTCACTGTGGTGTTTGGGGGTGGGAACTGCCTGCTTCCTGTATGTGATGTCATCACGGTGCTCGGAATGCGTCTTCCCGTTTTCCCGATCGCGCGAGAATGCGAGTCGCAATCCCGATCGCACGGGATTGCGAGTCGCAATCCCGATCGCACGGGATTGCGAGTCGCAATCCCGATCGCCGGTAGCCGGGAATAGCGATTTTTCTGCGTTTTTAGTTGGTCGCTAACGGCTTTAGCGCCCGCGTGCGAGTCGCTATTTTTTCCCCTAAAAGTACATGAATGCCGTTTTGCGTTTCCTCTATAGCGAGTCGCTATGAATCGCTATTAGGGACACGCAAAACGGCCCGTACATGAATCAGGCTGATAATCTCCCCGTGCCTAACAAAAATGAATGTGTCCTCATGTAACGTAACTGGTGCTCTGATACCCGATTCGGATCAAGTTTGCGCTATATAAAACTCTGCAATAAATATAATGATGTTCTCCCTCCGGTCAGATTGCTTCCAGCAGTTTCTGCTTCGAGCTGAAGATGACCCAGTGCCTGGCTGGTTTTCTCCACCTCTGGGAGCACACCTGCCCCATCATTGTGCTTCTTTGGTTGCGGCTGCTTCTCCCTAGGCTACTCTGAGCTGGTTTTTCTTTGGCATCCGCAGGAGTTTGGGAGGAGGACAACGGTCCTCGGGAGCTCTCCCTCTTCACGGACCTCTGGACACGTCATTGATGGTTTACAAGCAGCTCGCCATGTTTGAGCCTCTGCAGAGTGCTCAGCATGTTGCCATGCTGGCCCGGCTCTCTAGCGCCCCCAATGGGTGTAGTTTTAATCTCACTGCACTTTTTAATTATGTTACTGTCCAACATAATTAGACGCCAATTAAGTAGCTTGCACCTGCTGAGAATGTTAACACATTGTGTTTTGGTCACTGAACTAGCATTGCAATGTGTGTGTGTGTTTGTGTGTGTGTGTGTGTGTGTGTTTGTGTGTGTTTGTGTGTGTATTTTTAGTCTGACTCACTTCTCAATTCTGTTTATAGTTCAACCAGAGGCGCAACTAGAGGCAAATTTCGAGTGGGGTTATCACAATTTAGGGGGGGCTAACTCTTCCAGCAATAGGCAGAGTGGAAATGCGGGGGCTCTAGAGAGGGGTAAAAAAATAAATAACAAAGCCTTGTTAACAAGTAAATGGTCTTTTAAAGACCTGTGAAGTACTGCTGGACTCCCATCCCCCCTTGACCTCCTGAGTCTCCATGCACCCACACTCACTGTGCAGCCCCTGAGGGTCCACGCTTGACTCCCATCAACTCTCGACCTCCTGAGTCTCCATGCACTCACTGTGCAGCCCCTGAGGGTCCCTGCCGACTCCCATCACCTCATCGCCGTCCTGAGTCTCCGTGCACTCAATGTGCAGACCCTGAGGGTCCACGCCGAACTCCCATCACCTCCTCGGCCTCCTGAGTCTCCATGCACTCACTGTGCAGCCCCTGAGGGTCCACGTCAGACTCCCATCACCTCTCGACCTCCTGAGTCTCCATGCACTCACTGTGCAGCCCCTAAGAGTCCCTGTCGACTCCCATCACCTCCTCGCCGTCCTGAGTCTCTGTGCACTCACTGTGCAGACCCTGAGGGTCCATGCTGGACTCCCATCACCTCCTCGCCGTCCTGAGTCATGCACTCACTGTGCAGACCCTGAGGCTCCCTGCCGACTCCCATCACCTCTCGACCTCCTGAGTCTCCATGCACTCACTGTGCAGCCCCTGAGGGTCCCTGCCGACTCCCATCACCTCCTCGCCGTCCTGAGTCTCCGTGCACTCACTGTGCAGACCCTGAGGGTCAATGCTGGACTCCCATCACCTCCTCGGCCTCCTGAGTCTCCATGCACTCACTGTGCAGCCCCTGAGGGTCCACGCCAAACTCCCATCACCTCTCGACCTCCTGAGTCTCCATGCACTCACTGTGCAGCCCCTGAGGGTCCCTGCCGACTCCCATCACCTCCTCGCCGTCCTGAGTCTCCGTGCACTCCCTGTGCAGACCCTGAGGGTCAATGCTGGACTCCCATCACCTCCTCGGCCTCCTGAGTCTCCATGCACTCACTGTGCAGCCCCTGAGGGTCCACGCCAAACTCCCATCACCTCTCGACCTCCTGAGTCTCCATGCACTCACTGTGCAGCCCCTGAGGGTCCCTGCCGACTCCCATCACCTCCTCGCCGTCCTGAGTCTCCGTGCACTCACTGTACAGACCATGAGGGTCCATGCTGGACTCCCATCAACTCCTCACCGTCCTGATTCTCCATGCACTCACTGTGCAGACCCTGAGGGTCCACGTCGGACTCCCATCACCTCCTCTGCCTCCTAGGTCTCCATGCACCCAACCTCACTGTGCAGCCAACAATTCACATCCGGTGTGCCGCTCTTGGGGCCGCCTCCACAGCAGCCATTTTCCTCTCTGAGACGGTGGAGGAGGGACGCTGCCTGAGACACAGACAGGAAGTGGAGGGAGCAGCAGCAGGACTATGGCATGGAGGTTTTGGTGCTGGCAGCAGTACTTATGTTACTGGCATAATAGGGCCCCCAATCATTGATGGGAGCAGCAGTATCCCAATATAGCCTCCTGGCTCTAGCACAGGGTAATGTTGAACACATTTTAACTTGCCAGAGAGAAAGAGTAACCTAAACATCCTATCCACCCATACCCAACCTCCGGTCAAACAGCCCATCTCCAATCTTTTTTTTTATAAACATTTTTATTTGCATTTTATTAAGTAACAATAGTACAATCATGTCATCATTGGTCATCATACCCTTCCCCCCAGCCCCCCACCCACCGAGCATCACCAATAAAAGCAATATAGTCCCATTCAAAGCAAGCATCTTTGCCAGAACAGTCTCGGGCCCAAGTCTGTATTGCCATAGCGGGCTACCTTCCGGAGTGCCTATGCCCATTGTCACATCTTCTCCCCATATCCACTTTCATAGACCCCCAACAAAGTCCATGATAGTTCCGCCATTTACTCCAGACTCTGCCAAATTTCTTAGGGCACCACCTAGCCTTGTACGGGACCCTTTCGGCTGCCATGTATATATCTAGACCTCTCTACCATTCTTCCAGCTGTGGTGGCGCGGTTACCCCCCACTTCTTTGCCACATCTCTCTTGGCCACCACCAAAGCCAGGACCAGGAAAATCAAAAGAGGACGTGCGAGATCCACTTCGTTGGTCATACCCAACAGGACCAGTTTAGGGTGTAGGGGCAAGGGAGTCTCTAGCACCTCCTCCAATTCACTCATGACCTCCGTCCAGTAGGCTTGGATTATCGGGCATGACCAGATTGTACGGTAGAAATTCCCCTCCTCTCGGCCACATCTCATGCAGGTCCGGTCTCCAGCTCTTCCCATTTTATATAAGCATACCCTATCAAAATAGGTCCTATGAAGGATGCTAAATTGGATGAGCCTCAACCAGGATTTACAAGCTACCTCCCTGGGATGCATTAAAACTGTATCCCAGTCTACAATATCCATTTCTCCCACATCCCCCTCCCACCTGCTTCTAAGTGTACCCAGGTCCTCAGGCATGTTATTCATAAGTGTCCTATATGTGAGCGACACCGCTCTTTCCGGAATTTGTTCCTGTAGGAGGCGGCCCTCTAAAGGTGCATATTCAGGGAGTATGCCCACTGGGATCCCTTCCGCCCGCCAGGCATGCCTCAGTTGTGCATATTTAAAGTATTGGGAACGGTGCAGGCCAAATTCCGTCCTTAATGCTTGGAAAGATTTCAGTTCCCCTTTTGCAGTCACACCGCCTAGCGTTGAGATCCCTATGTCGTCCCACCTCTGAAACCCTTTCAATTTATTCAGTTCCCGCAGCCAAGCACATGGCCATATCGGCGTCTGTCTAGTGGGCCTCTTTTCCCAACCTATGATCTTGATCGCCCGGTTCCAGACCGTCAAGGTAAGCCTGGTAGCCGGCAACAGTCTCCCCCTCCCTTTGCCCTCATGGAGATAGTAGCTATATGGGCGATTAGCCATTGTGTGCCTCTCCAGTGCATATGAGGGGTGTAGAGCCGGGGCATGGAGCCAATCATTAATGGCGGCCAAGTGTTCCGCCCAATAGTAGGCCTCAATGCTGGGGAGTGAGATCCCTCCACTGTACTGGTGCCGTTGTAGAGTCGTCAGTGCCACCCGCAGGTGCTTACCCAACCAGAGAAAGGTTTGTAGTTCCGCGTTGATTTCCATGAACACCCTACGGGGGAGGGAGTAGTACTCATTCTGAAAGGCAAATAGGAGTTTGGGCAGCGTCATCATTTTAAACATGGCCGCACGGCCCAGGATCGTGAGGGGAAGCAGGCGCCATCTGTTCGCATTGTCTATAAAATTATGTACTATCCGTCTTATGTTCTTGTCGTATGAGCGGCTGCTATCGAGTGTCAGAAACACACCAAGATAAGTAAATCCCTCTCTAGTTGTCTGTTGCCTCTCTGGGAGGCCTATCCAGTGCTTCTGCCCCCTAGGATCGTATAAGACGGACTTATTCCAGTTTATCCGGTACCCTGCGTGAGCTCCGTACCTTTCCAGCTCTGAGAATAGTGCTGGTACCATAGTTTCTGGGTGTGTTATGTATAAAAGGACATCATCCGCATAGAGGATATTTTTTCCTCAGCGGTATCCGTTGACCCTAGTTGGAAACCACTGATGTCCGCGTTTTGCCGGATTGCACTCGCGAGCACCTCAATTGTTAGCGTAAAAAGGAGGGGGGACAAGGGGCACCCCTGCCTGGTCCCTCGTCTCACCGGGAAGTCCCAGGATAAAATCCCATTTACTTTAACCTTTGCTCTTGGGTCCGTGTATAGCAATTGGACCCACTTTCAGAAGTTGGGACCAAAACCCAGCCGCTCCAGGATTCCCTCCAGAAAAGGCCAATGGATGGCATCAAATGCCTTCTCGGCGTCCAGAGATAGAAACCAGTGGGGGTCCCGTCTACTGCCCACCTCCTGTAACCAGTTGTGGGTCCGTCTGAGGTTAAATCTAGTGGCCCGTCCCGGCAAGAACCCGGATAGATCCAGATGCACTAGCTCTGGAATCACTTTCTGCAATCTGAGGGCCAAAATGGTCGCCAAGAGCTTCACCTCTATATTTAAGAGGGAGATAGGGCGGTACGATGAATATTCATCCGGTGGTTTACCTTCCTTGTTAATCGGGATTATCGTTGCCAGGCGGAGATCCGGAGGTAGTTCCCCCTCTTGAGCTGCCCCTTCAAAGAGTCCCAGAAGATGGTGGGCCAATAGGTCTGCCGTTCGCTTAAAAAACTCTGCCGGGAACCCGTTCGGGCCAGGGGACTTTCTTGCCCACAGTTTAGTGAGGGCGGTCTTAACTTCGTCCAGTGTGATTACGGCCTCCAGGTCACCGAGGTCTTCGGCAGCCAGCACCGGGAGGTCGAAGTGCGTCATGTATTGCAAGGCCTCGTCTCGTGTCCCTAAGGCTCTCGCTTCATAAAATTGTATGTAATACATAGCAAAAGCCTCCGCAATCTGAGCGTCTGATCTTGTCAGGTTCCCCTGGGTGTCTCAAACCCGCTCTACCCACCTGGCATCTCTTTTCTTCCTGCTGAGCCAAGCCAGCAACTTTCCCGACTTGTCTCCTACATCATACAAACGGTGCAGCGTCGCTAGCGCCTGCGTTTTGGTTTTAGCCTCTCCCGTTACCATGTCTCTATATTGACATTGAACATCTAACAATTTACGAAGGGATTTTGGGGTTCCAATAAGTTGGTGTTCCTTTTCCAGTTCCAGAATCTGGGTCTCTAACGCCTCAGTGTCTCTCTGGATTTTCCGGGTCTCCTCCGCCAGTCTATTCTGTGCCCTATCTCTCAGGATCGCCTTAAAGGCCTCCCAGAAAACCACTTTTGATGAAACCGACCCCTCATTTTCGGCTACGTAGACTTTCATATCGGCCCTGAGGCCCTTCAAGATGACCTGGTTTTGCAGGTCCCAGACTGTCAGCCTCCAGGACCCGTTTCTCCCTTCCTTCCTCCTCCCTACTTGCACCAGGAGCGGGGAATGGTCCGAGATCCCTCCGTATTCAGCTAAGTCGCCTCTCGTCAGAAGATGTCAGGCAAGAATAATATAGTCCAGTCTAGAGTAGACTCTGTGGGCGCCCGAAAAAAATAAGTAGACCCTTACGTCCAGGTGTAGCCATCTCCAGACATCCGTCAGCCCCAGGGTAGTAATCATCCTAGAAAGCAAGGTCTGGGTCTGGTCTCTAGACCTGTCTCCCGATCTGTCTTGCGTCGGGACCAACACGTCATTGAAGTCCCCCCCTAGCACCTGTAAGGTATCTAATGAATCAAGGAGAATATCTGTTACCCCTTTCAGTGTAGCTGCCTGAAGTTTAGGAGGGGCATATGCCGAGACAATTGTGTATTCCTGCCGTCTCCAGGTGCCCCTTACTCCCACAAATGTCCCCTGGGGGTTTGTCCATACTTTCGCAACCCAGAATGGTGGAGTCCTCTTAATAAATATGGCCACTCTCCTCGAGCCTGTAGTAAATCCCGCATGTGCGAGAACTTTGTACTGCCCTCTAGCCAGAAAGCCGCATTTAGTGCCCTGGAGGTGCGTTTCTTGTAATAGGATTATGTCCGGGCCCACCCTTTTCACATATGCATTCACTAGGCCTCGCTTAATCTTACGTCCTAGGCCATTCACGTTCCACGTTAAAATCTTGAGCCCCTCCAGATCCTGCTGTGTCTCTATATGGTTAGCCGGCAGCCTGTCGGAAGTCCTGGTATGTGGTGCATAATCTCGGTGCTAATGGAGCGTCCCGGGAGCAGGTGCGTGAGACCTTTCTGACATGTCCCTCTCCCTCCCCCCTTCCCCCACTTCCCATCCCACCCTGCCCCCCCAACCCATCTACCTCCAGCCCCCAACCAGTCCGAACGTTAGAACCCATGAAACTCCCTTCCACCCCCCACCCTACCTCCCTCCCCTCGCAGTCCCCTCCTCATCAGGGATGGGATAGAGGACTCACAGGCGGAGAAGGTCTGTCGCCCTCCCCGAGTTCACCCCCTACAAACTCACTTCAAACAAATTATCTAGCAAGTGCAAAAAACAGCAACGTCTCCCACAAAACCCACTGTCATAAACATTCTAGTTGAGAACTATGAGAACAGTGAATATAGGGTGTGGAACACAACTTGCGTGCTCTCTTGCTGAGCCAGTATCTCGTCCATCTCTGGTCCCTCTTAGTTCATGCGTTAGAGTCTGGCCCGTCCCCTTGCGAGGACTGCACCTCTTTAACCGCCTCTTGCTCCAGTTCATTGATAGCCGCTACCAGAGGATGTATCGACTGATCTTCTACGTCCTCACCTGCGAAGGTGACACCCCCGGCATCCTCCTCCCCTTCGGATCGTGCATTCCCAGCCAGGCAGCGAAGCCTAGAACCCGCCTGATATCCGATGGTGAAAGTATTAACTCCGTGTTGTCGTCTGCTCATCGGATTCTGTGTGGGGTAGGGCGTCACCTTCACCCGCCTGGAGCCTTGTGTTCTCAGCTGTCTCTTCGTTGTCTCCCACTGAGTCCTGGCAGCGGTCTCCCTCTCCGCCGCCTCCCTCGTGCCTTCAAAGCGGTGGGCGCTCCTCCAGCCATTGCCACGCATCTTCCGGGTGGGTGAAAAAGTACGTCTTTTCTTTAAATATGACTTTGAGTTTGGCCGGGAAGACCAGCATGTATTGGATCCGAAGGTCTCTCAGCTTTGCTTTTAACTGCATCAAAGGAGCGTCTCTGTTTCTGAACTTCTTGGCTATAGTCAGGGAAGATCATAATCTGTGCATTTTCCAGACGCATGTCACCCAGCTTTCGGGCTTCGCGGAGGATCTCATCCCGGTCTGCAAAGTTCAAAAATCGGGCGATGATTGGGCGTGGTCTCTCTCCCACCTGTGGCTTCACCAGTAGCGCCTGATGTGCCCTCTCTATTATGAAGCAGTTGGAAAATTTCACCTTAGGCAAGGTCTGCAACAGCCATGTGCGCAGGAACTCCACCATATTGGACCCTTCAATTCCTTCCCTAAAGCCCACAAAGCGGAGGTTGTTGCGCCGGGCCCTATTTTCCGCATCATCCACCTTCCACTGTAGTTGTTTATGCGAGGCCTTGAGCTCCTTCATGTCCTTCTGCAACGAGTGGATAGTGTCCTCTGATTCCCCCAATCGAGTTTCGGCTGTGGTCACCCTCTCTGTGAGATTGCGAAAGTCCTGGCGCAAGAGCGTCACCTCGGAGCCCACTTCCCCGATCTTGACCTCCAGCGCCGCCCGGGATGCCTGGATATCTTCTCTGGATGCCTGGATGGCCCCCATCAGAAGAGCCGTGTCCGAGCGTGAACTCATGGCCTCTGTGCCTGTTGGTGCTGTAGTGGGAGCTGACGCATAATGATCCAGCGTGCCCTGGCGAGGGACCTTGGGGGCCGCTTCTTTCTTGCCCATCTTGTCTGTCTGGGGCGGCTACAGGGTCAGTAAGGGCTGGATAGAGTCCTCTTCACCTCCTGAATGCGGGGTCCAAGGGTCCGGACTTCCGTGCCCCTTGTCACTGTCGGTCCAGCTTCACTCCATCAAGCTAGACGCACGTGGCTCCAGGCGCAGCAGGACCTCAGATGCCTCCCCCCGCAGGGCCAGTGCTGGCGACCGTCCAGCGGCCCAACCAGCCGTGTGTTCAAGGAGGGGGCGGGGGAGACAACGGGCGGCACTCCCAGGGAATGATGGCTTGGGTCCCTGCCGAGAAACACGCTGCCCTCACCCTGTTTTTTCTCCGGCCGGGCCCCACTTACTGGTGTCTGTAGATGCCCCCTATAGGCCTCCGACTCCCGCAGTCTCGAAGTACAGGCCTCGCCTCTGCCGGGCCGTTACCCTGAGGCCCGGGTCCGAGGTGCGTGTGGGGGGGCCTCCTCCGGTGTGGGGAGTGAGTCGCCTCTGCCCCGCAGTCTTTCTCAGCCCCGGCCAGCGGCCCGCGGTCGTCGCTGTGAGTCACTCCCTCGTGCGGGGAACAGGCAGGAATCCCCGGTGCCCCGCGATCCAGTCAGGGCAAGTGGGTGTTCCGCAGAGCTGAGCCCGTACCTTCCGGCCGGCGGGCCTTCCCTCCTGGGAGCAGGCCCTCTTTGCGGATCTCGCAGTCCCTCGGCCTCACTACGCTCCGTCACCGGGGGGTTGGCGATACCCTGCCTCCCCGGTGGGATGTCCTGGTATCCCGGATCGTCTGCCTAGTCTGGAGGTCTCGGGGTGTGCGTCTCGCGGCTCCGCCCCAGACCCTCAGCTCGCCACCATCTTGAGGCCGCCTCCGCCAGTCTCCAGGTCTAGGGGTTCTGCGGACCTCCCGCCGCAGCCTCATCCACGTTCACGGCCCCACGGGACTATCCGGTGATCTGTGGCGGCAGTTGAGGGACCTCTGGATGCCTATAAGTCAGTCGGTTCAAGTTGGCTCGCCGGAGCGTCGCTGGTGTGCGACTTACTCGGCCGTGGTGACAGCAGCCAGAGTGGTGACAGCAGCCAGACTTTGGAATGCTCTACCACTACAGATTCGATCATGCCAATCCTTGAACCAGTTTCGAAAACTGATAAAAACTTGGCTGTTCAATCAGTAAACTCCTTCCGGAATCTTGCATGGAATCTACAGCGCCGAGACGCCCACGGGCATTTGTTCGCGCTTTATAAATGTCAAAAATAAATAAATATAAATGCTGTTGGCCACGCACCCCCCATCTTCAATCTTGATCCAACCAACAGCAGTAGGCCATTGCTACCTACCTTCTCACTCTAGAACATGATCCATCTCCCATGCCCCCCAGTGCAAGACCCTTTCTTAGTCTGTGCACTTTTACCCATTGCTGAACCCCAATATGTGTCCTCTGCCAACAAGCAGCCCACCTCCTTTCTCCAGCCTGCAGCACTCTGCATGTTCACAGCTGTGAATGCCCCTGAACACCAGCCATCACCCTGCAGAGACGCTCATCACAGTTTACACCCTGAGACCCTCAGAAGTGGCCCATCTTCAGCTGCACCCCAGCAAAGGGCTGTCTTAATCTGCAACAACAAATCTAGGGTCCCTTCCTAGAGTGTAGTGCCACAGATGGACCAATGGTCCTACCCCATGCTAAAGGCACAGTTGCTGCCTTGAGTCCTCTTACCCTACGCGGATTCACTGAGCCCTGAAACTCATGTCTTAGACACAAAACTGAGACCACAGTCCTGCCCACCTCTACTCTGTGGCACAAAATCATGCTACACCCTTAATGTAAGCTCCCACTGCTCATCCACATCCATCAGAGACTTCTACCATTCACAAACACTGCTGTTAGAATCCTCATGGCCCTTATCTTAAATCACATCTCCTGATCACATCTGGACCTTTTCCCAGGCTGTAACTCCCAGCACTGACCTCATGCCTCCTGCAAGCACCAAACCCACCCCACTCAAAGTTCTCCACTAAAAGCCCTGTCCATTAACCTTTTCTCAACACTGATTTCTCAATGACCTGAGAGACAAATCAAAGCCCCCTGTCTCAGTAAATGCCCTCAGTAACAGGCCTGTGCTCATTGCACTTGTCCTCTTCACCCCACCAAAGGCCTTTGCACTGTCCTTGTGTGAAGACTCTGCTCACAGTTTTCAGTTCTTTGGCTCTGGTACCATTCACTGGCCTCGGTGCCTCTCTGCCTCAACCCAGCTCCATTCAGGCTTTGTTCATAGGTCTCACTCCAGGCATAGGACTAGTGCCCATGCCTGGGTGAGACACACCAAAGAGGCAGTGGCAGTCTATTATGTTTTGTGAATCTTTAGTGTGGCCAGAACTTTTCCTTCTGCTTCAGAGAAAGTGAAGTCTGCAGACCCCTCTTGGGTAAGGTTAGCATGTATGTGAACCCCCAGAATCGTGTGCTGACATTCAGTGCACTTGTTGATTGCACTTGCTTAGTGAATGTGTAGCGCATGTAGAGTAGTAGGACTCTGTGTGTGGTATGAGTCTGATTACTAGGACCAGTTGTATCTATTTGGATTGCCCTGATTTAGCATGGTGCGAAAAGGAGGATGAGGGCAGCTTCCTCAGACAGTGGAAATGTATTGCTCGCATTCCTTTGACCGGAGCATGGAGACCTGGACACTGAAGTGAAGGAAGATGAGATCTGGCTTTTCTTGGAAATTCAGTGAGGGCCTCCTTATCAAAAGGCTGCTGGTTTGTTCTGCCTGCCACTGCCATGTGGTGGATGGTAGGGGTGAGGGATGGACTGCAGTTTCTGTTGTTCAAGGTGGTGAAGGTTCTAGCCATTGCTGCTGAAGGAAGGCTGATAGCAGCCAAGTGCAGAGATATCACACTTCATTGTGCTCTTGTTTTGCATATTCCTGCTGTGAGCCAGCATCACTGACACTAGGGGCCCGATTCACAGAATGAACTTAAGACTCAATCCTAAACTTACTACTATTTTGGTATTCACAGAATGCACTTAGTACTTTTGGCATTCACAGAATGAACTTACTCCTTTTGGTATTCACAGAAGTTAGGATTTTGTCTTAAGTTTGTCTTAAGACAAACTTAAGACCGACTTAAGACAGACTTAAAACAAAATCCTAACTTCTGTGAATAACAAAAGTAGTAAGTTCATTCTGTGAATGCCAAAAGTAGTAAGTGCATTCTGTGAATACCAAAATAGTAGTAAGTTTAAGATTGAGTCTTAATTTCATTCTGTGAATCGGGCCCTACCTGTGAGAGCACAAAAGCTGTGTCTGAAGAACAGCCAGAAAACATATTTGAAAGAGAACCACACAAAATGGTTCTAAAACCTTAGACAGTGGATTCACATCCCCTGTCTGGAAAATGTGTGCAAAAATCAGATTCAAATCACCCCACTTTGTTCCAGTTCTAAGTTGATTTGATTACATTTTTTGTTTGTAAAGCGCTTGAATGCCCTGAGGTGTCTTTACGCTGTATCTGTCGTAAGGAAACATTTGCAGGACTAGTTGCTGCAAAGCCAGGTTTTAAGAGTTTTCAAGCAGGACAACAGATTGGGACTGGCCTTCAGATTCAAAGGTACAGAATTCCACTGCTTAGCAGTGTACTGAATAAAACGTCTTCCTCCCCAAGAGACACGTTTATTCTTAGCGATCACCACAAACCAGGAGACGCAGAACCGAATAGGTTAAGAAACAGGACAGGGCCCTTGACGAAAGTGGGACTACAGGGCGACCCTCTCCCTCCTGTGATACAAACGATCCAAAGCTGACGGGTTGGACCACAAAGGAATAAAAGGGCAAGTATACTCATTGCCCTAGCATACACAAGGCGGCATGCATGATGTGTATATAGAAAAATTGTATAATACGCTGAACGAACTGGGGAGGTATACCGTATCACCCCAATGAAATCCCTGGACCTATCTAGGGCTTAGAGTAGGGCTGAAACATGTTGGTATGACACAGGATCATCAAATCCAAAAAAAACACATACATTGTAATTTTAACATCCCAAACTACTCCGCTAGCAAAGGGATACCTTGGGGCAGTTGAGGGAATTTTTAATCTCTCTGAAAGACAGTTGAGCCCACCCTGACCTTTAGGTGTCAGGGTGAATCTGATGGTGAAGCATGCCACTACTAGAGTGGGTGAGGGTTATTTAAAGAAAAGTATTTCTTTCCCTCCCCGCATTTAGAAGTGTGGTGTCATTGTGAAGACTAGTTTCCCCCACTTCTCCTCCCTAAACAGATCACACCTGACATTTAGGGTGAGATACCTATAGGTTGGACGTATTCTCAGGGATCACCAGAAGTTTGGATGTAGATGATCTAAGCTTTCTTGACGGGGAATGCCAAATTAATCTGTCCGCAGGTTGCTTGGGCCAACATTGTGTAGTGCCATAAAGGCCATGCATAGCACCTTGAATTAAATACTTTTCTTTATGGGTAACCAGTGCAGTTCCACCGATGCATGTGAGGCGGATTAATATTTGGGACTTTCCAAGAGCATCCGTGCTGATGCATTTTGCAGCATCAGCTGTTTGTGGAGGAATCTTTTTGGGATGCTCAGGAATAGAGAGTTGACATAATGCTATTTGGATAAGGCCAGTGCCAATACTAAATTTTTCTGAAGATCCAATGGGATGAAAAGACATCTTCCTGATAATTCTCAAAATGAAAAAACAGAACGGACGTTACTGGGTGTTGACTTGATCGTCGAAGGTTAACTTATTGTCGAAAACTATCACCAAGTTTCTAACTTTCCTCACATGAGTGGGCAATGAGCCAGTTCCTGAGGCCATCAACATGGAGACCAAAAGGAGGTGTCATTTCCCCGAAGACGGACCTCTGTTTTCCCAGAGTTAAGTTTTAAACAATTGACTTTCACCCAGTTATCTATCTTTCCCATACAGCTGTTAAATCTGATTGCTGTGTCCTCTGGAATGCTAGATACCAAGATCACTATTTGAGTGTCTTCTGCATATAAGACAACAGAGAAGCCAAAAGATGTAGGGGCATATTCTCAAGGGCCTTATCTACACTTTTTTGGCTTTTAACCCCTTCGGCGCTGATGACAAATCCAGCTCGTCATCAGCGTTACCTGCGCTGCGCGGATGACGAGCTGGCTTTGTCACGATCAAGCCATTTTTTTTTTTTTTAATATATTTTTATTATTATAACACAAGAGGAGAAATATACATAACGGGTGTCATTAAACGAAACACAGCATAGCTGTAAACGGGCAAATGAAGTGAAGAAACACCATACAGTCACGGGCAGCAGTGAAATTAATAGCAATAAAAGCTGAGTCAAGTCAGGTAAATATCAATGACCGCAGGCATCCCCCCATACCATCCACCCATCGGAAATACAGGATTTACGAAGCATACAAGTGACACCCAGATATGATGGTGAAAAACAGGAGAATACGCCACAGCTCTTGTGAAGAAAGGAAAAGGGAATAGAATGGTCATAGAAAATAACAAAGAAAAATAAAAAAAACCACAACCCCCCACCCTACACCCCTGCAGATGGCTACGACCTAACCCCAATAGCAGTGTGCCTGTCGCCCCCTAAACTACACCCCAAGGAAGGGAAAAAGGTGGAGGAGGAGAATGTTACAATACGTTACGAGCTCCCAGACTCCCATCCCCCCGCCAAAAGCCGACACCCCCTATCATAAGAATGATCAAGCCATTTTTGAAATTCCCGTGCACAGCGGGAAAACGCGGTAGCGCGGTAGGGGTTAAAGCCAAAAAAGCAGAGATAATCTTTTTGCCCTATTTGCCAGCTGGTGCTAACATGCATTAGCGCATGTTATCAGCCGTTTTGCCTATGCCTCGCTTTGCTTCTCTAATGAGATGCAGAGTGGGCATCACTGGGCATACCCCTGACAGACTACCTTGTAAATTATCGATAAATGCACATCGCAATATTTACAAGGTGGCCCTCAGGATTTTAGCAGACGTTTGTTTTTGGATCTGAGGGCATGTCTAATGTGCCTTGAAGATTGCCTGCATGAAAGCAGTAAGGCATGTGCATGGGAAGAGACTGTTAGGGAGGCGAAGCCGAGCATGTTCCAGACGTGGAGAGCAGCCAGGATAAGCAAACTGCCACCGAGAGCGAAGCCCACCAGAAGTGCTGTGAAAGGGTCTCCCTGTCCCTCTGAGCAGCTCATGTGTAAATTACACCAAGGGGCATATTATGAAGTAAGGGCGTTACATTATCGCCGCTTTTATCGGCAGGAAACTGCTGATAAAGCGGCGATAATGGGCTTGATAATATGCTCTATGAATTCCAATCGTAGCCCATGATAGATGTCTTCACATCTAACATGGGCTTCAATAGGAATTCATAGAGCATATTATCAAGCCCATTATCGCCGCTTTATCGGCAGTTTCCTGCCGATAAAAGCGGCGATAATGTAACACCCTTTCTTGATAATATGCCCCCAAGTCTTTTGCAAGGACAAGCATCACTGAGTCAACCAGCGATTTGTAGTGAGTTCAGGATACTGGTACTGCTGCTGATGATGTGGGTGAGTGGAGCCACATCGCTGCAGAAGAGGAAAAGCCCTGATTAACCCTGAGAGAACATCTGCTGAAGTCGCTCCATCCTGGATGAATCACCCCTGAGGCAGCAAATGATTTCCCTGACCCAGCTAGGGACACAGTCAAGGAAGATGCCCCTCCTAAAGGCAGATAATGATGGGCAGGCCTGTAATGCTAACTTCATATGGGATTTCACCACTGAAGCCCTTGCATAAGTAAGTCTGCCGTGTCAACATCAGGTATGCGAACCGCATTCTGAACCGAACTGCAATCCCAACTAGTAGGTAAAAGTGGGGCTTAGCCTGCAACTGGACTAAAAGAGTAAGAGGCTTATTTACAAGGCCAGTGCGCCACTGGAACATCACTTTTTTTGATGATTCGGTGGTGCACAGTGCAGACCCATATCTACAAGGCCACGGAAAGCCAACCTGCATGGATTTTCAAGGCCTCATAGATCGGGTGTAAGGTAACGCAGCACAAGTTGCTGTGCTGCTTCACACTGCCTCGGGGAGGTGTGCCATAGGCATTGCAGGGGGTGTTCCCACTCAACGCCCATGTTTGTTTTTTGACACATTCCCATATTTATAACGAAGCATACACCTGGGAATTTGTCAAAACCCTGCGCCACCCCATGGGTGGCATAACAGTTGTTGTTTTGAAGGAAGGTGTCCCTTCCTGCACAAAAACAACCTGATGTCAATGCAGGTGCCCTTGTGCCATGGTGCAAGGGGACCTGCATTAGAGCAAGACTGCCATTTGTGCACCAGCACAGTGTAAGAGGAGAGGAATGCGCCGTATGTCATAGCCACGACGCATTCCAGCCCTTTTCTTTTAACGCAGAGCAGCTCAGCAGAGTGAAGTGCAGCACTGCCCTGCGTCAAATTGTTGTAAACGAGGTCCAGAAATGTGAGGACAAGTCTGCATGGACTTGGGACTATTAGCCAAGTAACTGCAAGGGTTCAAAAGATGCTGAACTGAGTTATGCGTTTGATCGGTGGGTACTTGAAGTGACCGGCACCTGCGCCCAAACAGTGCCTATACGGAGTGTGTAGTGGGGTCTGTAGTCACTGGAAATCTCTTACAGAAGGGAGACAGAACACCAGAAGATGGATCAGTGCCTAACTGAATATCGGTGCTGAGATAACAACATGTACTATTGGGGTAAAGGCAACGGCTAAGTACAAGTTAAACAATCATATAAAG
Source organism: Lissotriton helveticus (assembly GCF_964261635.1). NCBI lineage: Eukaryota > Metazoa > Chordata > Amphibia > Caudata > Salamandridae > Lissotriton > Lissotriton helveticus. The sequence continues at coordinate 165,964,488 of NC_136057.1, read as the reverse complement.
CATATCAGGCCGCGTATTTCTATATTGTATTGTATTGTAATTGCATTTATATAGCGCTTGCTACCCCTGACGAGGCGTCAAAGTGCTTTTTCGGCGAGTCGCACGCTACTCCGGGACCCAAAGAGGATTAGTGTTGAATTAGTATAGTGATGTTATTCATCAACAAAACAACACAATAATTTACATTTTAATAGGCATATACACATGACCAAACATTCTATATATTTTTTATAACAAAATATTTTTATTCAAGATATCTCATTGGTGAGAATAATCTTATTTTCCGAAATTATTTTTTAAGCTATATCAAATAAAAGACAAATACATACATACATTCATATGACAAAAATTGTACATGACAACACTATACATGAAGTTAAAATATACGAAAAAGTGATGGATTGTTGAGCAATTCAAAGTCTGGCGGTAGATGTTCTCATCTATAGGCATATAATTATGTATATGAATTTCACATAACTGAGAATATCAATAGAAATAAATGTAATTAAAACTATATATTTGAAACATCTTAAATTAATATGTACCTTATTGTGTTGTTTTGTTGATGAATAACATAGAGAAATATGTGGCCTGATATGTTTAATATGATTGTTTAACTTGTACTTAGCCGTTGCCTTTACCCCTCTTGTAATTTTTCCCTACAGCTAGCAAGTTTCATTGTTCATTGTAGTGGTCCCCTTCTTTGCCACACGTTAGCAACCCTGTACTTACATTCCTAATGAACTGTAGTATTTAGTATTGTGCTGAAACTAAAGTACTTTCTTTTCACTAAAATATGACCCTGGGCTGCACAACACTTATTATGCCTGCTGGTTGACTGCTGATTTCTGACCTATTGTCCCTCACACTAGTTCCCTGAGAAGTCTTGGATTTAGGGGGGAGAATGTGGCCAAACGGCTACGGCGGTCGACCGGGAACCGGGTTCGAGTCTCGGCAAGGACGCTGAACCTTTCTGGGCAAATCACTTAGGGCCATATGTATCATCAACCTGATTTGCGATTCTGAAATAGCGATTTTTTAGAAATCGCTATTTCAGAATCGCAAATAGGGATGTATGTACAAATTCGCAATTTGTTTGAGAATTCTTAGTATTCCTTAATTGCGATTAGCAAATTACGAATCGCAATTAAGGAATACTTTCCCATTCATTTCTATGGGCCAGGAGGCCCATAGGATTGAACGGGAAGTTATTCTCAATTTGCGATTCGCAATTTGAGAATCACAAATTGAGAATAATTTCAAGGGTGCAGGGATGTCCAAAGGACACCCTGTTGCAGCCCTGAAATAAGCATGGGTGCACATGTGACGCACACACATGCCCTAAGGGCATGTATGTGCATCACATGGCACTTTGAAAAACGCTAAAATGTGCATTTTTCAAGGAATTCGCAAATTACCACCAACTTGAAGTTGGTGGTAATTTGCGATTCCTTAAGGACAATTTGCATTTTTTTTGCTTCATACATTGCATTTAAGGAATTGCAAAATTTGCGATTCATTAAATGCAATTGCAAAATAAGGAATCGCAAATTTTGCGATTTCTTGTTATGCGCCAGATTATCCTTAATACATACCATTTGGCAAATTCGCATTCGCAAACGCCGAAATTCTGCGAATTTCGGCATTTGCTAATACGAATTTGCTTGATACATATGGCCCTTAATCTCCCCGTGCCTAACAAAAATTAATGTGTTCATCTGTAATGTAACTGGTGCTCATGTAAAGCGCTCTGATACCTGCGGGTCTAGTTCGCGTGATATACAACTCCACAAAAACAGAAAAATACTTGCCTGGTGCGTAACCTGGTCAGTAACATGGGGGAGGAGGGAGCATCAGAGTTTCCAAAATCACAGTGCCATATAATGTTAAAGTAAATTATATGACTAGCAGGGGGCATGAGAGGGGCTTAAAGGGCAGTGGAAAGAGAGGAATGACGATTGGTAGGGGTACACCGAAAGTGAGAGAAACACAATATAGTGTAAAATAACCAACATTTGTTAGGACTTTCACAACAGATGAGAGAGAATGTGTGTGCATTCTGTCTCTTTGTATGTATGTGTGTGAAATCCGACAGACCCTCGCCATACCCGACTGAAAGCACCTGTATCCAACTGTTTACCAGAAAATACATTTACTAGGGGGGCTTGACAACCCCAGCACCACTCTTGAAGCTACTCTCCGCTGCTCGCCCTCACCACACTGAGAGGGAGGTGCGGAAAGCTCACACCTCCCCCAGTTTGCAATATTCAGTCATTTCCACTTAAGATCAGCTTTTTCAATGGAAGCGGCAAAATAATGTAATTTGTTCCCTTTAGCGCTTCAGGCTGACACAAATTTGACTAAATTCAAAACCGTTCTCTTTAATAAGTAGTTCATTTTCTTCTGTTCTATTCGGTCTTTCATTTAGTTTAGTTTGGGAGCGAATTCTGGCCACAGCTGAACCAGCTCCTTTGAATTGCATTGATGAGGTTTCTTTTCGTTTTTTTAAATATTTTATTTCTCCAAGGTTTGTTGAGTTTGCTTCAACAGTACCAAGAATATTTGCCCGTGTCACACTAAAATTAGCACAACCTATCACCCGCAACTGAAAGGGCAGTCCTCTTGGTTCCTCAGTTCCTGTCCTCAAGCACATATTTTCAGTTTTCCACAAAAATTGAAGATGAGTTTCATGTTAGTAACTGCTCCACTGTAATAATATACATAGGGGCAGATTTACAAGCCCCTTGCACCACTTTTACGCCGCCATTGAGTCACTTTTGTGACACAGCGGCGGCGCAAAAGATGCACCATGGTGCGGGTATTTACAACGTGGCGCATCTGGGAGATGCGTCACGTTGTAAAGCCCTGCGTCAGAAGGAGGCGTTCCTGTGCAGGGGGGGCGTTCCGGCGCAGGAACGCCTCCTAAAAGTGGGTGAGTGAAATCTACAAGATTTCACTCAGTAACTATGGGGCCCATGCTGCGTCAAAACCCTGCGCCTGCTTGAAGCAGGCATAAGGATTGATGCAGCATTAACAAGATAGGGCCCCCCTGAGCATTGCTGGAGCTGCGTTGCGCTTGCAACGCAACTCCAGCAATGCGCCACTTTTACGGCACAGATGCGTGACGCATCTGTGCCGTTTTTGCCCCATGGTGCGCCTCATGGTGGCGGAGGCATGGCACACAATAAGTGGCGCAACCCTGCTGATATGCAGGGATGCGCCACTTATTGTAAATATGCCCCTCTGTCCTTCTTTTGCGTTGTGGACACTTTGCCAAAGTGCTCAGTCTCCCCCCCTCAGAAATTTGACTACACAAAATACGTGTAATTTTGCACATTACGTAAGTAGGACATTTAGCATACTTTTTTGCCACGGGCTACTGGTTGAGGCAAGAAATATTTTGTTGGAGACTAGTTCGAGCAAACATTTATGGCCTGGGTCTGCCTGGGACAGCAAATAGGCCTGGCCACCAAAATAAAAGTGTGCCCCCAATTGCGGATCAGACAGCAAAAAAAAAGGCCAAAAAAAGGCCAGGTTTGCAAATTAGGCCCCTTTTGAACTTGTAAAGACCGCTACATAAGTGTTTTGCAAGATATGTAAGACTGCATGGATTTGAGCTTACTTAAGATAATGTTTTTTGAATATCAAGGAAAGTAGCTGCAAAAACGGCCCAGCAGAGCATAAAATAGGCCCAAAACAGCCAAAACAACAGCCCACACACTGACCCGTCAGACCAACCTGCGGAACACTGCCTGACTGCCCTATGGGGCAGTCCGACCGTGTGTATTGCATATTTCTGTGTGATTTTTCTGACATTCTGTGTGAAAAATAACTTTGCATAACTCTAGTTGTAAAGCCATCAGCAGCATGCAAGTGGTTACAAAATAGTGCTGACTAAGACCCCTGGCAAGATCCAGAAGATGCTTGGACTTGTTGCATTATGGTAGGGAAAAAAGTAGTTTCTCTTTTCCCAATGCCCACACAGCTCAGATAGTGCTGTGTATCATTTAAGGAGCAGCATAAGTTGTAATGTTAGCGCTTCCCAACATGACGCTGAAGCTCAGTGAGCTACAGTATGCCACAAGCATACCACAGGTGGATTCCCATGGCTAGCTGTACTTGGTTTAAGACCAGAAACCCAAATTTCACAAAAATCCAGGATGTGAAGCTCACAAACACAGTTCGTCATTCTTAGTATGGCAGATTTAAGTGTGAAAACCATCCCAAAGATTGTATAATGTTGGGTAAAGTCGGGGGCAGTCGTGCAAGCACTAGTCGGGTGAGGAGCACGACTGGATTTCCTTAATATGGAAAAGGTTAACCACTAGAGCCGGGTCAATGACATCTCTGTAGTTTGAAGTCAGATGAAGGTATAGAAAGAAGTTAGAAAGTAGCCCTGGAATCTGTGCTCTCTATCGAACCTCAAGTGTGGAGGGCTGGGCGGTGGAGAGCAGCGTGGCGTGGTGTGGCTGCACGATGGAGGTGCACAGCTTTCTGTCGTCTGTGCACTGGGTCAATGCTTGTTATGCATAGGGGATGGTGAGGATGGACAATAAAATTAGACCAATCACCAATGGGGAGAGGTTCCTGTACACATCAGGGATCCGATTTATCATGGTTTGCTTCGCCCTTGCCAGGGTGCGCAAGGGTGACGCAAAACCTATGAGAGATTTATAAAGCCACTCAATGCCACCTCACTCGGCCCTTCGTGGCTTGATTAATCTGGAGCAACGCAAGGCAGCGCAAATCAGTACTGGGCATATTATTAAGGCAGGCGAAATTAAATTATCGCCGCTTTTGCGGCTGTTTTCGGCCACAGAGCGGCGATAATTTAACCGCCCTATTAGCAAGCTGTCGCTAACATTAGTTAGCGACAGCTTTTAGGTGATAGCGAGCAGTTCGGAGCCCGCTTTGCATATCAGCGATATTTATCGCTAATGACATGTAAAGTGGGCGTACACAACCAGTTAGCGACTGAAAGCAGTCGCTAACGTCGCTATCGCCTATTACCAAGGTAGGCGTAGCGATCAAAAAATGTGCGCTGAGTGCGAATATCGCTAAAAGCTAACGGTTGCTCAGACCAGTTCTTAACCTGTATATCCAATGGAAGGTTAATATTCTGGCTAAGACCCTATTGGCGATGATGCGTGAATATCGCTGGTTTTCCAGTGATATTCACGCATTTCGCCGCTATCGCCGGTTATTTTATTTGGAGATAAACGGTGCTAATAGCACGTTATATCTGCGATAAAATCCGGCGATGCTTGGTGATAAAAAAAATTTCCCTAAGCTTCTTTAGCGATAAATTTTGCTAGTTGTTGATAATATGCCCCTATGTTCCATTACTCTGCCCCAGGGAGGCGTTCCATGGGTGGAGCGTTGGTATTCCCACTCATCCACCCATGGATTTTGGGGCATTCCCAGATAGACCATTGGGGCATCACAATGCTACGCCACCCCAGGTGAGGCAAACGAGGAGAAATATCTTTTTTTCTCCTCATTTTTTGCTCTTTATATGTGTGCAGTGCGCATAGGAGGAGGAAATGCCTCTGAGGACTGTTTTTGTGCAATTCTGCAATGCAATGATATTCAGATCCTGTTATATGCAGTTGCTCTAAATGGTCGTGGAGATTGAAACCATTTCTATGTCTCCTACTTTCCAGATATATGTTGTTATGAATGAAGTATGAGTTTAGTTGAAGAGGTATGATTGTATGAGTCGGTTGTAATGCCTTTTTTTGTTGTTTCTTTACCTGGGGGTGTATGATGTTGATATATGAAGATGTCACATATTGTAAAGTGATGTATACATGCTTATAATATTTATTTGATATGTTCAAATGACAACAAATAATATAAAAGTAATTTTAATAAAAGAACGAAAATAATTAAACAGAGTTAAGAATTACAAATCAGTATATGTTTTTGGATTTTGTTATAGTTTAATTGTATGCACAGCCCATGTTGAATTCATAGTTGAATTGCAGGAAAGAAATGTAGGTCATGAGGGAGCATTCTTAGTGTGTTGTGTTGCTTTTCCCCTCTTCTCCCTAACCTTAAATAGTGTTCCTTTTAGAGGGGTCCCCCTTTTCCTTTGCATAACAATTCTGCATGCAACACAGGCACCCTTGCACCATCATTCCTTAGTGGAGGAGCCGCCAATGGTGGCTGGCTGTGCTGCGTGAAAAATGGATTATATGCGCAAGGTTCTTAAAACTTTGCAAATGGTCCACAAATGAACGGCCTAGTCGATGCCAGAGGTTCTCGCTACTTTTGTGTTACACCAGTTTAAACCGGAAACTTCTAAGACCCAGCCTAATTTTTAACGTTCAGGCCACTTGTACTATCACTGCAGTTTACAAAAACTATACCACGCCACAGAAGTACTCCCCACGTAGGCTCAGTACTAAGACAATACTCCCCAAGCCCACCGCCTACACCCAGGGCTTTAAGTGGGCCGGGTCTCACTGGTGCTAAGCACCGGCAGTTTTTTAAAGGGGGCCTTGTAGCGGGTCTCTATCGGGCTCTGGTTTGTGATCTGGCGCAGGCGGTCAGTTTTTTTCAGGACTGCAGTGACAGCAGGTACATCGATGTGCGGGTGCTCAGACTGCTCCCTTCTCACTAGTGGGGAAGTGACAGCATGACGTCATGCTAGGTGAGCGTTGTAGGGGAAGGGAAATCCTTTAAAGAGAGTCGTTTTCTCTCTGGATTTCCCTTCTCTTTGTGAAACTCAGGAGCAGCAACATTGTCGTGGTGTCACCAGGACTTCAAGTGGAAGCTTTTTCAATATCATATACAAGCCATAGTTGCTGCTTATTTATCCTATGCAACTAACAACCATTGACAAAGCCAATAGTCCTGAATTGTAGGTGTGGTGCTACCTGTAGTATCATATGTCTGGATGCAATGACAGAAACAGTAAAATAAAAGTCGGGTGGCACACTATGCTAAGCGCATATTAATAGCTTACGTGTTTTTAAGCCACGCCTTTAATTCCATTGGCCACGCCACTTTGAGAGACCCCCCAGATTTTTCATCCCCCTTAAAGCCCTACCTACACCCCTGCATGCTACCCACGTGGACAAGCGCTTCAGCACCCTACTGAAGGGTAGGAAGTGCCACGGAAAGGCTGCAAAACGCTACAATACGAGAGCAGTGTAATATCTGCCATTAGCCCAACAAGGGGTATTTTTTCTTCCGCGATACCTCTTAAATGCGCTCTGAGCATGCACAGGGGTATAGCGCAGCCACTGCAGCCTCTGAGGTGTACTGTTGTGTCCTTCGAGACACGTTCTAGTGTCTCGACAGACACAGAGTTAGTAGCCACTCCCCTATGGGAGTGGGCACACCTGCACCCCCACACGCATCCCTCACAGGCGTCACGAGTGTCATGAGCCTGTCAATAAAAAGGCCCGGGTGCACGTGCTCGTGGCCAGTTCCTAGTACCAAACCTAAGTGTCCGTGTCGTCATTCCTGAAGTATGTGGGCCTAGGGCCCATAACATAACACCCACCCTTTTTGGGGGAGGGAGGAGCTTTTAGCTCAAGCCATGTGAATATCTGTGAGAGTCAGAGGCCCCCAATCACCCACTGCAAGGAGGCCCTATCCTTATGCATTACACTACTGCACTGCGCACCTGAGTGGGTGAGGGGGGCTCCCATTGGTGCAGCAGGTGCAGCTGCACCGGGGTCCACATCTCTAAGAGGGGCAAAGAACTCTGACAATTGCTGTATTTTACTGCCCCAACAGCAGTCCACGGGGCCCCTTTCCGTGCCGGCCCCAGGGGCCCATGGCGTCCTTGCTACCCTACTGCCGAGCACACGTTCCCCCTTCTGTTTTCCTGCGATAACCAGTCGAGGCCCCGTGTGGGAACTCGCGCAGCTCATTTGAATTTCCACCGCATTCTGTCCTCGTTTGATCTGCACGTGCCAGTATTATTGCAAAGCTGCGTTCAGTGGGAAATAATAAGCAGGGATTCAATAAACTCGCTTCAACCTAATAAAAATACGCGGTTACAACTGGATACAGCTTGTCGGGGACGCTCAGGAGTAAATGAGTTTATTTCTGTTTATTGCATCGCGGTGTTTTCGGCTGGCAGAGGTTCTTAGCGCGTCGCGTTCATGGTCACTGAACTGGCATTAAAACCGTCTGCTCGGCGCGCTTGGACGCGTGTAATTGTGTCTGGTGGATGTGCGTGGGGGAGGCGGCGCCTGCACCTGCGGCCCCCACACACCTGCTGCCTCTGGCACTGGGCAAGAGCCCTGATGCTGCCTGCCACCACAGGTGGGCTGCAGGCTTCCACTGCAGCCCGGTGTCAGCAGGCCGTCATGGGGGCCTTTGCTCCAGAAGCCCCCACCAGACTGGCTTTGCATGATGCATCTGTTCTGGAGGCCAAAGGCCCGCCTTTTTTTGTGCGCACTGATTTTACACTACTATAGCGCCTCGTACCAGGTGGGTCTGCGTGAGGCACTTCTATGCCTGCAGACAGTGTAGAGCCCAACTGCTTTCACTGGCAGGGGCACCACGGATCTCTACTAAGGGGGGGAGCAGAATTCCGATTCCCTGCCAACTCCAACCCTCTAAACAGAGACTTCTTTTTCTTTCTTCTTTTTTTCAGATTTATATAGCGCGAACTCGACCCGAAGGCATTGGAGCGCTTTACATAATCACCAGTTACGTCACACAAGGACACATACATTTTTCTCACACACAGTTACCATCTGCTGAGATCAAGTGGCAAATGTCAACATTAAACCCCCTGGAATCCGGATTTGTGTTTGGAACTCGGCCTGGTCATTCCAGACCTGGGCAAGCAGTTATATCCCGTTCCCGGATGTTTCGCTTGTGATTGAAGGAGTTTTCAGAGGGGGGGCTATTGGCATTATTGGAAATTCCAGTCTGATAGTATCTCGACACAGAATTCCTTATTACTCATAATTGGGACCATAAAGTTAGATGTGTAAAAGTTCAGTTTCCAAAAAAGGAGACACTAATGTCAGCAAATTTCAGATACTCAGTAACCAAACACTTTCTAATTCTAAGCAGAATTTTGAAGTTGGTATTCATTTAAATCAGCATGAATTTACTTCTTAATTGTTTATACTGATTTGCCCTCTTCAAAATGAAACATAATGTTTAATTCCGATGTCACTAGCTGATAATTTGCATTTCTTGCCTCTACTTACAGACAAAGGGAAAATATGAAAATAAGTGGGAAACCATAAACACAGGGACACAGGTTTCCAGTGCTTTTTTTTTTTATTTACAAACTCTGGGATTCACTTACGGTTTGGCAGCTTCTGGAAACCCTCCAAAAAGCGGTAGATGCTGTGTCCTCCCAGTTCTATTTAGAGTCTGGGAAGCAGCAGGCATCCAACTGCATAGACTGATGGCTCCAACAGTGGAGACCTTTGACCAGTGGCCTGTCCATCATTGGGCTGTTGGATAATGTCCATCTGACCATTTACCCTATTTAGGGCCCGATTACGATGTCGTTTGGAAACTGTCCCGAACTAATCGGTTCCGGACTAGTTTCCAAATGAATTAGGTCCTGTGTGTCCGGACGACCGATTATGATGCCTCCCGACATCGTTCGGTTAAACCCACATTGACTTCAATGGGAGCCTGTGTTCCAAACGCGAACACAGGCTCCCATTGACAAAAGGGGTGGTTGGGGAAAACCTTGCACCCCGTAGCAGGCACCCCATGGTGCCTCCCACATTGTACATGGTTGGGAAGAGGGGTCTCTTGGGTACCCCCACGGGCCACCTTCGGATGCCTCCCAGAGAAGGACGCCTGCACGGGCCCCCAAATATCGATTCCGAAACCTGTTTCGTCTCGGGCAAACAGAATCGCAATGGCTCTCGGAATCGGTCATCGTAATCACTCATCCAGAAACCGTGTCCATAGAGCTGTACAAATCAGCTCTGAAAGACTCCAGATGTCCAGATGCCTTTCGTAACTAGTTCAGTCTGCTTGAACGGTTTCCGAGTATCACAATCGGTCCTTGGGAAAACTGTACGATTGGGTAGGAAACATGTCTTCCGAATCAGATTTGACATTACCAAATCGCATCCGGAGCCCTTCCTAATGACATCATAATCGGCCCCTTAGAGTGGACCTTCCAATGTACATTGTTCCTGTTCAAGACTTCCTGGGGAAGCCTGACTTGAAAAGGAATCAAGGAAATTACCACCATTGGGGGACATCTTTTAGCATTTTTGGACCATTTCATTTTTTTGTTTTCAATGACAAACTCCCAGTTTGAAAACCAAAACAATCTATACATGGCACCTGCACAGCAAAGCTTAAGTGATGTTAGTTGAGCCAATTTTGAAAGACCTCCTCTGGTGTCCCTGAAAGTTAGAATTCATTTCAAAATGCCATGCATCATTCCCAAAGCCTCAGTCTTGGCTTCCTCAGCTAACTCCACATTACAGGAGGAAAAGTGGCAGAAGAAAGCCAAGACATTGATCAAGCCAGGCTCTTGCCAAGCCCCAAGACTCTGGAACTAGCTTGTGGATGAGTGAAAATTCTTCAGTAATATGCAAACTTTTTGGAAAGACTAAGGCCCTTTTATAGATCTGGGCGGATGGAATATTACGTCACAAACATGACAGATATCCCGCCTGCCATAATACGATCTCCATAGAAAATAATGGGATCGTAATACGGCAGATGGGATATCCTGAGATATCTAAATCAGACCCTTACACTATATCTGTTCAGAATAGACCATAATGTCAAAGCTGTTTTTCTCTCCTTTCCTTTCCCACCTTCTTCAAACCAACCCTCCTGTCCATGCTGATCCAGTTTTCTGTGAGCTGTTCAGTTGCCCTTGTGGCTAGATCCACACTACTCAAATACTGTAAATAAATTCAATCAATATTAGGCCAGTTGGTCATGCGTAGGGAACCAAATACTGAATCACGGGTGGCTTTAGTAAATTTCAAAATACGCAGACTTGATTTATTGTTGGTGTCATGAAGATTGTCACACTTTCCTGGTTTGGATCAGCCTAAATCTTCCTTGAAGGATGACAAGAGGAAAAGCGAGGAAGCAGAAGCTTTTTGAAGCTGTGGAAATAGCGATAAAATCTTCAGTCGGGAATTTGAGCATGATGGAAGAACATGGCAATCATCTTAAAAATATAAAATGGAGGGCAAGACAGCAAAAACCTTGGTTCACCTAATGTAAGAACTGTTTGAAGAGAGCACACTAGACTCAAGGGAGGAGTCTGCAACCCTTTAAAAGTAGAGGTGGGTTTCAATCAGGAATCATTGGCTTTCTACAGAGAAGGGAAAACTAAAACAACTATGATGTGCAACACCGATCCGTCAAACTCACTTAGACCTGAAGTTAAGCGCAGCAGGCCATTGCAAACATAAATGTGACCTGCCGACTCCCCGAAGCCACTCCTACAAAATACTGACTCTTTGGATGGATGGACAACAATAACAATTCAAGCCAGCTGACAAGCACCAACCTTTAAAACAGTCCGCAAGCTGACGTATGCCTGCAATGTAGAGATGCATTCAAAATCACCTCAAGGAAGACAATTGGGGTGTACATCGGAAAGAAGCAGAAGACGTTTGAGAAGAAAAGGCTAAGGAGGAAGATTCCAGTCAGGACATTGAGTATAACGATGTACCAGGAGCAACATAAGACGCCAATAGAGAATCGCCAAAACAAACTGTATACATTCCTTTTCATTGTGGCCAGAATGTTCTACATCAGTAGAAAGCACAGGAAAGTGGTCACCGAAATGACCTGAAATTCACACTTTGAGCCAACTGATCCAGTACTGAACAGCAGTGCTGCAGCAGGAGGTCGCTATGCCGAATGTCAGACAGTTCAATCCAAACTTCGATCTACTGAATCATCTCAGGATGGAGACAGAAACCTTTAGAAAAGGGACTACCTCCTAGGACAATCCATCTGGAGTTTGTTGACCCCCAGGACAAACATTGGTCAGATATCCTGATGATTGAACCCTCCTCCGGGACTGATCAAATGAGCTAGAAAGAAAACCATATTCCTTCATGCTTGTTGAGACAATGTGGTCATAGACTTGTTTTTGCATGTACAGACATGTCACACCAGGACCGGACCCTGAAAAAGTAGTAAGATCATGCTCACTGTGAGGAAAATACTGCTTCTCTTGTTGACCATTTCTCCTTGAGCTAGGCCTGATCTAAGCATAGCCTTCTATCCATCAGACTGACATCTGTAGTAATGGCATTGTAGGAGAGTAGGGTCTGCTTCCTATGGTCACCCCCACTTTTTGCTGTGATTCTCTGGTTTTTCGACTTTAGTGTGGCTGTGGGCCTGCTAATCAGACCCACAGCCCAGCTGTTCTCTCTCTAAATTGATATCATGTACTTAAGGTACATACCAGATTGGTTACTGGGTCACCCTTGTGAGCCCCTGTATAGTGTACCATAGGTACCCAGGGCATAGGTGCACCTTAGGCCTATCAGGGGCTGCAGCATCTATTGTGACACCCCTGGTTTGCCTTCCAAACTGACACCACAGGTCTGTTCACAGCCTGGGTAAGGTGGTGTAATCACCCCTTACTTAGATATAGTATCCCTATAGCTACCTTTATATATAGACACATATACACCTATAAACCACTCCTATGGTAGGCCTCGACTATCCTGGAGGCAGAGTGCTTGGTTTTATGAGAGAGGGTGCCCTAGCATGAGCTGAGCTCCTCTTCAGCTTTCGGAACCATCTCCTTATAGCTGTTCTATGATATAGCCGTACCATATACTCTTAAGTGCATTATAATCCTCGCGGTTAATGCTAACTTTAGTTTGGCTTTATCAAAACATGTTGTGTAAGGTGTCAAATACTTTGAAATACTATCCCCCGCAAATTCTGGTGGCGGGGTAGCATTCCACCCTTCTAGAGGGAGAAGATATGTAGTTACTGCTTTACCCGGTTAAAGTTAAACAGAGACTCAGCATCACAAAATGGATGCTGCTGCGACAGACACGAGTCTGACCTCCTGTTGCTGGATGAAACTTTGACAGGGGAGGCCTGGACAATAGGTTTCCTGTCCAGGGAGGTGCTGGCACCTCCCCAGACAGGGGTTTTGTGTATTGGGGCAGGGAGGGCTGCATCTAGACACTGCCTGGGGCACACAAGGTGCTGCATGCATAGCCAGGTTCAAACCAGTTGCTGGGGCACTCCAGTCCTGCTCTGGCGCAAAACTGGACAAAGGGAAAGGGGTGTAACCACCCCCTTCTCAGGTCCACCCATAGGAGGGACCTAGTCAGGTAATCCAGCCCCCATCCTTAGTATAAGTATATGAGCGGTGCCCCTGGGACTTTAGATTATCCTGGATGAATCTTTGAAAGACATATCTTGGACCTTCGACATTCCATTCTGACTGGAAGATGGAAGACATCTTCCTTGTGGTCAAGGAGTGACCACCCTGTGCAAACAGGCACCAACAGCAACTTCACTGGTCTGCAGTTTCAAAGCTCCTGTTGAAACCCGAAGACTCTGTGACTCAAGAGCTAGACTTCCAGATTCCTCTGACCCCGACCCATATCCACAGTAAAGCTGAGACCTGTGACGGACACGAGCGACATGGGACTAGACATCTTGGACATCCTGCATTTTTCTACCTGTACTCCTTTCCTTAAGCCTCAGTAAGTTGTACATTGGAGTATGAGAAGCCCTAGCCCCAAGCACCATTTGCACCAAAGCCCAGGCCCCCACACTCTGTGAGTGTCCCGTGGGCCCCACCTTCGCATTTGAGCTTGATGCGTCTTCCCGGTTCCTTGCCCATTGGCTAATGAGCCCCCTGAAGATGCCATCTTAAATTTAACTTGCTTTCCTGGTTGCTCCAGGCTTGCTCCAGCTTTCCTGAAAAGGAGAAGTACCACAGACCTTGCTGGTCTGCAACAAAGCCAATCTTGACATCCTGCGTGGGTTGCAGCTGCCAAGGCTTGTTGGGTCCAATCCAGATACCGATACCACATTCATCTAGATCCATTGTGGGACAGCTCAAATCCAACGCATTGTTATTGTCGATGACTCCTGGACCTCGTGGATGAAGACACAATCTCACCTTTTTCACCTTCAAGCACCCGACATCGCCTGGTTCCTTCCTGGTACCTTCCTGGTCACTGGCTAGTGACCCAGACTCTGTCCCCTCTGCTTTCAGGTTCTTCACATCACTGATCCACCCTTGGATCCACCCAGACACTTTTCCTCTGGTCGCCTGCAGCACTTCTTTGCAGCTCTCCATAGAAAACAACGACGAAACCCGACACGAAAAGACACCTATGCACCCGGCTTCCCTGGGTGAGGTAACATGAGTACTCTGGTGCTCCCATGGGTCTTGACTCTCGAAGTGTCCTAGGTTAAAAGGGTTCCATCCTAGTCCATCCGGAAGTGTCCTTAAATTGCATATTTGTAACTTCTTCGTTTCCCATAGAAAGTCAATGGTAACCCGCGTCTGTGTTTAGACACTGCACGTGTCTCCCGTGGGCCTCCTACTTCCTAACCTTTGGTTGTTCAGTGTAGCCCCAGCGATTCCACAGGCCTAGGCCTGCTTTCTAACTCTCACTCATACCACTTTCTTAGTATATGGTTTGTGAGGCCCCTAGGGCATAACGTATACTGTGCAACATATCATACATTAACTGTGTAACTTGTATTGTATTTTGACCTCTGACCTCATAAAGAGTGCAGAGGGGTTGTGTTTAGATTAAATATATATATATTTGATATATACCTTGTGTGGTGTCCTTTCATTTGGATTTTCAAAGGATTATATATGCTAAAACAACTTGCTTAACTGGCCTACTGAGGTCTTAGCCTGAAGACTGCTGGTTCATGCTACCACTAGGATAGCTTTCTATAAGATTGACTTTACAACCACCATCAATAAGGGTCGATTAGACTTGTGCAAGGTGCCCACTAGAACTAGTGGACATCATATGCCAGGCTAACTTCTCACAGGCATGAAAACCAAGACCATTTTTCATGTGAGCTATCACCAACCATAAATGTAAAATTCATACCACCCCTGGGTACACCAGGTGGACTCCTTCAACATTTCTAGAGGTTGGGTGCCAATGATACAGAGGATGCCTGACCTAGTGTTTTCATAGAAATTGGGTCAGGGGACATCAACATATGACTTCCCTGTCCCCTTGAATTGTGAAGAAGACTCTAGAAGAACATTTCTTGCTAGTGAGAAAAAAACAAACTAACAGTCTGATCCTGGAGTTCAAGGGACAGAAAACATCTTCTCTGTCATCTGAAGTAGAGATACAAATAAATCCATCCAATTGAAAAGACAAGGGGAGAACTTTTGAATGTTGCTAAATAACCAATGTGTAAAAAAAAGGATCTAGTGGTAGACTAATTAATCAATTAAACCTTGCCACAGGTGTACAATAACTTCTTAATGTTGTAGGATCCCCACATGCATGACCAGTCCCTTTGCTTACATTCTTGGAGATGACCAAAGGATGTTCGGCAACACAGTTACTTGGTGGTGGGTCTTCTTATCTGAAGAATGAAAGCACTGCTGATGAGTATTGTTTGGCATGTGACAATACAAGTCTTTTGTGTATTTTGATGTTACAAAGTTCCTAAATATCAGGAAGTGCATGGTAATTTAGACTCTTATGCAAACATTAATTTCCTGACAAACCAATAGAGTTGTGTGAGGTTGATCACAAACTGACACCTCTTTCCCACCAGGAGTACAGTTGAGTATCTACTGCCTCTTTCCAGACTGGTAATCAGACAAATCACATATTTCTAATGTATCAGTTGAATAGTCTGTAGTATTGGACTTGGCCCTTACTGCAGGGTCATCCACAAACCTTTTGCCTTCACTCTCCGTTTTTCGGAACCAGTTTGTTTGGCTTTTAGGACTCTGAACACTAGACCACTGCTAACCAGTGCTAAAGGGCCTGTACTCTCTCCTTTAAAACATGGTAACATTGGCTTACACTCATTGGCACGTTTATTTTACTCGTAAGTAAATTGGTAATAAATGTAAACAGGGCCTGTAAATGCTACTAGTGGACATGCAGCACTGATTGTGCCACCCACTTAAGTAGCTTTTTAAACATGTCTCATGCCTCCCATTGCAGCGCATATGTGCCGCTTAAATTGCCATTTCGACCTGGCAAAAAAAAACTTTTCAGTGACCTAAAACCTTCCTTTTTAATACATGTAAGTCACCCATACGGTAGGCCCTAAACAACTCACAGGGCAGCGGGCAGTGTATTTTAAAGGTGGGCCCGTACTTTTAAGTTTGACATGTATATGTAGGCAAAAGCTCTTAAATTTATTTTTCACTATTGCAAGGCCTACCTCTCCCATAGAATAACATTGGGTTACCTTATTACATTTAGTAAGTGATAACTTTCAATTGGGAGCAGTTAGGATTGTCGAGTTTGGCATCTAATGAATTACAATTGAAAGCTCACTTTGGTGGTAAAGTTGGATTTTAAATTGCAATTCTTGAAATGCCTATTTTAGAAGGTTGGCATTTTCTTGTTCCAACCATTTGGTGTCTGATGCCTGTATCCTGGGTCACATAAATAGGTGTAGCTGGCAGTTGGTCTTTGTGTATTGCCCCTAGACAATGAGACAAAGGGGAGATACTTGTTTGCAGGATGGGCCATCTCTGGCTTTATGAGGGGAAGGAGCTGTCACCTACCACACTTGCCCTTCACAAAGGCTCGGCCTGAGCACACTCACAGAGGGTTTGTCAGTAGTTTACTGTGACCCCATTCTGGGACCAGGTCAGAAACCTTAAGAACCTTCTCCTTTTTCAAAGTTGGCACCAGGTATAAATATTGGACCCTCAGATCCAACTCTTCAGTACACACTCTGGACCTCTGGAAGACTAAGAAGGACCTCTGTGCTGCTCTGCCGGAAGGACTGATACTGTTGCCCTGCTGCCCTGATGCCTGAGTGAAGGACTAGACCTGTATCTTGCATGCAGTACTATCAGAGTGACTCCAAGTGCTTGATGGCTGGCCTCTTGATCAGAAAGCTGCCCTGATGCCTGAGTGAAGGACTAGACCTGTATCTTGAATGCCAGACTACCAGAGTGACTCCAAGTGCCAGTTGGCCGGCCTCTTGATCAGAAACTTCAGGGACAGAAAAGACTTTAACCACCTTGAACCTAGCACCTGGACTGGCTTTGGTCCTGTGAGCAGAACCAATGCAGCACAGTGCATCTGCTTGCAGATTTACTTTGGAACCACTACTGCACAACGCATCCCTGATGAGGGACTGTACTTCAATTTGAAGCCGTAGTCTCCTCAGAACCACTGTTGTGCATTCCATCCTCTACACAGGCCTTCCCATCTCAATCTCCTTGTCGATGGCATCTTCGATGACATCACAAGTCCTGAAACTTCCTCAGAACCTCTAGTGCGCAATACATCTTCGACACAGGACTCCGCATTGCAAGCCCCTCATTGACTGTATCCTTGACGATGGTGGATCTCCTCGCATTGCAGCCTCACAGCTCCTCGAAATAACCTCTACATGACGAATCGTCGACGCAGGATCTAGTAACGCTCCCCAAACAGGATTTAAGCTATTCTTGTTCAGTGGGTCTAACTTGGTACCTGTACCCGGCCCGTGCTCCATCGTGGTTGGTCGGACTTGTGATTTTGTCTAAGCCCGGTGCGATAAGATAACCACAGTTGGCGCTTTGTGCTTCTAGGCACTGTTTTTAACTAAAACTTTGAAAATACATATCTCCGGTTATATTGGTTGGATTTTTGTCATTTTGATGTAAAATTATTTATAATTACAACAAAAAGAGAGCGAGGAAAAGCAAAGGGACCGTCCTTATCCCTGGATTTGATCAGTAAATAACAAAGTGGATGATCCCTGCAATGTCATACACTGGAATGGGAAAAATCATTGTTTTGCAGCCCACATCCTAAGGTGTGCTGTGGTGCCGTGATGTTACCGTACTTACGGTTCCCACCGTCAAAAATAGTATAAGAGCTACAGAGTATGCAGCCGTTACCGATCCCAGGGGGCGGACTCCTGTAGTCACACATTCATCAAGAATGTCCGTCTGCCTGCGATACCTACTGGGGTCCTTCTCAGTAAGTACGGTAACATCACTGCACCACAGCACATCTTAGCGTGTGGGCTGCAATACACTCACTTATTCACCTTTTTGGTCCTAAAAAGAAAGCCTCAGCACTTCTTGTCGAGGCTGAAACATGTCGACCAGGTAAGGGGGATACAGAAGATCAATCATATCTTCACAAGTATACCCTCTCTGTTTTTAACCGTGCCCTAGAACTCAAGCATAAAGGTAACTGTATCCCAGAGGTACTTTTAAAATCACACCCTGAGCACTCCCTCCTCACTCAAAAAACCCCCCAATAACCTGCTCCGCTTTAATTCAGGTGTCGTAGCACAGCTGGGTTGCACTCGGCAGCCCACTGGGAACCCGATGATGAAGCATGCCACCAACTAGGTTGGTAAGTGAGGGTTCTTAAAAAAAATGTTTTTTCCCATTCCAGTGTATGACATTGGGTAAAATTATTTATTACATTTTGTCTGCTGCTGTATATTGATGTGGGATTTTTCTTGTGTTGTGTTTTCACCTCATTGCTGTTTGAAGTACTGCATAAATACTTTACACATTGCATCTAGGTTAAGCCAGATTGCTTTGTTGTCAAGCTACCATAGGATTAAGCACGGGTTAATTTAGGGTTTGCTTGTTTTTAACCCTGACAAAGATTTTGGTTCCCGTTAAAGTATACCCTCAATCAGTAACCCAAATTCTAACAAATAGACTTTTGGTGGAAATCAGGGGCCAATGGTGAGAGGTGGGTGTGGCAAGAATTAAATAAATATTAAAGATTGTGTTGTTTACTCAAACAAAGCACATGTTTAATGCAAGTGTGTATTTTTGACTTTTTAGATCTGATTTAGAGAGGTACACCATCACAACATTACCGATATCCCGGCCCCCCATTTTACAAGTACCAGAGGATCTAAAGAACTTTTAATATCTCAGGTAGAATAATACCTGTTCCATGTGAGATGGAGTAACTTGTCTGGTAATCTTTGACATGATCACAGAGACAGACAACGTTTTTCGCCTTTGCAGATACAATAATTGAATTTATGTATCCTTGAGTGTTTCTCACTGAAACTGCTGCCTTGTTTTTGGATCAACCAATGACCTCTTTTTGGGGATTCCCAATTTACCTTTTCTTATTATTTCCTTGGTTTTGGTATTATTAGACACCTGGGGTATGTTGCTACTATTCTCTCACTATACACTACCAAAAATAATTGTTTAGTTTGGTGTTTGTTTTTTAATAAAACTCAGTTCAGCTGAACCGTGTTACATCCTAGCTGAGTTATCATTGCTCCTTCTAAATATCTTTAACTTTACATTGACATGTTTTGGATTTAGTCCGCACAGAAATATCTGTGATATTCATATTTTGTTTTGGAATGAGTTCCATGTGAAGACACATTCTAAGGATCACTTCATACCCCTGTTTGCATGGACATAAGGGATGCTCTTGTTGTTTTGTTTAAATAATCTTTACATGAGTCCTCTGTGCTGGACACATTGATCAGTAATGGAAGGTTGCCATACATTGGCGAAAAGTCTGAAGGACTCTTTTATTGTTTAGAGACAACAGACGTGTGGCCTAGTAAGGGGTGTTACCTGGAATCCATGATCCCAGCTGTTGACGAATCCCTCCCTGGTTTCTCTTCCACTGGCCCATGGTATACAGAAGCATTAAGGGCAAAAGGAAACCAGCTTTAATGAAGGAAACTTTGGCACAATCGTATCACAGCACATCTGTTGACCCTGGAAGATTATCGCCTATTTGTAGTATTCATAGCACTTTTGATATTAGAAGTCTGCAAGTGGAGGTAAAGCATCTGGCGACCCAGCTGCCTCCATGAAGTGTAGCCGCTATGCGGACTCCAGAAGGGTAAGTGTGCATCACTGAACTTGATTCCTCGCATGACCAGGTGTTGTGACTGAGTCCATGTCTGAGAGTCACTGATGTCTGATGGCCTCACAAGATGTAGAGTTGTCTCAATGTACTGTTGACAGGTCCCTCTTTCACCCTGTAATTAAACAACGCAGCAAGTTCAGGTGGTGAAATACCACAATAAGTGGCAGAAGGAAGCAACAGCACAGGGGCACCCCGGTAATTAAAAAAAGAAATTCAATGGAAGAGGGGAGAAGCAGCAATCTCACGGCAGGGCAAACATCGCTGCCTTGGGTGCTTCCATTTTTGTGCCGCCAGTAGTGCCAGAGTAATGGTGGCCTAGAGCCTTTCCCAAATGGTTGGCTGTTCCTTTCATTTGGAGGCGTACACACCAGGAGACATGCATATACACTACATCCAGAAGTAGAGGTAGGTAGTTGGGTCAAGGACTCTAAGGTAGGGTGACCAGATTTAAAAAACGATGGGGCAGATTTCCAATAACTGGCGCATCCCCAGGGATGCACCAGTTATTGTGCGCCGCAGCTCCGCCACCCATGGTGCGCCGCATTTATAATGCGGCGCACCATGGGGCAAAAACGGCACAGATGCGTGATGCATCTGTGCCGTAAAGTCGTCGCATTGCTGGAGTTGTGTCTCAAGTGCGACGCAGCTCCAGCAATGCTCTGGAGGGCCCTATCTGTCCAATGCTGAGTCAAGCCTTACGCCTGCTTCAAGAAGGCGCAGGGTTTTGACGCAGCATTGGCCTAAAAGTGCCTGCGTGAAATCTTGTAGATTTCACGCAGGCACTTTTGCGAGGCGCACCTGCCCCGGAACGCCCACCCTGCGCCGGAATGCCCACATGTGGCGCAGGGCTTTACAACGTGACGCATCTACCTAGATGCGTCACGTTGTAAATGGGTCGCAGGGATGCGCCACATTTACGCCGCCGTTGCGTCACGCAACGGCGGCGTAAACGTGGTGCAAGTCCGACATAAATCTGCCCCAAAAAACGGGGCCATTTAACAAAAAAAATAGAAGTAGGACTACAATTTCACATTACAGAAGGGTGCAGAATCACTTAAAAGACAGCACTCACCAACGTCACAAACACAGACACCAAGCCAGTAAGGGGCATAACTTAAACACAGCTATTACACAGACTATCATGAATTAAATCTAATTAAATTGGTTTCTGAAAAGTCTGGTTTGTATTTCACACTGGAGCTCATAAAAGCTTGTTCTGTGGAGCCTCTCAAAATACCTGGGGACAAGTGCTTAATTTATTGTAATCTGCCGGGACAGATAACCAAAAACCCGCACTGTCGGGGAAAATCCCGGATGCCTGGTCACCCTATTTAAGGGGCTGATGTCACTGCCGATAGTCTGAACTGCTGCTGAGCAGTTGTCATGTCTATTTATTTATTTATTTAATTTTTGGCATTTGTACAGCGCTCTGTTACCCGTAGGTGTCCTGGCGCTAAGTGTTACTCCTGAGGTATAGACAGGTTAGGGGATCAGATGGTGAACAGCCAGGTCTTTAAAGCTCTTCTAAAGGCCATGAGGTCCGTCAGTTTTCTAAGGGCGTGGGGCAAGGCATTCCAAGCTTTGGCTGCGCCCAGCACAAAGCTTCTGCCTCCCCAGCGCGCTCACTTAATAAGAGGCACCGCGATCAACCCCTTGTCAGCTGATCTGAGATTTCTAGTTGGACGGTACCAATGAAAGTACCGCCGAAAGAATGAGGGTCCCTTGCCTTGTAAGGACTTGAATACTAGGCATAAAGCTTTAAAAAGAATTCTCTTTCGCGTTGGAAGCCAATGCAGCTTGACCAGTTCCTGAGATACGGGAACAAATTTAGGGCTCCCCAAAATGAGCTTAGCCGCCGCATTTTGTAGTACCTGCAATTTATTAAGTACCCCCTGTTGGGCACCAAGAAATAAACCATTACAATAATCCAACTTTGCCATGACCAACGTTGTGACCACTGTTTTCCTATCGCTGTCAGGGATGAATGGAAGGATTTTACGGAGGGATTTGAGCAGGTAGGCCACCGAAGAAGATAGTGCATTGACCTGGGGACGAAAGGTGAGTCGATCATCGATCAACACCCCCAGGTTTTTTACCTTCGCTACTGGGGTGGGGGCCTTACCCATCTGGTCTGGCCACCAGCTTGGGCTCCAGAAGTTGGTGTTTGAACCAAACACTCTAACCTCGGTTTTAGCCGAGTTTAATTTGAGGCAGTTAGCTGCCATCCAATTTCCAACCACCAGCATACAATCCTGGAAATTCCTAGCTACAGCTTCTTCGCTCCCTGGTAATACCGACACCACAATCTGGGTGTTGTCAGCATATGATGTAAGATCAAAACCATGTGCCCGAATTACTGGTGCCAATGAGCTGACGTAAACGTTGAATAACGTGGGGCTCAAAGACGAGCCTTGAGGAACTCCGCAGGGCAAGATGAAGGGTTTTGACTCATAGTCTCCTAAGGCCACACTCTGGACTCTGCCGGACAGGAAGGCTTTAAGTATGTCAAGTGCTTTCCCTTGAACTAGGATTGTGGTTGGAGGCGGTACCTGTCCCTTAGAGGTGTCACACTGGAACAGTGGTGGGCTGGGGCAGTTGCAGCTAGATAGTCAAGTGCAGCCCTTGGAGGTGTCAGATTGAAAAGGCGGGCTCTGGAAGTACAGATAGACATGCACAGCCCTGAAAGGCATAGGATTGAAAAGGTAGGCTCTGGAATTACAGACAGACATACACAGCTCTGGGAGGTGTAAGATTGAAAAGGCGGGCCCTGGAAGTACAGACAGATAGGTACAGCCATTAGAGGCATCCAATTGAAAAGACGGGCTCTGGAAGCACAGAGAGAAAAGGCGTGGCCAGCATCAGACACGCCGAAAGTATGGCGGTCGTCCCGGCCCCTGACGACCCTCGAGGCAGGCCTGTCGCATACAGCAGTGACGCAACAGGCGCGCCTCAATTATTATTGGTCGTGGGTCCGGGGTGTGACCCGGAAGTGATACAAATCACTTCCGGGTCACGCGAGTGGATAGCATCATTCCGGCTAGAACCGGTCTGGACAATAATTTGCCATAAAAGGCTGGAGAGAAGAGAAATCGTCCTCTTTGCCATTTGCGCTCCCCAGCTTGCGAAACCAGCCACGCTAGGAGGCTGCTATTTTAATTCTTCTTTGTTTTGCAGGTACTGGCGGCTGGGAAGCGGTGAAGGCCGAGGAAAAATGCAGCATCGCGGGACATAGGGCTTCTTTTCCCCTTTTGTTTTGTGTTGCTGCAGGCTGCCGAGCTCAGAGGACAGTGCGACGCGGATTCCAGAAGCAAGGAAGGCAGTGCTTGGTGGAGCCCATGGTTACTGCTGGCTGGAGACTGGGGGCGCGGTGCGGCATCATGGGACATCGTGCCTCGTCTCTTTTGGCTCTACAGGCTGCCTTGTGTGGGGACAGCACGACACAGTAACCGGAGGCCGCGCTGGGAGCGCAGGGCCAACCCTCGTGTTTCTTGAGGCGGTTACGTGCTGGGCTTGAGGCGAGTACGGCGCTATCCTCGAGGTACCTGGGCACTTTTGAATAGTGAAGCTCCTGTTAAGTGTGTGGCCACATCGCGATGCAACAAATACCGCAGGGGGACAGTGTGCTGGGCAGAACGCGAAAGGTACAACGTGTGGGCCGCGCACATTGGTCCAACGAATGGCGGTTGTTGACTTTAAATACTGCAGGCATCGCGCGTTGCTGGGCTGGACAACGAAGGACTGTAGTACCGAATGTGCAGCATTGCTGGCTAACCGAGTGGGGCTGTTTGGTAGCAGTGTTGTGTTTGTTGAACTTAAAGACTGCAGGCATCGTGGTGCATAAAAGGTGGGCGGGTTGCTGGGCTGAACAACGAAGGACTGTAGTACCGAATGTGCAGCTTTGCTGGCTAACTGAGTGGAGCTGTTTGGTAGCAGTGTTGTGTTTGATTTACTGACAGTGTAATAGACAGGGGAAAGGTTATTAAAAATCACACCTTTGTTTTATCACTTGCTGTAATTTTCCTGGTTTCGGTTTGTAGAGTCCACGCACAAAGACACATTTCTGTTCTGGATCCGGTGCAACGCAAAGGCATCACACAGACATGCCTGCACTCCACCACTTCTGTGAGCCGCACGGGCTTGAGAATACTCGGCTAACCCCCAGATTAGCTGGTGTGGCGCGGCTCCAGTTGTGTGGGTGTACCTCCAGTAGTATAAGGTAAGGACCTGGACGGTTGCACCAGGCCTGGAAGTCTTGTGTTGAAGGGAGTTTTTTCCATTGTGTGCCAGGGCCAGAATGCACATGCTTAAGTAGGGCTAGCATTGTGTACGCGGTGGTAGTCACAGCACTGTCAAAGTAATCTGCAATTGGTTAGTAACAATGGCCAGTAAAGTAAAGCGTGGCGAAAAGCGCTCTCGCATGGAATACATGATGGAGACAATGATGCACAAGATAGTTACCATGGATATTTATTTTATTTATTTATTTTCGGTATTTATAAAGCGCGACACTCATCCCAAGGGATATCACGGCGCTATGAACCAAGAGAGACTACTGAGGCATTGCTGGGGTTTGTGTTTTAGGGAAGGGTTAGATTTTAGGGAAAAGGTGGGTTTTCAGTTTTTGTCGAAACTGAAGATAGTTTGTGGTGTGTCTCAGGTCGGAAGGTAGGTAATTCCATCTTAGGATAGAAGATGGTAGAAAGTGGATAAACTGGGACAGTACCTTGCAGATCTCAGGAAGAGGATGGAAGGTCAAGGTGGGGTTTTGCAAAGGCCCAGCCGAACCATAGTGCCCATCAAGCCCAGGGGAAAATTAGACTCCCTTCCTAAACGTGTTATGCCCAAGAAAGGGGGTACAAAGCCAAAGGCGCCGGTGACAGTTCCTCAGCTCAGGGATGTAAAGGAGGTGCCCAGTCAATCAGGAGTGGTGCCACTGGGAGGTGTTCTATTGGGTGCCCCGGTCCCGGCTGTTCCCACGGGGGTAGTCCCTCTGGGGGGTCCATCGGGAGTGATTCCTCAGGGTGGTGTTCCTTTGGGTGCCCTCGTGCCGGTCATTCCTGCGAGGTGGGCCCTCAGGGAGATTTGCCTGCAGGGGTGGTTCCGGCAGGCAGCGGTGCGCAGGTTCCAGTGGCTACAAGGGGTGGGGTCCCAAAGCATGCCCCTGCGGGCTCTAACCCTGTCCCATCGGACTTAGTGGCATATTTAGCCACAGTTCTCCCATGGTTAGGGAAAGCAGGGATGTTGTCAGCATCGGTGGGGGCAAAGGAAATGGGGGAGGACCCATTGACAGAAGCAAGGAGGATGGTAGCTCAGTTTGTTGCAACACCTGAGGCATCATCAGGTGGGGGGCAGGGTACACCGTGTCCTCCCAATTCAACCAGTCAGGTTCCTCCACTTGAAGTCAGCAAGTAAGTGCGGGTAATCAGCCTGGTGAAGGAGAAGTTGGCGGAGCCTGCTGGAACGAGTTCAGTAGGTAAGTAGGTGACATTGCCAATGCTGGGGTGGGTGAATCATGTACCGGGAGGGAAAATGTGGCTAGACACGTGACTCGGGAGGTGAAGGAAATTATATGGTCAGGCATTTATGTCAGTATGTTCTCTTTGCTCCTGGATGAAAGAGAAAGAGAGGAAGCCAAGAAACAGAAGGACTGGATGCTCCCTAGAGAATGAGCAACTGAATTGTTAAAATTCAGGGTGGAAGAGAACTTGAATAACTGGATCAGAGGTTTCTCAGTATTCATGGGAGTGATGGCTGAACATTTTCCTAACATACAGGCAGAGATGGCATGTTACCAGAACCGCAATACTATGGCTCATGAAAAATATGGGGGTTGGAAGCAATATGACATAGACTTTAGGAGGGCCAAGGCATCTGACCAATCCCTTTCCTGGGACCGTGTTGACTCAATCTCTTGGTTAGATCAGTTTGGTGCAGCGCAATCCAATAGCAGGGGCCAAACAATCCAGCCCTTTCAACCCTTTCAGCCCTTTCGGCCACCCCAAAACACAGGCCCTGCCAATAGTCCAGGTAGCGGGGGAGGACGTAAGGGGACATGTTGGGATTTTAGTAGGCGGACATGCACCAGGACACCAGGCACATGCAAGTTCAAGCACGCCTGCTCTATCTGTGCCAATCCATCACACCCAGAGTCCAAATGTTTCAAGAAATCAAGAGATAAGGGAAGGAGGAAACAGGCATGAGGGGGGATACAACAGGTGGCCCATTCACCCATTAACGTAACGGCTGTGACCCCTTGGCTGAACAAGTACCCTAATCATTTCAGTGCTAGGACACTGCAAGAAGGTTTTATGTATGGGTTTAGAATCACTGCACCTGACTTTACTCTCAGAGTCATACCAATGGCACAACCATTCTCCCGCTCCATCTCCCAGGCCATGACCGGTCTTAAAGAAAAGCACCACCGCACCAGGCTGTCTGCTGAGGTTAGGCAGGACATGTGGATTTGGATGGCATTCCTGCAGGACTTCAACGGCAGGGTAGTGTGGCCCCGTCCACCCACTACCTCTGCAGAGTTAGGTTTATGGACTGACGCTGCGGGTAGTGTGGGATTTGGTGCCATACTCGGTAATGAGTGGGTGGCACAGCAGTGGCCAACATGGTGGGTGCAGAATGGGGTAACAGCTAACATTGGTTTTTTGGAATTGTTTCCCATCTGGGTGGCCTTAACAGTTTGGCCGGAAAGACTGCGTAATTAGTCAGTGGTGTTTTGGTCTGACAACATGACTGTGGTCGAATGCATCAACCAACAAGCAGCACAGTGTAAAATGATTCTCTGCCTGTTAAAAGAGATAGTGTTGTTATGTATGATTGGGAACATACTGTTTAGAGCTAAACATGTGCCGGATGTGTTGAATTATGCTGCTGATGTACTCTCTCGCTCCAAGATGCAGGTTTTCAGAGCACACCTCCCCTCTGCAGAAGCGACTCCAACATCTTTCCCAGAAGTACTTTGACAGATTGGTGCCCCCAACTACCGAACCTTGTGGCAACTAACCCAGCTCCCAGGACCAGGAAAGCTTATGAAGGGGCGTTTTGGGCATATTGTACATTTTTGGGAAGGGATTGGGCAGAGAAGTGGAATGACACAAGGGCACTCCTGCATTGCCTGGGTGCATTAAACGAAGAGGGGCTGTCAGCGGCAGCAGCCAGGCGTCGTGTTGCAGCAATCTCTTTCTTTCCGCAAACTAGAGACAGGAGAGATCCCACCAATAGCTTCACAGTCAGGAAAGCCTTAAAAGGATGGCAGCGCATCCAGGGTTCAGCACCGAACTTGAGACGTCCAATAGGGGTGGGGTTGCTAACATCCTTACCGGGGGCTCTTGACACTGTTTGCAGCACCACAGGGGAAGCTCTACTTTTCAGGGTGGCCTTTTCATTAGCCTTTTATGGTGCTTTCTGATAGGGGAATTGGTGGCCCAGAATAAACAAGATGTGCAAGGGGGAATATAATTAGACAATGCAAAAGTACAATGCAACACCTTATTGATATCCATAAGGAAGTACAAAACTGATCAAGAGGTCCGTGGTGAGGGGATAGTGCTGCATCGGGCACATGGTAATCCTTGCTGCCCCGTAGCATAGCACAGAGGCATTTTTACAGCATAGAGGGGGTCATTGTTAATCCATGCAGACTGTACCCCCCTCACCAGATGTCAGTTTAAAAGAGTCATGGATATGGCGGTGCAGAAGGCAGGTTTGGACCCTAGTTGCTTTGGAACTCACTCTTTCAGAATAGGGGCGGCGGTCGGCCACTGAGGCGACGGCAAAAGGTTTTCACAGCAGCAATGTCAAAAGGATTGGGAGGTGGTTTTCCAGTTGTTATAAACACTATGTACGGCTGCACATGTTGTGAGTAGGACGTTTGACTGGTGCTGATGTATGTTCTTTCTCTGCATACCTTTACAGTTTCTCGAACCTGTCACACAGGGGGGAATCTGGAGGCGGCACATCAGCAGCTACTACTAACGCAAGGACATGCACATCCACAGAAACCAGGACCACATATTTGGATTATCGGCCATTCATATGTGAGACATTTGAATGCATTTTTCTTTTCAGGAAATTACAAATCCAGAGCTGAGCAGGCAGGTTATAGGGTGTCACTACATGGAAAAGGCGGTCTCTGCTTGAATCAGTTCAGGGGTTTTGTAATGGAACTGTTGAGCAAGGGTGGGGCTCTCCCTAGTATCATTATCTTGCACCTGGGAGGGAATGGTCTGGTGAATCTGGGTAGAAGGGGGCTAGTGGAAGCCATAATCACGGAAGTGGGTTAGTTAGCTAAAACATGCCAAGGATGCACCATAGTATGGTCAGAGATGGTACCCAGATGTCAATGGAGGGGCGGGGAGCCTGTGAGGGCACTGAACCACTCAGTAAGAAGGCTCAATAACAAGACAGAGAGGTTGTTCAGGTCTCCTCAGTTACAGACGATCACCCACTGGTGTATCAGGGGCGAGCCGTGCTTCTTAAAAGACGGTGTCCATTTGTCAAAGGTAGGTAATGAAATCCTCCTAGAATATCCGCTGGCATGGTTAAGGGGCTTCAGAAGTGGGACAAGACCTCCTAGTTAGCATATTTGGGGGGGCCAGCTACTCGGTCAATCAATCAATCAGGAGTTTGTTAAAGCGCGACTACTCACCCGTAAGGGTCTCAAGGTGCTGGGGGGGAGGGGTGCAGATTCCATTCCATCAAGGAGGGGGTCTGTCGAAGAGCCAGGTTTTGAGGTTTCTTGCGAAGATGGGGAGCGATGTTGTCTGTCTGAGGTGGAGCGGAAGGGCGTTCCATGCTTTGGCCGCGAGGAAGGAGAAGGAGCGGCCTCCCGATCTGGTCTTACTGGTGCGGGGGACCACGGCGTAGGAGAGCTGGGCTGATCGTAGGGTCCTTTGGGGTGCGTGGAATTTGAGCCGGCTGTTCAGGTATGCTGGTCCGGTGCCGTGGAGGGCCTTGTGTGCGTGGGTGAGCATCTTAAAGGTGATTCTCGCCTCGACGAGGTGCCAGTGGAGTGTGCGCAGGTGCTGGGAGATGTGGCAGTGTTTTGGCAGGTTGAGGACCAGTCTTGCAGCGGCGTTCTGGATGTTCTGTAGCTTGCGGATGAGGTTTTTGTTTATTCCGGCGTAGAGTGCGTTGCCGTAGTCGAGTCTGCTGGTGACCAGGGCGTGAGTGACTGTCTTTCGGTGTTCGAGGGGGATCCATTTGAAGGTCTTACGAAGGAGGCGGAGGGTGTGGAAGCAGGAAGATGAGACAGAGTTGATCTGGCGGTCCATTTTGAGCTCGGAGTCCAGGATGATTCCAAGGTTGCGTGGGTGGTCTGTGGGGGTTGGCGGGTTTCCGAGGGCGGTGGCCCACCAGGTGTCGCTCCAGGCGTCGGGGTTTGGGCCCATGATGAGTACTTCTGTTTTGTTGGTGTTTAGTTGTAGGCAGCTGTTTTTCATCCATTTGGCGACGGCTTCCATGCCTTCTCGAAAGTTGCATCTGGCGGTGTTGGGCTCATTGGATAGGGAGAGGATGAGCTGGGTGTCGTCTGCGTATGACACGATGTTGAGTCCGTAGGTTCTGACGATGGGGGCAAGTGGAGCCATGTAGACGTTGAAGAGCGTCGGGCTGAGGGAGGAGCCCTGGAGGACTCCGCAGGTGGTAGGTGTGGGGTCTGAGAGGAAAGGGGGGAGTCTGACCCGTTGCGTCCTGCCGGAGAGGAAGGAGCAGATCCAGTCGAGGGCCTTGTCCTGGATTCTTGCATCGTAGAGTCTGCGTATTAGGGTGCGGTGGGAGACTGTGTCGAACGCCGCTGATAGGTCTAGGAGGATGAGGGCTACTGTTTCTCCTTTGTCCAGTAGGGTGCGGATGTCGTCTGTTGTGGCGAGGAGGGCGGTTTCCGTACTGTGTTTTTTCTGAAGCCGGATTGGGAGGAGTCGAGGATGTTGTGTTCTTCAATGAATGTGGCGAGTTGGCTGTTGATGGCTTTCTCGATGACTTTCGCTGGGAAAGGGAGCAGGGAGATGGGTCTGTAGTTTTTGAGGTCGGTGGGGTCCGCTGAGGGTTTCTTTAGGAGGGGGTTGACCTCGGCGTGTTTCCAGTCGTCGGGGGAACGAGGCGGTCGCCAGGGAGCGGTTGATGGTGTGGCGGAGCATGGGTGCGATGGTGTCGGTGGCTCTGTTGAAGATGTGGTGGGGGCAGGGGTCCGTGGAGGCCCCTGAGTGGATTGACTTCATTGTCTTCAGTGTGTCTTCGGTGGTGAGGGCTGTCCAGTCAGCAATCGCTGGTTTCCGGGTGTCGGGGCTGGTTGGTGAGGGTTCAGTGTGTTGGTTGTCTTCGTCGAAGTTGTCGTAGATGCTCTTGATTTTGTGGTGGAAAAAGGTGCTGAGTTTGTCGCAGAGGTCTTGTGAGGGAGGGATGTCGGTAGACTCGCTGGTGGGTTGGGCGAACTCCTTGATGATGCTGAAGAGTTCCATGCTGTTGTGTGCGTGGGTGGAGATTCTGTCTTCAATCGCTTTTTTTTTAGTTGATGGTGGGCATTGGTGGTGGCTCTGAAGTTGTTGTGGGCTTCTGTGGATTTGGTGTTTCTCCAGGCCTTTTCGAGGCAGCGGCATGTGCGCCTGGACTCTCGAAGTTCGGTGGTAAACCATCTGGCTTTCTTGGCACGGGTATTGTTGTTTTTCTTGAGGGGGGCTATGGTGTTGGTGCTGTCCGAGATCCATCTATGCAGGGTTCGGGCTGCGGTGTTGGGGTTGTCGTTTTCCGCGATGGTTGGGGTGGAGTTGTTGAGTGAGGAGGTGAGCTGGTCGTCGGTGATTTTGGTCCAGTTGTGGAAGCAGGTGCTGGTGTCTGTGGATGGTGGGTGTTCTGAAGGTGAAGTGGACGCAACGATGGTCAGTCCATGGGAGTTCGGTGGTGTGGCTGAAGGTGATGGAGTTTCCTGTAGTGAAGAGGGGGTCGAGGGTGTGTCCTGCTGAGTGCGTGGGCTCGGTCACGATCTGGCTGAGTCCAATGTTGTGGAGGTTGTCCAGGAGGCATGTGGTGTTGGGGTCCAGTTGATTGTCGAGGTGGAAGTTAAGGTCTCCCAGCACGGTGTAGTTGGTGGATGCGATGGCCTGCGGGGAATTAATGTCCGTGATGGAGTTGGCGAAGGGTCCGCGGGGTCCAGGGGGTCGGAAGATGAGGGTTCCTCGGAGGGCGGCGGTGGGGTGGCCAGCATCTTGAACTGAAGGTGTTCCATCAGTTCTGTGTACTCGTCAGGGATTGTGCTCAGGCGGAGGCTGGATTTGTGGACGATGGCGATTCCTCCTCCTGGGTGGGTGGGGCGGTCCTTCCTGGAGATCTTGTATCCTTGGGGGATGGCGATGGCGATGTCCGGTCCCGAGGTGGTGTTGGTCCAGGTTTCGGTGAAGAATGCTACGTCCGGGGTGGTGCCGTCGAGGAGGTCCCAGATTTCTGTGGCTTGTTTGTGGAGGGATCGGACGTTGAGGAGGATGCATTGCAGGGTCTTCGGTTCGGTTGTGTTCTTGTGGGCGGGTTGTGGTGGATCCTTGTTCTTGGCGGTGTTGCAGGTGTGCCGGCAGCGGTGACAGCTGAAGGGTCCATGGGTGTCGGCTGGTGATGCTAGCTTGCATTTGTTGTTGCAGCCTGGGTTGAGTGCGTGGAGTGCTGCTGGGTCATAGCGTTGGTGGGGCGAAGGTCCAGGGTTCCTGGTGCTGGTCGCGGACGGGTCGCGGACGGGCGCAGACGTGCTTGCCTTTGACGCGCCTTCGGTGCACCAGCGGCAGTGGCCGCCATTATGTAGGGGTCGGGAAGGCTGGACAGCTGGGAGACGGGAGCGGGGAGGGGAGCTGGATTGGGCCGGTCGCGCTGGGGGGGGCAGCAGCGGTGGGGAAAGGTAAAGGGAGGAAAGAAGGGATAAAGAAAAAAGGGAAAATAAGCAGAAATAAGGCACAAAAGAGCAGAGATGCAGAAAAGAGCAGAAAGGTGAAAGATAGAAAGGGTAGAAAAACAAGTGAAAACGAGTGAAGGGGCAGAGGGAGAGAAAGGGAAAATGGGCAGAAATAAGGCACAAAAGAGCAGAGGTGCAGAAAGGTGAACGATAGAAAGGGTAGAAAAACGAGTGAAAACAAGTGAAGGAGCAGAGGGAGAGAAAGGGAAAATGGGCAGAAATAAGGCACAAAAGAGCAGAGGTACAGAAAGGTGCAGAAAGGTGAAAGATAGAAAGGGTAGAAAAACGAGTGAAGGAGCAGAGTGAGAGAAAGGAGACAGAGGTCCACTGGACCACCAGGGATGAGGCGCAGCGAAACCTGCGGGGGAGGAGGGCCTCGATCACCATCACTCAAGAGTGCAGGGGCAGGGGCACCTCACTTAATGGTGGAGCTGCGAGGGTGGGAGAGCAATTTCACTGACAATGAGTCAGTGGTCTTGCTTGGTCAACTATGCTGGCCTGTGGCGGTAAGGCCATGATTGGTGAGCAGTAAATTTAAGGTCCTTATTAAGGGTGGGCGGCCAGCTACGCTCCGTGCATGGAGTGCACGGAGTGCCGTCTCCTATGCATTTTGCGTAGCGGGCGCAGCCAGGCGGCACTACGCGTGCTCCGCAGACGGTGCGTAGCCGGCCGCCACCCGCCTCCCTCCCGCCCTCCCTAAATACATCAATAAAAGTATGAAAAGCTATTAAAAACACTTACCTTGTCTGCCGCGTCCCCGGGGCTCCCTCTCGC
Source organism: Lissotriton helveticus (assembly GCF_964261635.1). Taxonomy (NCBI): domain Eukaryota; kingdom Metazoa; phylum Chordata; class Amphibia; order Caudata; family Salamandridae; genus Lissotriton; species Lissotriton helveticus. The sequence goes on along the minus strand of NC_136057.1, from coordinate 165,931,764 downwards.
CATCCCGCGACTCTCGCCACCATTTCGGGTCCTAATGCGCATGCGCGGGTGGCCGCGCATGCGCATTTCTCATGAGGAATGCGCATGCGCGGCCGCCCGCGCATGCGCATTAGTATCCGGGTCGGTGGCGGCGCGAATCGCGGGACGGCGAGAGGGAGCCCCGGGGACGCGGCAGACAAGGTAAGTGTTTTTAATAGCTTTTTATACTTTTATTGATGTATTTAGGGAGGGCGGGAGGGAGGCGGGCGGCGCGGAGTGGGGCTACGCGGAGTGCGCGGGTGGGCGTAGTTGTGTGCCCACTTCGCGTAGCTCCGCGGAGCCCCACTCCGCACACTACGCCCAGGGTTAGTCCTTATAGGGCGGCGCCATTCTTGAATGGGGTCGCCCAAGGGGGAGGGACAAGTGGTCCCTCCTAGAACTCCAGGGGCAGTTACAGCCTGGTTGGCTGGATGGGTGCGGGGAAGTGGGGAGTTACGCTTTTCCTAGGCTGGTTGGCCACCCCTCACGTGCACAATGGCTCCAGTAAAGGGTGCAGAACTGCAAGGGCCCCTTATGGGTTACCGGGGGGGGAGTACCCTCACGGTGAACGGGCCCTCTGCGCATGCGCACTCTAGTGGGAGGGCGGGCTTAATTTGATAAGGATCTGACATCAGTTATTGACCTTGCCATAGGCTCTTATATGGATACGCAGAAAAGTAAATGCTATTTTGATTATTGATGATGATATGTTTAGATTTGGATAGGAATAACTTGTATTAGAGTTATGTTAAGGTTAGCCATCTGACATCTGTACCTATCAATGTAATCAATGTCATTTTATGTTTTCTGTGTAATTTTGTAAATATTGTTAATATTAATAGTTTTCATTTTTGAAACTCTTGTTCTTGATATTATGTGGGTCTTGGCAAGGGAGGAGGGGGTATAGGTAGTACCAGGCCATACAGACATTCACAACCCTTGGAGGCGTCAGATTGAAAAGATGGGCTCTGAAAGTACAGACCCCCAGGTGCATCCCTTGGAGGTGTCAGATTGAAAAGGAGGTCTCTGGAAGTACACCCAGGTACAGCCTTTTGAGGCACGTCAAATTGAAAATGCAGGCTCTGTGTGGGATGCTGCCCACAGGAAATCCTCTGTCATGTGTTCTAAACGCACTGAGCCTGGAAAGAAAGTTTCTCACAACATTCAAATTGGAGATTGGGTCAGAGTTAAAAATCCTGTTAGGTACAGCACTTGAAGGCATAACATTGAAAAGGCGGGCTCTGGAAGCACAGACAGACATGCACCCCTTCCGAGGAGTCAGATTGAAATGGCGGGCTTTGGAAACACAGACAGACATGCACAGCCCTGGGAGACGTCAGATTGAAAAGGTGTACTCTGGAAGCACAGACCGCAAGGTACAGCCCTTAGAGACGCCTCAGATTAAAAAGGCGGGCTCTGGAAGCACAGACCGCCATACAGCTGAGAGAGCGCAAACTGACCTAAATGTATGAGTGCATCACACTTACCTGTAGTAAGCACAAATCATGAGGAGAAATGCCATGAGTGCTAGTAGTATCTGCAATTATATTCTGAATGTATAGCTAATGTAGAGATTTAAGTAGAAGTGGAACTAATACAGAAATGTGTGACACTATATGATTTTATTAGATGTGATTATTCCTGAATCCATGTCGTGTAGCTGCTAAAATGTAAGATGGCATGTGGTTAAACGCAGAATGTGGTAGGCCTCAGGGCCAGAGCTAGAAGGGAAGGGGAAGGTGTTTCTTTTCACGACATAGATTGCACTAATGTTTTGGTCATTGCATTAATGGGCCATGATGTATAGATGTGTTTACTGAATAATAGAATAAGAGTATTAACATGCTTTAATTAATGAAGAAGTTGAATGCTATAATTATTATGAGAAATGCTGTAGGCCTGAAATGTTTTAACATTGATTTACACGTACTGGTCTGGGCCGAGAAATGTTGCGAAACTTTTTGGAAGTCTATGAGAGTTGGGATCTTGGCTGCAGATGTCTGTCTGCAAGAGAAAAGGGGGGATCCAATTATAAATAATATGAATAGAGGTCTGTTCAGAAGACGGCCCAGACATGGAGGAGGGTTCCGGAATGTTTTAAGGGGTATCAGCGGGCCGGAGAAGAGTCTGAGAAGCAAGGTCAACTCCAACGTATGAGGCCCAATACAAAGCAGCATGGAAAAAGCCAGAAGCTACACCACGTGAGGGGCGTCTCACGAGGGGCGTCTCAAATGTTGTTGACTGTTTTGTATTAGGGACAGCACCCCTGGGTGGAGTTAGAGCAGATGCCTGAGGACCCTTTAGAGAGCGGATGGGTAGGCAGAGAGGGGTCATGACTGGAGAACTATAGGTTTTCACCAAGAGACTAAGAGTGAGTGACTTCCCTTGGGGGTCATTCACTGCTGACACCTTTTGTTAGGTTGAGACTTGGTTAAGTAGGGATACCATCTAGAGCAGGGTAGGGACAGCCTAACCTGTGTGTTTTTCCTCCAACTTAAATGAAGGAGAGATCTCAATATGCGTCAATGCTGATAGCTTTATTATTCTTAGAACTTGTGCTGGTAATTTCCGTTGCTCGTCTGAGGGCTTTCAGAGAGCACATGTATGTAGTTGGACCTGTGTATCTCGTGAATCTCATTCTGAGATGCCTGTATTTGCAGCTTATCCTAACCTTACAATAAACTTTTGAAAGCTAGAAGTTGTTTGTGATCTTTTGGAGCGGAGTCCTTTATTGGGTGAACTAACTTGGTAAGAGATGCACTTTCTTCCCTCAATGACAGGCAACAAAGGTTCAGTCGACCAGATCGGGGTTTAGATCAATAGTGATAAGGTATCGATCAAAATCTCGCCCTACCAGTTGGTAGCTATAGAGGATGGTTGCCTTCTTGAGGACGGTGACCTAGGCCAGGTTAGCTTACCCCAAGGCCCTTAGAGATCGATGATCGGAAGAACCGCCCGCCGAAGAAGATCCGGATGACGTGAGACAGAAAAAGCAGCAGTATCGGTCGAGAGTGAGTATAAAGGGTCATGCGTGTTAGATTGCGGTGTTTTTGTATTGTATCTATGTTGTAATGTCCGGCGGAGTTGAATGTCTGTAGAGTGACTGTGGAACAGGTTGTGAGCGCGCGCAACCGGTGGAAATCTTAAGTTCAAGGAGAGCTTAAGTGGTTCGGGTGTATCGGACACCCAGAGTAATTGTCAACTAGTGTGAAGGGGGTCATGAGGTACCATTGATCACCCGAAAGACCGAGATAGGGGGAACGTAAGAGTGAGTGCGTGAGTAACGGACGCTGGTCGGAGGTTACTGTGTGTGTAAGCAACCTATCAGAGAGACGATAGACATTTCGTCAGTTGTGTTGACAATTACATATAGACTGTGGACGTACAGTCGAGGGAAGTGACCGCTTGGTCGGAAGTAGTCATTTTTCGGTGTATGAATGAGACGCATGCATGACCGGGAGACGAGTTGAGAAAGGAGGGGTGCTGCTGCGAAGCGGAGAAAAGTGACGTCAGGAAGTGTCGCGCTGTGATTGGCCGACCGGAGAAAGACCGCGCTGTGATAGGCCAGCTAGCAAAGACGTCAGGAAGTGTCGCGCTGTGATTGGCCGACCGGAGAAAGACCGCGCTGTGATAGGCCAGCTAGCAAAGACGTCAGAAAGTGTCGAGCTGGGATTGGCCGACCGGAGAAAGACCGCGCTGCGATAGGCCAAGTTAGCAAAGCCGCGCTAGGATTGGTGGATTGTCATCAGGAAGTAAACAGAGTAGCGAGGCTGGATATTGTGCGTATAATTATGAAGTGTTTTAAATGGCTGAGAGCGGCGTTTAAAAAAGAGAAGCGGGGATCGGATGAAGGGGAAGAAGCCCCGCCGGAGGGTACACCGGCTCGTTACATGGCAGTGAATGTTGGGCTGCATACGATCCTTTGGATAACAGAGTGGAGTAAGATTACGGAAGGAAATGAGGAACTGACGTTCCCGAAGTACGGGACGTTCAGATTAGAGGTGTTACATCGATTAAAATCAGTCATGACCTCAATGAGACCCTTGCCTAGACCGACCCAGTTTGAAGCCCTTGATGCATGGATTAGGGCAGCGCATGTAAAGAATATGAACAGACGACAGGAAAGGGTGAAACGATCGGTAAGGGCAGTGCAGGATGCCAGATGGGATGCGGATGCTAAAAGATGGAGAGTGCATAACATGGAAGTCAATAAACTGTACCCAGTGTTAGAGGTGCCCGGAAATAAAAGCCCCCTAGAAGAAGATGATGAGAGCGAAACAGAGGACAGCCTGATAAACAGATTATTGACAGACAGGCCACCCCCGTATAATAGAGCAGGGGGAGAGGTCGAGCATAGTGAAAGAGAAAAGGGGGGCAATGCAGGAGAGCATGGACCGCTTCCCAGTTCAGAGTGGGATCCTGAGGCAAAGAAAGAGCTGTCCCAGCCTAGTCAGGTGCAACAGGTAGTCGGGAGGTTTGTGGTACAAAGAGCGCCGGAAACGGAGTGCGCCACATCCTACGTATTACCAGATGCACTACAGGTACCTGTTACCATAGGTCCTATAATATCGATATATGACCCAGAGAGAGCAAGAGGGGAAGAACGGGTACGGAAGGACGGAGAAAGAGCAGAGACGGCAAGGAGGAACGATACGATCAATTTCCCAAGTCAGATGCCGATACCAAGAGAGTGGAGCACCCCGGTGCACACAGCAGGGGACCCAGGAGGGGATCCTGGGGGCCATAGATGGCCAGTGGATATGAGGGGATCTGGACGAAAATCCTTTCAAGAGCTAAATGAGTACATGAAGAAGTGGGATGAGGCAGTGGAGGCTCACAAGAGCATCGTAGCTGCGGAAGCTGAAAGGGAAAGTCAGGACAGCAGAGCTCGGACTCACTGCGGGGCTGGGGAGAGCAGCCCGGAGTGGGACTGGAGAGAGAGAGATAGTAGGGGAGTCACCCATTGGGCCCGGAGTGGAGATAGAACGGACCTGGAAAACGGGGGCCCCGGGAGTGGAGGGGTGGCGCGCCCAACACTCAGTGAAGGGGAGAGGAGAACGCAAGAGTACAGAAACAGCTTTAAGTGTACCCACTGTGTGCCCGGCACCAGAGAACTGAATGGGAGTTGTGAGAGGTCGCACCATAGTCCCTGTGATGACGGACACGAGCGCAGCCCAGGGAATATGGGGAACCAGGAAGGATCGTATCGGATACTGAGCGATACTAGGCAAAGGGAGAGTAGCGACCAGAGGGAAAATAACAGAGAGGCGTACGGTGAAAGGAGAGAAGAAGGAGAGAGTGGGCAGAGCAAGAGTGGGGGTAACAGGCCCGTGTTCCATCACCTTCCAAGATCGGATGGCCGAGCATGGGACCTGGAGAGATGGGAGCAAGGGAGAGCACTCATTAACTCTCCCGAGCCCAAACGTAGAGCTCGGAGTTGGGATGGTAGGGAGACCAGTGAGCCCCCTTCGAAAGACATATTGCGAGCTGAGATAAAAGCCAAGAGACTCGATGTCGCCAGCTTAAGGTCAGACCTGGATGACATGGTAGATGGTACCCTGCCTTTAGAGAGAATGGAAATGTATGAGCAGGATGAAATACTGTATATGGCAAAGGACATCACTCGAAAGGCGAGAGCAATCCATGAGAAGTTAGTCGAATTAGCAGGCAAATATATGGTGGACCTGTCAAGAACCAAAGCATTACAGGGTAACCACAGGCTACATTACACAGATCGAGACCTAGATGAGAGGAGAACGATCGGGCTGAAAACGCACATAAGGGAACTGATCACTGGAATAAGGACATGGAGGGCACTAGATAAGTGGGAAGAGAGGTGGTCCAAGAAAGGGACCGTCAGGAGAAGCACGCTTGGTACGACACCAGGAAGGCTGCAGGGAATAGGAGCATACCCTTTGCGTGAAGTCGCAAATGGGAACTATGTGCATGTCCCTTGGAGTAGGGGAGATTTAGCTGCTTTTACCACCTCCTTCCCCAAATTGCGGGAAAACCCAGTGGAGTGGTACAAGCAAGTTGAGAGATTTGTAAAAATCTCAAAGGTCCTATGGATAGATCTGAACACGCTGTTTGACATTGTAGTACCAGGAGATCTGTGGACAGCATGCAAGGTTAGCGCTGAGTGGCCCACAACGGAGCCGGAGAGAGATGCTAAGACTAATGGGCCGTCCGAGATTGTGATGGCAAAATTCGAGAGAGTGATGACTTGGCTGAAAGAGAAAGTGCCAATGCAAGACATAGATTGGGTCAGAATAGACCGAACTAGACAGGAACCCAAAGAGACAGTCCACGAATATTATGAGAGATTGCTGAAGGCGTTTAAACAGTATAGCGGTCTGGATGTAATGGATCCAAAAGACATAGGGCAATTTGTGTCCAAGTTCGTCCTGGGACTGAGACCGGATATTAGTTTAATGATTCAGCAACACTTGATTTGTTGGCAAAATAAACCCCTAGACGAAATACTGAGATATGCCAGGTACTGCTGTGATGAGATAGACTCCAAGGCTAAGAAACTAAAAGAAAAATTGATGGTGGTACAGATGCAGGCAGCAGGGAAGGGGGGACAGCAGCAACAGCAGCAAGGAACAGGTACAGGAGGAAAGAAGCAGTACAGTCAGAACAAGGGCAATGAGGAGAGTTCCACCTTTAGACCCAGAATAGATGTAGCTGCCTTGAAGAAAACGACTAGGTGCCACCAGTGTAACGAGGTGGGACATTGGAAACGCGAGTGTCCCTACAATGTAGAGATAGGAGAACAAGAGATAGAGGAGGAAGAGGTCCAGAGCGCGCCTACAAGAGGGGTGACGCCATACCAGGGAAAGGTGCTCAAAGGGGGGGGGGGCTCCTCCCCGAGCCCAGTTCCCGCAACCTCCCCGAGTAGGGACTATGGGTAAGACTTATAGACAGATGCCCCTGTTTGTAGGAGGAGAAGAGTGCTATTATGTGGACCCATTAACCGGACAGAGAGTGGAAAGGGAAGACTGCACCCTCGGGGCAGCCTTGGAGGTGGACCAGAGGGGACCCTATGTCGAAGCAGAAGTAGCAGGGTGCCCCACGACATTTCTGGTGGACACAGGAGCCACTAGATCCACGATCAGATCAGCTGCAGTTCCAGACCTGCCCATGTCTGGAGAGACCATACAAGTGGTGGGGGTCGCAAACAGGAGAATAACCAGCCAATTGACAGAACCGGTACAGGTGAAAATAGGGAAGTACAGCGATGAGCACCAGTTTGTGGTTTGCGATTCAAGTCCTGTGTGTCTGCTAGGCAGAGACCTGTTGTGTAAATTGAATTGTACAATATACTGTACACCTCAGGGAGTGGAGGTATTGACCAATGATGATGACGCAGACTTCAAAGTTGCAAACTCAAGAATATGCGTGGAGCTGTACCCTACGTTGACAGTAGATGAGCTCCCCTGGGACTTGAGAGAGACAGTGGCACCAGAAGTATGGGACTTCACTGGGGAAGAGATTGGATTGGTCAAAGGGGTGGACCCAGTGAAAATTGTAGTGAAACCGCATGCTGAGTTCCCAAGAACACCCCAATATAAATTGACTCCAGAAACGATTGCAGGCATAAAACCCGTGATCGAGTCCATGATTAAACAGGGAATACTGAAAGAAATCGTGGGTAGTCCATGCAACTCCCCGATTATGGGTCTGCAGAAACCAAATGGGAAATTCCGGATAGTGCAGGACCTCCGAAAGATTAATAACATAGTCGTTTCGTGTTGTCCAGTGGTACCGAATCCATCAGTGATACTGTTTCAGATTCCATTCCAAGCTGAGTGGTTCACTGTGATTGATCTTTGTCAGGCTTTCTTTTCGATCCCTCTGGACGAAGAAAGTCATTTTCTTTTCGCATTTAAGCTGGAAGGTCGCGTCCTAACATGGTGTCGTATTCCTCAGGGGTATACAGAGAGCCCATCGATCTTCAACCAGCTTTTGAAGAAAAATCTTGAAAGTCTAGTGCTGCCCCAGAAGTCAGTTCTGGTCCAGTACATAGACGACCTCCTCGTGGCGTCAGAAACAGAAGAAGCTTGCAGGGAGGACTCCATTGCTTTGTTAAATCACCTAGCTGCCAATGGGCACAAGGTGTCCCCGGGAAAGTTGCAGTACTGCCTGACAGAAGTGCAGTACTTGGGACACCGAATAGAGAAAGGCAAACGAAAGGTGTCACCAGACAGGATAGAGGCGATCATGAAAATGAATGCGCCTAGGACACAGAGAGAGGTCAGGATGTTCCTAGGGATGGTGGGTTATTGCCGACAGTGGATCGCGAACTTTTCACTGAAAGCAAAGCCCTTGCAAAAACTGACGCATAAGGAGGTGAGCGATCCGGTACCATGGGACAAAGACTGTTTGATGGCATTCCTACAGCTGCGAGAGGACCTGTGTCGTGCTCCGGCATTGGGAATGCCTGATTACAATAAACCATTTTTGCTTTACTGTTGTGAGAGAGAAGGTTGCGCGTTGTCTGTGTTAGTCCAAATCCATGGGAATGCCCGTAGACCAGTTGCTTATTTCTCGGCTACTTTAGACCCAGTAGCCGCAGCGTTGCCCGGATGTCTCAAATCCGTTGCTGCAACGGGTGTCAGCATTGAGAGATGTGAAAATATCGTCATGGGGCACCCGTTAGAGGTGTGCGTGCCCCATTCTGTTGAACTGTTGATGACCAGGACCAAAACACAGCATCTGACCAACAGCAGGCTCACGCGCTATGAGCAAGTTATTCTTGCTGCAGAGAATGTGACCCTCAGGAGATGCTCTGTTTTGAACCCTGCCACCTTAATGCCACTCCCAAATGATATCGAGGATGATGATGAATGTACAGACCATGACTGCCTCGATGTGACTGAACTATGCACCAAACCCAGACCCGACATCGTAGATGAGCCACTGACCGACCCAGACGAAATTTTCTTTGTCGATGGCTCATGTGTAAGAGACGAAGTTGGGCAGTTGAGAGCAGCTTACGCTGTTTGTACAATTACTGGAGTTGTAGAAGCTGGGTGCCTGGAAGGAGTACACTCCGCTCAGGTAGCCGAGATTATTGCCTTGACACGTGCTTGCTTGGCAAGCAATCAAATTCGAGTCACCATATACACCGACAGCCAATATGGTTATGGGGTGGTTCATGATTACGGGCAGTTATGGTCTCAGAGAGGGTTCATGACCTCTTCAGGCTCTCCCATTCGCAATGGAGAGTTTGTGCGCCTGTTGTTAGAGGCGTTGCAATGTCCAGCAGGTATCGCAGTTGTAAAGTGCACCGCACATACCAGAAATGTGGACTTCGTCTCGCAAGGCAATAGATATGCCGACGAAGTCGCGCGGTATTGCGCGGAACAAGGGTACTCTTTCACAGAGGTGGAAGTGGGTGGAATAAATGTAAGGACTGAATTAGCCATGATATTGGAAACTGTTGATACTTGGGACGAACTGACAACCATGCAAGAAAATGCTCCTGATTTTGAAAAAGAAACATGGGAAAAGGCAGGATGTGTAGTGGGTGAGTCCCATTTTTGGGTCTCAGCAGATGGCAGAGCAGTGTTGCCCAATGAGATGGTGAGCCCAATGGCCAGACACATACATGGTCCCGTACACCTAGGGAGAGACGCTATGCTGAGAGTGTTTAGACAGACCTGGTACAATCCTAAGTTTAGAATAGCAGCAGAAGCAGTGTGCCAGCGTTGTGTGACCTGTCAGCAGCTGAACGTAGGGAAAAGAACACCAGTTGCACTAAGCCACATAGGAAGGTCTGGAGGTCCATTCAATCGAATGCAGATAGATTTCATTGAAATGCCGAGGTGCAACCGCCTCCGCTATGTCCTGGTGGTTGTTTGTGTATTCTCCAGATGGGTTGAGGCATACCCTACACGTAGGTGCGACACCCTCACAGTGGCCAAGTTACTGCTTAGGGAACTCATTCCGCGCTTCGGGGTGCCGGCCTCTTTGGAATCAGATAGGGGAACGCATTTCAACAGCGAGCTTGTGAAGATGATTTGTGCGGCTCTGAACATAGATCAGAAATTGCATTGCAGTTACCGACCAGAAGCCTCAGGAATTGTGGAGCAGATCAATGGCACGATCAAAGCCAGAATTGCAAAAGTGTGTTCCTCAACGACCCTGAGTTGGCCTGACGCCCTGCCATTGGTCCTCATGAGCCTTCGTAGTACCCCAGACAGAAGAACGGGGTTGTCACCACATGAGGTGTTAATGGGAAGAGCAATGAGGCTGCCATCTGTCCCAACTACTGCACTGTTAAATATCACAGATGATATGATCCTGGACTATTGTAAGGGGCTGTCTGACGCCATTCATTCTGTGTCCCTTCAGGTGCAGGCTGCCGAGGTTCCATCGTGCCAGGGCCCGTGCCATGACCTGTATCCTGGGGACTGGGTCCTGGTGAAAAAACATGTGAGAAGAAGCTGCCTGGATGTTCGTTGGCGTGGGCCCTTCCAGATCATCCTGATCGCGAACACGGCTGTGAAGGTGGGAGGCCTGCCCAATTGGATCCACGCGTCACATACGCGAAGGGTTCCAGCACCTCTGGAAGAAACAGCTCCTCTCTCGGATAGACGTCCAGTAGAGGACCGAGAAGCCATAGAGGGGGCTAGCCAAGCTGTAGAGGTGCCAGCGGAAGCAGGGAACGAGTCTGACCAAGCTGAGGACGGTCAGTACAACAGCGAAACAGACGACGCTACAGAAGGAGAAAGTAGCTGGGAGTACGAGTCAGACACTGACAAGTCTGACAGAGAGCGAGAACAGACAAGAAGGAGAAGGAGTAGAAGGGCACGTGGAGAAGCTAATTGGCCGCAAAGAAGGAGCTCTAGCCTGAGGTCAACTCCAGAGATAACCCTTCCTCCGATATCAGAAGACTCAGACCCGGAAGAAGGTGCTCAGGGCGCTGAAGCACCGGACCGAAGAAGGTCAAGAAGAGTGCGTGTGCCTAGCAGAAGATACTCCACCCCTGAGTGGACATATCTGGCGACAAATGTCTTTGAAACAGGAGACAGGGAGGATCCGAGCGGTGGTGGTGTCCAGTTCTGAGCCCATCGTCACCGTGGAAATACGACTGTTGGTACCCGGAGTCGAACAAGAAGGGTCACTAACATTCATGCTCCCCAGACCTCCCCGCCTCAGCAAGTTAAAACACATGTTTCTCTCAGAATTGCAATTCCCCGACTTTGGTACAACGATAACAGCCCATGAAGAGCACAATCTTCGTTTGGAAATACTGAACTTTGCTATCGAAGCTGCAGGCACAAACCTGATAGTAGATGCTTAAAGGACTTTGTAAATAAAGCGAGCAGAAAAAAGAAGATTACCTAGCGCCCAGGAAGCAGAGAATATTAGGGACCTTCCCTTGAGTTGATGGAGAAGGGCTAGGGTTGTCTTTATTGAACTGTTAAAGGACCTTTGCGAAGAAGGTTGTCAGCTTCCAGTTGTGTGGATTCTAAAGACAAAAAGAGTAAAAAGAGACTGTAAAGGAACGAGAAGAAAAGAACTTTGTGCCAAGATAAGAGAGAGCCATATTGTCTGACGAAATGGAAGCCGGCACCCAGAACCGCAGAGCTAAATGTATAATAGGTACACTAATAGTAGGAGTGATAATATTAATAGCTTTAGTGGTAACAATTTCTTATGTAAAGGGACATGAGGAAGAGGCGAAGGTAACTGATGTGAAATCTGTAGAAACGCTTGCACCCACTGTTGCTGGTGAGAAAAGGGAAAACACTCAAGAGAAAGCGTTATTAGCTGCAGAAGCCCGCAGGTTACACGTAGATGAGTCCCAAGGAGACTTTAGGTCAAATGCTTATGCTAAACTCTTATATGAATACGTGGATGCCATGGAGGTTAAGGACTGTTACGTCTGCATGCAGTTGCCGGCGTCTGTAGATGAAGGCATTAGATATCATCACCTCCCGCTGACATATGGCATTACATGTAGCTTATTGCTTAGTATATTTTATGGGAGAGATAGTTTTGAATACTATTTCTCCAATTATGATTCAGTGTTGCCAGAAGTCCCAAATTATAAGCAGATGAACAAATGGGACTACTGGAAAAGTGAAGACAGATTGGCCAAGTTCTTCATTCCTTGGATTACCTTAGATACTTCACATGCCCGTAGAAATAACCTGACATGCAAAGTGTCAGAAGTCGAGAAGAAGTTCATAGGGCAGGTGGATGATCGATACAGGAGACAAAAGATTTTGAAAAAATCAGGACAATGGAAAACAGATTGGACCGAGGAAGAGAAGGCACACAAGAGAAAGGGTAGTAGTGGTCCAATAGCTTTAGATAAGACGCAGAGAGGAAAGCTATGTCTTCACCGAGCCAAAACGTATTACGAAAATGTATACGTGGGAGAAGTCAGCTGTGAACATGCTTTCAATATAGAGTACTATACTAAAGATTTCCTGAAGGGAATGCAAGTGATTCCAAACGTGTATTTTGTATGTGGAAGAAATGCCTACGTGAGACTACCTGACAACTGGTATGGATCATGTTACCTAGCAATTGTCTTCCCCAAAATATATCATGCACAAGACTTAGAGATCATCGAGGGCAAGACATCATCGAGGGGAAGGAGAGATATAGGAGATGCAGAAATGGTTGGAGATGTCTTTGGAGCTGTGTTCCCTCTTTTGGGACTAATCCTTAATGATGTTAAAATTAGACGACTGGCAACAGTCGTCGACAGGTTGTCTGCCAGCACTGCTCAGTCCTTAATGCTGGTAGAAGGAGAGATGCAATCGATAAGGGCTATGGTTCTTCAGAACCGTCTTGCGTTAGACGTCCTACTAGCAAAAGAGGGCGGAGTCTGTAAGGCTTTGAAGGTCCAGGAATGTTGTACTTACATTCCAGACAATTCAAAGCCCCTTGAGAAAGTTATTAGGAACATAACTGATATTCATAAGGAGATCGAAGACTTGAGTAGAGAAAATGTCTGGGAAAAGGTGGGCCACGGAATGAGTGAAGTTGGAGGGTGGATCTCCACCCTAGGCAAAAGCTTTGTGTGGTATATACTAAAACCTATCATCATAATATTGATCTGTGGGATCCTATTGTGGGGATTGGTGAGGGTATTCAAATGGTACAGAGCAAAAAGGTCAGAAAGGGCCCAAAGAGAGCAGCTGCAGAGATTGGCTGCCATACAAGATAATCAGTACAGGAGTCTGAGGGCTCTGGAAGCGCAGAGACAAGTTATGCTAGCAATAACTGCAGTTTAAATGTTAGTGATGACCCCGAGAGGTCATCAAAGGGGGGAACTGAGAGAGCGCAAACTGACCTAAATGTATGAGTGCATCACACTTACCTGTAGTAAGCACAAATCATGAGGAGAAATGCCATGAGTGCTAGTAGTATCTGCAATTATATTCTGAATGTATAGCTAATGTAGAGATTTAAGTAGAAGTGGAACTAATACAGAAATGTGTGACACTATATGATTTTATTAGATGTGATTATTCCTGAATCCATGTCGTGTAGCTGCTAAAATGTAAGATGGCATGTGGTTAAACGCAGAATGTGGTAGGCCTCAGGGCCAGAGCTAGAAGGGAAGGGGAAGGTGTTTCTTTTCACGACATAGATTGCACTAATGTTTTGGTCATTGCATTAATGGGCCATGATGTATAGATGTGTTTACTGAATAATAGAATAAGAGTATTAACATGCTTTAATTAATGAAGAAGTTGAATGCTATAATTATTATGAGAAATGCTGTAGGCCTGAAATGTTTTAACATTGATTTACACGTACTGGTCTGGGCCGAGAAATGTTGCGAAACTTTTTGGAAGTCTATGAGAGTTGGGATCTTGGCTGCAGATGTCTGTCTGCAAGAGAAAAGGGGGGATCCAATTATAAATAATATGAATAGAGGTCTGTTCAGAAGACGGCCCAGACATGGAGGAGGGTTCCGGAATGTTTTAAGGGGTATCAGCGGGCCGGAGAAGAGTCTGAGAAGCAAGGTCAACTCCAACGTATGAGGCCCAATACAAAGCAGCATGGAAAAAGCCAGAAGCTACACCACGTGAGGGGCGTCTCACGAGGGGCGTCTCAAATGTTGTTGACTGTTTTGTATTAGGGACAGCACCCCTGGGTGGAGTTAGAGCAGATGCCTGAGGACCCTTTAGAGAGCGGATGGGTAGGCAGAGAGGGGTCATGACTGGAGAACTATAGGTTTTCACCAAGAGACTAAGAGTGAGTGACTTCCCTTGGGGGTCATTCACTGCTGACACCTTTTGTTAGGTTGAGACTTGGTTAAGTAGGGATACCATCTAGAGCAGGGTAGGGACAGCCTAACCTGTGTGTTTTTCCTCCAACTTAAATGAAGGAGAGATCTCAATATGCGTCAATGCTGATAGCTTTATTATTCTTAGAACTTGTGCTGGTAATTTCCGTTGCTCATCTGAGGGCTTTCAGAGAGCACATGTATGTAGTTGGACCTGTGTATCTCGTGAATCTCATTCTGAGATGCCTGTATTTGCAGCTTATCCTAACCTTACAATAAACTTTTGAAAGCTAGAAGTTGTTTGTGATCTTTTGGAGCGGAGTCCTTTATTGGGTGAACTAACTTGGTAAGAGATGCACTTTCTTCCCTCAATGACAGGCAACAAAGGTTCAGTCGACCAGATCGGGGTTTAGATCAATAGTGATAAGGTATCGATCAAAATCTCGCCCTTCCAAGCCTTTAGAGACGCCTCAGATTGAAAAGGCGGGCTCTGGACGTACAGGCAGCTAGGCCTTGGCTCGTGAGCCTTCAGATTGAAAAGGCGGGCTCTGGAAGCACACGCTGCTCCCAGAGGACCCTGCAACAGATGTGCCGGTGTCAGAACAGCTTCCGTTTGCCGCGTGATTGCTCATTAAAATGTAGATTCTCCCGAAGCTGTAAATTTGAATTTATGCTGCAAATGTTAAATCAAAAGCAACAGGGCGGGATCACACAGGTTCCTGGCACAGTAACAGGCAGTCACACGCTTCACACGGCGAGGACATGACTTATAGAATGCGTATTAAATCACAGGGAGGAAAGGGGTGAGATGAGAAGATGAAACAAAAAGACCAAAGAGATCAGGGCAACCTGGGAGGTGGAGAGACGTAAGCAAAGGGCATGGGAAAAGAAGGGACATGGTTTCATGCTTATATTTGAATTGTTTTTGTACAGAATGAACCATCCCCTGGGGATTTTGAAAGGTGACAGGCAGATTTCATAAAATTGGAAAATGTGTGTCTGTAGAGGCAAGTTTGGTAACTGCAATTACCCTCAGAGGTGGTTTGTTGAGAAATATGCTCTCGCACTCAGCTGAGTCCCGCATGGCTCGTGGGTGGGGGTGCGGACGTGGACGCACGGGGGTGGCTGGAGTCGCAGGGGGAGTTGCAGTGTGGATCGCATGGGGGAGTTTCGGAAAATAAAATCATAAAATAGTTCTTATCTTAAGCCGGGTCCCGTGTCTTCTCTACTCCTGCTCTCTTGTCTCGGACAGGAACAGGAAGCAAGCAGCCAGGCTCCCTCCCCTACACAATCACAATGCTGCACTTCAGCGTTGGGATTGGTCTGAGTGCCGTGACACAGTGCTCAGCCAGGGGCCGGAGGGGTGAGCATGTTCTCCATGCAGGCTGCAATGCAGCTTGCATAAAGAAGGAGAAAGTAGGTATGTGGTCTACATCGGCAATACAGGCTACCATGAGTGGGGACAAGACTTGTGCTATTATGCTTTGCTGCTGCTTCTTAGTAGAAATTTGAAGTGAAAGGAGTGAGGGATAGGATACTGAAAAACTAGATGATGCTTGGCTACGGTAGGAAAGTGTGGAAGTGCATTGGTGCCTTTATAGACATGTTTTAGGGGTGTGCTCTATAGCTGACACTGCTCAAGATGTTTCATTGAAAGCATGCCTACGCATTGGTGTAGCAAACAGTAGGTGAAGTGACAAGTTAATGCATGCAGCATCTACCATCAGTAGGGCAGCCTCGGTCATGCAGTATTTACCACATTCACTACGGTGCCTAGGGAGAATTACAGAGGTGAGGGGTGCTACCTTGAACTGTGCCACCCAACAAGGAGTGGTAAAAGACCAACTCATAACAGTATCCATTATGGAAGTAGCTGTGTCACATTGCCTGAGATGTCTGCGCGGGAGTAGCAAGGTGCAACCCATGGGAATGGGCAGTAAATTACCATCCCTATTATACTCTGATGGATCCATTACAGATGGAACAGAGATGCAACCACTGTATGACCAGCCATGGCACATACCTTGAAGACTCAACTCAAGTGTTACAAAGATAGACCGATTTTATAAAATCAGAGGCAGTGTAAATCTGAGAAGGCAACCAAGTTCTGGCACAGATTGATCCATACTGATAGCATCCTATTAGGAAGTCACAGTATATGATCAGCAGATGAAAGGGACTGTTAAGAATGGACATTACATCACCAGCCATTATATGTGCTCTGAGCTTTAGGCTTGTAGTGGTAGAGAAGCCCTCCAAGGAATCACCAGACACCCCACCTCCCAGATGTATGTGAGGTCTGCCTTGGTGATTGTGGTAATGAGTCAATCATAATCAGCTAATGAGTGAATACAGGCCACACGTAAGACACATCAGGAATGGCCTGGAAGGCAGGCAACCAGTCAACAGACAGGATGGAGCAAACCTGGCCTACAAGCACTCATGGAGGGAGTAAAGGACAGACTTCACACTGGTGGTACTGGTCAGACAAACCCAGACAGTGCAAGAATACATTTTAATACAAAATCTTCCTTAGACAGATTGCATTTTATACTCAGCAATACTAACTGAAACACATTTCAGAGTGTAGATACAATTTGTAGTAGTAGGAAATATTCCATTTCTGCATGGCAACCCCAATTTTTCTGCATTTTGCTGGACCCTATATTTTTGTTTAGTTGTAGAACTCTGCACTTTAACTGTGCTAACATGTGGTAAAGTATAATCGTAGGCAACGAGCGTTTGTTAGCTACGCACTACATTAAAAACACAGAATTCATGCAATCCAACCAGTTAGCTACTGCACACACAACACTTTGATAAAAAAATCTTAACATTTACATGCTAAAAAGCTTATAACCAATTCACAAAAGTGAACTTTAAAAAATATTAGGCAATGAGAGAGGTGATGATTTTGGGGTCACTCCTAACCTAGGGGGAGGACCAAGCAGATGTGTTGAACACAAAGACAATATCATGCTGAATGATTTGGTGGTGGTCCCATCCTCCTAGGATGAATAGTAGATAGTGAGGTGCACTCGCCAATTCTCAAATGGTTAAAAAAATTATTTCAGTAAATTAAAAAAACGTATCTTGGTGGGGTGCTACATTACATACATGTGTTGGCTAACACAGTGAATATAAGAGCAGAGAGATGCAGACAAGAGTCTGCAAGTAATGCGCACTGTTCCCTGGGTTTTTTTCCCAGGGAACAGTGCGCATTACTTGCAGACTCTTGTCTGCATCTCTTTGCCCATCCTCCTAGGACCACCCCAAGCAAAGTTATGTGTAGAAATACAATGCCAACCAAAGGCTCAGCAAAGCATTATAGGGAAAGATTCTAGGGGCATATTACCAAGCAATAGCGATAATTATCGCTATTGCTTGGTTAGAGAGAAAATTTTACCGCTAAGGTGCGGCGATTTTTACCGCAGATAAACCTTGGTATTACCAAGGTTTATCGCAAATGCGATAAAAAACGGCCGCAATGCATGAATATCGCTGAAAAGTCCGCGATATTCATGCATTATCGAGCTAATGCTCTTAGCCATGTTACCCACCTCCCATTGGATAACATGGCTAAGAACTGCTCAGGGGCAGGTGTTAGCTTTTGGAGATATTCGCGCTTAGCGCGAATATCTCCAAAAGTTGGTAATAGGAGATAGCGATGTTAGCGACTGTTTCCAGTCGCTAACATCTTGGCATGCCCACTTTGCATGTCATTAGTGATAAATATCACTGACATGCAAAGAGGGGCCCAAGATGGTCGCTATCTCCTACTAGCTGTCGCTAACTGGTGTTAGCGACAGCTAGGTAATAGCGAGATCATTTTATCTCCGCTTTCTTGGCTTTTAAAGCCAAAAAAGCGGAGATAAACCTCCTTGATAATATGCCCCATAGAGTGCAGTGCATATTATTAGAGAAGAAATCTGAATCAAGAGGAGACTCTGCTAAGGAGAAGAGCTGTAAGAAAGAGTACTGCCCCTTTGCTGTGTGTTGCTTTGCTGGATTAGCCTGCAGTTGCTGCTTCTGCTTTGGAGAGGAAATAGACTGGACTTTGCTGTGTATTCTGCTTGAGAAGTTTCTTCAAGGGCTTGTGTGTACTTGCCTCCTGTTACGAAGTCTCTGGCCCATAGAAGACTTCACCTACAACATCCCTGAACTCCACTGCTAGAAGTCCCGACCTGCCAAGAGGTGCCAATTCCAGTCCTTAGGCCTTGGAGGTGGTTCCTGTGTAAAAAGACTTAAAAAAAACCACCACATCGCCCTTCCAGCGCCTGATTTTCCAACACTGCACTGCTATGCGGAAGAAGATTCCACGCACCGCTGCCGTGCGGCTGAAGAAATCAGTGCCATGCATGCCGGCAGCTGAACAAACCTCAGCAGCCTGAGTTCAGCACACCGTGTCTCCAACGTCCGAGACCATCGTACTGACTCCAACACAGGTCCTGTTGTGCGGCTGAAAGTATGGACACATCTTTGGACCGTGGCTGAAGAAATCAACACAGCGCCTGTTTGCTGCTGCCGCATATACCTCCAGCGCGTAAGGATTTCCACGCATGGCACCTGTGCACCAAGTTTCCCACCACACCACAAGACCAGAACTGTCTAGGATTTTGATGCATCGTTTCCCCTTACAGTCCAGATTCAACACAACACTTCTCCTGCGTGCCGTAGAATTGATGCATCCCCTCCCCAGAGACTCATGAACTGATGCATCGCTGTGTTTTCCAATGCTTCCCTCCCCTGCAACTGTTTTGCTTTGTTGATTTTGACGCATCTAAAGGTAAAATCACCATATCTATAGAATTCTATGGATGAAACTGCTGAAACCTTCTTAAAGTGATATTTTGAGTTGTGCATGTTGAATTTATGTCATTTTGGTCTTGTTTAGTTTAGATAAATATACTAAATCTTTTTATACTGTTGTGGTTTCCATTTGTAGTGTTTTCACTGTGTTACTATGTGTTTTATGTATAAATGCTTTACACATTGCCTCTAAGATAGGTCTAAATGCTCGTGCCAAGCTACCAAGGGGGTGAGCAGTGGTTAATTTAGCTGTGTAATCCCGTTACCCTGACTAGAAGATAGGGTCCCTACTTGGACAGGGTGCATACCACTGTCAACTACAGACCCTCATTTCAAACAGGGATTAGCTAGAACAATCATTAAACAACTATCTTTAAAAGTTATTACAATCTAGTTCAGTTGTGAAGAGGCTAATCTGCATTTGCTCTCAAACGTCTACCATCCAGTCAGTAGCAATTGAATAGGTGTGAAAAAGATATGAAATGCCTCCCAGGACAATAGGCTGTACTAAATGAGCAGAGATGACTCCTCTGAACCACCCAGAATGCTCATGGGTGAGGACCGTGACATTACAGTGTCAAATCCTGCTTGAGTGTCAAAGACTACTTGATAGTTCTGTGAGAATCCTTTTGACATTACAGTGTCACATCCTGCTTGAGTGTCAAAGACTGCTTGACAGTTCTGCTAGGTTTATATACAACACGGTGGGGCTCACTTGAAAGGAAGAAAGCAGGATGCAAAGATAATCCTTATAAATGTGATCACTGTCTAGTTGCTGAAGAACCTGATTTCTCCCATCAGTCTCTGAGATGTTTGTGGATACAATGGATGCCCCAAACTGGATTTTAGTATTAGATGTGGGAGAACACTAGGATTACCATAGTACACTCCCCCACACCCCTTGCCTTCAGAGTCCAAGTTGGGTGGGGCCAAAAGATATCCTATAATATTCACTAAACTCTAGGGGCCCGATTCACAGAATGAACTTAAGACTCAATCCTAAACTTACTACTATTTTGGTATTCACAGAATGCACTTACTACTTTTGGTATTCACAGAGTGAACTTACTACTTTTGGTATTCACAGAAGTTAGGATTGTGTCTTAAGTTTGTCTTAAGACAAAGTTAAGACAGACTTAAGACAAACTGAAGACAGACTTAAGTTAGGATTCTGTCTTAAGTCTGTCTTAAGTTTGTCTTAAGACAAACTCAAGACAAAATCCTAACTTCTGTGAATACCAAAAGTAGTAAGTTCATTCTGTAAATGCCAAAAGTAGTAAGTGCATTCTGTGAATACCAAAATAGTAGTAAGTTTAGGATTGAGTCTAAAATTCATTCTTTGAATCGGGCCCAGAAATCTTGCCCTATAATGCTTTGCTGGTCCTTTAGTTTGCATTGTATTTTTGCCCATAAATTTGCTTGGGTTGGTCCTAGGAGGATGGAACCACCACAGTCAGTGAGCATGATATGCTCTTTGTGTTCAAGGCATCTGCTTGGTCCTCTCCCTAGGTTAGGGGGTCCTCAAAATCTTCACCTCTCTCATTGCCTGATGTTTTTCAAAGTTCACTTATGTGAATTGGTTATATGCTTTATTTTTTTTTTTTTTAGATTTTAAAGATAAAGTTGATTATCAAAGGGTTGTGGGTACAATAAGTAACTCCATTGCGTAGCAGAGTCTCTGCAACTTCCGCTAGCAGAGCGGCGTTCATTGCCTGGGTTTAATAGGCAGAGCAACAGTTTGGTTAATAAAATATACTTAAAAAACTACTCAAATCTGACACCCAAGCTGATCCTCCAGATTTGGGTGCCTCAAACAACAGTCTGAATTGTCATACGTGTAGGAGTGTGATGTTTAGTAATTGTGTAGGTACTGTCATTTGCAGTGCTGGCAGTAGCAATGGGTGGTGCAAGCTACAGTTGTCCATTTATGAGCGCCCTGACACTTATTTGTGTACAAATTAAGCACTGACTTATTTCATGCAATTTTGTTTGTAGTTAGTATTACCTCTTTAGAATAAGTCTGCTGCAGAAGTGTAGTTCTCCAGCACATGGCACTCCATAAACTGTGTATATCTGTAGATTATTTACACCAGAGAACCTGACACACACAATTTACTTTTCAATAATAATCTTATTGTGTCTTTTTGTCTTCCTCTTTGTTCATTCCCCTATTTGATTCACAATCAGTAGATCAAAACTACATTTTAGACAGTCTCCTTTTTAAGATCATCAGTTTTAATCATTCAGCTCTAAAGGTTTATATCCATACTGTAGTATGATTCTCAGTTAATGTATTTACATTCTTGTTTCATATTGTTACATATACATGTATATATATATTCACTGAAAAAACCACAGATTAAAGTAATGTTATAGTTAGGTGAATATATCAGATACAACATTAGCATTTTGAACCATTTTGAACCACAGAAATTCACCCGTTATAATTAACACAGTTAACTATAACTTGCATCCCCGCCATGCACTACTTATTAGCTCACATATTACATCACTCATGTCATGTTCTAAAACATCATTTATAACAGATTGCTCCCGCCCGCAGGGAGCAGCATAAATAGCTGCTCCTTCTAGGTGGGAGCAATGCCAGCTCACTCTGCATGCACGGAGCCACCTGGGGCTGCAGGTGCCCCGGGGCTCCCCCGTGGCTCTCAACGTGTGCTTGGTGGGTGGTCCAGGTGGGCACCAGGGCATCCACCTTTAAATGATGAGGGCCTCAGGTCATAGGGACCCTGAGGCAAAGTTAGCGTGGGAAAAGGAACTGTGTGGTCCCCCCTTTTAAAAAAACATGTCCCCGGGATATGGGACCTTAGAAGACTTGGGGAGGGGGCCACAAGGCTTCCTTCTCATTGAAAAGAATATATACAGCTCTGGGAATGGGGCCAAGCCAGGGGGGGCATGCATCCCTGTCCCCTTTAATCCACATTCTGACCTGGACGGATGACTCCCGGAAGAGGCCATGTGCTCCCTCCCCTTAATTATTAAATTGGGCCCAGGGGATGGAGTCCTGGAGCTGAAAACTGCTTTAGAAGGGGGAAGTGTGCCTCCCCCCTTATTGAATAGATTGGGCCCATGAGGTGGGGTCCTTTGGGCTGAAATGGATCAGGGAGGGGGACAGAGAGCTCCCCCTCCCGTTAAATATGCCTGGTCCTAGAGGATGGGGTCCCTGGGCTCTAAATGGACTGCGAAGCGGACCCTACTAAGGTCTCCTCCCCATATAAAATGTATAAAATGGAGGCTGATTTAAAAAAAAAAAAGTTACGGCCCTGGAGAAGGAGGATCCCTGGGCTGCTAAAGGTTTAAGGAGGGAGGTTGCGTGACCCCCTCCATTTAATAATTTCACAGCCCAGGGAATGGGATCCCAGGGCCTAATAAAGCTCAGAGAGGGGGTTGGCACATGCCTCCCCATTTCTATTAAATTCGGCCCCAGGTGATGGGGTCCCCAGGGCCAAAAATGTTTTGTGGAGAGTTGTCAAATGGCAAATTATTACCAACAGAAAAAATGCTTCTCCTATGGAAACGCAGACCTAACTATATAATAGTTGCAACCTCCACTTTATATATATATATGTATGTATGTATATATATATATATATATATATATATATATATATATATATATATATATATATATATATATATATAAATATTGCCGCTCAAAAATCCAAAGGTAGATTTACATCCACAGGAAAGAAGCACTCGCGTGGGCCGTTTGAATCAATTTATTGCGAAACAAACACAGCAAACAGCAAACAGACGCGTTTCGGTCGTAACCTTTTTCTATGTTTACCGAAGCGTCACTCATATCCATATATATCCATATATATCCATATATATCCATTTGCAGTTTCACCAACCTTAAAACATCACTCGACACGGGTGCAACCTTGGCTGCTGGCGAAGGCACGTATTAATTCCACAATTGTAGTCTCATCACGACCACGAGGAAGGTGCACGGCAGGAGTATAAATTTTGAAAATGTATTACCAACACGCTAAAAAATACACCGGACAGACACGTTTCAGCATGTACACGTTCCTCAATGTCAGTGTGGTTACATTTTCTAAGCCATGTAAACATGAAACTGTGACTGGGCAGTTCACTCGTACATATAACTGAAATCGACAAAGGCAAATCAAGTAAAAATTCCTGTTTATATGTGGCGCCCATTTTGTTGTGGTTGCTCTCTGCTTATTCCAACATGCTCACAATTACAATGGTACATACATACTTGACATTACAGGTTTGCCTAGAGAATATGACCAATGTATGATTGACTCTCGGCCTAATACTTTGAATTTTTGAACAAGCAGCATGTTACACATTATCACGTGTCAGTTTAATTAATTATTAACTAGGGCAATTCATTTAGCTAGTATTTTCCTAATCAATACCTGTATTATATATAAAGTTTATATAGCAATAATGTAATTTATGCCATAGTCAATTTATAGAGTCAATAACGGGAATACTCACTTCTGCCCTTGAAATGCAGCCTCTCATACTATTATTCAGCCCTGAATTGGCAAGCCCTTGTCAGCAATGGAAAATATACCCTCCTCTCATATGTTCAATTCACATATTCCTTACTTTTTAAAAAATTATTTAGATTTTTTTAAATGTCAGGCCCTAATGGGCATGCATGTCCTCTTACTCGAACAAAAAATAACACCCATACTGTTGTGTTCGCCATCAGACTCAAACTGGAGGTTACCCTGCTGCTGACATCCCTTATCCCGGGAACTGCCTGAGCCTTGCGATCTACACCGAGCCCGAGATCGGCCTCCGCTGTGTTCTCCGGGCACTGCTGCTCGCTGTTCGCACCGATGCCTTTGCCTTCAGTCCTCAAGTACTTTGTTAAGCTGACTGGGAAAACCATAACCATCCGCATGGCAAGTCCTGGCCTATCTGTTACGGGGGAAAATTCTAGCACTCTGGTCTGCTACCCCAACCTCTTCACAACCGCCGCAAAATCCTTCAAGCACTCCACCCTGAAAAGGTACCTTGAGACACTGATCTCTGAACTACGTTACTGCGCGGACAATGGCACAGTCATTAATGTCCTCATTTTCTACTCTAAAAGAACCTCTGCCTGGCACAAAACCATAGCCCACCTTCTCAATGCACGTGCAACAAAGAACATTCCATACGGCACTACCTGCTGCACGACTTTGGCAGGATAACCAAGGTAACCAAGGTAACCAACTCCAGGCGCGAAGCATGTCACACTAACATCTAAATCAACAATGTTCTCAAATGCTTTGAAAAAACTATTTTAAACGTTTAACAGCATATTACATATTCACGAATATGAACTTTTACAATGAAAACATTAGGTAATGAGAGAGCTGATGATTTTGGGGTCCCCCCTAACCTAGGGGGAGCACCAAGCAGATGCCTTGAACAGAAAGAGCATAAACAAAAAGCACATTTTGTTGAACTTCAGTGGTGATCCCATAATTTTAGGACCACCCCAAGCACAGTTATTGGCAAAAAAACAATCTAAACCAATGGCCCTGCAAAGAATTATGGGACGAGATTAGCAGTGGGCAGTGAATGTTATAGTATCGAATATCAAAATAATGCTACAAAGAGCTGCAGTTCACCTAGTTGTTACTAGATGTCCCTCACGAGTCAAATACAAAGCATTGAAATTATTCTTACATCAAGTTGCAGTTCCACTGGTCGTCCCTAGATGTCCCTCACAAGTCAAATGCAAAACCATTGAAACCCTTTCATCAAGCATTTGCATTTGACTGGTGAGGGACATCTGGTAACCACCAGTTGAACTGCAGCTCTTTGTAGAATTCTTTTGATATTGTATACTATATAATATTCACTGCCCACTGCTAATCTCATCCCATAATGCTTTGCAGGGCCTTTGGTTGGGAATGTTTTTTTGCCAATAACTGTGTTTGGGTTTGTCCTAAGAGGATGGGACCACAACAAAATCGTTCAATAAGATGTGCTTTTTTGTTTTCAAGGCATCTGTTTTGTACTCCCCCTAGGTTAGGGAGGATCCCAAAATCATCACATCTCCCACTGCTTGCTAAGTTTTCAGTTTCACCATTGTGAAAGTACTATATGCATTTTAGCATATAAAGATAGAAATTCTTATTTGGTCACAGTACAGGTAGCTTTTTACAGTTATTTTGTAATTTTTACACAGTACAGATAAGTAGACAGTGTCATCAGCTATGCAAACTACATGTACGATGTGAAGCTATGTGTAGTGCTGCTACAAAAACTACACCTAGGCTTAGAAGAAACCCTCGCTCTTGTTCTGTCCACTAGAAATCTTTGCCATTCTCTGAGACTACAACTCTACCCCAGCTACCCTTTATTTTTTCGAAGTGAATGCTGAGCATGCCATCCGCACAGTCACTATCAACCCCAACAAGCCAGTTATCCTCAGCAACAGAACTGTGGTCAAGAGTAATCTTGCTCCTGTTCACCTGTCCACCCAGACTCCAGAAATTCGGTCCAAATCTTCTCTGTCTGGTCTGTTAATCAATTGCCGATCTACAGCTAAGCACGCCGCAGATATTGCTGATCTCATCCATTGCAAAAACTTCGACTTAGCAATCCTAACAGAATCATGGCTAAATCAATCCTTATCTCCATGCCGGGACCTCCTAGTCCCTCCTAACTAATATCGCAAGGCTGGACAGGCAATCTAACACTAAAAGAGGAGGCATTACCAGCATCTACTGATCTAACCTTCTTGTCATGGAACTTTTGGCGGACACCACTGAATCCTGAAAATATCTCACCCTCGCTATTTGCAGCAACTCCACTCAACTGTGCAACCTACAAATCTTTTACTAACCCCCCAGGTATGAAAGACTCTTTCACCGACCACCTCATGGAAATCATCACAGCTAAGATTCCCACCAATGCCAAAGATATTTTCCTAGGTGATTTTAACTTGCACTGGAACGATCCCAAGGATTCACATGTCAACGCCATCAAAGACCTCCTGACTGATCAAACCCTGACCCAAGCCAGCTCACTACCAACTCATTCAAAAGGGGCCACTCTTGACTGGATCATCTCCAAAGAATCAACAGTCAAGCTTATCTCTATTGACCCATGCGACTTGTCTGACCATCATGCCATCACCTTCCATCTACCTGGCATCCACAAG
Organism: Lissotriton helveticus; assembly: GCF_964261635.1. Classification (NCBI taxonomy): domain Eukaryota; kingdom Metazoa; phylum Chordata; class Amphibia; order Caudata; family Salamandridae; genus Lissotriton; species Lissotriton helveticus. Next base: position 165,905,512 of record NC_136057.1, on the reverse strand, counting down.
ACATGTGTTTTTTTATATCAGGATTTGGTCCCATGTGGTTGATATGGAGGTGGTGCTAAGAGCAGATAACGATCACAAAGCCTTTTGCGTGATATCATCAATGATGTCACTGACCACGTCATGAGTGATGTAATATGTGAGCTCATAAGCAGTGCATTGCTTATGTTAACTATAACTGCTGAATTTCACTCATTTTGCACCAGTAAAACCTGAGCCTAACTATAATGTATCTGTAACCTTTTATTTTTTTAGTGAATTTTTATTTTTTTTATTCCATTTTCTAAGTGTAACTTCACTGTAACCTTTGGTTTTTTCAGTTAATTTCTAAGGGTTTTTATGTGCTAATTCCTCACTATAAAGTCACTGTAACCTTTGTTTTTGCGCGACTTTATATGGTTTTTTAAATAGTAGTCGCATTTGCAGAGTGGTGGAGAAAGGGAGCTGGGCCTCCGACAAGCTCTCAGGTATCCTGCAGTGTAGGACTTACAGAAGGTATGAAGAGGGCTTCTGGCATGTTTGCATGATGCCCCCGAGCAGGTTTCCCACCAATTTTGGTGACGCTTTCTTGATATAGAGGAATACAAGGAAATATCCACCGAACAAGCAAGTACTTACTTGATATAGTTAGGAGGATGTACCATTGTTTGGTGGAGATTCGACTCTTTGTAGTCTCGTCATTTTCTCTTGACGAGGATATTTGTGGATGAAGACGCTCCAGGAACAGACCCATTGCTGAAAATACATTCACACAAGGTGACTACAGACATTCCCTTGTGGTCCATTATGCAGCTGTAGTGTAGATTATGCACTATACATTTACCTAATGAGGTAGGATTAATTAACCAGTAGATTGTTCATCTACCAGGTGCCAGGAATAGTCGTGTGAGTTTGACATTGCTATTTGCACATTGGTTTAAACGCCTACATTTTAAAATGTGACTGTGATTTTAGCAGCATTATTTTAATACTATTTTAAACCACTTACTGCCTCGCTCATACCCTCCAAACACCCGTAGTCCTGTCCGCCGGCTCCCTGGTCCACCACGGGTTTTCCCACTTGATGTGGAGGGAGTGAAGGCGGGACAGCGACATTCTTCCGGGTTAGAGGTCGGCGGCGGGAACACTGTTGGAACAGTACAAAGTGAGCTCAGAGGAATCACTCGCTGGATTGTTCATCTACCAGGTGCCAGGAATAGTCGTGTGAGTTTGACATTGCTATTTGCACATTGGTTGTAACGCCTAAATTTTAAAATGTGACTGTGATTTTAGCAGCATTATTTTAATACTATTTTAAACCACTTACTGCCTCGCTCATACCCTCCAAACACCTGTAGTCCTGTCCACCGGCTCCCTGGTCCACCACGGGTTTTCCCGCTTGATGTGGAGGGAGTGAAGGCGGGACAGTGACAGTCTTCCGGGTTAGAGGTCGGGGGCGGGAACACTGCTGGAACAGTACAAAGTGAGCTCAGAGGAATCACTTGCTGGATTGTTCATCTACCAGGTGCCAGGAATAGTCGTGTGAGTTTAACATTGCTATTTGCACATTGGTTGTAACGCCTAAATTTTAAAATGTGACTGTGATTTTAGCAGCATTATTTTAATACTATTTTAAACCACTTACTTCCTCGCTCATACCCTCCAAACACTTGTAGTCCTGTCCGCCGGCTCCCTGGTCCACCACGGGTTTTCCCGCTTGATATGGAGGGAGTGAAGGCGGGACAGCGACGTTCTTCCGGGTTAGAGGCCGGGGGCGGGAACACTGCTGGAACAGTACAAAGTGAGCTCAGAGGAATCACTCGCTGGATTGTTCATCTACCAGGTGCTAGGAATAGTCGTGTGAGTTTGACATTGCTATTTGCACATTGGTTGTAACGCCTAAATTTTAAAATGTGACTGTGATTTTAGCTGAGCAACAACATAGGGTCTAGACTCTTACCCAGCAAGGCTAAGTCAAATGAAAGTAAACAACAACACAGATGCCAGTGCTGGACTTCAATAAACACCTTTTATGTCAAAACAATGGTACGAATGAAACATACCAGTACGCTTTTACTAACGTCACTAGTTTATTATAGTCATTTGTAGTCACTAGTTCAAATATTTTCATTCTTTTTCAAAGACAGTATTTTTTGTGCATATATACATTATATACAAATACATAAAAAATTTCTAATTACACACAAACATTTCTACAAATATACAAAATCACATCACATCCACATACTCCTTTTTCACTACAGTAATTCAGCTTACATACACAATCATACACTCTAAACCTCTTGAAGTGTGGCCCTCTATCAAAAAATTATTTCCTCATGTAGAGTGATAAATCATATTTATCTAGTCATGGAATTGATATAATACAGACAAGGTCAGTCAGGGTTTAATCCTATCTCATCCTGACATAGTTATTACGCTATTAACCAATGACAAAGAGCCAGGAGTGGTCGACGCATTTCAAATCCCCTATTATGGAATTCTCCTCAGGACCAAAAGGTTTCTTTTTAATCTTGTGAATTGATATCTCGTATGGAAAGTGTAGTGGTTGTTTCAATTATTCTGGTCAACGTTGTAGTTGAATTGGAGGTTCCCGATTTTCATTTTTGTCAGCCTCCGTCGGAGCTCGGTGCAAATACCGCTGCGTCTATCCGCGGAGGGGGTTATCACTTGTTCCTCATGCACAAGCGTGTAAGACGGCGTCTCGGCTCATTTTCTCTCGTCACTTCAAGAGGTTTTGACATAAAAGGTGTTTATTGGAGTCCAGCACTGGCATCTGTGTTGTTGTTTACTGTGATTTTAGCAGCATTATTTTAATACTATTTTAAACCACTTACCTCCTCGCTCATACCCTCCAAACACCCGTAGTCCTGTCCGCCGGCTCCCTGGTCCACCACGGGTTTTCCCGCTTGATGTGGAGGGAGTGAAGGCAGGACAGCAACATTCTTCCGGGTTAGAGGTCGGGGGCGGGAACACTGCTGGAACAGCATATAATCAGGCAATGTGTACAACGCACAGCGGATGCGCGCAGCGGGTGTGCCGGCGTCGCGCCAAAGGCAAGCCCGTCTGCGCCCGCCCGGGACCAGGGGTCACCCCCTTCCCAATTCCCAAAGTCATTTACTTATTCGCACAGAGAGTTGCACAGCTTAAGACCCACTGGTCACCCACACTGTAATATACTGAACCTTGAGGACCTTACGTCCCACTGCCCTGAATGTAAATTTTCCTTCTCTCACTTACAGTCAGGAATAACTGGGGAGAACGGATTGTTCAAGAAAGTAAAAACCAAGTTAAATGGAGATGTATTTAGACACTTTACATTCATTAGCACAAATTGTAGATCGTTTCCGAAACATAAGGAGGATATTTTTAACTTGTTAACGGATCTTGAACCGGATGCATTGTTGCTGACAGAAACATGGCTTAATGCCAGTTCGGGCCCTGATATTGCTACAGCCTTACCTCCAAATTACACTCTCGTCAGAAGAGATCAGTTGAATCAAAGTGGGGGGGGGGTATAGGAATCATTTAAAAAAAATGTAATTGCAAATGGGAAGATTTAACGCTGGTCAACTGCGAAGCAGGTCTTTTCAAACTTACTCTCACACCACAAATTACGTTTACTGGGATTTTGATTTATCGGCCCCATGGAGTGGCTGGAGAATGGGTGGCGGCTCTTCCTGAGTTCATCACCCCACTTCTGTTAGAAGCATCCATTTTCTCTATTCTTGGAGATTTTAATTTGCATTTAGAGGACCGAAACTGCCCTATGGTTCTCAACCTTCTATCTGACCTAGAAGCCCTTAACGTGCAATTATGTAATTCAGGTCCCACACATGTAGCAGGCCATCAATTAGACCTGATCTTTTCCAACTTTGATAACCTAATATGCGAGCCTGCATTGCCTATACCGTGGTCAGACCATCATCTGATTAGATTTGAAATCAGGTTACCAGATACTAAAGATTTGGACAGGTCCGAGAATTCTTGCTTTAGAAATTGGAAAAAAATTCATATGGATGACCTGAACTCCCAGCTAACAAACTCCAGGCCCAATCTAAATTTAAATTACCTTAGAGTCAGAGATCAGAATAAAATCAATACCTGGTTATCTGAAGCTGTAGAGACAGTTATTCCACTCACGAGGAATAAGCGGAAATCCTGCAGACCCCCAGTCCCGTGGTTCTCCGAAAGGTTAAAAATAGAAAAAAGCAAATGTAAGAAGCTGGAGAGACAGTGGAGGAAATACTAGGATGCGGCCAGAAAGGAAACTTACAAACAAGCTTTAAAGGCCTACCATCTTTTATGTAAAATAACAAAAAGAGATTTTATAAAAAATACCATTTTAGAGGCACAAAGTAATTCCAGAACCTTATTTAAGGTTTTAAGGACTTAGTTGGAGCAACACATCAACCAGAACCCCCAACGCTGTCCACAACGCAATGTAATCGCCTTTCGAATTATTTTAATGAGAAAATATCCAACATTTATTCAGTTCTTAGTGGAGATGATGATCCTGACCTAATCCCGACACTAGCCCCTAATCCCAGTGGACCAAGCGAGCTGGTAGATAATTCTGGGAAACTGCTGACAGTCTGGCACCCATTAGACCCAAACACGTTTGTAGAAACTCTAAACAGCATTAAGGCAGGTTCCCCTAACGACCATATGCCAGCAGGAATTTTTAAACAACTTGATCCCGACATATTAAATGTCATTAGATTACTGTTAAATGCGTCAATAAGAGAAGCAGTGGTGCCAGTGGAACGGAAGCACGCCATGGTGGTACCTCTACTGAAAAAAGCGAATAGTGATCCAGAGATCTTCTCTAATTTTAGACCGGTATCTCTCCTCCCCATATTCTCCAAAATTTTAGAAAAACACGTTAATAGACAGTTGGCGGAATTTGTCAATACCAACAAGCTGTTAAATCCCTCTCAGTCGGGTTTCAGAATTGGTCACTCTACTGAATCCACCCTTTTAGGAGTTACGGAAACTATCCGTCAAAAGCTCGACAATGGTGGCACGGTGGCACTCATTCTTTTAGATTTGAGTGCCGCCTTTGACACCATATCCCATGAAACTCTGATCAAGACCCTAGAAGTTCTTTGGACTCGATTCCGCTAAAACTGTGCCTGGAACCAAACTACATAAGATACCGGAAGGGTATCAAGGCATGGCTTTTCAACCAAGAATAATAATCTCACTCCTCCTGGTAGTGCACGGATCCAAGGCGCTGGAAAACCCTCAGGGTAGCTGTTGCGCCATACAAGTGTAATAAATAAATAAATAAATAAAAAGTACTCAAGTTGAGTAGACACAAAACTGTGGACTCTCCTTGGAAAAATGAGTTTCTTTCCATTCTGGCCCTGATGCTCATTTCACAGATTTGAAACCTCAACAGGAAGCACTTACAAATATTAACACAGCATGTGTCCCAGTTGAAGCTCCACGTCTCTAAACAGAATCCTAACTTAAGTCTGTCTTAAGTCTGTCTTAAGTCTGTCTTAAGACAAAATCCTAACTTCTGTGAATACCAAAAGTAGTAAGTTTAGGATTTTGTCTTAAGTTAGTTCATATAAAATGAGCAATTCCTACTGACATGTCTAAACAGCGCATTTCAGACAGAAGATCTATTGCCTCCACCCTTTGGACTGTTCTCTTAATAACTTCATCTGGATAGAGATATAAAAAACACAGGGGCACTGCTAAAGCTGCTTTTGCGGCAGTTTTCTGCCGATAAAGCGGGCGATAATTGTATCGCCTGTGTTAATAATATGCCCCACAATCCATAAGTATGTGTAACAAGGAACGGTACACAGACATAATATCGACTCCAAAATTTCGTTTGGACATAATATCGACTCCAAAATATCGTTTGGAGAAAATATCGACAGGACAGAATATCGACAGCCAAAATATCGTTTTTAAGGTAAGTGAAGTAATATCATTTTTAAGGTAAGTGAAGTAATATCGTTCGGGTCAGTTTTGGGTTTTTGGGTAAAGGGGTATTTTTAGGATTCAGGGTCAGTTTTAGGTTTTTGGGTAAAGGGGTATTTTTAGGGTTCAGGGTCAGTTTTGGGTTTTGGGGTAAAGGGGTATTTTTAGGGTTCAGGGTCAGTTTGGGGTTTTTGGGTAAAGGGGTATTTTTAGGGTTCAGGGTCAGTTTTCAGTTTTTGGGCAAAGGGGTATTTTTAGGGTTCAGGGTCAGTTTTCAGTTTTTGGGTAAAGGGGTATTTTTAGGGTTCAGGGTCAGTTTTCAGTTTTTGGGTGAAGGGGTATTTTTAGGGTTCAGGGTCAGTTTTCAGTTTTTGGGTAAAGGGGTATTTTTAGGGTTCAGGGTCAGTTTTCAGTTTTTGGGTATTATTTTATTATATTTTATTACTATATATATATGTTTAATAAATATGAAATAAAAAAATATTTATTTAACTTTCATTAATTATTTAATTATTATAAGTTAATGTAAGTAATTTTAAGTATATTTTAGTAATTAATTATTAATATTAATTTAATTTAACACTGTTTTTTGTAAATACGATATTTTTTTACAACTATATTTTTGTAAACGATATTTTTAACTCGATATTTTTGTACTTACCTGTTTGTAGATAGAAACTCGATATTTTGACTGTCGATATTTTCTCAACGATATTTTTGATGGTCGATATTCTGTCCGTCGATATTCTTTCAGTGATCCAGAAGGAACATTGTACATTCAGGGGGCAAAAGCAGGGACTTTTGTTACCCTGGATCTTAGCACATCGGTTGTGGGATGAGTAAATAGAGTTACATCCCACTCTCATCCTTGAAATTTCATTCCGTAATCTGGGATCAGGTAACTGCGCCAGGTAGGGGAAGACATGTCAAGGCCAAATATGCTTAATGAAAAGCTACTAGATGGTTTCTTTCTCAGGTAGGGCAAGTCAAGAGACCCGGCAGCCTTTCCTGCAGACTCTTTCAATATTTATTTACAGGGAAAATGGGACCAGGTTACAATGGTACCGTGCTCCTAATGTACATTCTCAAGGTCCCTTAGTCTATTTGTTACTTCCCTTGCCAACTTCTTTCACTACCTTGGATCTCATCCCTACAAAGTTTAGAGACCTTTGCCACTTTGCTATCATCAGAAAGCTTATTGGAAAATCTTAGAACCCTGGAAAATGCCAGGAGGTTTGAGGAGGTTAGATTCAGTTTCCCTGTTATACCCTGGACCACGGTGCCTGGTGGTAGTGACCAATGTACCCTCTAATTATTCTTCCTCGTGTGTGTGAGGTAACGGGTTTTTAGGAACCCGTTGGTGCCAGGGGATAACACCCGAAGACCTCTGAGTTCTCCCTTGTTCCGGACCACAGAAACACTGAGTCTTCTAGTCGCAGTCAGAGATCGAATTTTATTGGTAGCTACCAAGTAACAGGTGTCCTAGAAGCACGACAAACACGGGTCATGTGTTCTCAGGAGACTGTTCGTTTTTACAGAACCAGCCTTCTCCTTATATACAAAAATAATAGCTGCAAGCAAGAATTCTTGAGTTTATGATATGGCTATACACATATTTCTACAATAATACAAAAGAGCGAAGTCATGTAGGCAAACCCGTATTTTAGACGTCCAATTCATGATAGATTACCCAGGCAGGCCCGGAACTCCCATCAGATATCGATGAAACCCCAATAAAGGAAGGCACCTCCTAGTCATAAAACTGGCCATAAACAGGGAGCGTGGACAGGTGTGTATGTGTGTAGAAAACATGATCTGGATGTAGTGAATGGTTTGAGGCATGTTATGCATTGATGCTATCGTATTAGGCCACTGGGCGAGGAGCTGCCCAAACAGGTTCGGCTGGAGGCAATGGAGTCAGTTGGGACAGGTCAGGGGGAAGTCAGGGAAGGTGGACGTGTCCTTTTAGATCAAGCTCGACCTTTAATTGACTATCATGAGGGCAAGACACAAGATGGATACCGTTTACAAAATGGAGTCTGAGGGGTCGGGACGGAAACTACGATTCAGGGGTGTTAGCATACCTCGATCATGACGCAAATGCATAGGAATGATGTCCTAATCATTATCGGTTCGTCGACACCAAATTCGTCATGGTACGTCGATGTTTTGGGACACGGGTATTGGACCTCGATACCGGGACAACAGTAGGGTCCAGAATTTCAGAACCACAGACCTCCTTTTGCCCTCATATAAGGCAATAATATATGTTAATCTGAGTCTAAATCTGTATGAAGGAATTCGTGGAGATGCTGCTGTAGCATCATTCTGTTGCTCAGTTCGTCCCTTGACACAGGCTTCCGTACACATGAGGTAGCACAGAGGCCACATAGTGCAGGAGCGCACTGTACACACAGGCAGAACATAAACAGAAGTCTTAAGATCATCCCAATGAAGATCAGTGTTTTCCATCCCCAGGTAGCGATCAGTTCCCAGAACCACCCTAGTAAGGACCAGTCCCCTTTTTCTACGTGAAGGGAACCAGATATCTTGTGTAGCTTAGAGATGGCCTGGTACACTGTCGGTGCGTTATCAGAGATGAAAATGCAACAACTGGATTGGATCACTCTACACACACCACCACGATCGGCGAGTATGATATCTAGGGCAACTCGGTTCTGAAGGGTCATAAGTCGATCCGACTGAAGCTCGGGCGTCAAATTGCCAAGGGCTCCGGCCGTTGTAATCACGGCGGATTCAACTATCCTCGATAACTGGCGAATATTCCTGCTGTTCACCATAGGCCCCCAAAATGGCAGAAAACCCTTTGCGAAATCAGCGAATTCCTGACCCGCGGTGTCGTCTTTACTCACGACACCCCTAGCTGTCCTTGTCCGATGGTAATCTGCCCTGGCCGTGTCGGTGGGAGGCAGCAGAAATGAGATAAAACATGTACCTGAGAAGTCAGGGGGCAACCAGGTGTAGGCTTGGTCATGTGGAAAAGTCAGCCCTTAACGCACCTGATGCCCAGGCTGCTGGCGCAGGACGCCTCTTAGTTCCCATCTTGAACAATTACCAAATAAAGAGACGGGCGCTGGAGCAGGAAAACAAGAACAGAGTTTTATTTCTCATGAGGAGAGCCTGTCATTTCGGACACTCGCATAGTGTCTTCAGGAGGTGCTCTCACAAGTTTCTCTGAGGCGTCGTCTTTTATACACATGTTTATGATGCACAAACATTCCTTATTACAATAAAGACGCTTTGAAGTAGGAGAAAACATGCTTGGAATCCCAGCTTCAGGCCTATTCCCATACCAGTCGCTCAGATGTCATCCTCCCCTCCTGAATGTAACAAGAGATTGTGATCTCTCAGCCGGACATTCCTACAGGACGGATGTATGACGTTACAACGCATACTTTTACAACGACTACCATTACAACTAATTTTTTACAACGCAAAAACTTTTACAACGCATACCATTACAACGCAAGATTTTACAACGCAAGTACCTTTACAACGCATACCATTACAACGTAAATATTGGTAAGTATATAATATTTTTTTTAATATAAATTATTTAAAATTATTAAAATATAATTACATTTTATTTAATTAATTTAATTTAAATATAATTTTAATTTATTTTTACAAATTAACCCTGTACCCCAAAAACCCAAAACTGACCCTGAACCCTAAAAATATTTTTTTTTATTTAAATTAATTTAAATTATTAAAATATAAATAATTTTTATTTAATTACATTTAATTAATTTAATTTAAATATAATTTTATTTTATTTTTACAAATTAACCCTGTACCCCAAAAACTGAAAACTGACCCTGAACCCTAAAAATACCCCTTTACCCAAAAACTGAAAACTGACCCTGAACCCAAAAAATACCCCTTCACCCAAAAACTGAAAACTTACCCTGAACCCTAAAAATACCCCTTTACCCACAAACTGAAAACTGACCCTGAACCCTAAAAATACCCCTTTACCCAAAAACTGAAAACTGACCCTGATCCTTAAAAATACCCCTTTACCCAAAAACTGAAAACTGACCCTGAACCCTAAAAATACCCCTTTACCCAAAAACTGAAAACTGACCCTGAACCCTAAAAATACCCCTTTACCCAAAAAATGAAAACTGACCCTGAACCCTAAAAATACCCCTTTACCCAAAAACTGAAAACTGACCCTGAACCCTAAAAATACCCCTTTACCCCAAAACTGAAAACTGACCCTGAACCCTAAAAATACCCCTTTACCCAAAAACTGAAAACTGACCCTGAACCCTAAAAATACCCCTTTACCCAAAAACTGAAAACTGACCCTGAACCCTAAAAACTGAAAACTGACCCTGAACCCTAAAAATACCCCTTTACCCAAAAACTGAAAACTGACCCTGAACCCTAAAAATACCCCTTTACCCAAAAACCCAAACATATAATATTTCAAAAATAATTATATACTTACCAATACTTACGTTGTAATGGTATGTGTAGCAAAGGTACTTGCGTTGTAAAATCCTGCGTTGTAATGGTTTGCGTTGTAAAAGTTTTTGCGTTGTAAAAGTTTTGTTGTAATGGTAGTTCGTTGTAAAAGTTGCGTTGTAAATGTTGTTTCCCCTACAGGACACGAGGGCAGGAGGGGATGATCAGATCAAAGGTTGGGCAGGCGATAAGATCGGGGCACTTCGGTTGGTGTATCACGGTTTTGTTATGCTGGGCAGGAAAAGGGGGGGTGTACATCCACGAGGCTTGGTCTTAGGACTTGGGACCAGGTCAAAAGGGCCAAGTGCAGCTGGAGGGGGCTCGTCAGCTGAGGGGAAGGGTGTTCTTGGGAGGAAATGGGGGGGTGTGGGTCCAGCAGGAGTGTTACTTCTAGAGCAGGGGCACGCAGAGGGTTTTATGGCCGATGCATGAGCAGTGCGCGCGGGGAGGGGTGCCGGGGGTTTAACAAACGGGCAGAGAGGTGCCTAAAATGGCTGTCGTGTACGTGTGTGCATGGGTCTATGCTGGCGGGATAACACAGTCGGTGTTTAGCGATATCCTTTCTGCTTACAACAAGGGGTACAGTGAACACAAATGAACGCCGCTTATGTGCATATACATTGCCATTTTCAACAGTCGCCGCTTTTTTACATAAGCTAGTTCATTTCTATACAGTCGATACTATTTGGCGGAATGCGGTACATATGATTTTACATTTGTTGGGTTATTTATACAAGTCTAGAGATCGGCATAATACTTAGTCGGGGTCAATCAAGAAAAAGGTTCCGACACATTATAGAATCAGGTTCTGACTTTTCTCTCCGGTGACATCAACATACAGTAAAAAGTGCTCTGATACCTTCAGGTCTCGTCAGTGCTATAAGAGACTTTTGGAAAACTAAACACATGAGTGGCCGATGAAACATTTTTGAAAGCAATACAAAAAAATGGTTGAGGGAGGAGTTCAGTTCGATACAAGCAATTAGTCAAGGGGTGGGTAGAAAGTTCAGGAAGGGGGTCTTCGTCACAATGTCTTTTTAACAGCGAGCCATCACTGGAAGGCTCTGGTAGTCCGTGTTCTTTCGTTGGCGCTGTTGAGCACCGGCGGTGGAGCTATAGGTCCAGCTCGGATTCATCCTTACGCGTTGCAGGGTGCGATCAGTCCTCTGCTGTTAGATCACAGTCCTGTTTCCTAACTGATCTTCTTAGGGATGCCTCATGCTGGGCACCTGCGTGTCTTTCTTCTTCCGTTGCAAAACCTTATTCTATCTAAATGCTGCTCTTCTTTTCTGAGTCAAAAGTTATGCGAAAAGGGGATGTTGTTGAATAATCGAAGGAAGAGAGGGCGGAGTGGGATCAGATCTTTGAACGCACCAAGGGACCAAAGGAGCAAAGGACGACGAGCAGGCAGGCCCATCAGTCGGGCCCAAAAGGAACGGGGACTTCAGGCACAAGTGGGTCAGCAAATCGAGGGCTTCAAGGCAGCCCTTCATTCCTTCTTCTGCTGAGTTTGAGAGTGGTGCCTCGTCCCGCGTCTCGTTGCTCTGCAACTCCACCTTTGGTTGAGGTCACACGTGCTTCATGATCTGTGGCCAGGCTGTGCGTCACGTCCCGCTCCTCTCCTCCGGTGTTTGTATCTTTGAATGGGTACAAAACAAGTTTTTAGAAAAACTGGCAGGAGAAGACATTTATACATCTCAATTCCATCCCCACTCCTAAGTAGGTGGGGGATATGTTCATCGGTCACAGTCAGAAGTCATCACTTATGGAGTATGTAGGAGGGCATTTCTACTGAATTTGTAAGCCTATTTGGCGTTCATTCGTGACGTACGTGGATAGAAATCGGACTCCCATCGACAGTGTATTCTATCAAACTCGAAATCGAGTCCTTAAACCCAAGAACTGACAATATAACATTTCCCTTTGGGGTCGGCTAACTCTTGCAAGCAGGGGGGTTATCATCATGAGAGGGGGGGCAGAAGTTAAACATGCTTTTCTTGGGGAGCGACGGTTAATCAAGGTCATCAATTACGCTTAGGGGATAGCTGATATGGAGCTGGGGTCAATCGAGGAGAAGCGAGGACGCTTTGGACAGGGAGCTGGGGTCAATCGGGAGGAGCAGGAGGACGCTTTGGACATCCGTACTTAAGTGCAGAGGGGTGAGGCAATCTGGGCATTGGGGATTGCATTTCTAACGAACTGAAAAACAGAAGACCATTGACGTTAAAGTCCCCCTATAAAAAGGTCAGATTAGGGGACATCAGTCGTCTTACCTGTCCTTTCTTTCATTACCAACTCGGGTTCTATCGTTTTGCAGAAAGGAGAGGTAGTAATATGGTAAGTTACAATCGTTTTAGTTCCTGTCAATTTTGCCGAACACCTTTGTGTTCGAAGAAACCCAATTAGGTTTGTGCCGGTGGGGCACAACGTTACCACACAAGGGAGGAGGGAACAGGGAGACCCTCAGAGAGAGAGAGAGAGAGAGAGAGAGAGAGAGAGAGACGTCCGCACTCTAAACGAACCATTCGGTACACGTATGACATGGAGAGAGAGAGAGAGAAAGAGAGAGAGAGAGAGAGAGAGAGTGAGAGAGAGAGAGAGAGAGAGAGAGAGAGAGAGAGAGAGAGAGAAAGAGACGTGTACAATAATAGGCCATTTAGTGCGCACATAACACAGAACAGCAGGAGTCAAGTAATACGGAAACACAGACAGGGGGACGACGTAGATCCATACATTACGTACACACAAACTCAGGCGGGGGAGACAGTACATGTATTATATACAAGAATCCAAGACAGAACATAGAACAGTTACCGGTATTATATACAAAAATCCAAGACAAAACATAGAACAGTTATTGGCAAAAAAATTATCTCTTCCTGCATGCTGCGCATCCTTAGCATCCTAAGCTCTTTTTACCTTTTTCTTCTCTTTTATTGTCGGTTGCCTTCACTGGTGGCTGTGGTTGCACACACTTACGCCTTTGGCAATTGGTCAAGAACTACCCTGGTCGGGCTAATGCTCACGGTGGCATTTTCGAATAAATTTCCAGGCTGTGGCAACAGTGGGTGTCAGTTGGGAGAACAATGGGGCAGCTTTGAGTTTAATGTCTATGAGGGTGCGAAAAAGGAGGTAGTAGATTTTAAACACTGGCAACATTCCTAGTCCTCCAAGCGGAGGGTACTTGGGTAAACCTCACCTCAGAATATTCCTTAAACTTTCCCTATTTAGTTAAACGTAGGTATTTATTCATTAGTGCACGTCATTCTTAGTTGCATTATTCGGGGTGTCGAGCGAAGTCATATTTTGTAGTTTCCGCTTCAGGCTGTCCTCCCAAGCGTTTAAGTTCAGGGAGAGAAACAGTCATGGTTCGCTCGTAGTGTGTAGGTACCATAGTCGAACCCCTTTTTCCCATCTCTTTGTCCGCTAGATCACCATTTTCTTTTTCGTACTTTAATTGATGTTCCGATGTGACCTGCAGAAAGAGGGAAAAAGAAGGGGGGCGGGGGCAGCATTTTAAAGACACATCAGCGCGCATAAACTCGAAAAGGCTTTTACTTACTACATACTCGGGCTATCTCCACTGGATGCGGTCCCTGCCAACTCGGCGTTTAAGCCCAGGTGGACCATTTAGTGTGGGAGAGATGATTATCGGAAGCCTGTGGATAGCATAGGTCGCCCAAGTGTGGTATTACGGATCGTGCGCAGGGGGGGGGTCAGAACAAAGGGCAGTCGGTGCAACGTGGGGGGCGAGCTCGTGCTCTCCTTTGAGGAAAAGGGACAACCTACAATGGTACGGGGTCGTTGTCGTTCGTACTAGGGGGGTCAGGTGGCACTCCTTCGGGGCGACTTAGGGGCATTTTTAAAACAACTTTCCTGACACAGGTAGCATATAAAGCATAGGCTAAATACCAGGATCTTTAGCAGTTGCCTTAGGCTTGTACAAAAATGAAAAAACACATACAACAAAAACCTGGACCGTTCATATTTTGCAATATTTCTGCGTACTATACTTTTTAACCCTTACTGGCCGACTTGAGCCATTTCACCTGTAATCTAATTATATCGGAAATAGTGGTCATTTATTCGAAACTTACCAATTTACGCGTGACAACTACATTTGCTTTTTCCAAAAATCTTTAATACAAATGTCGGTGCATAAATACGGGCCTACAATCCCGTGGGCCGGCCACGGAGCAGGCTGGAACTGTACATGTGGGGATACTTATTAGTGGAAAACCTAATGGAGTCGGTGGTCGTTGATTTCATAATAAAAAGTGCGACAGGTGCAATAAAATCATATCGAGACTTCAGTGTGAGCGAGTATCATAAGTGTTGAAATTCGAACTTTCAACAATCACGATGCGCCAAAACTTAACAACAATTCATTGTCCGAATGTTCAATCAGTACCCATCTCACTTCAATTCATTGTCCGAACACATAATCAGTACCCATCCCATATCAATTCATTGTGTTTAAAACTGCATACATATTTCATGACACCAAGGCTGAGCAATCGGGGTACAACAAGGAGTTGGAAATTTCATTTGTACCAGCGCCATTTTGGGAGCAGCCAGGCAGATCTATGCATAGTCAAAATCTCCACCAACTCGTGGTGCCTAGAGGCTCTTTCGGCAGTCCAAAAGTTCCGTTAAAGGGCAACGGAAAGGATCGGCGGTATGAACCATCAGTTAAAAAAGGGGGAGGGAGGCAACAATTTTTCTACCGGGTCATACTGGGTTTTCACCGGAACTGATCCGAACTGTAGTCTGCAGGATTTTAGTCATTCAAACTGGGGCTGGCGTCAGCATGGGAGCGCCGACGTCTCGCGGCTACATTTTCATCGTTCCGCGGGTAATCATGGCAGTCATTCCCCATCGGGGGTGTCTGCGGGAGTCGGGGGCCCGAGGCTTTCATAGAATATTCAAAGTCAAGGAGAACACTTCTGATTGTGGGACTTATTTCTTAATCTACAAGCAACCGGGCCATCTCTTCACTCCGGCTTCACTCCTGCAGGGTCGACCGCCATTTTACGAGTTCCAGCAGTCACTGCATCACAAGAGTGGACGAACCCTCGTCGGGTGAGTGGAGCGTTGGGGGTGCCACTGGGGGCCTCCACCTGGGGAGGTGGGAGAGGCTTGTTCGCTCCGCCTCTCCCTCCCAGCGCACCCCACGCCGTTCTTCTCGGCGCTAATATCCATGATGGCCGGACCAGGCGATGAGAGGGGGGGGGGTCGGAGGCATAGGCAAGACATCCCCCCCCGGTGGCCTGCAAGGCGCCGCTTCAGGGCCGACCGGGAGCTCATACCAAGCTGTGGCTGGACCAGGAGATGCGAGGGGGGGGGTCGATGGCATGGGCAAGACATCCCCCCCGTTTTGTCGCAGCCATTATTGAAGAAAGAAGAGGGGACGGCCGGATCCTGTCGGCCTCGGCTCCTCTTCTGGCCCACCTTATGCGATGACCTTCAGCCGACGGCTGGCAGCAGGACCTGCCCTACACGTGCCGAAGATCTCGTCTTCCAGATGGGCGTAGCCGCGGACCTGTTGCACTTCGGGAGTTTCCAGAATGGGGGTAGGTATCTGCTGACTTGTATCTATCTCATGTTACCGTTATTTGGGGCGTGGCAGGCGGTGGGACAGACATGTTTGGAGCAGTGAGGGGTGGCGAAGCCTGGTTGCCTCGTGGCCGTTGCGATGTCAAGCTTGGCTTCTTTCACCATTTTCATGTTTCCTATTACGAGCTTATTTCTAACGTTTCTTATTCCTAGCGAAATCATGTGTTTTATCGTGAGCTATTTCTAACGTTTTCCTATTTGTAGTGAAATCAAAAACTCATCAGTGGCCTACTGATTCTGCTTTCTTATTTCTTTCTTCCCTTTTTTTTCTAGCGTGTTTCATGCTAAAGTTTCTGTTAACAGGATACGGTTATTACTTCGTTATTGTCGCATATGTCCTTTTTATTGGGGGTGCCCTCTGGTCGAGCCAGATGACCTACCTCTAATAAATGGTCCGGGTGGAACTAGTTTACCAATCAGTGGGGAGTAGATAGGCCCGAGAGATTACAACGGGGGACAAAGGTCCGCATTATCTACCCTTCACTACTTGCAAAGTTTAGACAGAATATTTCTTTTCTACGTTATTTGTAAACAGAGAATTCCTCAAAAGAACTATTCCTTGAACAAGAAATGTCCAGACAATCAATCAATCAGTGGGGAGAAAAACAGGCATGACGGATTACAACGGGGACAAAAATATGCATTACCTATCCTTCACTATCTGCAAAGGGGGCAGAATATTTCTATTCTTCCCTGTTTGTAGACAGGGAATATCTCAAAGAGCAATAATCGATAAAAATCGATAACAAACAATCAGTGGGGAGAAAGATAGGCATGACGGATTACAATGGGGGACAAACGTCTGCATTACCTATCCTTCACTATTTGCAAAGAGAGAGGAACGTTCCTATTCATCGCTGTTTGCAAATAGAGAATGTCTCAAAGAGAACCAATACTTCAAGTACAATCAATCAATCAATCAGATGGATAAAGCCATCCTACCAATCGGACGTAAAGACGTCCTACTTAACCTTACCCGGACCGGACCGTGTGGGCAATTCTTCGCCTTCCTTTTTCCAGCGCCCAATCGTTCTCTTTCTCCATGTTTTTACCGCAGCATTCCTGTGGGATTCCAGTCAGGACAGTAGGTCACTTGAGAGAGGTCCGTTCGGAATCGGTGAAGTCCATTCAATCGGCCGCCGGACGAGGGCCCTCTAAAAGGCAGGTATACTCCAATCGTTTAGATGTTCACCCCATCGTCTGGACCTCTCTTACCGGACCTTATGTCGCTAATGGACCCCGCGTTGGGACGCCAATTGTGGAAAAGTCAGCCCTTAACGCACCTGATGCCTAGGCTGCTGGCGCAGGACGCCTCTTAGTTCCCATCTTGAACAATTACCAAATAAAGAGACGGGCGCTGGAGCAGGAAAACAAGAACAGAGTTTTATTTCTCATGAGGAGAGCCTGTCATTTCGGACACTCGCATAGTGTCTTCAGGAGGTGCTCTCACAAGTTTCTCTGAGGCTTCGTCTTTTATACACATGTTTATGATGCACAAACATTCCTTATTACAATAAAGACGCTTTGAAGTAGGAGAAAACATGCTTGGAATCCCAGCTTCAGGCCTATTCCCATACCAGTCGCTCAGATGTCATCCTCCCCTCCTGAATGTAACAAGAGATTGTGATCTCTCAGCCGGACATTCCTACAGGACACGAGGGCAGGAGGGGATGATCAGATCAAAGGTTGGGCAGGCGATAAGATCGGGGCACTTCGGTTGGTGTATCACGGTTTTGTTATGCTGGGCAGGAAAAGGGGGGGTTGTACATCCACGAGGCTTGGTCTTAGGACTTGGGACCAGGTCAAAAAGGCCAAGTGCAGCTGGAGGGGGCTCGTCAGCTGAGGGGAAGGGTGTTCTTAGGAGGAAAAGGGGGGGGGGGGGGTGGGTCCAGCAGGAGTGTTACTTCTAGAGCAGGGTCACGCAGAGGGTTTTATGGCCGATGCATGAGCAGTGCGCGCGGGGAGGGGTGCCGGGGGTTTAACAAATGGGCAGAGAGGCCATGGTGCCTAAAATGGCTGTTGTGTACGTGTGTGCATGGGTCTATGCTGGCGGGATAACACAGTCGGTGTTTAGCGATATCCTTTCTGCTTACAACAAGGGGTACAGTGAACACAAATGAACGCCGCTCATGTGCATATACATTGCCATTTTCAACAGTCATGGCAGACGAAATACGTGCCTTTGGCTGCTAATAGTATAGGGGAAGTTCGGGAAGTGAACACATATGTTTCCGTGCATATACTCTTTCCTAATTGTGCTTTGGGATCCCTGCCGATACCTTGTAAACATAAGTGACCTCGGTTGGGTACTATCCAAACTGGGCGGGATTTCTTTGCTGTCTGGCTCTTACTCAGGTAAACCCCATATTTAGTTACGTTCCAACGAGCGTACGGAGTGAGTTCATCTTTGGGAATCGTTAGATATGTGTCGAACTCTCTACTCATATTTCTTATCCCTGCTACTAGTGCCTTGTTACTGGAATCACTCTCAGTAGAACGGGTCGGGTATGGTTCTAGGGCGAATAGGAACATGGTCTGGAAAGCCCACAGAGAACCATAATAACTGAAAGGCAGGATAAAGTATGGGATACCCTTATCAGTCGTGTGCGGCATGAGTCCGCATACCCAACAGTTCGATGTGTTCATTATGGACTGGTGTTGGTGTAGAAGTTGAATGAATGAGTTATTTACAAATTCGAGCCTTCTGGCAGACTCGTGTTCAGGTAGAGGGTGAAAGGAGTGTGTGGAGAGAGTGAGAGGAGGAGTTGGCCGAGTGTCATTTGAGAACAAGGAAACTTGAAAGACGAATAGAGTATAACCAGTCAAGAACATTGCTATGCTACACAACATAAAAATACATATTATCAAAAACCTTCTTTTGGCCAGTATCGTGCATAATTGTCTTTCAAAGTCCGTGAGTCTGGCAGGTCTCTTTACCCTAGGAAACTCCATCCTCTACTTGCTGCCCGCGGTGGTAGGTTGATTCTGCCAGGGAGTGCGCTCTGTTCAGTCCGGGGTAACTCCCTTGGACCAACCAGAACCGTTGACCTAAACGTCCCCAGTTGCACTCCCCAGACTTCAACCGCGACCCTAGCAGCAGAACCGGATGGCGGTTCGAAAATCAAAAATGAGCAAGTTCCCTGGGCGAGAGAGCTGAAAAATCAAAAATAGTTCGTAGGGGAAAAGAAAATCACATTAGTTTGCTTTTATTAGTCTCTTTGTTTAGACCTTAAATTGTACCGTCGTTTTCCTGGTACGGTGTGGTCTTCAAACAATGTCTCAGGTTCGGTAGTGTCCAACTGCATAGACGGTGGCACAAGTCCTTGTAAAATATGATCACTCTCCTTTTCGGTACCAGTTTCTTTCAAACGTGCATCGCTGAAAGGGAGGAAGCGAGGTATGGATTCTGTCTCAGAGTCGGCAAGTCCTTCCTTGACCCACCGGTCGTATGGGAGGGGTAGAGGGACCCGTTTACAATGGGTCCCGTGCACCCAGTTCTTTTTGCCTTCCACCCGAACAGCTGATCTCGTGGAAAGAAGTACCAGGTACGGTCCGGTCCACCTCGGCTGTCCGTTGTTTGTGCACTGGAAATTCCGCACCAAGACCCACGTGCCAGGTTCGATGGAGTGACCTGGATCGTCAGAGGCTGGCGGAGAGGAACTGTGAACCTGTTGGTGTAAAACACGTAATTTAGTTGTTAATTCGCACAAATAGTCAAGCAGTACGGGGTGCTCTATTTCGCTGAGTTTCTTTGGCCTTGGCACGCCCCAGACGTTGGCTGGGCGGCCAAACACTATCTCATGAGGACTAAGTCCTAACCTGGAATGGACGGTCATTCTGGTTGACAAGAGTGCTAGGGGCAAGGCGTCAGGCCATTTAAGACCTGTACGGGCTTGGATCTTGGCTAATTTGAGCTTTAAAGTGCCATTGTAGCACTCTACTAATCCAGCTGATTGGGGGTGATTCGCAGAGTGAAACTTTTGTTGTATGCCTAAACACTCACACACTCTCTTCATCACGCGTCCTACGAATTCACTTCCATTATCACTCCAGACTATTCTAGGCATACCGAATCTAGGGAAGAACTCTTTGACAAGGGCTTTGGCAGTTGACAAGGCAGTATTGTCCTTAAGGGGGTACGCTTCCACCCACCTGGAGAAAGCGAAAACAACAACGAGCACATACTTCAGATTGTTGCACCTCTCCATGTGAATGAAATCGAGCTGCAAAACCTCGAACGGATACGTTGGAGGCGCAAAATGACCAGCTGGAGTTGGGGTTCCCCTACCGGGATTGTACTTCAAACACACCATACAGTTTCTGACCACATTCTCTGCATATTTCGGGATATTACCATTTTGCCATACTGGGGCCAATAGTTTACAGATTCCTCTCGAACTGATGTGCGCAACTCCATGAGCCATTG
This sequence comes from Lissotriton helveticus, assembly GCF_964261635.1. Lineage (NCBI taxonomy): Eukaryota > Metazoa > Chordata > Amphibia > Caudata > Salamandridae > Lissotriton > Lissotriton helveticus. The sequence continues at coordinate 165,885,039 of NC_136057.1, read as the reverse complement.
TTACTACTGCAAGTACATATGCGTTAGGTAATAGCCATCGCTGGTGTTCTGACAGTTCGACCCAACAACCATTCGCGTCTAATCTACCTTTACTTTCTCTCCATTCATTCACCTCTTTCTCAGTTGCCTCGGCTTGTATAGATTTCACGCTTTCAATGGTGTCCTCACACATTCCTACATCCGTAATCCATCTAGCGGGACCTACAACATACATCCGACTCATCGTGTTCCTTGCAGTCTCTTTCGCAACCTCGTCTGCAAATGCATTCCCACGGCCAACATCATCCTGAATCTTTTTGTGGGCACTGCATTTCACAATTGCAACTTGTAGTGGCAGGGTCAATGACTCGAGGAGTTCATTAACTAACTGACCATGTTGTATCTTTGCACCATGTGACGTAAGGAACCCACGTTCACGCCATAATCTCCCAAAACTGTGAGCCATGCCAAAGGCGTATTGGCTGTCAGTGTACACATTCACTCGCTTTCCTTTTGCTAACACACATGCTCTGGTAAGTGCAATAAGTTCTGCGGCTTGCGCAGAATTGTGGGAAATACGCGCGGTCTCTATAATGGTGTGTAATGTCGTTACGGCATATGCTGCAGTCGTATCACCATTCGGCAGCTTGAAACATGAACCATCAACCCATAAAGTATCGTTGCATTCAGGAAGGGGAGTGTCCTGTAAGTCTACTCTCCCTTTTGTCTCTTCTTCTGTCCTAAAACAGCAGTCATGGTTATCAATCTTGTCTGTTTCTGTCGGAATGGGTAATAGCGTTGCGGGGTTCAGTGTATCACACCTCTTTATGTGGATGTGACTTGCTAGCAGTGTAAGTTCGTAACTGGATAGTCGAGCGCTAGTAAGATGTTGTGTCTTCGTCCTGTTTAGTAAAATGTCTACTGCATGCGGGACCATAACGATCAGAGTATTATTCATGACTAATCCAGCAGACTGTCGAATGCAGACAGCTGCTGCGGCGGTGGCTCTCAGACAACTTGGTAGTGCCTTAGCCACAGGGTCTAGAGTTGCCGAAAAATACGCGCATGGGCGCTGTCTGTCCCCAAAATGTTGTGTTAAAACTGATAATGCACAACCTTCCTTCTCATGGACATATAATGTAAAAGGCTTACTGTAGTTGGGGTTTCCCAACACAGGAGCCGAACATAATGCATCACGCAACTTGTGGAAACTCGTTTGGCAATCTTCAGACCAGGGCATAGGATTTGGCGTGTCTTTGCCGAGTAGTGCCAGCAAGGGTTTAGCTAGTAGTGAGAAATTCGGTATCCATTGTCTACAGTACGATGTAATGCCCAAGAAGGCCCGAACATCTCTCTGTGTCCTTGGGGCACTCAGTTCTGCAATTGCCTGTATTCTTTCTGGTGTCAGTCTCCTTCCCTCCTTCGACAAGATGTGACCTAGGTAGGTTACTTCTTGTTGGCAAAATTGGAGTTTGGAAAGAGAGACTTTGTGCTTCATGTCACATAAGTCACGTAATAATGATAACGTAGCTTTCTTGCAAATCTCTTCAGTGTCTGCAGCGATCAGCAGATCGTCTACGTACTGAATCAGAGTTGAGCCATTCGGTAGAATAAACGTGTCTAGTTGTGTTTTCAGGGCCTGACTGAATATTGATGGGCTTTCGCAGTAGCCTTGAGGAGCACACTTGAAGCGGAAGCTTCGTCCTCCTAAATTGAAGCCAAAAATGTCTCTACTTTCCTCGGCAATCGGGATGCTCAAGAAAGCGTTCTTCAGGTCAATCACCGAGAACCAAGCTGCTGAAGCTGGAACCATTGTCAATAAAGCAGTAATGTCGGGGACAACTGGAAACTGTGGGATAACTACCTTATTTACTTCTCTGAGGTCAATCACAAACCTGTACACAGGCGGTTGTAAAGGATCAGTACGCTTTAAGACGGGCAGAACTGGACTGTTACAAACATTACCTGTTGTTTCTTCGATGACATTTTTATCGATCAGATCATAAACGATCGTCAACAATGCATTTTCGCATTCGCTAGATATTTTGTATTGGGGAATACGTGGCAACCTAACGTTGGCTTTCAAAGTTATGACATACGGTGCTATCTCCAAACGACCTACATCATTAGAGCCATTAGCCCAAAGTATATCAGGAAGTGATGACAATTCAGTGCGAATATTGTCCTTTGACAAATACATATGAGAAATGACTTTCTTACCTAAAGTAAGTTGTACTCCCAAGGGGGAACAGTACAAAGTCGCATATAACCTTTTTAGCAAATCCAAACCTAACAAATTTTCACCGCAACCTGTTGTAAGAATGAGGGGTGCTTCTAATTCGCACGGGCCAATAGAAAGTGATATAGGACTAGAGATCGGGTTTCTAACAGGGGCGCCAGAGAAACCTACTGAAACATTCATTTCGCCAGACAAAGGTGCGCCAGGAAGTTTCGAGTGCATGATAGAACTTTTTGTAGCACCAGTATCCAGCAAAAATGGCTCTGACACTCCTGAGGTAATTACCTCGACATAAGGTCCATTCTGATCTACTGGAACTGAAACAACTACCTCTCTTTGTCCATGGCTGTCCTAGCAATCGTTACCCTCATTCTCGTCTTCGGTGTAATAGTCGTCAGCATAGTACTGAGCTGACCTAGACGATGCATTATTCTGTTGGTCAAAGCTGTTCATCGAATTCTGAGGCGGAAGAGAAGTTGTATTCTGGGTGAAATTTCCACGGCCCCTACCTCTAGGGGCATGTTGAACACCTCTTCCCCTTACACCTGAAGCACCGCTCAAACGTCGCGCAAGAGCCGGACAATTACCTTTAAAGTGACCCTCTTCCTTGCAATACGCACATTGATTCGGGCCATAAGCAATACGCTGATGGGAAAACTCGTTTCCTTGCGCGTTTCTCGAATACTGCTGTTGTTGTTGGTAATTGGGCTGACTAGCCGTACGAGGCGGATAGGCTTGCTGGAGAAGAACTTTAGTTTTTAAATCTTTTGTCTTTTTGTCTACTTTATCTAGCTCGTCTTTGCGCCTATTTTCATAGTACTGGGCTGTAGCTAAAATTTGTGCTGACGTAGAGACAGCCCAAGCACTCTCTGAATCTTTCAGTTTATTACACAGTTCAGGAATTAAATTATGTACGAATTTGCCTACAAACAATCTTTGGCCAACCTCGGTAGCCATATCCTGACCACTATGATCGGCGAAAGTCTCCTCAAATCTTGTGAAAAAGTCAGACACATTCTCATCTTTCTTCTGCTTGCACGCAGATAACTTGTCCCAGTTTACGCGTACTTCAGGCATTATTCTTTTCATGTACGCGATAATCCTACCGGGAAGTTCAGCTATTAACGGCTCAGGTTTAAAACCACCTATTTGTCTAGCATCCATAGCGGTAATGTTCACCCATGAGTCACCTAGTTCTTGGTCATGGTTCGTATGACGGATTTTGCTCCATAAAGGATGTGGAACAACGTTCCCAAACAACATGTCTATATCCGCTAAATTCATTATACATGAGCTTGCAGTTTGCGATAACTCCTTATAATACCCAGTCGGGTTTTTACGAGGATCAGGCAGTGTCTGCTTGAGTGCTAAGACTTCGGATCGTTTCCAGGGGACATGTACCCATACACGCTGGAAATGAGGCAGAATTGGTGGATTCGCATTCGCATCACCTTCCCTCCAAACCGGAGGAACCTCTCTCATGGGGTACTGTCTCGCTCTTTTCCCACCTGGTGCATCGTCTTCGTGACATGATCTCGAGACGTTTCCCTTACTCCTATAAGAGAGCAATAACTCTATCGCTTTCTCAACATCTGCACCTATAATCATACCTTCATAGAACTTAAAGCGTGTACGCCATAGTTCGTTCATTGTGCATTTGGAATCATTTGTCTTCACATCTTCGCACAGATATACACACATTTCTTCGAATACGTATCTCTGGGTGGGTGCATTCCATTGACGGAAAACGTCCATAACAGACTGAACATCATATCTAACAGTATCCGTAATCCATTTACGGGCTAGTTCATTTAGCACTCTTCTTTCCTCGTAATCAGGCAGTTGACTACGGGACTGTCTATGTTCTATTTTAGGCGTTGTTTTAGGCGACCCAAAGAAAGGTGAAAACAGACTAGTGACGGTACCTGTCACTCTTTGTCTAATAGAAGGAGAACCTTGCGGAGGGGTAAGTGCATCGGAAAAAACAGGCTGAGGCAAAGAAGAAGTAGAGGCAATAGCAGAGGAAGTTGAAGTAGTAGCAGACGTAGTATCATAGACAATAGCTGGAGCTGTAGGCAAAGTCGTAGAAGTAGATGGAGTAGGTAGCAGAGACGGCGGCCTTTGAGAAGGCTGCGCCGGAGAAGTAGGAACTAGCTGAACAGTAGCTGGAGTTTGTGCAATAGCTGTGTTCCGTGCGCCGGGGCGCGGTATAGTAAAATGCTTTGGCGGTGTAGTAGCGTCTAACGCATACGGTGGAGGTGAGCTTAATAAGTGGGACATTAATGGATCTTTCTCGGATCTCTCCTCGTGACCTTGTCCCTTATTTGGTAACATCGGGTAGCATTTATCTACTGCTAGTTTCTTGTTCCTAAGCATTTGTTCGTTTTCCTGCTCTTCCTCGTTATCCCTGTATGTTATGGCAGCTTGCACCATCGACATTCCTCTTTTATTCTTTTTTGCTAATTTTATTTCTTTCTGTTTGGCTTCTTTGCGCCATAAGCGGAAAGAGTCAAACATCGCCGGCCGGGCTTTTCTCTTGAATAATTTGACCTCTAGGTTATCTAATATTTCTGAGTCGAAACTACCATATTGGGGCCATTTTAAAACACCATCCTTGCGGGTGTATTTTATCCACACTTCATTATATGTGATGGGACCTACGCCGTGCTTCACATAGAGCTCATATGTTGGAGTTCCAATCGGAGGAACCGGACAGGAATCCTCTAATCGGGAGTCCTTACTATAACCAAGACAAAACAAGTTTCCAAGTCTGCTAAAACCAGGCATCTTTGCTCACTAGTCTAGCTTCAAGCTTCAAACTTCAAAGGATTATCTGTTACGATATTTCTCGTGAATACACAAGTCCTTCGGGTTTGGGGCTTGCAAGTACCAAATCAAAGCGTATCTCAAGGATACCAAAAACTAAGGACAAACTAAGGACTGGGAGACGCTCCACCTATACTTAACTGAAGTATTTGAAGATCGGTGACGTCGCTAGAAGACTCGTCTATCGTTTCGCTCTACCAAGGATCACTGGGTCCAAAACAAGGCGATAGTCAGGGCAGCAGTCCTTCGTAGCCGTCGGGACGCGGGGAACCTCGCAGCAAAGACCTTCGGAACCACATCGACATACAGGGGTCGCTGAAGTGGCTGGCCGTCCTCTGGAATTTTCACACGAAGCTCCTCACGAACATCTGGCTTGGACCGTTGCCGCTTGATACCGCCCCGAGTTGGGCGCCAACTGAGGTAATGGGTTTTTAGGAACCCGTTGGTGCCAGGGGATAACACCCGAAGACCTCTGAGTTCTCCCTTGTTCCGGACCACAGAAACACTGAGTCTTCTAGTCGCAGTCAGAGATCGAATTTTATTGGTAGCTACCAAGTAACAGGTGTCCTAGAAGCACAACAAACACGGGTCATGTGTTCTCAGGAGACTGTTCGTTTTTACAGAACCAGCCTTCTCCTTATATACAAAAATAATAGCTGCAAGCAAGAATTCTTGAGTTTATGATATGGCTATACACATATTTCTACAATAATACAAAAGAGCGAAGTCATGTAGGCAAGCCCGTATTTTAGACGTCCAATTCGTGATAGATTACCCAGGCAGGCCCGGAACTCCCATCAGATATCGATGAAACCCCAATAAAGGAAGGCACCTCCTAGTCATAAAACTGGCCATAAACAGGGAGCGTGGACAGGTGTGTATGTGTGTAGAAAACATGATCTGGATGTAGTGAATGGTTTGAGGCATGTTATGCATTGATGCTATCGTATTAGGCCACTGGGCGAGGAGCTGCCCAAACAGGTTCGGCTGGAGGCAATGGAGTCAGTTGGGACAGGTCAGGGGGAAGTCAGGGAAGGTGGACGTGTCCTTTTAGATCAAGCTCGACCTTTAATTGACTTATCATGAGGGCAAGACACAAGATGGATACCGTTTACAAAATGGAGTCTGAGGGGTCGGGACGGAAACTACGATTCAGGGGTGTTAGCATACCTCGATCATGACGCAAATGCATAGGAATGATGTCTTAATCATTATCGGTTCGTCGACACCAAATTCGTCATGGTACGTCGATGTTTCGGGACACGGGTATTGGACCTCGATACCGGGACAACAGTAGGGTCCAGAATTTCAGAACCACATGTGGCAACAGAATCTTCGCGTGCACATGTTCCTAGCCTGTGTGTGCAACCGAGTAATGAGATATGCAACTAGGAAATTCGACTAGCTACCACTTGAAGGTTGATAACAACCACTGGCAATGTCAATAGGTCTGAGTTATATATGAAAGTGCCTCTTTAGTCATTAAGGGGTTTAGTTACAGAATAAATCATTATACATGCATTCAGTTACTCATCCTTACACTAATGAATCTATTTATCACTGACTCACTTGTGCATTCCCCCATTTTCACAACCACAATAAAATGCATGCACAAACTCAGCAACATAGGCTGTATATTAAAGACTAAAAACAGAAAAAAGAAAGTATGCTATATCCTAAAAATGGCAGACATATAATTGCAATAATACAATTAAACAGAGCAGCAGGTGACCGTCATGCAATGGTACTGTACATATTGTTTTGTTTTATAGTTGCACCTGACTGCCATGTTTAAGACCAATATGTCGGCCATTTTGCAATGTTGAAAACATTGAAACCTTATGGACAATATTCTTCCATGGTGGTCAGGTGGTTTAGATGCACTGGATGTACGTGTTGCGGTACACTGCTGATGGAGTGAGCAACAAGCAAGGAGCGAGTTAGAACTGTCTTTGGGGAGGAGATGTAGCAGGCTTTAATCATGAAAATAAAAAGTGAAGAAGGAAAGAAAGAAAAAGAGAACTGTAGCTAGAACATGTAAAACTTAAGGACTTGTCCACCAGTCTTGGCACTGAAATGCACTAATGTTCGGGTGGCTGTGCACACGTGGTCAAACAAATGTCATTCGTCGGGCAAGAGAGTCAATGTCACTTTAACATTTGTTTTTCAATGAATAGATAGATAGATAGATAGATAGATAGATAGATAGACAGACAGACAGACAGACAGACAGACAGACAGACAGACAGACAGACAGACAGACAGACAGACAGATAGATAGATAGATAGATAGATAGATAGATAGATAGATAGATAGATAGATAGATAGATAGATAGATAGATAGATAGATAGATAGATAGATAGATAGATAGATAGATAGATAGATAGATAGATAGATAGATAGATAGATAGATAGATAGATAGATAGATAGATAGATAGATAGATAGATAGATAGATAGATAGATAGATAGATAGATAGACAGGATAGACAGACATACAGATAGACAGACAGATAAATAGATAGACAGATAGATAGATAGATAGATAGACAGATAGATAGATAGATAGATAGATAGACTAGTGTTTGTGTCTAATAAATGTGCATTTCCTTTTTCAAAGAAAAAGCACTGACTGGACAATACTTTATTGAGTGTTGCTGTTGTGGGCCAGGGAAATTTGTATTAGTAGCCCTCACCACCTCCCATAATTAGGCCTTGGACTGCTCTACTTTGCTACCATTTGAGTCAAGTGCGGCAATGGGGCACTTGGTTCCCAAAACGGTGAGAATTGCGGACCCATTACTTATGAAGGACTCACATCCTTCGCAACTAATAACCCAATTCCTTACACATGACAGATATATTTTTTGGGTGGCCATGGGAAGATTGTGGGCCATATTTACTCAACTTGGACGCAACTCAGCAAGGTCAGTGGCTGCGCTGCGTGGCGTCAAAGGAAGACACCAGAAATGCACATATCCACTAAGATATGGTGCAGTTCTACTCTCTCATTGTGCTAGTGCAATTCTGGTTGTCTAGCGCCAGCACATGTAGCCTTACGCCAAGACACAAGGGATACATTCCTGCACAAAAACTATTCTTAGAGGCTTATTTCCCTTTGCATGCAGCACACATGCAAAGAGGAAATGACAAGGAGAAATAAATGTATTTCTTCTTATTATGCCAGCCTCGGGTTGGCCCAACATTTTGTTGCAGACCCAGGTTTACAGACTTTAGCAAATCTGGCTTTACATCACAATACATGGGTGGAAGCACGGGAACGCCCATGGTCCACCCATAAAACGACTCCTTTAAGTAAGGTATTGCAAGGCTGTGCTTTTAGGACGAAATTCCACTCAAATATTGATTAAGTGGTTTGAGCAGAATCACAGGGCCTCATTTTGATCTTGTCGGATTTATATTTCGGCAAACTTAAGACAAAATCCTAACTTCTGTGAATACCAAAAGTAGTAAGTTCATTCTGTGAATGCCAAAAGTAGTAAGTGCATTCTGTGAATACCAAAATAGTAGTAAGTTTAGGATTGAGTCTCAAGTTCATTCTGTGAATCGGGCCGTCCGTCACTATTGTGATAGAGCAACCCATCCGCCTGGATCTAAATCCGGCCCGCAGCCTGTTGAGCTGAGGCTGGAACTCAAAGCTAAGTCTCCATTTCTAAAGTCAGCAGCGCTGACAAGCCGCATCTTTAGGATCGCGCACACCATAAAAGCATTTTTTTATTCCAACATTTTCCGGCAGTTTCAGGTAATCGGTAAAAAGCTCTCATGAAAGTTTTAATGTAACGTCTGTACAAGATATTACAGTGCTGAATGGCTGTCTGGGTGGTAATGGTGCTGTAACTACCTTCTCAATTAAATGTTATATATAAGGTCCATGACTCCTAAGTGTACCACAGCAAGAGGACACAAATCTGCTCCTAATGTGTCTGAAAAAATGTATTAGAGATGAAGCCTCTGTGAAGTCGCGCTGCTCCTGTCCTCTCGTTCTGGCATTAGGTTCATTTCAATTCAGAACATTAGGGATTGCAACCAGTGATACATTAGCATCAAAACAAATCTCCACTTTATATGCAAACTAAAGGTATTTTCATGAGTTGCATACATTTCCGGTCAAATATCAATTCATTCTGTTGTCATCTGACACGTGTTTCTCTCTGTGAGTTAGATACTTTTTCAAGGCTGTGAAGTGAAACCAAAAGGAAAAACATGTATATATATTTTTAGTTCATGCATATAGCTAAATTCCAACATTACAAGATATCCTTTTTGTATTTTTCATGTTTTTATACCAGTCTCGGTAATGTACACCAACTGCGACTGGTGAATGCCTGTGTAATGCTGAATTGAGGATTTATAGAGACAGATAGACAGACAGAAGACAGACAGATCAATGGATGGACAGAGACGGACAGACAGCCGGGTCTGGTGGCTTAGAGGACTAATGCTTCCACTATAAGGGCCTGTGTTTGACCATATGGTCACAGGTCCAAATTCAGGTGGGTCCACTCAGCCTTTTATCCTTCTGACGTCAATAAATTGAGTATTATTGAGTCGGGTAATAATAAACATCTGTTATTCAACGCCAAGATACCCTTGGGTGAACGTGCACTTTACAAATACACATGTTATAGATAGATTGATTCTAAAGGTCTTAGCTAACACAAGGCCTGAAAATATAAAATCTTCCTGGCATTTTCTTCTATATGTGTTTGTTTCTTTTTCTTTCAATCAATAAGAACAAATTCAGGGGAGATGGCATGAGACTGATGTACCTGTAAGGCTATCTATCAATCTATACAAAATGGACGTTTTAAATATATAATGACAAAAAATGATGGACAAATAGAAACATAGAAGTAATTCTGAGAAACAATACTATGATTGTTAGTGAACAGATTCACAAAATACAGCAAGAGAAATATATGAATGAAAAATGTGTCAAATTTCCTCACACTGAGAAATGTGCAACTTTTCTTTTATATTATTTTCAGTAGTGACACAGAGGAAATAACTCATGTCATAATAGACTACAACTCACAGGTGTTGAATTAGTGTTTGAAAGGTTAGCGGAAGCCTAACTCAGGCAACAACCATAATCCTTGACACGGTTTACCACAATAGTCACTAAATTAACCTGTGGCTAACCTTCTGGTAGCTTCACACAAAAGCAGTCAGGCTTAACTAAGAGGCAAATATCTAAAGCATTTCTACAACACACAATCAACATGGCAAAAACCAGGAGATTAGTCACAAGTTCCTGCCAACTGTAATGCAGTACAGGCCGTACACAGGGACCAGGTTATTACAGCTAAAAAAGTTAGCTTCTCAAACTCCATTGTGCAAAGTTCAAAAGTAAAACTGAAGGGTTTCACAGAAGGTGCTCAACTGAAGCCTACAAAGGGTTAAGGACCTGGAGATGCTCCACTTGAGAACCAGGAACTTACTCCTGCAGTGGCAAGCAAGGCTCAGGCAGGTCTAGTTGATGGGCCAGGCAGCGCCAGTTTCAGGGAGGCTTTTGGAGCTTGTTGTGTCCCTGTAGCTTGGAACAGGAGGTCAGCCAGCTGACCCTTGGAGCTACTCTGGTGGTCCTGGATTCAAGAAGATAGTCCTCTTTCCTTCAAGAAGCAAGGCAGGCCTCAAGCAGCGGGGCAGAACTCTGAAGAACAAGGCAGACCTCAAGCAGCAGGGCAGTTTTCTGTAGCACAAGGTAGGCCTCAGTTCTCTGGTAAGCTGCAGGGAAGTCCTCTGTTGAACAAGGCAGGCCTTAAGCAGCAAAGCAGTCCTCTGAGAAACAAGCAAGCCACATGCAGCAGGACAGTCCTCTGGAGTGCAAGACAGTTTTTCTGTGGTGTTCCGCAGGTCAAGGAGTGTATTTAAAAGTGGGAGTGAGCCTGAGGTTCCTATTTTTAACCTTGGGCCCATGTTGAAGTGGAAAAAACTTCTAGACTTCCACTTCGTCCCTACCCAGGCTCCAAGGCTGGTGTCAAGTTCCTTTGTGAGTGTGTCGGAGGCAGTCATTTGAAATGTAAGTGGGGCAAGGAACAGCTCAACACCTCCTATTCTGTCATGATTTCCCTCTCCCAGCTACACCCAGGACCTATTGTTGTCTGTCTGGGTCCAATACGTATTTCTGATGGGGAAGAAATTAACAGGCACAGGCAGCTGTAAACTCTTAGAAGGACTCAGTCAGTCAATAACTTTATTTCAGCCATTGCGACCATAAAAGTATCATATGCATTCAGTACATTAGAGATATGATAAAACGTTCAGGTTTAAATGGTAATCTGTAACTACATAATTTGAAAAGTCCAAAGTTCATACAACACAGAGGCATGAGCGAAATCCACAAAAGTGCAAATACATATAGTATGGAAGATTAATAACCATCGTACAAAACTGATGACTGGGATTAATGAGATCCAATTTAGACAGTAATCCCTAGGGGACCGATTCACAGAATGAATTTAAGACTCAATCCTAAACTTACTACTATTTTGGTATTCACAGACTGCACTTACTACTTTTGGCATTCACAGATTGAATTTACTACTTTTGGTATTCACAGAAGTTAGGAATTTGTCTTAAGTCTGTCTTAAGACAGACTTAAGACAGACTTAAGACAAAATCCTAAATGTTGTGAATACCAAAAGTAGTAAATTCAATCTGTGAATGCCAAAAGTAGTAAGTGCATTCTGTGAATGCCAAAATAGTAGTAAGTTTAGGATTGAGTCTTAAATTCATTCTGTGAATCGGGCCCTAACTGTTGAGCAAGGACCTTGAAAGTGCCAGTGCCTAAAGTGCAAAGAGACCAAAGCTAGCTAGCAAATGACCCAAAGTCCGGTTCAACTCAGACCGACTTGTGCAACTAAGTGAGCAAGTTTAACAAAACGCGGCTAGAGTAATAACTAAGAACTAGGGGGCTCATTAGGATGGCGGACGGACTTTCGTCCGTCAGCCACCCCAGAGGAGGAGGGACCGTCCGCAGGGGCAGCGGCGGTCCCTCCGTGCCAATTAGGATGTGACCGCCACCCTGGCCGTCACATCCTGTATATTTAACATTGCGGTGGGTGCTGCTTGAAGCAGCACACGCCGCAATGTTAAAAAAACATGTATTCCTTTGCGTGCACGAAGCTGCAGGCACTGCGTGGTGCCTGCTGCTTCGTGCACGCAAAGGCAGGGGGGTACCATAGGTGCCCCCCATGTGCACCCCCACCCCCCTTCACCCCTGGGGGCCCGCAACGGGCCCCCAAAGACAAATCCGTATGCCTTTGCACGGCCGAAATGCCGCCGTGTAAAGGCATAGCACCGCTGTCATCCTAATATGGCTGGCGGTGTCTGATAGACACCGCCAGCCATGTTAGTGCTTTTCCGCCGCAGACGGAAGGCGACCGCGGCGGAAAAGCGGCGGACGGAAATAAGATCCCCCAGCCATCCTAATCTGGCGGGGGGTCTTTTTTCAGTCCGCAGCGGTTAATCCGCATCCTCCGGACCGGCAGTGGCTTCCGCCGGCCCGGAGGATGCGGATTAACCGCAATCCTAATGTGCCCCTATGTCCGAAAATGTCTATATCGTAAGGTCTAAACGGCATTGCCCGTCATGCAGATACAGTTCTAAAATCAGCTCAGATCCGGACTAAACAATAGATATACACTTAAAAACATTTAGAAGAATTGGGATAAGAAAAAGTTACAACTGTTACATGGCCAGTGCGTACCTCCTGCTGATAACACATTTTACCCAGAAATTTTGCAACTGCACAAACAATTAACATGCTAGAGTCTGATTTTAAAATACGTAATGCATCACTGTGACTGCTAGTACCAAACTGTCTACAAACAGGAGCTATCCACCTTGCTCCCAAATGGTGGTACCTAGGACATGCAAAAAGAATGTGGTTAATGGACTCGGCTGCTAGAGAACAGCCATGACAGAGCTGGGATGTGGAGGGCTGGCACCAGGAGGCAGTAAACGTGTTCACAGGAAGGGAACCAAATCTAAATTGCATGTAAAGTTTTCTATCCTGAGAATTTGTAGTAGCCTCTAAATATTGCTCAAAGGCCCCTTCCAGTTTACACTCCATAAAATCAAGTGTTAAACAATCCCAGAATGGATGGGAAATAGAGGACTGCGCCACCCAGTCCCAATAGTATTTCTTAATCTCTGCTTTATTTTGAAGATAATCTGGAGTATCAATGTCCCATGTACCTTCCATCTCTAGAGTGGACAACAGAGAGTTCATCTTGGTCAGCCAGCCAATTTTCTTATGACGGTCCAGCGCATAGACCTCGTCCAGAGCAGCAGCGTAAGGGTGCAACTCAGGGGTGGTTTTTAAACATAGCCAATAGAGCAGAGGGCTTAATTTTGCTTTTTGTACAATCAAAGATCTGCCCATATCTAATCTCAGCGGATGCAGGGGAGTACTCTGTGAGAGAGAACAGAGTGATCTCAGGAATTTGTTTTCCATCATTAGAAGCACATCCAATTTTTCAAACCCCCCCAGAGTTCCGCCCCATAAAGAGCTGCTCCCAATGCTTTATGATCATAAATGCAAAGAGGGGCAGCTATTGCCTTACTCAATGAGATTTTGTGGTCTTTGATCAGAGCCCCTGAAATGCGCCTAAGCTGAAGAGTCCGCCTCTTGACATGATGCTTCCAAGACAGGTCGTCAGAGAGAGTGACACCCAAGTAATCGTAGGTGCTCACTCTCTCGAGTGGTTTCCAATCTAGGAACAACTTCCCCTTGAAAGATCTGTGAGGATTTATCATTAAGAGTTTGGCCTTTGCATTGTTAATCTCAAGGCCTCTTAGTGCACAGAAAGACTCAAAGCATTTTAACAGGGATTGCAGGCCACCAGGCGTCTTGGAAACTAGCAGAGTATCATCTGCAAAGAGTAAAGTTGTTACCTTGAACCCCTTCCCAGGGTCGGGGCATCGTCTGGGCTTTCGGCAAGATACTGAACAACACCGTTGAGGAAGAGTGAGAAAAGAGTGGGGGCCATTATGTCCCCCTGTTGGACCCCTCTGTCTACCCTAATCGGGTCAGTAAGTTATCCTTGGTTACCCCAGTGAACCCTTGCATACTTGTTCTCATGTAGTCAAACAATCAATGCTAAAATTCTGGAAGGGATGCCCATTTCCTTCAAGACACACCAAAGCTTGTCTCTAGGAATGAGGTTGAATGTAGACCGTAGATGAATAAAAGCTACGTATAGGATGCCCTGAAAGCTAATAATAGGAAGTGGAAGACCTGATTGACAGTGCTCACTTCCTGTCTAAACCCTGCTTGAAAGGGGGACAGAATATTGTTGTCATCTATCCAAATTTGGATTTTCATAAGAAGTGCTCGGGCAGAGACCTTTTGAGGACTGTCGATCAGGATAATGGGTCTGTAATTCGAGGACAGTGAGCAATCGCCCTTTCTGAACAATGGAACTACCTCAGGTCCTCCTCTCCATGAGGACAGAATTGGGGAGCCAGCAGCTATTCTATTGGCCACAACCGGAATATACAACGACCAGTTATCAATGTTACAACGAAATACATCACCCAGAATGGCATACAGCCCAGGGGCTTTGGATATAACAATTGCATTGATACTGGTTCTTCTTTCGGCTAGGGTGAAAAACCCATCAATATGGGAACAGTTATAATTAACTGTTGGGACTTCATTGGCATGGTGAGGTTCACCAGTGTAAAGTGATGAGAAATGAAGATGCCACACCTCAACAGCAATATTTTTTTCTAGCGATTGGGGTCAATTTCCATCTACCCTTGTTACTAAGAGCCAGAAACGTTGGTTATAGCTTGTGGCGCAAGCATCACTGATCAGCAACCAACTCTCTATTTCCCAATCCTTTTTAGCCCTAAGAATCGCTTTCTTGTAGGTTCTCCTGATTTCCCTCACTGCAATCACATTGTTTTTTCTTTTTAGGTCTCGCCTGGAAATCGCATCCGAAGGATGCGTCCAGGCTGGAGACTTATAGCGAGCTGACACGGGGGAATGACGGACAAAAAACTGTCACGCGCTTCTCCCCGGCTGGATTCAGCTGCTTGCACGCGCACCAACATTCACGCATGCGCACATCACAGCCATACGCATACACAGCACTCACGCATGCGCACATACACACGCATACACAGGCACACCCCCCGTCGCTGCCGCCGCACCTACACGCTGGTCGCTGGTGGCTTTTAATCAGGATTACCTAGAAATAAAACTCACAACATAGGACGAGTTGCCATGCTACGCTTCTGTACTTCAAATGCTTCTCTTTCAGCCCGTGCCACCCTATTCCACCCTCCTCACCTCCTCTCCACCAGAATCGGACTCGGGCTCCTCGGGCACATCTTCCTCCTCTCCAATGGTTCCGATCAGATCCAGATCTGCGAGCCGCGGCATCCTGCAACCACAGTTTCCGCTCTCTTCACCTCCTGCCACTTCTCTAACCCTGGCTCTGTGCGACACGTGAGAATCTCAACAACGTAACTGGGTGTTACGTTGAAAGTGCTCCAACCGGAAGTAGTCGCCCTTGCGAGATAGGAAGTTTAATCCCTTTACACAACAGCCATGTTGGGTATGGCCTTGCGCATGCGCAACAGCATCTCGGCAGATTCAAGCCCCCACCGGCGTAAAATGTACTCGAGTTGTCTTATATGTGAAATGCTAACATTACTAAATACGTTAGCTTGCCTAGTAGTGAAGTACCTCTGGCCCTTTCCGTCCTTTATGCTAACTATTGTAATTTTATTTATATAGCTTTTACTACTCCTTATAACGATAGGCGCTAGTATGCAAAGATAACAGTGAATCGAGAACCCAAGTGTGTTTGTTTTCTCTGTTTGCAACCTGTCTCCCCTGCTCTCGCTAGCTGGCAGAGTTGTTGCTACTATTCTCAAATAAAAAATACCGGCCCTCTGTTCATATTTTAAAGAGTCTACAAAGACATTACGATTAAATTGAATTTATAGCAGAAAAAGTCTGTATTGATTTTTAACTTGACCTTTCTGTCTTTGTTTACTTGAATTATCAGTAAGGTATAACTTTGGGAATCACTGGGTGTTGAGCGTGGTTGCCAGACTTGAACCTGGTTCCCCAGCTTCAAGGTTAACTGCTCTAGGCGTAAGATTCATGATTCTTTAAGCAGAAGAAACATAAACATCAGCCTGTTGTTCGCTGTTAAATTGCAAGTATGTTGTTTTGGAAAAAGTGTCCACAAATAATTTGAAACATGAAAAAATATGATTGTTAGGATGTTCTGGCCCGAGGCCCTCCTTCAGTTTTCAGACCAAGCCCCCCCCCCCCCCCCACCCCATCCGTTTGCAAATAGAATGTACATATAAAAATTATTTGGGCACATCATTAAAATGTTTAACTTTTCTACAAGAAATATTGTATATGTACTTTTTTATGCAAAGAAAATGTAAATACTGCATAAATGACTTTTCTACAACACATATTTTATATGTACCTTTTTATGCAAAGAAAATTAAAATAGCGCATAAATAAAAATAAAAACATTGCCATTTACAGTACTAGTAGCTCAAACTTAAATAATGCGAGACCTATTGCATTGCAAATGCTTGTTTAAAACAGACCTCTGAATCCCAGAGACAGCTGCTGCATATAAGATACAGAAATTGACTTTGACCATTTTATATATGTAAGGACAGGAGAATATGAGAGGCAATACAAATAAAATCAATCCCTGCAAACAACCAACTACCCCTCCTCACTCGCCACCCCTCCGTCTCCTTATTCCGGAACAGCATACCACTGATCCAAACTGCAATTGATCTACACAAGAGCTCAGCATCCACAATACCATTTTCTGCTGAGGAATTGCGAGCCGCACATAAAGAAGCACAAGGAACCGGAGAGACCAATAGGTTACTCTGTGTCTCGACCTCGGTCCCCCCGTGGCAGCTCCAGCTCCAGGCCTCGATAATCTGCCCAGCCCCTCCAGATCTTAAAGTGCTTTCGAGGGCACCCTCTAGCTTCAAAAATGGGGATCTCGAGGCCCGTACAAAAATCCAGACTATTTTTCCAAATCGAGACCGAGGGGGCAACCACCACCTTCCAGGCTCTAGCTATATCTCTCTTGCTAAGGTAAAGCCTAGGAGCATGAGATGTTATTTATAGATGCTGCCCCCGATTCCTTCCATCACATGAAGGAGAACAAGCTTCGTTGAATGAGGGAGCTCCCACCCCAGAACTTCAGAGAGACAGGCCAGAACCGCCCTCCAGAATCATACTAGCGCTGTACAGTGCCATATAGTGTGTTACAGGGTCCCCTCTTCATGCCCGCAGCGGGGACACACCCGGGGAAGCCACTAAGCCTGCCCTCCAGAGCCTAATCCTGGTAAAATAAACCTGATGGAGGTATTTAAATTGATTAAGCCGCAGGCTCACCACAATAGCCATCCTTTGAGGGGAAACCAAAGCTTCTGTCCAGTCCTCTTCTTCCATCTGACCCACATCACCCTCCCAGGCCTCCCTCAGATGCTGAAAAGAGGGGGAACAGTGCATAACCAGGGACTGATAGATTTTGGAGATCTTATGGTCCAGGAGGTCCCCCATAAATACCTTAGCTTCTACCAGGCTAAACTCTGGCGAGTCCAGACCCTCCAAGCTGGGAGCGATAGCATGGCGAAATTGTAAATATTTAAAGAACAGAGTCTTTAGCATCTGGAACACTGCCTGAATGTCTTGAAAGGATTTTAAAATCGTGCCCCACATAACATCACCCAGAGTAGAAATCCCAATGTTGTCCCAATCACGAAACACGGAGAGACTCAGCAATTGCTGATAGCGGCCGTTGTGCCATAATGGGGTCTCCCGTGTCAATCTATTCCACCTGCCCATCTTTCGCAATGCCTGCCTCCAAAGCTGAAAAACAATCCGCGTGACAGACGGAAGGAGACGCCTCAACGGAGCTGAATAAAGAATAGTGTGTAGGGACTGGTCACAAATGCAGCGCCGCTCCACGGCGTATGCCGGGTCTGCCCTGTCTCCATACCACCACTCGTTTAAGACAAGTAGATGCGATACAACATAATAAGACTAGATATCGGAGGTTACCAGCCCCCTGCAAAATGTAGATAGGAAGCACGTCCGAAAAGCCACCTTTACCGCCCCACCATCCCAAAGGAAGTGTCCCAGAACATAATTCACCTGCCGGAACCACCGTTGGGGAATCAGATAGGGATGATTTTGTAATTGATACAGTATTCGTGGGAGCAACACCATCTTAAAAATGGCTGATTGGCCATAGATGCAATCACATTGTTTGATCAAATTGCAGTAGCCAATTTGGATCTAAGGTCCCTGAACCAAGCAAACTGTGGGTTTGTGTTTTTAGACCCACCCTGCGTGCATCATTGTATTTTAAAGTAAGAGGCTAACAAGTTAGAAAAAAAATGGTATGACAGTCAGCAATCTTAGAAAGATCACCCAGGGGTTCTAGCAGACTAAGCATCTGTCTAATGCTAGCCTCCAAGTTCGTTTTAATTAGGTCTAGCTTCTCCGGGTCCATTGCTACACAAGCGACTGACCCAAAGGAAAAATTAAAGTAAGTTCAAAGGGGTTGTGATCGCTGTCCGTAGTAGACCCTACACCCATTCCAATTACTTTGGGCTATAAACTAAGGTCCAACAAAAAATAATCAATACGGCTAATATTTTTGGTCCGGTAAAATGTGTTTGCTCCTGACTTATCAGAGTTGGTTCGCCCATTTGTGGCCATCAAGCCAAATTCGAGGGTAATTGCGTTAAGTTGCAGTGCCGTTTGGGACCATTTTTGATGGGAGTAAGATCCAAAGGGGGAATGTGCCATAACTCCTCCTCTTACCCACTTCCACATAAATCCTCCTGCCCAAGTGGTTCGAAGGTGATATTAAAGCCACCTGCGAGTATTAATGGTGGATGGGTATCTTAGCATCTAGAAGATTCTCCAACTCCGGAAGAGTGGACGATGTGGTTCCCGCTTTGGTCCCTCTGGCGTACACTTTGACCCCATCCCCCAGGGCCAGCTCACTAGCTATGTCCCAGGGAGCCTACCCCAGGGACTTAGTGGTTTCCCTGCCGGTTTGCACAAGCAGGGAATTTTGTTTTTGCTCCCTTTTGGCAAGAGCATTTTTTAATCTTACACCATGCTGGAGCAAACACAAAGTCTGCTCCCAGTGGGTGGAAGCTTTAAAAATGCTCCTGCAGGCTGGTACAGACTTTTGATCTGTTACCCTGCACACGGCAATGCAGCACTGAAACAGATGAAGAGATTTCTCCCGCCCAGAGGGAGCAGCTTAAGTAGCTGCTCCCTGTGGGCAGGAGCAATACCAACTACAGCTGCATGTGTAGAGCTATCTGGGGCCACATGGGTCCTGGAGCTCCCCATGGAGACCCAACAAGTGCATGGTGGGTGCCCTGGTTGGACACCAGGGCACCCACCTTTAATAATGTGGACACTGGGTGATGGGGTCCCCTCTGGCGAGAAAAGTCTCAGGGAGAGGTCTGCCAGCCCCTCTCCTTTATTTAACGTAGTGGCCCTGGGGATGGGGTCCTCAGGGCCTAATAACACTTGGGGAGGGGGGCCCGCGCCCCCCTCCCTTTACTCAAACAAATGGCCTTGGGGATTGGGGTCCAAGTGCCTAATAAGGCTCGGGAAGAGACACCACTCAAAAATGTATAGGGCCTGTGGTCCCCAGACCTAATGAGGCTTGGGTAGGGGAATTGCATGTACCCCCTCCCTTTAAAAATACATAGGACCCTGGGGATCGGGTCCACAGGGCCTAATGAGGCCGAGGGAAAGGGGGACACATGCCCCCTCACCCTTTAAATGAGGTATGGCCCTGGAGATGGGCTACCCAGAGCCTTTTAAAGTTTCAGAGAGGGGGATGGGGTTACCAGGGTCTTATAATTCTCAGTTTGGGGTACCACGTGGTCCCTCTCCCCTTTAAAAAAACAAAAGGCCCTGGGGATGGGGTTCCCAGGGCATAATAAGGCTCTGGAAGGGGGACCACGTGACCCCCTTCCCCTTTTAAAAACCATAAGGCCATTGGTGATGTCATCAATGATGTCATCATAAATTATGTCATAGAGGCTCCACAGCTCAAGTTTCTGGCTGTTCGGGGGACAGATCGAACACGGGGCACATGGTGGCGGCAGGCTAACGCCAGTCGCGGAGCTCCGTAGCACAGCGGCACTGCAGGCGGCGGCGGCAAATAGTGGAATGTAGGACGGTGGCCCTCACCTTGGAGATGCGGTGAGAGACTGTGGGCTATCTTATTTACATGTTTTTGGGGCATATGCCAGTTATCTGTGTTTTTCTTTTGGCAGCCGCAGAGTAACACGCTCTTGGGCGCTAGGACCCTGAAGCGCATGGGGATTGAGGACGCGGCAAATGCGGATTCAGATTCGAGCTGCAGGCAGGATTGCTCCACATCGACGGCGGCAGCATCGGTTGTTTTTTTTTTATTTTTTTGTCCCTAGAGTAAAGGTGGGGTAAAAAACAAAGATTAAAATAGGTGTTCGACAGAAGAGGGAAGAAAAAAGGGAAAAAGGGAAGAAGGAAAGGAAGAAAAAAAAAAAAAAAAACAAATAGAAAGAATGCATCACGGTTCCGCAAAAAATTTGTAGCTCCAGTGCCGAGGGTGCGGGGGGCTCCCTAAAGGCGAGATCAACGCCTGGTAAGATGGGAGGGTTCCCTGGGGGAGGGTTTGGGAGGGGTTACTGGGGAGGGGGTGAAAAGGAAAAAATGTCCTCATATGTTGCAAAATTGTCATGTTGTTGGTTAGAGCTCTGGAAGGTGGGCACTTTTTGGGTCAAGTTTAGTCATGGCTGTTAGTAGGGTAATCGGTAATACATTTCTCTCCTGGAATCTAAATGGCATAGGGGGTGGGAGAAAACAATCTAGGGTTTGTGAATATTTAAAAAATTCAGAAGCTCATGTCTACTTATTGCAGGAAACGCATTTAGAGGCTAAACTCTGTAAACAAGTCTTTGGTAAACTAGGTTGGGTTCAGGAGGTACTATGTTCTAGGCAAAAGGGAATCTCTAGGGGGGTAGCTATTAGTGTTAGAGCAAATAAGGGGATCAAGGTCCAGAAATGGGACACTGACCAGTCCGGCAGATGGCTGGTGACAGTCCTCTCTATAGGTAGTTCTCCCTATACGTGCACAGTGTATTATGGTCCTAATGAGGACAATTCTAGTTTTCTTCTGAAATTAGGGGGTATTTTATTACAACACACTGCGCCGGTAATATTAGGGGGAGATTTCAATTTAGTTTTTGATAACCAGTTAGACCGCACTTCCAGAGTGAAATATCGTCTCCCAAAGAACTCTTTCTTAGCTGTTAGGAACATCATGGAGGACTTTAATTTACAGGATGTATGGAGAGCTAAATATGGAGCTGTAAGAGAATATTCTTTTTGCAGCAAAAAATATAAGCAATACACAAGAATTGATTATTTTTTGGTAGATCGCGCATTAATGCCAGACATAGTGTCGGTATCCCATATTCCAGCAGGTTTTTCCGATCACTCAGTGGTGGAACTAGTAATTAACCTTAGGATCAGGCCCATAGAGGTTAGATGGACCTTGGATAGAACACTCCTGCTGGATGTTGAAATCAAGTCTAAGGTCAGAGAAAGTATTACTGAGTTTCAATATAGGTACAGGCACAGAGCAATTAGTTTGGGAATCCTTCAAGGCCTACTTGAGAGGTATACTGAGTTCACAGATGACTTATAAGAGGAGATGTATTAAGAAAAGAGACACGGATGACTTTGAAGTCATAACAAATTAAGAATTACAACTACAGTTAGCAGCCCTCGCAGATAGGGATAACATCCCGAGGTTAGAAAAGGAACTCTTAGAACTTCAATCAGGATTCAAAGCAAGAAGCGATAAATCAATTAAGAATAGGTGGGAGGTCAGCAGATTGAAGAATTTTGAGTACGGGGGGAAGTGTGGTGCTCTCCTGGCCTGGAAGTCGAGATCAGAGAGGAGCAGGAATAATATTGACTCACTAATCCAGCGGGACTCGGGGGTACTGTTAATGGAGGAAGAAGAGATTAGGGAGGAAGCAAGGGGGTTTATGAGGGGGTTATATCAAGAAGATAGCTAAAGTGGAGTTGAGGATGTGGAGGCTTGGTTAGGCTTGAGGGATTTGCCCCATCTGTGTGAATCGGATAAGATCTTGTTAGCCAGTGAGATCACAGAGGAGGAGATAAGGGTGCAAGTGAAGAAGATGAGCCGAGGGAAAGCAGCTGGCCCTGACGGCTTGCCGACAGAGGTGTATGCGGATAACTTGGAGGAAATATTGCCCATGCTTATGACACTCTTCAATAGAATTTTTTTACAAGGAGGTGATATTCCCCCTTCATGGCTGGAGGCTACTATTGCCCTAATAATAAGACCAAATACAGATCCCCAAAAGATCGAGTCGTATAGACCGATTTCCCTCTTAAACTCTGATCTGAAGATATTTTCTGGAATACTAGCAACCAGATTAGCAAAAGTTATTAAGACCATCATCCATCCAGATCAGAGATGGGTTTATACCTGGCCTGCAGCTCAATGAGCTCATGTTTCAGGTGATTGGGGCAATTGATGTAGCAGAGGAGAGAGGACTGCCACTCACCATTGTAGCGATCGATGCTGCTAAAGCATTTCATCAGGTTAATTGGGTGTTCCTCTGGGAGACTATGACAAGGTCTGGGTTTCCTTCTTTTTTATTGAGGGAGTTAAATCTCTATACAGGAGCCCCCAGGCCAAAGTCCTGATTAATGGTGGTCTGACAGACAGGTTTAACATCTCCAGAGGTACGAGGCAGGGCTGTCCCCTGTCCCCTCTCCTGTTCGATGTATACATCGAGGCTTTTGTATGCTCCCTGAGATCGGACTCCGTTATTACACCGTTTAAAATGGGGGAGTTAGAACTAAAAACAGCTTTATATGCAGATGATCACCTCCTCTATACTGCTAACCCTGCTGAGGCTATTCCCAGATTATTTAAATTAGCTGAAGACTTTGGTAGGGTATCAGGATATAAAATTAACAAAGAGAAAACAGATATAATGAGTTGGAATAGCGCAGCCCCGGTACAGGGGGCCAAACAAAAAATTAGATATCTGGGTATATACCTTACACAGAAATTATCAGATACTTCCAAAACTAGCTGGCAGACAGTGGTGAAGGAAGTAAGCAAGTTATTATCTAGGTGGGGGGGTCTACCCCTGAATATTTATGGAAGAGTGAATTTAGTTAAAATGACCATCCTCCCCAAAATAACTTTTTTGTTTAACAACATACCCCTATTATTTAATCCCAATGATATTGCCAACCTCCAAGGGAAGATCGGATCATTTATTTGGGCCGCAAAATCTCCCAGGATAGCATGGAGGAAATTAAGATGACGGCTGAAGTTGGGAGGCTTGGCTCTACCTGATCTGCTTTTTTATTGCTATGCCTTCCAGCTCAAGAATTTTAGAATTCTGGCCAATAAGCTAGACTCCTCCTCGCACGGCCGTCTCTTTCAGGCAATGTTATCAGACCAGCCACAAGGTTTTGAATTTTTCCTCTATAAATTTGGCGATCATAAATTCTACAAAAAGGTTCGCTTGAAGATTTTACAGGTGGCACTTAAAATCTGGCAGCACATTCGGAAGGTTCTGGGGATCCCCTACTACAACATACAAGCCCTAATATGGGATTCCCCGGGTACTCCTGACTGTTTGTTAGATTGGTTGGCACAGCCACTGAAAGAAGCAGGCTTGGAAAAGTGGAGGGACCTCTGTGTTAACACTCGGCTCTTGGATTGGGAATCTTTATCAAATCTAACTGGGGGGTCCCTCACAAGATTCAAGTATTACCAATTGTCATCATGGTGGGGAAGACAGTGTTGGGGGAAGGAGGAGGAGACCCAGATTCTAGATTTCATCGGTAGAGGGAGAGGCTGGAAGCGGGAGGTCACCTTCTGGTATAACACTTTGGTGGCGGCAAAAGATAGTCTGGATTCTGAAATAATGAGTCTCTGGGGCAATTCTTTAACCGAGAACCCAGAGGAGATACTGAAAGTCTGGTCTGACGCATTTACCATGTCACAAAAATTATCAAACCAGCCATCCTCAGAAGAAATCACCTATTCACTGCATACAGGGTATATTGGACTCCTGCTAAACTATCCAGGATATCAGCTGAAATCTATCACTGTCCGAGATGTAACTTTCCGGCAGCTGACGATTTACACATGTTTATGGATTGCCCAGAAATTACCAGCTACTGGAGGCAGGTGTGTGGCTTTTTGGAGGAGGTTTTATCAACATCAATTACCTATTGCTCCAGATTGTTTTTCTTTGGCCTCCCACAGGGGTACTCGATGAATAATTGCACCACACAGTTTCTGTTTTATGTCATTGTTATCGCTAGAAGAGAAATATGCAGACAGTGGAAGTCGGAGGCCCCCCAAGATTTGCTGACTGCTTAAAGAACATCATGACGATCAGCCAGTCAGATAGGGTGTGTAGTGAAGAGAGTGCCATCAAGGTCTGGTCTGCGTTAAAGGATTGGTCAGAAAAATAACTAAAAGTCCAATGATTATGCCAGAGGTTTGTGGTGCGGTCTTCTCTGGTAATAAGGTAATAGGGAGTTGGACAAGGAGACAGCCTACCTCTGGGTGATTTCTGTAGGCCGCGCACAAACTCCAGGGGCGGAATCTAAGTTTGTATGTGCGAAAGGCTCAGAGAGATCCCATCTAGAGCAGATATCTTCTGGTGGCATGTATGAGGACAAAAAAAATAAATTAAAATAAAATTAAAATAAATTATGTCATAGAGCATCTCATGAGTGAAGAAGTATGTGAGATCATAAGCCGTGCATGGTGGGATTGCAAGTTAAAGTTAGCTCTGCTAACTATATCTGGTGAATTTATTAACCCTGGGCATAGTACTATACTATGCTCGCGAAGCATGCATATTTTGGGCTACTACGCACAACACAATTTGCACATAGCACAGTACAAAAACTTTGCAAAATCACAGTACGAAAACTTTGCAAAAACATGTAGCATAGTAGCAAAATCAACCACACCCACAAATGCTTTGATATAGGAATTTTACATGCTAAAAAACATATAACCAATTCACAAAAGTAAACTTTGAAAATGAAATATCAGTCAATGAGAGAGGTGATAATTTTGGGTCCCCCCCCTAACCTAGGGGGAGGTTCAAGCAGATGCCTTGAATACAAAGAGCATATCGTACTGAACAATTCAGTGGTTGTCCCTTCCTCCTAGGACCACTCCAAGCACAGCTATGGGCAAAACAATCCCAACCAAAGGCCCAAAGGCCCTGCAAAGCATTATGGGACGAGATTAGCAGTGGGAAGTGAATATTATAGTGTACAATATCAAAAGAATTCTAGAAAGAGCAGCAGTTCAACAAGTTATTACTAGATGTCCCTCACGAGTCAAATGCAAAAACATTGAAACCATTTCATAAAGCTTTTGCATTTGACTCGTGAGGGACATCTAGTAACGACTAGGGGAACTGCAGCTTGATGTAATAATAATTTCAATGCTTTTGCATTTGAGAAACTGTGCAGTCACTGTGGTCTGACAGCGAAAGTCACAAATCACAACCAAGATAAATAGAAACACATCACATGGTAATATTGACATTTGGTCTAAATCTGCTGCCAGGGTCATAACACAGGCCCCCGCAGCCCCTGAGGGAGGGCAAGCTCCAGGGGGCCTCCTCAGCACATCACTCTGGCTGCAGAGCTCCTGAGTGAGCCCCGAGGGGGCCCCTCTACATCCCCTGTGTCCCTGTGTAAGTCAATGCCTAGTGTCTGATGCATCCACTGGGCTATTTATTTTATTTTATTTTTTCCATTTGTAAGGCTCTACAGCTACCCAGAAAGGGTTTCCCGGCGCCGAGACACAGCATAAGGATGTCAAGAGAAAAAAAAAAGGCTATGCCTTACACAGGAACCACTAGCACATTCATATTATAACCAGCATCTCCATTCAGCTGAGACGTAAGCACATGGCCTTCAATTTGTATACAGTTGTAAAATCCGTCCTGTCCAGGAACATTGGGAACACAAACATTACATTTTATAAATGTTACAGTGTGTGCAAGGCCATAATATTGAGTAATGAGTAAAGATCAAAATTGATGTCTGAGGTGCACAGGCATGGAGGGGGAAGATGAGTTTGTGAAGTGCTAAAACCCATACAGATTAAAAATGTGGGGGCAGATTTATGTTAACTGGCGCATCCCCAGGGATGCGCCAGTTAACATGCGCCACAGTGCGCCACAGCTCCGCCACCCATGGTGCGCCGCATTTATGATGCGGCGCACCATGGGGCAAAAACGGCACAGATGCGTGACGCATCTGTGCCGTAAAGGTGACGCATTGCTGGAGTTGCGTCGCAAGCGCGACGCAGCTCCAGCAAGGCTCGGGGGTGCCCCATCTCGACAATGCTGCGTCAAGACCTACGCCTGCTTCAAGCAGGCGCAGGCTTTTGACGCAGCATTGGCCTGAAAGTGACTGAGTGAAATCTTATAGATTTCACTCAGCCACTTTTGCGAGGCGCACCTGCCCCGGAACGCCCACCCTGCGCCGGAACGCCCACAAGCGGCGCAGGGCTTTACAACGTGACGCATCTGCCTAGATGCGTCACGTTGTAAATCGTTCGTAGGGATGCGCCGCGTTTACGCCGCCTTGCGTGACGCAACAGCGGCGTAAACGTGGCGCAAGTGCCTCATAAATCTGCCCCGTGGTATTCTGAAAACACAAGTAGGCCTACAGCCTTACTCATGTATAATTCTTGTTCTATACAATCCAATAAAAACATTGCATTGGTGAACCTTTCATGTTAAGTGTAATGCCGAATTATTAACTGTGGAATCTGTGTGGAACTGTTGTGGACAGTTGAGAATTATTTGTCACTACAGCACAGGAATATCACACACACACACACACTCTCTCTCTCTCTCTCTCTCTCTCTCTCTTTCTCTCTCTCTCTCTGAAATATTAGAGGGGTAACAAAGGGATAATAAAAGGACAGAAGGACACGGGGAAAAATAAGGGTTGGACCACAGAAAACTCAGGTGCAATTAAAAAGGGCATTGGGTAATACAAATGCATGTGGCGATGAAAAAAAAAGGGAGTGAAATGACGAGGGGATATAAAAAGAACTTGGAGTAATGAAACTGTGTTGAAAAAGAGTAAGGTGATAGAAAGGACAGGGAACAATAAAACAGGGATACGGTATAACACAGAATGACAAGGGGTAATAAAAAGGGCATGGGGAATAAAAAAGAACACAAGACTATGAAAAAGGACAAAGTGTAGTAAACTTTACAATGAGAGTCACCAAATGGATATCAGTTACCGGGCACAGAAATGGATCCACTCTTACAGACTGCACAGACAGCCCCTGCTCAGCCCCTGTCTCAGATGAACCTGAAACTGAAAGGAACAGCTCTGGTGAGGGAAGAGAGAGGTGCCAAGCTAACATATCTAATTTTGTCCATCTTGAGGACTCTTAGTTGGTGTCTGCCTGGCAGGTCATTTGGATGATGTTTGGAGGCTGATCAGAGCCAGGACTGGGGTCCACCATGGTCACAAGTGCACAGATTCTGAGTGCCAAAAGCTCAAGACAATGTCACTGAGTGGAATGTGGCCAATGCTGACCAGAGGGGTCAGCAACCTTCGAAATCCAAAGGGTTGAAGAGAAAAGGCTGTTGTACCAGAGAAATGCTAGTTGTGTGTGGAAGAGACACAGATCACAGGCATAGGAGAAAAGTTACTTAATATGTATCAATAGATGGGCACTATATATGTCCACGGTGGAAACTTTAGCAGGAGTGCCATGACAGTTAGATGTCACTGTCTCATATTGTATACATTGTTGCAATTTATCACAGTATGTCCTGTGACTCAACCCCGCTGTTGGACCCAGAACTGAACCTCAAGTGCACTACTTTAGCATTAGTTAAGTGAAAGTCAGCAGCCCAAAGCTCACTCAGGGCGGTGGAGTGGGGTAGAGACTACATAAAGTAATACCTGTGGGGATTATTAAAAAGGTAAATTTTTAACTTGCGTAATTCTACATCTTTTTAGGCTTACACTTTGTAGTAATTTTACTGCATTAAACTTCAATTTCTGATTGTAAGTAATTTATTAAATAGTAGAGATTTCTTAAATGGAGGAGGTGCCAAATTTACAAGTGTAAATTTACTACAGCCAAAAAGGACCTGGAGTAAGCACAACACCACAGATGGCTAACCACTGGTACTGCAATAGCCTGTCATAGCAAATAAGGCAGGGACTTAAAACTGAACTCCGTAGCAAATAATGATAAAATAAATTCATTTGTTTTGACTTATTAAATATATATATATATAATATATATATATATAAATATATATATATATATACATATATATATATTCTTTACTACACAAACGAATGACGAACGAACGAATAATCACGCTCTGAGAGCGTGATTATTCGTTTGTGTAGTAAAGAATTCAGTGTGCCGGTGTGCTCCGCCGGCGTTCACGCCACTCTTCTCGGGTCCCACGAGGTACGGAAGGGGCATCTTCTACATTGGATTCCAATCTAAGTCCATGTTAGATGTCTTCACATCTAACATGGGCTTCGATTGGAATTCCATAGAGCATATTATCAAGCCCATTATCGCCGCTTTATCTGCAGTTTTCTGCCGATAAAGCGTCGATAATTTTATCACCTGTCTTGATAATATGCCCCATTGTTTAATGATAAAATATTGTGAAGATGTGAAAAAATAATATTAATTCTATGCATACCCTTTTGTAAGTTGTAATACATAATAAGTCAAAACAAACATTTAGTAGTAAGTTTTCCTCTTTTTCCAGCCACTTCTACTTAGATGTGTGAGAATCTCTCTGTAGAAAGTATTGGAGATGAGGAGCTTTAAAATTTTAGTTTGTGAATTGCATTTTGTAGTATGCCCCTCTGCAGAACTTCTTTACATACTACAAGATACCGCTTGTGGATCAGTCCCTGAATGTCCAGTCCCTGCTTAACCTTTTGAAAAGAAAAAGTACCTTATTGCAAAATCATACAAAGTGTAATAATTTACATATACGGCACAGAAGCAATAAATACAATGGTTGTCAATATTACCCATCAAATGGTTAACACTGAAGGTTGTCTCAGCTATTCTTATGGGACATATTTGGAATGTACTCTTTTGCCACAACCCTTCCACCCCTCTGCGTCCCCGACAGTCTCCTGAGATTTCCCTGATGATGCATTACAGGGTTTTAGGAAGTCAGTTTTTTGTAAAATGGTGTCCACAGATTTCCTTCCCCAAAGTGTTCAGAGCTTGTGTTCCCCCATTGCAGGCTAGCTTGTAATACACAGTTTTTTTGTATTGTGAGGTTCATTCTGGTACAGTGGAGTAACACGACCCCCAGCGGTGCGGGGGCCCGACTTTGGCACTGTGCACGGGCCACAGGCCCCTGGCCTGAGAGATCCTAACTGGGTTCAGGTAGGGGGGGCTATGTACTTTGCAGGGGGGCCCTCACAAGTTTCTTTACACCCCTGTTCTGGTACCAAGCCTGTGTGACTCAGCACCCTTTGTTAGTTCAAGCTGCTTGATCAACCCTTGATGCTTGGGGAGCACGGGTCTTATCCTGCCCCCACTGGCTGGCATGAGGTTGGAATCTGTTGTATTGCGCAGATATCAGTCGAGAGGAGGCAGCACTAGCACCAGTCGGGTTAGTGCTCCATCCTCGGGTGGCCTAATGGCTTGGGAAGCCTACTTGAGCCCAGACACTGATCCACCACCTTATTTAGAGTTTGGTGGATGCAGATGAACCGTCAATGAACAGCTGTACCGCGGGCCTCCACAGTAAATGCCATCTGCGTTCTGTCCCCCACCTACTGCCACCCGTGTCAGTGGTTTAATAGTTGGAAATTGGTGGAGGGTCTGTTGAAAAAACAGTGCTCCAGTTGCCATATTTAGAGTTTGCACCCACATCTCATTGAACACAGGCAAGATGTCCCTGTTGCTGAGAGATCCTAAAAGCCCTGCATTTCTAAAGTGCTGAAGCATGTCGTTAGCCTTCTTGGCTTAAATACACTCTTCGCCACTTTCTTGTAAATATGCCACTGAGGGGCATATTTACAAGGGAAGTGGCAGAGTGAGCCATTAGCCGTCCTGGCTTAACGCCTCACTAAGCCACTTCAGAAACGCTGCGTTTCTAAAGTAACAAAGCATGTTGTTAGCCTTCTTGGCTAATGACACTCTTCACCACTTTCTTGTAAATATGCCCAGAGGAGCATATTTACAAGGGAAGTGGCGGAGTGAGGCATTAGCCCTCCTGGCTTAACGCGTCACATCAGAAATGCAGGACTGCACCATATTTACAAGAATATGGTGCAGCTCTGCATTGCCCCCTGCACTGGCGCTACACTTAGCAGCTTGGCACCAATGCAGGCACCCTTGCACCATAGTGCAAGGGTGTCTGCGTGCAGGGGAAGATTGTTTATGTACAGGAAGGTCCCCCTTCCACACTAAGCATAATGTCCCTCCATAAAGCACAGTAGATAGTGCAGTGAAGGACATATGGGGTTTATTGAGGTTACACAGCTACAGAGACCCCATCCAGCAACCCTTTGAGGCTAACTGACAAATGGTCCCATTCCAGAACATGGAGATCCAGGACATCACACCTTCTCCCCCTCACACACCCTAAACCTAAAGAGCATGAGGAAAAAACCACTGTTACAGACCTTGTACAACAACACCAAACAATTTTGTGAAAATAAGAAGAATAATGGAGACAATGGAAAATATGAGGAGCGCTTGCTTTAAGAAACACAATCTTGCAAGCGACAGGGGAACACGTTCCAAGCAAAATGACCAAAAGCCCCTTTCTCGTGCAATAGGCTCCTCCACCCCTGAGGTCGAGGCAGGCCCACCAGCTGTAGCGGCAATATCAAGGCCAGCACTAACCTGACAGTTCACTGCTCTAACCAAATTCCAGATCTTGTGGTCACTGGTCTTTAAAGCATTTTTTAAAACCTTAATCACCTGAAAAAGCTGAATGAATTTAGATCTGCCTCCTGGGAGACCTAATCTTGACCCAGTCTTCAACGTCAACCACTGTTTTCTTCACACTCCTGCTTTCATCATACCAGATCTCTCTTTTACTCATCACCTATCTCTCTCTCTCGCTCTCTCTTTCTCTCTCTTTCTCTCTCTCTCTCTCTCTCTCTCTCTCTCTCTCTCTCTCTCTCTCCAGCCCTCCATGCTGCCTACTTTTCATCCACTAACGTCCTTTTGGACGTTACTCAGAACAGAGTTACTTCCATGTTGACGACCCTTCCTTTTAACAGACGACAGGGGGTCTCACCAGTGAACGAATGAGAAGTAAACCTGTATTCTGGGACTTTCTTCCTCATAGCCAACTCCCAACTCTCACCACAGGCAACAGCCTGTTGCAGAGTCTGCTTGAGCACCTTGATAAACCTTTCCACCACACCTTTGCTTTGTGGATGGTACATGTCCGCCTTCTTGTGCTTGATTCCCCTGGAACTCAGAAACCCTTCCAAGACTGAGGACATGAACTGAACAGCATTGTCTGACAGGAGCGTTGATGGGAAACCCTCATGTTCAAATAGCTCTTCTAGAAATTCGATCACTACACCAGACTCAACAGAATGGACCACCTTGATGTTAGGCCAACAGGAAAACATATTAATACACACAATAACATAGCAGTCCTGAGTCTTTAGTGTATGCCAAGGCGTGCTTGTTTCTGGTCCAGGGAAGAACTGGCTTGGCAGTTTGGGCTGGACTGTTCCAATCAAGACTGATTTGAATATGGCTGGGCCTGATCTGGGGTGATGGATTCATCCCAGATCTGTGACTGGGGCGAGTGTCTGAAAAGTTTGAGCGCTCCATCCATAATTTCCTTGTGTTTTCTTTGTTCACCCTAAGTTGACAGGGTACGCCCAGACGTGGGTCCCTTGCTCACTTTGCTACTGGATTCAAGCTAGCCTGGCTGATGAGGGGTTTTACCCCGAAACAGTCCCAGGATGCCTATTTCCGGTCTAGGGAAGACCTGGCTTGGCAGTTCGGTTTGGACTGTTCCCATCAGGAACAGGGTCAAGACTGATTTGCATATGACTGGGTCTGAACTGGGGTGGCGAAGTGAGCTAAAGAACGATGATTGATTCAACCCAGATCTGTGACTGGGGGCGACTGTCTGAAAAGTTTCAGTGCTCCGTCCATCATCTCCTTGTGTTTTCTTTCTTCGCCCTAAGTTGGCAGGGTATGCCCAGACGTGGGTCCCTTGCTCACTTTGCCACTGGATTCAACCTAGCCTGGGGGATGAGGGGTGTTACCCTGAATCCGGTCCCACAATGCTTGTTTCTGGTCAAGGGAAAACCTGGCTTGGCAATTCGGGCTGGAATGTTCAAGGAACAGGATCAAGATTAATTTTGCATATGGCAGGAGAACGATGATGGATTCAACCCAGATCTGTGACTGGGTGCGAGTGTCTGAAATGGTTCTATGCTCCGTCCATCATCTCCTTGTCTTTGCTTTATAAGTTGAATCATGACAAATGTGAAATACTCCCTTTCAGTATTCTCTGTTTTAAACAAAATTTCTCTCTTTCTAATTTTGCTTGGAACTGTCAAAAAATGTAATATTTAGGTCTTTAGTTTGCTCCTTCCATTAAACAAGTTTTAACCTTAAATATGAATCAAGGGCCAGATGTAGGTAATCCAGATTTACCGATTCTTAAATACCGAATTTTACCGATTCGGTATTTAAGAATCGGGAAATGAGATGTAGGGAAAAAATCGGTATTATTTACCGAATCGGTAAAATTCGGTATCGGACTTTCGGAATTTACCGAATTGGTATTTACCGAATCTGTACTTACCGATTCGGTATTTCCCATTCATTCCTATGGGCCTTTTGGCCTTTTGGCCCATAGGAATGAATGGGAAATACCGAATCGGTAAATACCGATTCGGTAAATACCGATTCGGTAAATTCCGAATCGGAAAGCAAGCAAAAGTGGAACTTAAGAAAACAGCCAATCAGGTGCAACCACCCTCCCCCTCCCTACCAGGAAGTGGCTACACAGGCAGCTGCAACTAATTAGAAGGTTCTGGAGAGGCAGTTGGAGCAGAGAGACTGGGAGCAGCAGCAGAAAGAGTTTGTGCATTTTAAAACCTGAAACATGGCAAGCAGCAAAGACACAGAGCAGACAGAGAGAAAGAGAAAGCTGAAATTCAGCAACATGGAGCTACAGGTCCTTGTGGAGGAGGTGGTAAAGGTGCACCACAAACTTTCTGGAAGGCAGTCCCTTTTTGTGGCTGAAACTGCCAAAAGGAAGATTTGGCTTGATATACTTGAAATAGTCAATGCTGTGGGAGTGACCACCAGAGTCACAGAGGAGTTAAAAAAGAGCCTGAGGAGCCTCACATAAAAAAACTTAGCAGACCACCACAAGCAGGCATCGCAAACTGGTGGAGGAAAGAACACAGCACCCCCCTCACTGACCTGGAGGAGATGGTGGCCACAACCTTAGAGCCTGAAAGCATCTGCGGACTGGGAGAAGTGGACAGCTCTGCCAAAGCTGCAAGTACAAAAGGTAAGATGCATGCACAGCAATCCCCCTCACACCCTCAGCCTTCCCTCACCCCTTGAAGCTAAGTTACCCCAGCCCCAGTGTGCCAGCACCAAACAGTAGCAATGCATCATGGTACATGTAGTCAGTTAATGAAAGACCATGTCATACAGCACAGTAACCAAGTTAGGCAAATGATTGCAGACATAATGAAGGGCAGGCAACATGTAAATTGTGCAAATTCAAAAAATTTAATTGTAGTGGCTGTGAGACATTTGCGCCTAGCTAATATACGCTCATATGTCCACAGGTCACACATCCAGAAGGCAGTCACAGAAGACAGAAGGCACGGCACCCGAGAGGGAGGAAAGTCAGGAGCCAGGTCCCAGTGCATCACAGGACACAGGTGTACCGAGTGGCCAGCCACCTTCCCAAGACCCTGAAATCACTCAGGAATTGCAGGCATCCCCACCACGTTCACAGTCCCCTCTGTTAATGTTTTCACCTGATATGCCAGCATCACTGGATGTTCAAACACCTGCAGCACAACCAAGCAGGAGGCATGTCGTTCCCCCACTGATAGCAATGGAGACAGCTGCCGGTGAAATGGTGGTTGAAGACCCACAAACCTTGCCTGGAGATGAGATCTCTGCCACACTGCAGTCCAGCGCAGGGCCTGTCCCTAGTAGCACAAGTCGCCGCACAGTCCAAGGAAGGAGTGTAGGTGCACGTGGGGAGGGGTCCAGTGTCTTCCAAGGCCTGGAGGGAACCATGGTCAAGATTCAGAGGATGCAGGGAACGGGCATCATGTCCTGTCAACGACAAATGTGCAACCTCAATATCAATATGCAAGACATTAAAAAGGGCATCAGGGAACTGGTGGAAGTAAACAAGAACAATGCTACAGGGATACATGAGATGACACAATCGGTGCAGCTACTGTGCACCAAACTGGACACAGAAATAGCATCAAGGTGCAGGGAGAAGCAGCGTGCACAGCAAACTAACAAGGCTATTCACCGCCTGGCCACAGCCACATCCCTGCTATGCAGGCGAAGCATGAACAGTCAGGAGGTCTTGACACAAAACAGTAATCATCTGACAAGGGGCATAGCCGGAATGACCAGTGCGCTTGAGGCGCTATTAAATGCGCAAACAGCACAAACAGCTGCTATTGATGTGCCAGAGAGTGAAGGGAGCAAAAGTAGGAGCAGCATGGTAAGCCCCCTTGTTGTAGAGACAAGGAGGAGCAGCAGGCGACAAGGTGAGGCTACAGGCCAAACGCCCAGCGAACACAGTGAGCCACATACATCTGACAGTGCTAAGCGTGGACGCAAATGAACAGTTAATAGTATGGGCTAGTGACCCTGGACATACAAATTTGAAAGTTAAATGTTTGTGTTGCACATTTGTGCCTTGGATACCTGCGTAGTGACAATATTAAACTACGGTGGGTGCTTACAAAACCTGTCTGTCTCTGTTGACTCACTGTGAGCATTGTGGTGAAATGCCTTCTGATGCACTTTTGTTGTTTAATATACCGAGATCATTACAAAATTAAAGTAGTTTTCTTGCATTCTACATATGTGTTTGTCTCAGTACTTACTCAGAAATAGTTTCGTGTAAACTCCTCACGTCGGTATCTGCCATCACTTGGTGTTGACACTCCAGCAGGTTGTGTTTCAGGCACAGCAATCTCGTCGTCATGATCCTCATAGTCTGACAACTCCACCTCAGTACCCTTCTTCACAGCAAGGTTGTGCAACATAGCACAGGCAGCAATGATCTTACTGCAGGTGATGGGGGTATACTGCCGTGCACCTCCACTTTTGTGCAGGCACCGGAACCTGCTTTTCCAGATACCAAAGGTACGCTCCACGACATTTCTGGTGCTCTTGTGGGCCCGGTTATATCTCCTTTGGCTGGGTGTTGAGGGGTTGAGGTAGGGGGTGAGTATGAACGAGCGGAGGGCATATGCACTGTCTCCTAAAAGGAAATGGGAATACATTACTCACATGCATACATGTACTTCTTACTGCAATAGGTGTTCAAGAGGTCGCACACTGTGTCTTACCTAGGAGGTATCCTTCACCAAATTACCCTGCAGTCAGCCGTGCATAGATACCGCTGTATTGAAATATATAGGAGTCGTGGGTACTCCCAGGGAATTTTGCCACAAGGTCAGTGATGGCGCACTTGGCATTGCAAATCGCCTGCACATTGATGGTATGGGTGGACTTGCCATTCCTGTATATATATTTGGTGGCAGCAGGGGGACAAATGGGAATGTGCGTGCCATCAATGCAGCCAATGATATTGGGGAATCGCGCCATCTGGTAAAAGTCCGATTTTGTATGGACCAGTTCTGCATGGGTTGCAGGAAAAGATATATAATGGTCCATCCTCTGTAACATGGCGTCAAGGAATTTGTGGAAAAACCTTGACAGGCTGCTCTGGGTCACCCCACCTACCGCAGCAACCACACTCAGGTAGCTCCCCGACGCAATCAGGTGTAGGCTGCACAGCACCTGCACGTGGAGTGGAATAGCGTGTGCCCTTGGGGTAGTGTGCTCCAACAGTGGTTGGAGGTCCCTGATGAGGTCCAAGATGGTGTCTGGGGCCAACCTGTACCTCTGGAGTATCTCTGCCTCTGTGAGCATGAACAAGGTGATCCTCTGCCTGTAGACCTGCTCCTGTCTCTGCCATTCCCTCTCTCCTTCCTCCTGTAGCCGTAGCCATCTTGCAATGACATAAAATGCCGCCATTGTGCAAGAAGAATTGCATTTTGGGTCCATTTTTATAGGTTGTACCTGGTTACGACCTGATTTCAATCCATGGTAAATACCGACTCTTAAATACCGAATTTGAAGCAAATTCGGTATTTAAGAGCTTACCTACATCCCAATATTCAATTTTACCACTTCTTATTTACCGATTCGGTATTTTACCGATTCGGTAAATTTACCGATTCGGTAAACATACCGATTCGGTAAATTTACCAATTCGCAAACCGTTGCGATTCGGTAAATTTACCGATTCGGTAAATTATCCGATTCGGAATGTTTACCGATTCGGTAACTTTACCGATTCTGTAAATTTACCGAATCGGACAATTTTCAGTCTCCTACATCCCAAATGCTCAATACCGGTCGGTAACGGCCGAAAATACCGATTTTCGGCCGTTACCAACCGGTATTGGGCTACCTACATCTGGCCCCAAGTTCTTTCTGCTTTATCCGCTTATACTGCTAAATGGCACTCACTTTATTTATCCTGGTAGGGAAGACTAGATACTATTAAAATTATGCTCGCTCCTATTCTGTTTTACATCATTTATGCTATTCCTTTTACTATTCCCTCACACTTTTAAAAAAGAGATTTATTCTATATTGTCTTCTTTTTTATGGAACCATAAAAAGCCACGTATGTCTTTGTTTATGCTTAAACTTAATAAATCACATGGAGGTGTGAATTTTCTTGATTTCCAATGTTATTATCATACTGTGTTTCTTCTTAAACACTTTGCTAAATGTTTATTTCCTTTGACTTTAGGCCCGTTTTCACTTTGGAAAGATATTGAACTATCCTTTCTTTCTCCTTTTTTGTTTCAAGAGTTTCTTTAATTTACCCATAACTCACGCTATTCATCATCTCCTATACATAACGCTACTTATATGCTTTTTCATACTATACTTCTTTCAGTCCCTTCGCATATTGAATGTTTTCTTCAATGTTTAATTTGACATAATAATCGAATAAAATTAATAATGAGCCTATTTTTTGGACAACCTGGTGGGATAAAGTTTTATTTTGGGTTTATCAACTTTGCCCAAATTATATTTTTCTTACATTTTAGAAGTGCAATTACTATATAATCTTCCACAATCAATCTAATAGATTTACTACATTGATCCAAATCGTATATTTCTCCTTATCTACATTATCTTCAACTATCCCCCTCCATTATCTGATATAAATATTCTCCATATTGTAAGCACTCATCCAAGTGCCTCTTCCATCTACAAATCACTGAATAAACTTCCATAAAATAGAAATAAGACAAACATTGAATTACAGTGGGAACACAACTTTCAAACCACATGGTCTGTCGCATTTTGGGGGCAAATTGTGGTTAAAACTTCGTAAGACCTCAAGGTCAGCCAGCACAACTCAAACTCTTTTCATCTTATATAATAGACTCATGATCATACCCACTACTTTACATAAATTCAATCCATATATCCTATACAACTGTTGGTCATGTAATGCTATCCATGCTGATTTATTTCATATGCTTTTTCATGCATTTGCACCCACAAATTTTCATTGAAGGTATGGTCTCAAATTAATACTATTTTTATTTCGCACTTCCCCTTTTCTCCTGTACATGTTTTTCTAGGTACTCCCTCCAAACACTGGCACTCCCTTGCTTACACCACCCCAATAGTGAATTTATTAATTGCTGTTGCCTTTCAGCAAATCACTAAACATTGGAAAGATTCCTGACAGCTTTTTTTTAAGCTTGGTGGTACAGGGTATGCTGCAATCACTGATTGGATTGTGCTTACATCTCACCCATTTCCCTTCTTATTAAAAGAGAACATCTTTGGGGGCGTGGCTATGGCGCCGTGCAAGATGGCGGCTTGGGGCGATACTCCGCCGCACCGGACCTCTTCACACAACATTTGTGGCACTTCCATGGCGTTCCTCCGACGGCAGACGATGTATTAACACGTCGGATGATGAGCTCCATCAGGTGAGCGGTTTGCTTCCACCAGCCGCCCACCGCTTCCCTGTTTTGACGAAACGCCGCATCGGAGCTCTGGATTATAAATTGTTTGCCAAATTAATTGCGTTACGCTTAGACCCCTTTATGCCACATCTTATTGACTAGGAACAATGTGGTTTTGTAAAAGGTAGACTCACTTCTGATAACTCTCGTCTTTTTCTTAATGTTTTAAATAAAGCCCCACTACTCTCTACTCCTTTGGCCGCTATCTCTGTTGATGCAGAGAAAGCTTTTGATAGGGTTGATTGGTCCTTTTTGTTTGCTTCATTACGTTGGAATGGCTTTGGTCCCAAATTCATATCTCTTGTATCTCTCCTATATTCTGCACCTAAAGCCTCAGTGCTCGTAAATGGTCACCTTTCTTCCTCCTTTACTCTTCAACATGGAGTTCGTCAAGGATGTCCGCTATCCCCACTCCTTTTTGTCCTAGCCCTTGAACCATTTCTATCTTCCATTCATAATAATACTTCCATTTCTGGTTTTTCCTACGGTGACAATCAGCTGAAACTCTCTGCATATGCAGATGATATTCTTTTGTTCATTTCTAATTCAGAAGTGTCCATTCCCCCTTTACTTTCTGAATTTGAATCTTTCTCTCTAGTCTCAGGCTATAAGATTAATTCAGATAAAACTGAAAATCTTTCTTTAACCAAAACTTGTCTTCCTCATCTTTTCTCCTCTACTGGTTTTGCATGGAACAGCTCAAAGATTAAATACCTGGGCATTTGGTTTTCTAACTCCTTCTCCTCTTTAATTAAATTAAATATGTCAGCGGTTTTATTTTGTATTGACCAACTGTTTTCCTCTTGGAATCCTCTCTTTCTCTCCTGATGGGGCCGATTGGACTCAATTAAAATGATGATAGCCCCTATTCTAATTTACACTTTTTCCATGTTAGCTGTTCATATTCCTGCCCTTTATTTTAAATGTATTGATTCCTCCCTTTTGAAGTTTTGTTGGAAAAATAAAAAATCCAGAATTTCTCTTCTTGCCCTTCGCAAATCTAAACTTAACGGTGGAGTTACATTTCCAGATTTTCGCCTTTACCATAAATCCTTTTCTCTACATCAGGCTTCGTGATGGCTTTCTTCGGACCCTTCTCCTTTTACTCCTCTTTGGCTTCTCATTGAACAAACTCTCCTACTACCATTTTCTTTCAATGAAGTGATACGTTTTTCTACAAAATCTTCCTTTACATTATCTCCCTTATTCAAACATACCTCTTCTCAACTTCATCATTATTACCTCAATCCCCTTTTCTTACTATCCTTACCACTCTAGCTAAAGCATCTCTTATTTATAAATTCTTCTCCTCTCCTAATCCAGATCATGCTAAGACTAAAGTGGAGCTTGATTGGAAAGCGGATTTCGGATGTACTTGGTCTGTTGCTCTTTGGGACAAAATCTGGTCCAGGTCTCTAAAAATTTCCCGATCTGCTTCTCTTACTCAATCTTTATTCTATCTATATCATAGACTCTATCTTTCTCCTCTTGCTTTGTCTCGTTTCATACCTTCTTCTGATTCTAAGTGCTGGACTTGTGGCGCCTTACATGCAGATCTTCTACATCTGTTCTTTTTCTGTCCTGTTGTTTCCATCTTTTGGAACAAAGTTTGGTCATACCACTCTCACGCATTTTTTAGCTCTCTATTCCATACACCACCATTATTCTTTTTCTGGGCAGTCTCTCAGACTCCTTAGATCTCCCTCCACATTCCCGTAGTCTCTTCGATCTCATGCTTGCTCTTGCATTTCAACACATTTCTTCCAACTGGAAATCCCTCACCAATATTGCCTTACAGGGCTGGTGGAACACGTTATGTCATTATCAAAGACTTGATGTCGCCTTCGCTTCTTCATGCAAACCAATACGCAACACTGATCTTTACTGGTTACCTCTCACCTTATACCTGGATCAATTGACTTTGAAACAACCTATTTCTGTCAATTCAGAGAATTTAAACCCCCTTGAAGGAATCTTACTCTCTCCTTCTTGTCACTTTATCTTTTATAGTTTTTTCACATGATTTGTTATCTTTTATGCTGTTTAATTTTGTTTTGGAAATTGTACCATTTGCTTATTTGCCGTAATCCATCCTTAATATTATATATTCTGTACTGCTATTGTCTTTTTCCCCTTCCCATTCTTTCCCTTACCTTCTCTCTTTAAAATCCCCATAAAATGCTTTTTTGCGTCCCATTCATTGACATTAGCACCCACTATTATTTGCCATGTTTAAACAATATTATTGATTTCTGTTGATGTCTTTGTTTGCTTATAATTTTCTTTAATAAAGCTTTTCAAACATAAAAAAGAGAACAGTTTCGGTAACTGATAACTATTTTCTTGGTTACTTCTGCTCGTAATTTTGCTAGTCAACAGCCATTGTTGGAAGAAGTTCTCAAACCACCATGAATTGTTTTACTTCTTTTAATTCTGCTTATATACCTTTTTTATGATTATATATTATAATGTTATTATATTGATAGTTTGACATTTTAATATGCTCTATTTTTGCTCTTCATTCCTTTCAGTTTTTTACACTTATAGTATGAATTAATTCTTGCTGTCTTTCCGTTCCCTTTAGTTATGTTCCAAATTTTTAGATATGCAACGATTTGATTTCATTTACTGTTATTGTTGATTATTCCATTGTAATTTGTACTCTTGAATTTTCAAATAGAATGTTTACAATTTGTTGCATTTTTCTTTAATAAATCTCTTTTAAAACCAAAAAAACCACACGCTTGTTTGGTAATTATTTTCAAGTTTAAATACTTTATTCGACAACACTGTCATAAAAGCATGTTTCCCTAGGCTATAACAATAAATACTATTCTAAAATTTAGAAACAAGATAAAATGCAAATTAAACCGTTCATGATGTATAGTGCTGACGAATAGTTCAGTTCATAAAAAATCCAGCATATAAAATCCAAGTCACAGCATAGAGCCTTGCATGCATATGTAGTTATAGTCACAATTTTAAAGTGCGCGTGCGTATTAGCCAGGCCCACCCCATGTATTTGGCCACAGCGATAGCAAGATACGGGGCACAGTTAGATCTTAATATTCTCAGTGCCTCTGAGCAATTCCTAGTCCCTAAATTCCTGCATACCGGCTTTAGCCATCTACTTCTTGGGGCAGCATATAATGGGCAAACAAACAAAAAATGTGGGATGTCTTCTACATGTACTTTACAATGAAAGCAGGTATTCACATTACCAGAGGACCATTTGACAGTAAAAGCATTAAGGGGTAAGGAGCCAATTCTAAACTGGAAATATAACTTCCTATCTAGGGGTTTGGAAATCAAATCCCAATACTGTTCGTATTTAGGTATGGGTTTAAAATCCAGGAACTGGGATGTCAACATCGATGGTTGGTTAGAAATCAATGCCGTGTTAAATATCATGTCCCAGTACATTTTTTTCAAACATGTCTTGGAAGGAAAAACCTGTGGATCTACTGCTGTCCACAGGTGATCTAGGTGCAGTTTTTGGAGCAAGGTTCTTACTTCATTGAGCCATGATATCTTATGAAAACAATCGGAGCTTACTACATCCATTAGAGCAGCTGCGTAATGATTCAGTTCGGGAGTAGTTTTTACGTGTCTCCAATATAGGAGGGGACGCAATCTTATCATGTCCTCTATCTTTTTTCTCCCGAGGTCATATTGTAGCGGGATCGTGGGTGTGCTCTGGGGTGCACCAATCATTCGTCGAAGAAACTTATTTTCTGCGACGACTAGTGGGCTCAAGTTTGAGAAGCCCCATAGCTCAGACCCATACAAACAAGCTCCCAAAACTTTCATGCTGTAAATCTCCATAACTGGCTGAGTAGGTTTTGTGAATGAAGATTTGTATTTTAGCGCTATTGAACCTGTCAATTGGTTAAACTTTAGCACCACATTATCCATATGAGATTTCCAGTTCATGTTTGACTGTAATAAAATGCCTAGATAGGTAAAAGCATTCACTTCTTCCAGTACAGAGCCATTAAAATACATTTTCCCCTTGAATTTCTTAACCGGGCATAAGTTCATGAACTTTGTCTTTGATGTATTTAGTTCTAAGACCCGGTTCCGGCAGAAGTCACCAAAAGCATTTAGTGTCTTTTGTAATCCACTGGGGGTCCGCGAGACCAGCAGGGTATCATCGGCAAACATCAATACTGGTACTCGCTCCCCACCTAGTATTGGAGCATCTGTCATGGATTGTTTCAAGAAATCAACTATACCATTAATATACAGTGAG
Organism: Lissotriton helveticus; assembly: GCF_964261635.1. Taxonomy (NCBI): domain Eukaryota; kingdom Metazoa; phylum Chordata; class Amphibia; order Caudata; family Salamandridae; genus Lissotriton; species Lissotriton helveticus. The sequence goes on along the minus strand of NC_136057.1, from coordinate 165,842,288 downwards.
AATAAGGTGGGGGCCAGGACACAGCCTTGCCTTACCCCCCGCTCTACCGGGAAGGATTCTGTGACATCTCCCTGGGCACCCCACCTGATCCGGGCATAGTTGTCTTCGTGCAATCTCACAAGCAGGGTCAACATTTCTGGGCTTATTCCAAGTTCCCTCAGTACAATCCAAAGTTTGTGTTGGGGTACTAAGTCAAACGCTGACTTCAAGTCCACAAAGACAGCATATAATGGCCCGTTTGTCAGGGTTACATTTTTCCAGAACATTGTCAAAAAGTGGAATACCTGATCAACAGAGCTGGTTAGGGGGCGGAAGCCTGCTTGGTACGGGGAGAGGATGTCCTTATCATCAATCCAGGCTTGTATTTTGTTTTGTAACATCCTGCCCATCAGTTTTTGCGCAGCATCGATAAGGCTGATGGGCCTGTAGTTGCTTGGTAAAGCCTTGTCCCCTTTTTTAAAAACAGGTATTATCTCCGCGCCCTTCCATGTTGCTGGGATCGTGGCACCTTGTGCGATTGCGTTAGCAAGCCATACAAAATATTTACACCAGTTAGTCCTGTCGGCTAAAAACACATCCGCTGGTATTCCGTCAATGCCTGGCGCCCTACCTCTGGTTACTCCATCCATAGCCACTTGTGCATCTTTCAATGTGAATAGGGCTTGGGTATATAATACCCTTTGCAGGGAGGTTTCAGTTGGGGGAGGTAAATTGTCTGCGTATTGCGGTTTGAAGAATTCCACCCAGTCATTCTTCGCTACATGGTTTTTTGGGCAATCAGCATTTCCCCCTTTACCCCACTTTAATGTAGCCCAAAACTCCTTCTGTTGCTTAGCAGCACAAGCTTTCTTCAAATCTAGCCATGTGTTCTCATCCCACAATCTTTTTGCCCTATTTTGTGCTTTTCTATAATCATTCCTGGCTTTTAATACATCAGTTTTTGTCCTCAGCGCTATGCTGAGTTTCTGTCGCGCTTCTCTACACGAGTTGTCATACCATGCTCCTTTTGTTAGTATTCTAGAACCTTTCTTCTGTTTAGTTTTTTTGAAGAATAACTTCTGAATATTAGCGAACAGCTTTTGCTGTGACTCTTCAATCAATTCGTTAAAATTCATCTCGTTGGTAAGAGATTGTAATCTAGAAACCTCTACATTAACTATTTCCTCTAAGACCTGCATGTCCCCTATATTATCCATCAATGTTGCCCATTTAATATGACGAAGATTATTAGATGAAACAACATCTAATGTTGCCACACATTTTTTCTGGTTAGTTGTGTTTTCGCCTGATACCAGATTGATGAGCAAGCACAAAGGATGGTGGTCGCTCTCCAATCTCGGTACCACTTGCATATCCACCACTTTGGTCCAGTCTCTAACATCTATGAGGATATAATCTATCCTACTGCTAGACCTCCCGTTATCAAAGGTATGTTTACCCTGGAGGTCCGAGGGGGTACGACCATTTACTGCCCTCAGGCCTCTGGACAGGCATAAGCTCTTAACCTGTATAGCTACTTCTGTCCACTTCTTTACCTGTGGTAGGTCTAATTGCGGAATGCCCCATTTAGAGTCTTCTTCTTGGGTCAGATCATTATCCTCACAACCTAGCGGTTCAAATGTTGTATTCAGATCTCCCCCCACACAGATAGTATAATTTGCGGGTAGGATCTCTAAGTCGTTGTCTAATGCACCTATCACATCAGAGGCAACGCCTCCTTGCATTCCCCTGGCATAAATGTTATACAGAGCCATGTTTTGGTCTTCCGGCGTAGTGAGCACTAATGAAAGTAGATCAGTATTATTAATGGGTCTCTTTTTGATGGTGCATTGTAAGGATTGTCGTACCCAAATAATTAAACCCCCAGAGGGCCGTCCCTTAATGTTCTTTTTCGCGGGTATATGATAATTTAAATACCCCTGGCGAAAGACTGGTGCCACTGCCCAGGTTTCTTGCATCATAATGATATCATAGCTATCTATGAACTCGCACCATTCCGGGGTCTCCAATTTATGATGGATACCTGCTATGTTCCAGGAGATGAATTTAGTGCTACCTTCTGTCTGAGCAATGTCCCTTTGTAGCAAAGGACATTGGCTAAGAGGAGACAGAAGGTGTATAGGATTAATTTCCACCTCCTGTGTGTTAGTGCGGGAATTTAGCGAGATTAGCTCAGCTATGCTAAGGGTGTCTTCCCTGCGGATGGATTTAATTCTCTCGCTGCAGTTTATTTCTGTGTTATTTAAAATACAATATTTTCCCTCATAGGATTCAATAGCCTTGACCACTTCTGTGCTTGACCTTTCTTCCAGTCAATCACATTCGCTTAGACCAGAAAGGGACGAGAACCTATTTTCCAACGATATTCCCCAGTTATTTATTTTTCCACTAATTTTGGCTTTCCTTAGTACAGGGTTCCATTTGGTTTTCAACATAGTTGGGTTTAGGGTGTTACTTTTCTTTGAATAGAAAAAGTCCAACGTTAATGGCACAATTTCCGTTGTTCTGCGCTGAGGCGGGTATATATTAGCTAGAATATTTGGCAGAACTTCTGGATCAGTAAGATGCAGCACCACACAATCCCCCTTAAATTTTTTGGCGCCGCCCCCGATCCATTCAACTCTTCTAGCTTTAGTTATTTCTTGTGCCAACTGGTCCCTGCCTCCTTGCGAAAAAGCCATGTTCCCTGATAACCAGTGAAGAGATTTGTTTATTAGGGAGGGAATATTCTCTACTTGCCCTCGCTCTAATTGAGGGACGTTTGCGAGGACTAGTATTAGCGGAGAGGCCTCAACAACTAATTCTACAGCCCCTTTGTCTAACTTGGCATTTTCTATGCTATGTGTATGACTTGACCCTGTGTTGTTCCCTATGTTGGTATCTGGGTCCAAGTCTCTTAACCCTCCCCTCCCATGATCAGAGCTCTCCAGATTGATTGTGGGGATTTCTACTAATACTTCTTGTCTGGGGGCTGTTTGGGTAGATTTGGAATCAACTACAGGTACTTTCAATAGCGGGCGTTTAGTGTTCTCCTCTATTGATTTTTGCAAGAGGTCCCCTAGTCTATTCACCTCTTCAGTTAGATGGTCAATTTTATTTAAGAGTGGTTTGGTTATTGATTTAATTTTATGATCAATAGCATTTAATAACTTTTTGAATTGATCATCATCCATATGTACCTTTCCTTCTATGGGAGCACTTGTATCTTCTACACTGATTTTCTCGGGGGACCCATTGGGGCGTTTTTTGCTTGACCGTAGACCACCCCACTTGGGCATATTCTTCTCCCCCCCCATTACTATTCTCGGTGCTGGGACAGGTGCGAGGGCCCCCTCTTCTATAGAGATTATTCCTTGATCTAATATACTCTCGTGGGCTGGTTCATCTATGACCACCAAGAGTTCAGTCAATGGGATAACATCCTGGGTCTGGAACACCTCGTTACTGATATCGAGAGTAGGGGTGGGTGGTAGGGTATTTTGAAAGTGCATATCAGGTGATTGACTCAACCCCAGAGATGATCGCCTGTCATGATTTATTTGGACAACTTTTTGTACCATGTAATTGTCTATGGTATTGACGGGGACAGTCACTTTCGATTTGGACATGTTAGTTAGATTTATCGAAGCTGTAGAAGCAGGTACTTAGTTTTGGCAGTCTATGGCGGTATCTTTTACACTGACGATTATGGATGGTGGGATCACACTTACTTTAAATTTTCGTGCAGGGGTCAGGGCCCTGCCCCTGCCTCCTCGTGCCGATGAGGGCCGTAGAGGGCCCGCCCTTTGCCCGGGCTTCGCCCCGGCGTCCCGCTCGCGTCCCGCGACGCGGGGGTGTCGGGGATTTGTAGCGCCTCCTGGCGCGTTCTCCCCGCCTCCTTCGTCACGTGCTATGCGCCGCCGCGTGGCCTGCCGGGTATTGTAGTCCCCGGAGCGGCGGCGCGGACCTTGTGGATAAGGTGACTCTTGGCGGTGGCGGCTGGTGCCTGCTGCAGACTCTCGGCGGTGGCGGCGGTAAGGTAAGTGTCTCCCCCGCTCTGCCGGGGTGTCGGGGATTTGTAGCGCCTCCTGGCGCGTTCTCCCCGCCTCCTTCGTCACGTGCTATGTGCCGCCGCGTGGCCTGCCGGGTATTGTAGTCCCCGGAGCGGCGGCGCGGACCTTGTGGATAAGGTGACTCTTGGCGGTGGCGGCTGGTGCCTGCTGCAGACTCTCGGCGGTGGCGGCGGTAAGGTAAGTGTCTCCCCCGTTATGTCATTATCAAAGACTTGATGTCGCCTTCGCTTCTTCATGCAAACCAATACGCAACACTGATCTTTACTGGTTACCTCTCACCTTATACCTGGATCAATTGACTTTGAAACAACCTATTTCTGTCAATTCAGAGAATTTAAACCCCCTTGAAGGAATCTTACTCTCTCCTTCTTGTCACTTTATCTTTTATAGTTTTTTCACATGATTTGTTATCTTTTATGCTGTTTAATTTTGTTTTGGAAATTGTACCATTTGCTTATTTGCCGTAATCCATCCTTAATATTATATATTCTGTACTGCTATTGTCTTTTTCCCCTTCCCTTTCTTTCCCTTACCTTCTCTCTTTAAAATCCCCATAAAATGCTTTTTTGCGTCCCATTCATTGACATTAGCACCCACTATTATTTGCCATGTTTAAACAATATTATTGATTTCTGTTGATGTCTTTGTTTGCTTATAATTTTCTTTAATAAAGCTTTTCAAACATAAAAAAAGAGAACAGTTTCGGTAACTGATTTTCTTGGTTACTTCTGCTCGTAATTTTGCTAGTCAACAGCCATTGTTGGAAGAAGTTCTCAAACCACCATGAATTGTTTTACTTCTTTTAATTCTGCTTATATACCTTTTTTATGATTATATATTATAATGTTATTATATTGATAGTTTGACATTTTAATATGCTCTATTTTTGCTCTTCATTCCTTTCAGTTTTTTACACTTATAGTATGAATTAATTCTTGCTGTCTTTCCGTTCCCTTTAGTTATGTTCCAAATTTTTAGATATGCAACGATTTGATTTCATTTACTGTTATTGTTGATTATTCCATTGTAATTTGTACTCTTGAATTTTCAAATAGAATGTTTACAATTTGTTGCATTTTTCTTTAATAAATCTCTTTTAAAACCAAAAAAACCACACGCTTGTTTGGTAATTATTATAGACATGTGCTAGGTCTTCCATTTGATGATCTTTTAATGTATTTATTGCAGGAGATTTAGCATATCCTGGTCAAAAATTACTTTCTACACCTGTGAGGATAGCCCTGTTATAATTCAAAACACATGTCCATATCAGAGCACTTGTGGACCCTACATGTGGCTTCCAAAAGGCCCTCTTCAAATGTCTTGATAAGACCAAAGGTTCTTTAATGTACTCTTCTGCCAAGGTCTGTAAAATTGTGAAGCTCTATTGTATGCTGCACAACATTGCCCTATGATAATAAGTATCAGGAACATTCCTAATGTTCGACGATGTTGGTCGACATCATGATAGACGTGATGATGAAGATGACTGTTACGTCAGACATGATTTGACGGAATACATCTTTGACTAATGGTAACTTCATCCATGTTGACTGTTATTGTTGATATTAAATGAAGAAGCATTCAGGCTTCTAAAGCACAACACTCAAATGCCAATTGTTGATGCTGTATCACGTTTTTTAACTTCTATGTGGTGGGCGTGAAAGGATTTTTAGGAACCTGCAATGGATCTAATATTGACTACCTTTTTATCTGATTCTGTCAATAATTTTATTTTGTTTTATCTTAGTTTTATTTTTTAACTTTGTTTTTATATATTGCATGTTTTGGCAATGCTCTTTTATGGTTCATGGACCGAAATAAAGAAACATTGGATTGGATTGGATATTAATTCAATTATAACACTAATTTACCAAAATGTTGCATTGAGATATGTACACCATGACCGTATGTATCTTGATGTACTTTAAAACAGTATTCGAAATTACAATTCGTGATGTATTGTAGATTTCATGTCAAAAATTATTTTTTTCTGTCTACCCTCTTGGTTCCTGTGGTCTAGATTAATTGAATTATTGGCACTGTCCTGGTGTTCCTGAACTGTTCCAGAGCAAAGGGCTGTGAGTATCAATAGGGCAAATCTATTGTGATGAATTTGGTTTTGAAGAAATGCACTGTGGTGCTTGTAGTTTGGTGAGGATTATCGTGGTGTCATAGATTATAGTGGGTAAACATCCTTTACAACGCAACTTTTACCACGCAGTGCCTTTACGACACAACTTTTACAACGCAAACCATTACAACGCATTGCGCTGGGGGGCGCTTTAGGATAGGGAATAGGTTTAATGTACTATCCAACACCTTCCCTACTATCCACGGGGACTGGAGTTGGAATAGTAAATTAAACTATTCACTATCCAGCGCCCAAAAGCACTATGCGTTGTAAAGGCATGCGTTGTAAAACTTGCGATGTAAAGGTAGGCGTTGTAAAAGTATGCGTTGTAACGTCATACATCCATTATAGTGTGTGAAAATTCTTTTGGTTATGCGAATTCGATATGCGGGCTAATAGGAGTCTTACTTATTGTGATTTTGATGATTTTTTTTAAAATTTGAGTTGTAGCTCATTGTTAGCGGTAAACAAAGCAAACACAAGGAGATGCATTGTTAGGGTTGGGCATAACTCAAGTAATTCCATGTAGGGTGGCCATGGAGAATTACAGGAAATCATGCAAGATTATGTAGAATTATGCGCAAAGAGTAATTCTGCATTTAGAGCCATTTTCTTAGAGCAAAAATGCCACCTCCCATCCAAAACGGACATAATGATGCATTTTACGCCAAGAAAATAGTGCTAAATGTAACAGAACATAAACAGTAACATGAGTGGTAGTGTTTTTTTCCCACAAATTACTTCTAAATATGTGAGCTACTGTAATCACGTTATTATCAGAAGTTCTGTATCAAAGAGTACTGTGGAACAATATATATATATATACATATGTATTATATATGTTGTTGAACTTCTTCGTCAAGTGAAGGTGTCTATTGTCAGGCACCATATTCACATCATAATAGGGAACATTCTTGAATTAATAAACATTTAGTTGAATGTGTTCTAATATAGATTGGTGACTGTTTATTCATTGATGCACGTGATGATCAAAGGTGGGTTTCCACTGGTTAAAAACTTGCCTCAGTGTGATTGACAGTGCAAGAAAGGTACATCTCTTTACCTACAGAGAGATTGTTTCCCTTCCTTTCTTTATTTAGGTCGAGCAGACAAGATATTCTTTATTTTGCTGTTTGTTTGATTATTTCTTTGCAGATGTGAAAGCATTTCATCTTAGTTAGCCGCACTGTGATTGTTGAATGATAACAGTGAGTCGTGCTATTATAGGTTAATTGTTGTTGTGTATCACACTATTATTGGTTGGGCATCATCGTAACTACACTGTGATTGGAATAAGATCACATCTGATGACAAGAGCATAACTTTTTCTTTTTTTTTGTCGCAAGACGTTTATTAAGTACTGTCAAGTGTACACAGCGTCACGCCTACAACCCTGAGGCCGGCCGCTATTTGTACAAATTATCAGGACGGTACGATGCATAAAAAAAAAACTTTACATATACTGTTTCGTAGGTGTTATCCGAACATAATGACAGTATGCATATGCAATATGAACAAATCAATTCGTCTCACTTTTTACATGTGCGGTATCTGATCTATATGTGGGAGAATTTCGAGCATCAGTACAGCGGTGAGCCCACATCTAGGTATGGTACATTACACACAGTACATCTCAAAGATGCATAGCAGAGCTGGAACAGGCCATCGCTTCCTGCAAAGGTAACACTCAGGTTCACCGTTAGTATAGCATATAACAGTCAACCATACAGCACCACTCGAGGATTAAGGCACCACATTGGTGGCATGAGCAGTCCACAGAGCGAGGAAAGGGGAACAGTAATGCCAGCAACTGAGAGCACATCCGCATACCACATCCCCCCCTCTTCCAGTAACCATGAGAGCTTTCAACAGTATACCACCAATACAACTTCCAAACCATCAGTCACATAAAACATAAAGAGCATAACTTTAGTGTGAGATAGCTTCAGTGTTTGAGACACGTGATGTATGAGAGAAAATTTCAATCTAGACCAGTACAAATTTGGGAGTGGCAGCATTTCCTGCAGTAGTTAATGAGTCAGATAAAAAGATAGGTGATAATAAAAATGATGGGAAGAAAAATGAGGAAGAACAAGAAAAGAGAAATAAGGGGAATAATTAATATGAGGAATGCAATTTCCAGAATGACTCATTAGACTCTAGACTTCCTCCAGATAATGATGGTTCAAAGACAACCAGGCCATCTATTCAGTTTATGGCTGCTGGAGAGCCGAGAGTGAGTATTCATTCTGAGGGAGTGACAGCTACCTCTGTGAGTGAAGCAGGCATGTCAGATACCCTTTCAGAGGGCCACAAACTAATGGGCCAAACATTGGTGGTTGAGATCTTTAATTCCTGATTTCTCAGAGTCTTGGTCTACTATAAACTCTGAACATCAGAGCCAAGTACCCCTTCCTCTCTTGACTCTCAGTGGTAGCACAGGTCCAAAGATTCTCAGGCAGTAAGTAAGTGTAAGGTGAACCCAGGCTCACAACTCACCGTACATTCAGCACCCTCAATAAATAAATGTCCTTTCAAATACTTAATTTCTTGGGAAAAGTTGTATTTATACATTCACACAAAGTGAAATATCGTACATGGTACATGGTAATAATAATACTCTCTTCATAAGGGCTGTATTCTAGCACTGTCCACATGAGCACCAGAATCCCACTCTTCCAACTATGGACTGGGGTTATTCCCCATTTACTTCAAGCAAAATCCAGGTTAGGCTCACTACAGAAGACGATCTTAGAAGTTTCACAATGGTTATTCAAAGTCAAAAGTGTCCCATCGCCTTCAAAGCAAATTTTCCAGTCAACGGCTCAGCAACTCAAGGTGCAGTCTTACAATGTCTCACTGGAAATTAACTGGCTGGCCAGGGAGCATTCAGAACTCCTGGGTTGAAATCGACTTCGGCTGGTGCAGGGAATGACCAGTGTTCATGCAGTGGTCTTGACCTCCACGACGGTCCTCTGGTGTCAAGTATGGTCTATCTCTGATGGCAGACCTGGTGTTGCTACTTGAGTTCTGATGACAAAGTAGTAGCTTTGAGGTGACAGTAGCACACTGTTCTTGGGTAATTGCCCTTGGCTTCCTCTGTGGCCTCCACCTGGCAAATGGGGGTCATGCTTCGAACACTCAAGGCGGTGTCCCTCTTTGGATCGCAATACTGCACATGGCAATTGCCATATCTTCACCACAGCACCGCAGTAAGGCAATGGCGCTTAAGATTCACTGCGGCCCCCACCTGGCATAAGGGGGAAGCGAGACATGCACTTAAGGAGGCATCCCTCTTCGGGTCACGGTACTGCACAGGGTGATGGCCCTATCTTCAACATAACATTGCACCTAAGCTCCACCTCTTCTCTCACCTGGCATATGTGGGTCGGGTTCAATGCACATGGGGCGGCCAGCCCGATCGATGAAGTGATCTAATCTTGTTCACGGCTCCACTTGGCATACAGAGGCTCGTCATCTCAGCACATGGGTAACTAACCCGGTCGGCGAGCTGGTTCCGATGGATCAGAATCTCACTTTTTACTACCTAGGATCCATTCAGCAGGATCACCACTGGAACTTGATCCCTCAAGGGAATCTCATTCGCCTCACGGGGTTCACTAGTGTTGCATCAGGCAGAAGCAAATGCTCCCAGGTCCAGGCAAGTGCCTTGATTCTCTGGGTTGGTGTCCCCTCAACCTGAATGGGAGACTGGCAAACCCTCAGACCCCAGTCCTGATCACAACTGGAGGATCTTGTGCTGAACTCCTACATCCACGATTATACACCGAAGTATCTCCAAATCAGATAGCCCCAAAGGAGTGACTAAAGGATCGCACCTGGATGTCGACTTCAGCGATATGTATATCAAAGGGTTGGAAAAGCCCCCCAGTACTACTCTTCATGATTCCCTTATCAGCCCCATCTCCTTCCAGAGATGTGACAAGGCCCCTTTGACCATTAACTTTTCTTTAATATCAAAAAGCTCCCTTTGAATTTCACAAATGGACCTGGCCAGTGCTTGAAATGGAAAAATAGAAGTGTAGGTACTGTGTACCAGAGTACCTGCTTGTTTTTGAGAAGTGCTGGTACTCTCCAATTAAAAGTATTACATTTCACCTGAGAAGTGCCGGTACTCTCCCGCTCAAAATAAAAAGGTGCCGGTACTCCGTACCGGATGGTACCGGCCCATTTAAAGCACTGGACCTGGCTCTTCCTTCCACCAGTGTGTGTCCCACCCGGCACGCAGGAATGCAACAAATCACTCAGGGGCCCCACTACCTCTATAAACTAAGCTACTCCGTTGACTCCCATTTACCGTACTACTTTACAGGCAACGTATACAACGCGGCACGCACATACAACTGCGTGCTGACTCTCTGGTGTTCTATCACTTTACCAGCACACATACATCCCAGCGTGCACATGCAGTCACACACGCTGCTCAGTTCTTCGTACAATCCAATGCAGGCCACGGTTGATTTCCACCCACAGCGACAGAATTTTATGCAAGTGGGCTAGGAGGCTCCACGCCGGGACACTGCTAAGAAGGCCCATTAACTCTATTGGTTACTATTACTCGAAAACACGGCATGCTGCCACCACTGTGCCTGTGTGGCTTCAATCTAGGTGAAGGTGGCGGTGGAGCCCTGCATGGTGAAGCTACAAATACTTGCCTGACAGATTCGTGTGGTAAAAACTGCGTAGTAAAGGTCATGCGGTGTAAAGAAACTGGGGTAAAGACTGCCCCAATTCCCCATCTCCACCCCCACCCTCACAGAGTACTGAAAAGAGCTGCCAGGCTAATGGCAGGTTGGGCACCAAACAGGGGCTCTACTGCCATTGGTACAGCAGGTGCAGTGGCACTGGGGTCCAGAGCCCTGAGGGGCCACTGAACCCCGATAACTGTTGCATCTACTGCCCCCCCAATCAGAGGGAATTTTCCTTGCTTGCGCCAGGGCCTGTGACATTCTTGCTTCGCTACCGGCTCCATGCAAGGGTCAAATAACTATTAAAACAAAAGCGTGCACGAAGGACCGGTAAAAATAAGTTATTCCTTTGATTTCAAGTCTTACAGTTATATGGCCCTGTTTGCACTCGCTCTGTTTGCACTCGCTGTGCCCCACCTGTTGCCCCTAATTGTCTCTGGTGCGGAAGCGCCCCGAAGTCCCCTCCATGCCCACCTGAAGCGCTGACGGGGCTGTGGGAGATCTGAGTTTACATCCGTCAGATGCATTATCAGCCGCTGCAGACGGATCGATACCTCTGATCGGAGCCGGGCGGATCACTGTCTCCTTCACAGCCAGAACCCGCGCGCGTTCGGGGAAATGTAGCGTTTAGAGTGAGAAGGGGCCGAGCGGCGCTGCCTCTCGCAGGCAGGGCCGGCATTAGCGCTCGTCTTCCCGTGTTTAATTGCTGCAGGGGGCCCCAGGGGGCCCGGGGAGTGAATATTGTAGCAGCGGGGGGTAACCTTTGATAGCCGATGAAAGGGATCAGAGGGAGCCCGGGCTGAGTCAAACTCTTTTAGTCTTAGAATGAGCCAGGCAAATGGAGGCGATTAATGCCGGTAAGACGGCTGTGTGAGCTGCACGCTCGCTGCTGACATCTGCTGTGATCTGTAGGTCACAGGAGAGAATCCTGGGAAACCCTGTTCATCCTCTCAGCCTTCCGAGAGGCAGCGCCTCTTATGTGCACTGCTTAAAACCAGCAGGAACGCAGCACAGAGTGGTGCGTAAAAGACGAAGCTCTCCTGCTGTCCCAGTGGCCCCAAGGCTTGGGTCCCCCTCACCCTGCACCAGCCGATCAGCTAAGAACCAGCGAATTCACTGGAATTCTGAGCTCCAGTTTAACTTTATGCCGCGAGTCCAGGCCAAACCCACCGGCAGCTTCCATTCTCCCCAAAAATACTCCCACCTCTCCCGAGCGATCCCTGGGACCAGTTCACAGGACTGGAAAACTCGATCATACATAGGCCTATCCTAGAAAACCATCTCCAGCCTTCAAGGCGCAGGTCCAGGAAGCAGGGGCGGCTCTAGGCTCATGGCGGCCCTGGGCAGGCAGCGTAGGTAGGGGGCCCCGGAAGAGTGGGTCCGGGCGGGGCGGAGCGCCCCGAAGCTCAGGAGGGGGGTGGTCAGGGTGTTAGGAAATGGAACAGAGCCGGAGGCCGCCAAATCCCTGCCAGGGCCACCACGCAAATATGTATCCATCCTCAGAGGATTATTATATTTAGGATATATATTGGGCTGGAGGCCCCTGGGGTTTGGTGGCCCTGTGCAGCTGCACCGCTTGCACATGCCTCAGGCTGACCCCTGCAGGAAGCAAAAATTGGACAAAACTATAGAAGCGGTGTCACCCTGAAGATGCCTTGTGTTCCCTGCAGGGACATCCTACAGGTTTTGGGGGCCTTGGGCCAAACGTAATTTGGGGGCCCCTGTTCGGAACAGCTTTGAATTTATGATCCAATTTCAGCTCTTGCCCTCTTCGGCCAGGTCACTGTCTGTGCACAGACATATGGGTCCATACTCTACATGTGTTTACATCTAATATTAAGGCATAGTGACTGTGGGGCAGATTTACAGGTCCCTTGCGCCAATTTTGCGTCACTTTTCCCATTTTAAAAATGACGCAAAAGTGGCGCAACAGGCTTGTAAATCTGCCCCTGTGTTTTTAATATTGTAACACAGCAGCAGCTCGCTAATATTACTGCAAATAATCTTGGTGACGCCCCGCCCATTTGTCATATGTGAGGTCCTGTTTTGACCTCAAAAACATTTTTATGGATGTTGCATGAAAGCTAAGCACAACATCTCTCTGCAGAATATCATAAATAGACTCACACGCACGCTCCTCTTTAACTAAATTAAAAGAAAACAGTATTTACAACAATCTGTGTAAGAATTATTCAAGGTCCTCAGGGAAAGATTCTCTACAGAACAGAGGGGGAGGGGGTGAGGGTGAGGGAGAGGGGGCCCCTGAAAGGCTGTGGCCCTCAGCTAGAGCACACTTTGCCCATGCCTTAAAACATCTCTGGTGCAATGCACTGACCGCCACTTAAAATGAGCATCACACCTCGGGCCCTGCCCACTGCATGAAAAAGTTTACTTACTGGGTTTGGGGTCCAGATCATGAGACCAGAGTCCAGCAGGATACAGGAAATCGAAGGATGGAGTCTCATCCTACCAATGAGAGGGAACTTTGGGCATACAGGCAGGTGCAGCCGGTACAGGTAAGAGTGGTGGATGGTGGGGTGGGGCGGTGGCGGGGTAAGAGAATTGTCAATAAATGTCAGGATAGGGAAAATAAATAAATAAATAAATAAAAATCACTTACCTTGCGCTTGCCGAGTCGCCGATGCAGTGAGTGCAAGGTAAGTGGCTTTGTTTATTTATTTATTTTATTTTCCCTATCCTGCGGTCTTTCGAACCCCCTCCCTCCCTGCCCTGCTCCAACCCACCACTCTCACCTGTACTGGCCACGCCTGCATACCGGGTTAAAAAATAGGATGCCCTGAACCCCTCCCTTGGGCCTTGAGCCTAGCTGCCAACAACTCAGTACTTTCTTACAGATAGTACCACCCAGGTCCGCCTCCTCTTGGATGTCCTCATGTTTAAAGGGGCCACCAAGAGTAGTGGAAAAGAGGTCTCTTTACTTGTATTGTGACTAGTGCTGGAAAGTAGAGGGATCCCCTGGAACTAGGTTTCAGCAGCTATTTCTGGTCCAGTTTTGGGATCTGGCTGACCCAGCGAAACACGCAGAATTTGTGCTGGTGCCACTTTCCACCATCACGGCATAATTCAGCAGCAAAAGAAGGTAAGCAACCTGCTGGGTCCAAAACAGAAGCCTGGTTTAAAAGCCCCTCAGGCGTCCTTTGGTCCAAGTATTATCCTGGCTAGAAGTCATCTGGAGCCCAACACCTGGACGCCAGTGCAATGGAAGGAAAAAAGACTCACTGTTTGTTTTCACGTCGCTTTAAATCATTTTAAAGAACTTGGATGCAGGATCTCAACTTTGTTCAACTCTCTACATAAGAGATGTGTTTGCACTAAAAGGACTCAAGATTTATCTGTCTGTATGGGCGATTACACAAACAATGCTTCAAATGGCACCTACTAATTATTTCTTAGTTAATACTTTTACAGGGCTTCTCATCCCAGTATAGGGTATCAACGCGTTTTACATCACCCATAGAGGAACAATAAATCAAACAAGTGTGTAAATCAATATACAGGAAATGTTATATAAGACAATGAGGGTTATAACGTATAAAGTGTAGGAATCACATTTAATCAATACTTGTAGACATTTTATGTTAAGAGTGAATGGTCTGGAGAAACTCAAGGCCATGATATAAAATGTAAGGCATTGATTGTGGTTGTCCTTACTAACAAGACTCTGTTTATTCCCAGAGGAACCCTGCTTTGCAATCTTAGAATAACAACAGATTGAGAAAAAAAACAATAAGCATCTCAGCACACAATTCACAGTTTGCATGCTCCTCCTTGATGTCGACAAATAGACCACTTTGCTATATTAGAAGGCTTGTAACTTATGACCTGGAAATAATAAAAAAAACGACAGCATCGAAAGCAATGGCCCACTTACCTAGCTAAATAAAATATCCATCATTTCTATTTATGAACTTTTATATACCATGAACAAGGCCCTAGTGGGTATCAGAGTGCTTTACATGAAGGAGTAGGAAAGTCATAGATGTGAGATCAACAACTAATCACATATACGAGCGAGGAACAGACATTTAGGGCCTCATTTCGATGTAGGGAGGAAATCCTTCCACCCGACATGTTTCGATCCTGGGACCGACCAAGACCCGGTCAGCGTCCCGACTGGCCCATTACAATGCGACCGAACATTGTTCGGATGCATTGCACTTTTCTCAATGGGAGCTCGTGTTATGGCCGGAAACCAGCCGTAACACAAGATCCCTTTGAGAAAAGGGAGGTGCAGTTCATCCCTGCATTCCGTGGCAGGTTCCTCAAGGTGCCTGCCATGGGGTGCAGAGATCAGCGTGCCCCCTTGTCCTCCAACCGGAGTCTGTGCACCCAAGGGGGCCCTGTAGGGGCCCCGAAAGTCGAGTCCTGACAGCCTTTTCATGTTAGAAAGGCTGGCACAGAAAGCCTGCCGAAACCTGACATTGTAATCTCAAGGGTGGAAATGCCCTCAGTTGAGATGACAGGCTGCATTCCGACTGGCAAAGGGCTACCTGAGCCCGTCGGAAGCCAGCCAGAAGGACCAGCAGGTTTAGTTCATGACCACCTCCATCAAACGAGGCGGTCATAAAGTAAAGCGACCGGCCCATTAAGATTTGGCCGTAAAGGCTCCGACGTCAGTCAGAGCCTTTTACAGTCGAATCGTAATCGGCCCCAAAGGATTAACAAAAATAATACGCTTTACCGCCAAAGGGAGTCAGAAAAGTAGTAGTCAGCATCAGCAGATGAATAACAAGCAGATATAGAATCAATAAATGAATGTTGATCTCCTAGGGCAAAAACTTGTTCATCAAAATATTTTCACTTCTTTTATGAAGGTGGCGGTTGACGAAATCAAGCAGACATCTGGAGGCAGAGTTCCAAATCTTCGGAACGATACCTGATAAGGCTCTATTGTATGTTTCACCCGATAGTTCAAGCTTTTGTGCCAAACACCTGGGGATATTGAGATGTAGGGTTTTATGAGTCAGGCACACAATCTTTAGTTGAATTCTTGCCTCATAAAAGAGCCACTTCAGGGATATTAGATCCTGGGAGATGTGCTTATTTCTTTTAGATCCGGTGACAAGTCTGGCAGCAGAGTTAAGGAAGGCCCTTAAAGGGGCCAGCTTGTATCTAGGCACTTCTGCAATCCAGCCTGGTCAACTCAAGAGCATGGACCACAAATTTAAAGCTGTCCTGTGGGGGAATGGGTTTTAGTTTCCTTAACAACCTCATTTGATAGTTTGCTCCTTTGTATTTGTATTCCTGCGTTTTCAGGTGTTTGTCTGGTGTAATTCCCAGAGATCTATCAGAGTCTATAATGTGAGGAGAACAGTTGAGGGTAGTTGGATGCTGATAATGTTTGGAGGAGTAATGAGGAGGAATCCGATTTGACAGCGTTGAGCTTGAGATGGTTTGCAGCGAGGTAATGCTGAGTGTTTTGCAAAGTAGTGCTGAGGGAGATACTGTCTTCTGGGGAGGATATTTTCAGATACAATTGGGTCTTATTTGCATACATGTGATAATGAATGCTAGCAGCTTTCAAGGAGTCTGCAAGAGGTTCCATGAATAAGTTGAAGAGAATGTGTGAGAGAGCCCCCATGTCAAGTGAAGTCATAGATTTGTATAGCGCGCTACTCACCCAGAGGGTCTCAAGGCGCTTAAGGGAAAGAGGATTGTTACTGATCGAATGACCAAGTCTTAAGTTGCTTCCTGAATGAGAGGTGGTTCTGGGTGAGACGGAGGTGAGAGGGGAGGGAGTTCCAGGTCTTGGCCGCCAGGTAAGAGAAGGATCTTCCTCCCATGGTGGTTTTTCGGATGCGTGGGATCACGGCAAGGGCTAGGTTGGCCGAACGTAGTTAACGGGAGGGGGTGTAGAAGGAAAGGCGATTGTTGAGGTAGCTGGGTCCTAGGTTGTGGAGGGCCTTGTGTGTGTGAGTGAGAAGACGGGACGTGATTCTCTTGCTGATAGGGAGCCAGTGTAGTTCTCTCAGGTGTTCAGATATGTGGTTGTGTCGAGGTATGTCCAGGATGAGTCGAGCGGAGGCGTTTTGAATGCGTTGTAGTCTTTTCTGCAGTTTGTCTGTGGTTCCGGTGTAGAGGGTGTTACCGTAGTCTAGTCGGCTGGTGACAAGTGCTTGGGTGACCATTTTCCTAGTTTCGGTGGGGATCCATCGGAAGATCTTTCGGAGCATGCGTAGGATGTTAAAACAAGATGATGAGACAGCGTTGACTTGTTTGGTCATGGATAGGGAGGAGTCTAGGATGAATCCTAAGTTGTGGGCATGGTCCGTTGGTGTGGGTGCGCTGCCTAGTGCCGGGGGCCACCATGAGTCGTCCCAGGCAGAGGGGGATGTTCCTAGGATGAGGACTTCCGTCTTGTCCGAGTTTAGTTTTAGGCGGCTGTTCTTCATCCATTCGGCTACGTCTTTCATCCCTTCGTGTAAGTTGGTTTTGGCAGTAGTTGGGTCTTTGGTGAGGGAGAGGATCAGTTGAGTGTCGTCAGCGTAGGAGATGATGTTTAGGTTGTGTTGGCGCGCGATGGATGCGAGGGGGCTCATGTAGACGTTGAAGAGGGTGGGGCTGAGCGAAGATCCTTGTGGTACGCCGCAGATGACTTCGGTGGCCTCTGATCTAAAAGGGGGGAGACGGACTCTTTGGGTTCTTCCGGCGAGGAACGATATGATCCAGTCCAATGCCTCATCTTCTAGTCCGACGTTCCTGAGGCGATGTGTTAGGGTGTGGTGGCATACCGTGTCGAATGCTGCGGAAAGATCCAGGAGGATGAGGGCCACTGTTTCCCCGTTGTCGAGTAGTGTTCGGATGTCATCTGTAGCTGCAATGAGGGCAGTCTCGGTGCTGTGGTTAGCTCGGAATCCGGACTGTGAGGGGTCAAGGGAGCCGTTAGACTCGAGGAAGGCGGCGAGCTGGCTGTTGACGGTCTTCTCGATGACTTTGGCGGGGAAAGGGAGGAGCGAGATGGGACGGTAGTTCTTGAGTTCGGTGGGGTCTGCTGTAGGTTTCTTCAGGAGGGCGCTGAGTTTGGCATGCTTCCAGCTTTCCGGGAAGGTAGCGGTGTTGAACAAGCAGTTGATGATATCTCGGAGTTGAGGTGCGATGACGGAGTCGGCCTTATTGAAGATGTGGTGGAGGCATGGGTCGGTTGGAGAGCCGGAATGGATGGAGTTCATCATGCGTATGGTTTCTTCGGTGTTGATTGGGGTCCAGGCGCGGAGGGTGGTGATAGGGGGCTTCAGTTCGAAGGTAAGGGGAGAGGACAGGTCTCTGAAGCTGTTATGTATGTCTGCGATCTTGCTGTGGAAGAACGAGGCTAGTGAGTCGCATAAATCTTGAGAGGGAGTGATGTCGTTGTTGCCAGCGCTGGGGTTGTAGAGCTCATTGACGATGTTGAAGAGTTCTTTGCTGTTGTGGGCGTTGTTGTCTAGTCGGTTTTTAAATGCTGACTTCTTAGTGGTGCGGATCAGCTGGTGCTGTTTGCGGGTGGCGTTCTTGAAGGCGGTCATGTTGTCTGCGGTTGGGTTTTTTCTCCAGATTTTCTCGAGGGTGCAGCAGTTCTTTTTGGAGGTCTTAAGGTCGTCATTGAACCAAGTAGCTCTTTTGCTTTGTGGTCTGATGGGACGGTTTTTCAGGGGTGCTAGTTCGTCAGCGCAGTGGGTGATCCATTGTGCAAGGTTAGAGGCTGCTTGATTTGGGTCCGTTGATCTGGCGGGAGGATTTTGGTTCAGTGATGTGGTGAGCTGGTCGAGGGTAATTTTGTTCCAGTTTCTGCGGGGAACCTGTTGCGGGTGGTGGTGGGTCGTTGACTTTCTGAAGCTGAAGTGGACGCAGCTGTGATCCGTCCAGTGGAGTCCTGTGGTGTGGTTAAAGGAGATGTGTTTGCTGGAGGAGAATATTGGGTCGAGCGTGTGTCCAGCGTAGTGGGTGGGGGTGTTCACTAGCTTTTTGAGTCCGAGATTGGCAAGGTTATCAAGCAGGGTGGTGGTGTTGTTGTCATTCTTATTCTCCAGGTGAAAGTTGAGGTCTCCTAGAAGAATGTAGTCCTCGGAAGAGAGGGCGTGTGGGCTGACAAGGTCGGCGATGTCTTCGCAAAATTGTGTCCGAGGTCCTGGGGGTCTGTATATGAGGGTGCCTCTGAGTGTTGTCTTGTGGTCGGAGTGTTTCTGGAAGTGGAGGTGTTCGGTGTCTCTGATGGTGTCATCGGAGCAGGTCGAGATGCGGATGGTGTTCTTGTGGACAATCGCGATGCCTCCTCCTGTTTTATTGGTGCGGTCTCTTCGGATGATCTGGTATCCGTCCGGGATGGCTATGGCGATGTCGGGTGCAGATGAGGCATTCATCCAGGTTTCCGTGAGGAAGGCGACGTCTGGAGTTGTGGTGTCAAGTAGGTTCCATAGTTCTATGGCGTGTCTGTGGACCGAACGGGTGTTGAGCAAGATGAACTTCAGGTGGTTCTTGTTGGAGCTCTGTTTGGTGTTTGTGGTTGTAGTGTGGGTTCTGATGCAGCAGAACTTGCAGGATTGGCAGGTGAAAGGTCCATGGGTACGGCCTGGGGCAACTCGGTGGCAGTCGGGGAGTCTGCCGGTGTTAAGGGCAGTGAGGGTTGCGGTGTCGTATGTTCTGCGGGGGGATGGTCACTACAGGGGCCAGGGGGTCTGGTGCTGGGCGCGGTCCAGGCACGGACGGGCATAGACGGGCTTACCTTTGGCGCACCTTCGGCGCGCATGGGGCGCGCCTGCTGCGCGTGACCGCTGCGCGTTGGCCACTCCGCCATAAGTGGAGAATGGAGGAGGCGGAGCGAGGGAGGAGCAGCTGGGAGGCAGGAGCGGGGTGGTGAGTGGGGAGTGGAGGAGCGGTGATGCAGGAGGGAACGGGGGTTGGGCAGAGCGGCGGCAGCGAGCGGGGTGGAGGGGAGCAGGGCACAACAACAATAATGCTAAACAGGGTAACTGGACATAATATCGACTACATAATATCGAATGGACAAAATATCGACGGAAAAATATCGACATTAACAAAATATCGACTATAGGAATATCGTTGAAAAAAATATCGACTGCAAAAATGACCCAAAAATATCGAATACAAAAATATCGACTTAAAAATATCGACTAGACAAAATATCGAAATATAGTGAAAGTAAAAAATATCGAGAAAATGTTAGAAAATATTGATTTTATAAAATAATATATATATAATATATAAATAAATAGTACCAAATGTTTAGGAGCGGGTTGTGGGTTTATAGGGGAATAGGGTGGGAAGTAATTTAATAATAATTAATTAGTTAATATATGTGTGGTAATTGTTTTAATTAGATTGTAATTGGTAATTAATTAATATTAATTAGTTAATTGTTTAATTGATTAATTAGCATATAATTTAATTGATTAATTGATTAATTGATTATTAATAATTAATATTTTAAAAACATTTTTGTATATGATTTTCATTGATACATTGGTTATTAATTAATAATAATTAGTGATTAATTGTATTAATGTTTAGGAGCGGGTTGTGGGTTTATAGGGGAATAGGGTGGGAAGTAATTTAATAATAATTAATTAGTTAATATATGTGTGGTAATTGTTTTAATTAGATTGTAATTGGTAATTAATTAATATTAATTAGTTAATTGTTTAATTGATTAATTAGCATATAATTTAATTGATTAATTGATTAATTGATTATTATTAATTAATATTTTAAAAAATATTTTGTATATGATTTTCATTGATACATTGGTTATTAATTAATAATAATTAGTGATTTATTGTATTAAGAATTAGTATATTATTTACATTTATTAATTGCTAACACATTAATTATAATTAGTTAATGATGTCATTAATATATTGCATATCATTTAAATAAAATAATTGGTAATTAATTTATAATAATGACTTAATTACATTAATTGTATACATTTAAATGTAATGTGTTAATTAATGTTGATGTCAATTAATTAATTGGAATTAAACAATATTAATTAATCTAAATTATTATTATAGGTAATGTGATAATATATTTTATAATAGTTTTTTGAAAAATATTTGTTTTTTTTATATATTTATGTTTAATGTTGTGTTCATTATTATTTATAGTGTTCTGGCTTAGTTTCATATTTTTTGTTATAGGTTAATTGTTTAGGGTTCAGGGTAATTTTGGTAGTCGTGAGTGAAGGTGTATTTAGTGGGATTTGGGAAATTTTTAAGTTTGTGGGTAAATGGGTATTTTTGAGGTTGAGGGTCAGTTTTCTGTTCTTGTGTAAAGGGCTATTTGTAGAGTTCAGGGTCAGTTTTCAGTTTGTGGGAAAAGGAGTATTTGTAGGGTTCAGGGTCAGTTTTCAGTTTGTGGGTGAAGGGCTATTTGTAGGGTTCAGGGTCAGTTTTCAGTTTGTGGGTAAAGGGGTATTTGTAGTGTTCAGGGTTAGTTTTCAGTTTGTGGGTAAAGGGGTATTTGTAGGGTTCTGGGTCAGTTTTCAGTTTGTTGGGAAAGGAGTATTTGTAGGGTTCAGGGTCAGTTTTCAGTTTGTGGGTGTAGGGGTATTTGTAGGGTTCAGGGTCAGTTTTCAGTTTGTTGGGGAAGGAGTATTTGTAGGGTTCAGGGTCAGTTTTCAGTTTGTGGTTGTAGGGGTATTTGTAGGGTTCAGGGTCAGTTTTCAGTTTGTGGGTAAAGGGGTATTTGTAGAGTTCAGGGTCAGTTTTCAGTTTGTGGTTGTAGGGGTATTTGTAGGGTTCTGGGTCAGTTTTCAGTTTGTGGGTAAAGGGGTATTTGTAGAGTTCAGGGTCAGTTTTCAGTTTGTTGGGAAAGGAGTATTTGTAGGGTTCAGGGTCAGTTTTCAGTTTGTTGGGAAAGGAGTATTTGTAGGGTTCAGGGTCAGTTTTTAGTTTGTGGGTAAAGGGGTATTTGTAGGGTTCAGGGTCAGTTTTCAGTTTGTGGGTAAAGGGGTATTTGTAGAGTTCAGGGTCAGTTTTCAGTTTGTTGGGAAAGGAGTATTTGTAGGGTTCAGGGTCAGTTTTCAGTTTGTTGGGAAAGGAGTATTTGTAGGGTTCAGGGTCAGTTTTTAGTTTGTGGGTAAAGGGGTATTTGTAGGGTTCAGGGTCAGTTTTCAGTTTGTGGGTAAAGGGGTATTTGTAGAGTTCAGGGTCAGTTTTCAGTTTGTTGGGAAAGGAGTATTTGTAGGGTTCAGGGTCAGTTTTCAGTTTGTTGGGAAAGGAGTATTTGTAGGGTTCAGGGTCAGTTTTTAGTTTGTGGGTAAAGGGGTATTTGTAGGGTTCAGGGTCAGTTTTCAGTTTGTGGGTAAAGGAGTATTTGTAGGGTTCTGGGTCAGTTTTTAGTTTGTGGGTAAAGGGGTATTTGTAGGGTTCAGGGTCAGTTTTCAGTTTGTGGGTAAAGGGGTATTTGTAGGGTTCAGGGTCAGTTTTCAGTTTGTGGGTAAAGGGGTATTTGTAGGGTTCAGGGTCAGTTTTCAGTTTGTTGATAAAGGGGTATTTGTAGTGTTCTGGGTCAGTTTTGGCCTTTAGGGTCAAGGGGTCTTTTTAGTGTTTTGGGACAGTTTTGGGTATTTTAGAGTGCTGATGTATAGTTTAACTTAACAGTGATACATTAAATTTATCACACGAAAATAGATATTATTATAACTTTACATTAGTACACTTTATTTAGATGAAAACTATTTATGTATTAGCATGTTTCCAGACAGTAGCTAGAGTGGAGTTGGAATTCTAATTATTAATTGGTTGGTGTCCAGCACCATCAGTAATATTACCAACACTGGAGTTGGATTAATAAAAATACATTGGTTAGTCTCCACCACATTTTATGGTATTACCTTGAGTGTAGTAGGAATAGTAAAATAATTTTTGCTAGTGTCCTGCAGCTTCTATGATTTTAGATTGACTGGAGTAGTAACAATACATATAAAATTGGTCAGTGTGCAGCACATTTGTATACATTTGTTCATTACTGTATTTTAATAATAAAAAATTATGCAACATAGATGTTTTCAAATTAGTTTATTAAACAATTTTTAATTTTTTTATTGTGTACTACTATAAAATCAAAAACAAATATAACATCACATTTTTTTAAACTTTTATTATTCACACAATAACATCTTTACATTTATATACATGTGGTCAATGTAAACAATAATTTGGATTACTAGATTCTTTCAGTAAATGTTACATATCCCCATCAGTCATTTACAATTTAAAGTATTTATATAGAAATACATTAAACAATGATTTGTTATATATTTCTTACATTAATATTTAATAATGTTAATATTAAATATTAATATAATAAAATATATAATACATATTTCTTTGTAACAAGTAACATGACTATTATTACATTTCTTAGGATAAATTGAAATACCAAAATAAATTTTCTTGGTGTATATTTCACACAATGTTGTTTTTACATAAAACATATAAATCGCTTTGGTTGTAAAGTTTATAATTGTATAGGGAAACAATATGTTTAATTATAATATCTGGTATTTATCAAATATTAGTAAAGCAATTATATAATTTTGTTATAATTAGAAATAATTATATAATCTTTTTTTAATAATTAATAAAAATAATAATTATTTTAATAATTATTATTATTATTAATTAATAAACATAAACATTCATTGATTATTAACAAAAATATATATATTCACAGATAAAATAGAGACTTTTTTCAGGGCATTCTTTATATACTAAATGGTTCTACTTGTTATATTAATAACAATAAATAAGTTATATTATTTATCATTATTAATTATTCCCATAAACATTTATAATGTTTTATAAAAATTATACACAAAATTATTCTTATAAATATACAGAATAACTAAATATTTACATCTTTTATTCAAAGTTTTACATAATTATTTTATATTATTAATATATAATACATATTATATATTAATTAATATTAAATATATTATTTTTTGTTAATAAAGGAAAATTGTCATGAGTATAGTGTATTAATTTGTTACATTATACATGTGTATGTATTATATATTTTTTATTTCACATTGTTTATTCTATTATCCTTTTACACAAATGGGTTAAGGGGACTACTTTTTTACCGCGTAAGGTTATTGCGCTCCATTCAGGACTGGAGAAGCTCGCGGTTGGGAGTTGCTTCGCTTGGAGAGAGGTAAGGTTATTTTGTAATACTAATTATAAGTAAGTGGTCATGTTTGAGGGTGTAATCAAACTCTGTAGTGTTTTTTGGTGTATGTATTATTAGTTTAAGTAACGTTTGGGTGAAAAGTCTGCGTTATAGATGTGTCGTGCTTTTTTTCCTTCAAGTCTAATTTTAATTGTTCGGAAATGTCTTCTTACATGGTTAATGTTAATTGTTAGTATATTTACTAATGTGAAGGGGGTATTTGTGGGTGGCTTTCGTTATGTATGTTATTTTACAGGTTTCGGTTCCTCGCATGAAAACTACATGGAAGGAAGCGTGTTTTTTAACGGAGAAACAAATGTTTAAGTTATTATGCTTATATTTTGACT
The DNA here is from genome assembly GCF_964261635.1 of Lissotriton helveticus. Lineage (NCBI taxonomy): Eukaryota > Metazoa > Chordata > Amphibia > Caudata > Salamandridae > Lissotriton > Lissotriton helveticus. Next base: position 165,817,855 of record NC_136057.1, on the reverse strand, counting down.
ATTTATCTCCTATTTTTCGTGTTTGCCTGGAGCGTTTTTTACACTTTTTAAACCTTTTTCGGGTTTTTTGGAGGGTTTCGAATCGGATTGATACTTTGATATGCGTGACCGTTTTTTTAAAATTGTGTGTATATAACTTTAAATCCTAACGTGTACACACTACTGTTTTCGGGATTTCCTGGAGCGTTTTTTTACGTTTTACAATTTATTTTCGGGTTTTTGAGGGTTTCCCATATTGGAATAGTAAGATATTGGATTGGATTGTATGGATTGATTTTTCCTTGATTGCGTCTCTTAATTCCCAAAATTTTTTGTATTTATTTTACAATTTTGATTGGGTGGGAAATGTCGATTTCTAATGTTATGTGTATGTTATAAAAAATTATAAACATTGCATATTTGTTACGAATTTTTTTACATATTTTTTAAAAGTTTGTCAAACAAATATGTTTTATTTATAATTCATTATATATGTTTATGACATGTGATTTTTATTAGTATTGTAAGAAGACATTCGTATATTTACTTGACATTTTTATAGAAGACTTTTTGCTATTATTGCCAGGTATTCTAAACCTCTAGTTGTAGGGTATAATGTGACTTGACTTTGAAGTAGTCGGAACATTTGTTGGGTTTGTTTAGTGAGTTTGGGCCCTATTTGTGACACTGATTGTTCCATTCTTAGTTCCTGATAGCTTTGTTCTTTTTTCAAAGCTTCAAGAAGGTTGTGGAATGTGGGTTTGCCTCTGTTTGTAGTTGCTTGGAAAGCATTATGCCACCCTTCAACACTGTTGTTGGTTTTCGCCTCTTGGTTTAAAGTACTGAGATAGACATTCCACCAAGGGATTTGGAATTTGGGCTGGCGTCGATGTCCTGATCTGTGCAACCTTCCCACCCAAGTGTCTTCAAAATAGTCTAGCAATGGTGTTAGCTTATCCTCATTCCTCTTATAATATGCGCTGTCAATTAATAAATTGTAATGTTCAGCAACATCTGTAACAGGGACGTAGGCCAGGGCTATTAACTTTTTAACTTGATAGGCAAAGGTGCTATCTGTAGAGTATAGTACACTTAAAGTAGATTTTTGGAGATGCCTCCATATACTCTGATTAAAATGATAATAGCAACCCTGGATTGCTGTGTGGGGAAATGTTCTCAAAATGCTATTTATCATAGCTAATTCGAAATCAATAATTATTTTTTCGGGAAAATAATTATTGATTTCCGTTTTGAGAACATTTAAAATTTCGGTGTAGGTTGTTTGCTGTTTGTTGGGTAGCAAACAGTAAATGAAAGGTATGTTAGAATGATGGTATAAACCGTGGATGGAATACAGTTGGTAAAAAGGTTTTGGGCAGGGTTTAAATGTTCCATCCATCATCCATTGGGGACACTGTTGGATTTTTCGTAAATTACTTGCAGTTGCAAACATAATTATTCTGTTTGTACTGCTTTCATTATCAAAAAGAATAAATTTATCTTTATTGTGTGTGATGGCCATTTCGGGTGAAATAATAATTTCTTCAAAACAAGTTGGGTTGGGTTGGGTTGTGCTAGTGAGTCGTTTGGTGCGTGCAATTGTGCGTTTCAGGGAATCAATAGAGGGTAGTTGCCCTGAAGCATGGTTAGGGATTTTTACCAGTTCTTCTTTAAGTATTTGGGTGGTGGGTTTGTCACTTTGTGTGCTAGCACTTTTAATACTTTCTAAGGCATCTCTAATTTCAATTTCGGTGACATTTGGGGGATGATTATGTTCTCTAGTAAATAGCACATTAGTTTCCTTGGTAGTGGCCCTCCCATAACATTTGTTGGAGTAATATTGTGTACACTTCCAAAAAACCTTTCTACCACTTTGTCTCTCCTGATTATACACATAACCCATATAGCATAATAGCAATTTATTTTTCTGAGACATGACAAATTCTGCACCTTCAGTCATTTTGATTTACTTGTTCTAGGAAAGAGTAGAAAGAAACAAAATCAGTACACATTTTTTTACTTATGTGGTGCTAACATCATTAGTGATGCATTTATACTTACAGTTAATCAAAGTAGTAGTCACAGAAGCAGAAATGTCTTTTGAATGATGTTCTTGTATGTATGTCTTTATTTGCTGTTGGTATGAAAATATAGAAAAACAACGTTAATGTTTATATATAACAAATGTATTTCCTACTCAAAAGCAGTTGTCATTTTTGTCTACTAGTGCATTTGATGTAAACATTACATATACTTACTTGTTTAAATAGTAGAATAGTAGTAATTGCTGGAGTTCATCAATTTAGTACAGGTATGATCTGTAGAGTAGATAGAAGAAATAAAAGCAAAATATTATAATTTTAATACTGAACCGTTTGGAAATGTAACAGATTTAAACGTATACTAACTTCTAAATATGTCGTTTTCTTTGTTGTAGGTAGAATAGCTGTATGATGTATTCAGAATATCTGTAGAGGAAATATAAAATAGATAAGATGTTGTTAAGAACATAGACTGTGTTATTTTAGGCAGTTTTAGAGAAATGATAAATATACTTACATTTTTTACAAGGCGATTCTTCTATATTGGTATATTTTGTGTAGGATGTTTTCATATGATATGTAGAATAGATGTATGATGTTTTCTGAATATCTGTAGAGGCAATTTAAAATAAATAACATGGTGTTAAGAATATAGTTAGCGTTTTTTGTGCCAACATTTTAGCAAATAACAATTATACTTACTTTTTTCTGAAGGGTAATTTTTGTGTTTTGCTATAGTTGATCTTGGATTTTTCAAATGATCTATAGGGAAGATGTAAAAAGCAAGATATGTTGTTTAAAAATGTGCATTAATGAAATTGGCCGTTTTATAACAAACACATCTATACTTACATGTGTAATTAGGTTAGTTTTATCGTTTTTGCTGTAGAAATAGCACCATTTCTGTATATCTGTAAATATAATGTCAATGAAAAATAAATACTCTTGTAAATTAGTGTTTAAACAAAGCAGTTGGTGTGTAACAGAGAATTATTATATACTTACTATCTGATTTTGCACATGAAGAAATATGACCATGTAATAGGAATTGTGTTGGAGTAGTTTCTATCAGAAAAGTAGGAAGACATGAAAATAAAATAAGTCTAAGAGTTAGGAGATGTAAGGAAAATAGTGCACTTCTAATGTAGTTTTCTACTAAAATGCTGTGTTACTTACTTGATTAATTAGCTAGTAAGCTGGATCTTTAAAGATGTTTATTCTGCAACAAAATCTTCAAAGTGTTGGCATCTACTTTCCAGATAGGTAGCAGCAACAAATGGTAGAATGCATGTAGCCCTTTTATAGTATATGTGTTATGTGTGCTTTGATTTGATTGGTTGTAGGATGTAAGGAAGCATAGTATAGGCTAGTTTGAATTTTTTTAAGTTAATTGGAGTGTTTGTTGATGTGAGAATGGTGGTATGTGGTTGTTCCCGCATTAAAGCAGGTTCGTGTTTAAATGAAATATATTTATATGTGAAAATAAGTAATGAAAATGTTAGTTAAATGCAAAGAATAATAGAAAATGATAAAATGCATGTAATAGAATGTATAGTAAATGTGGATTAATAGTAATTTTATGTAAGAAACAGGTATTATATGTGAAAAGTTTTTTTTACAGAGAAATGACTTTTATTGATGATAAAGATGGTATTTTAGAAAGAAAAGTGTGCAAACATGAACTCAATATTATTTTTTTTACGATATTGTGGTAGTCTATATTTTTGTAGTCGATATTTTTGTAGTGTTAGGGCTAATTTCATGTCCAACGATATAATTGTACTCGATATTTTTTTAAGCGATATTTATGTTTTCGATATAGTTAGTACTCGATATTTTTTAGTCGATATTTTTGTAGTTTGTGTAATAAGTATAGTAAGTCGATATTTTTGTTCTCGATAATTTGTCAACGATATTTTGGTAAGTCGATAATGTGTCCGTCGATATTATTTCAGTGATCCGCTAAACAGAAACTGAAACCGGAGAGGCACAGTGGCCAGCGGTGGCGGCAGCAATCAGGGGGCACAGCAGGAACAAGACCGAGCAAAAACGAAACAGGCACAACAATTACTATACTGGGCTAAAATTTAATAAATACACAATGATGTACAAGACCAGATCGATGTCGAGCTCAGGGGCACAGCAGCTCAGGGGCACACCAGAGGCACAGCGGGCATCAGAGGTGGCAGCACTCGGGGGTCAGGCACGAGGCGGTGGAGCGACCGGCTCTGACCAGGTCAGGTCGGGTCACAGCTCCCCGTCTCGTTGGATCAGTCCTAGGCAACTAGTGGGAGGGAGGAGCAGCTGGGAGGCGGGAGCGGGGTGGCGAGTGGGCAGTGGAGGAGCGGTGATGCAGGAGGGAACGGGGGTTGGGCAGAGCGGCGGCAGGGAGCGGGGTGGAGGGGCGCAGGGCACAACAACAATAATGCTAAACAGAAACTGAAACCGGAGAGGCACAGCGGCCAGCGGTGGCGGCAGCAATCAGGGGGCACAGCAGGAACAAGACCGAGCAAAAACGAACCAGGCACAACAATTACTATACTGGGCTAAAATTAAATAAATACACAATGATGTACATGGAGCGACCGGCTCTGACCAGGTCAGGTCGGGTCACCATGGTACGCGGGAACCACAGCCAAATTTCATTTTCAGAATGGGGGTTACCTGCCCTATTTTAAGGCAATCAGGGATAGTGCCTTGACTAAGCAAAGCATTTAGAATCTTCGACCATAAGGGGAGAATAGAGGACTTGATCTTCTTGAAGATAGCCGGAGGTAAAGGGTCGATGAAATGATTAGATGGGTTCAAAAGCAAAAAGAAGGATGTCAATGTCACTTTCAGTGAAGGGGTGTGAAAGTGTGCCAAGAGGCAATATTTTGGGGACCTGCAGAGGGTGACCAACCAGATCAGCGGTTAGGGAGGTGTACGGAAGGATGTGCGAAGCTGGAAGTAGTCGCCTCGCTGAGTGTAGATCATTTTCAATCATTTCAGTTTTTCCCAGGAAGAACAAAGCCAAGTCCTCACAGTTTGGGAGTGTGGTGGACCCATTGCCAAGCGGCTTTTGTATGTTGAGCGATTGTTGCTTGGCAATTTCAAAAAGCTTTTTGGCTTGATTTCTGCCTTGGTTTAGCTGGGTTCTGAAGAAGTTGGCCTTTGAATGTTTGATTCTTCTGTAAAATGTGTTTCTCATTGATCTGAAGAGGTTTAGGTGCTCCCAAGAGGGTGAAGATCTCCCGGCTCTTTCTGCTAATCTCAGATTGTGTCTTTATGAATTAAGTTTGTAATTGAACCAAGTCTTAGAGATTTTGGTGACTATGATTTTAGTTGTGGGGGGGGAGCGATTGAGTCAGCGACATTTAAGATGACGGTATTGTAGAAGTCTGTGTGATCGTGAACATCTATCATATCTAGAAAACAAATGTGGGTGCACAACTTAACAAAGTCCAGTAGTCCGAAGATATTTGAAAAACAGTCACTTCTTTATTAGATCAGAATTTTTCCAAAATATAAAATCAGTTGAGAAAGAGTAACAGCCACGTGCTTCGCTCCCAAGATGAGAGCTTCCTCAGGGCACAAAAGTGTATTCACAATTTAGTCAGTTCCATATATAGAGTCAATCAGTTGAATATAACTGTTAGTTTGGTCCTCGGCATCCAGATCAGTAAATAGTGGTACCTGCCGTACTTCCAAAAGGATCCTGGAATTTTAGCAGCGTCCTAAAAGCATTCGTGGTGTATCAGCAGTGGAAAGCTTCAAGCTCATATTCTTTGAGAAATGCAGGTTTGCTTCCAGTAGCAGTATGAATGATATTATCCAAAGACGTGCGCTTGCGTTAAAGGACCCGGGTTAATATCCTCCCAGTGCCGGTCCAAAGGTGGAGTGAAACTGATATGAGCATGAAGTTTGTGCGAACCGTGTATTTTAAATCACAGAAATGTCCATCCCTTCAAACCTGTATTGTCAGAGTCGCGTGGCGTGTCCTTGCTAAAAGTTCCCATCTACCATATCTGTTTGAGGAGACTGGAGATGGTTACAGAGGGTAGATAAATCATTAGAGTTTATGTTTCGATGACTCCTTTTCCATTGTTTTGTTTTCTTCAGTTGAGCTCTCTTCGGAATCAAGGCAACATTGATGAGGAAAGTGATGCAGTAGTCTGTCCAGTTGCAGGCGATATGGGCTCCAATGTGGTGTTGCTCATTTTAGCAATGATAAGGTCCAATGTCTCAACCTTGATGTGAGAAGGGTTGTCACAGAATTTGGTCAACTCGTGGTTTGATAGAAAGAATTTAAGGCTGTTCACTGCATGGTGCTTCAGGTCATTCCAGTGGTGGTTAAAATACTCACGGAAGATCTAGGACACTTGAGGGTCATCTCTGGTTGAGATGACTTCCATGAATTGTTCAATGAAAGGCAAATTGTCACCAGGAGGGTGGTAGAACACGTGCAGATTACAAATGAAACTATTGTTGTAGCAATGTTGAGTCTGAGATATTCACGAATGGGCAGAGCAGCAGTTTCTGACTGGAACACAGAGAGGATGTTCCGGTAAATGCAGGCTACTCCCCCACCAGGATTCTTAGTTCTATCTAGTCAAATGATGCTGTGACTAAGGTGGACGAGTAGGTCTAAAATAGGAGGAGATTCATTTTTAAACCATGTTTCTATGAGGATAACAATATCAAACTCATGTGTAAGGAAGAGGTCATAAATATCAGACGCATGTTTAACAGACGATCTACAGTTAAGGAGCATACATTTCAGTTGGCTATCGATGTGGCCAGTGGCAAATGAGAGATGTTAATACGCTTGAGGTTGTCGTTTACAGCTCTGTGATTGTAGCTAGGTTCTCTGTAACGGTTAGACTGGAATGGTTTGAATTTGACCCTAAGAGGCCATATTGATATCTTTTCAGTGGTGTTAGGAGAGGAGGAGGTCGTGGATGTCACTGTCAGATAGACCATCATTCAGTCCCATGGGTCGTGAGGAGCTATTGGGGAGGGGTATAACTTTCGAGATAAAATTAGGAGAGTGATGGACTTGGGAGGCAGCATGACTATTTGGGAGCCTGTCCGATTAAGCATGGCACTCATGGGTCTATGAGTGAGCAACAATTCTGTGGTGATGGATGTCAGTCTACGGCATTTATCTTTGAGCTGGAGCAGGCTAAGTGAAATCTCGTTGAGGCATGATTCCCAAGAGGCGTGGTGACAGGTTGTCCTGGGTTGGGGGTGAAGGTCGGTTCGGGGGGAGGCTATATGAGAGGCCAATTTGAGAGGAAAAGCCATTATCGAAGGTCTGGATTAATTGTAGGTTAGGGCAGTAACAAGGGGGGACTGACTGAGTGAAGATGGGTGAGGGGGGTAAGGAGGGAGGGGGAGTTAGGGGGGAATTATTTGCTGAGCGGGAGACCTGGAAGGCGTGAGGTTAATCATGTTAGGGGCTATAAAATCTAGATGCTATACAAGTTGCTTTGCAGCAGGTACATTGACCTTCTGTGCTACTGTATGAGTTAAAACTGTGATTGGACAAAACACAGAACTGTCTCGGAATTGCAATAACCACCTGAATTGTCTTACCACTATTCAAATCCCCTCAACATTGTTGAACACACAATGATCTCTGTAGAAGGTGTCTTAAGCCTGTAAGATATTTTAAAATGCAGCCTTTTTGTAAACAATTAAGTCACTAGAAGTGATTTTCTGTCACATATGTCCTTTTTTCAACTTCTTTGCAGCAGACTGCTTTAAAAATGCATATATATGTCGACTGTGCGAATCTGATTTTCAAGCTCTGACCTTTGTGACTCCACCCCCTTTCCTCTGTCACAACTTGACCCCCCCCAATATAGTGGTTCCCAGAGTATTTTTATCCAATTCCAGCACTGACTGTGACATCATTCACTGGATGGTCCCCTTGAGTATTGTAACCTTAGAACATTGGATATCAGAGACTATAGTCTGATAGGACTCTGACATCACTTGTCACAGACATTGTTAGTTCATTTTGCACTCTAGAGTGATGCGGTGGAGTAATGGTGCACTTCATGAAGTTCACAATAACAACATAAAGAGGGAGAAAGAAAGAATAGAAGGGGCTTGGGAATGTTGTTTGATGATACCACTCCAAGTAGGTCCCCTGGTACCCACAGAAGACAAAGATGGGCCTTTCTAGAGGAGAGAGAGAGAGAGAGAGAGAGAGAGAGAGAGAGAGAGAGAGAGAGAGAGAGTTTATTGGGGATCTCTAGACATGGGTGTTCTAAAAACTGGATCCTTAATGAAAAGGTTCTTCTGCATGTGTACTTACGCTTCACCTTGAGGCACTTTTAGTAAAGTCTTACTCGAGAGGGCTTGTTCTAGTGGTGAAAACGACAAACCCTACTGGAGAAGAAGGCGTGGCCAGTACACTGACACACTTGGACATCTGCTGGACAAGCCAGCAGGGGTGTGTGCCACACTCAGACAGAACAATGGCACAAATTCAAAGAGCAACAAGTCTTGGCCGAGAAGCACAACCAAAGTCTTCCCCCCATCACACTGGGCATAGTGGGCCTGATTCACAAAGGGCCTCCTCACTCGTATCAGAGGCCTTATATTCGTGTCGGAGTCCCCACACTCGTGGCGGAGGCCTTGTACTCGTGGCGGAGACCCTCTCACGTGTCGGAGTCCCCACACTTGTGGCGGAGGCCTTGTACTCGTGGCGGAGACCATCTCTCGTGTCAGAGTCCCCACACTCGTGGCGGAGGCCTTGTACTCGTGGCGGAGACCCTCTCTTGTGTCGGAGTCCCCACACTCGTGGCGGAGGCCTTGTACTCGTGGCGGAGACCCTCTCTCGTGTCGGAGCCTCCACACTCGTGGCGGAGGCCCTGCGCTCCTGTCGGTGGCCCTGCATTCGTGGCAGATGCCTCGCACTGATGGGAGAGCCTGCATTCATGGAGGAACCTCTGCAATGAGATACGGCAATGTGCGGGCCCCTGCCACAACTGCAGAGCCTATGCCACGAGTACGGGGGCCCTCTGTGAATCAGGACCAACGTTTGTTACCTGGCTCCAGGATTTTATTAAAAGGCACTTTGAAATATAGAGGGGCAGATTTACAATACCTGGCACATTCCTGCATATCATAGGGGTGGGCCAGTTATTGTGTGCCATGCCTCCGCCACCATTGATGCGCCGCATTTACAATGTGGCGCACCATGGGGCAAAAACGGCACAGATGCGCCACGCAGCTGTGTCGTCAAAGCGGCGCATTGCTGGAGTTGCGCCGCAAGCACGACACAGCTCCAGCAATACTCTGGGGGGCCCTATTCTCACAATACTGCGTCAATCCTTATGCCTTCTTCAAGCGGCCGCAGGGTTTTGACGCAGCATGGGCCCAAAAGTGACTGAGTGAAATCTTGTAGATTTCACTCAGGTACTTTTAGGTGGTGTTCCTGCGCAGGAATGCCTCCTTCTGGCACAGGGCTTTACAACGTGGCGCATCTCCAGATGCGTCACATTGTAAGTGCCACGCACCATGGCGCATCTTTTGCGCCGCTACTGCGTCACAAAAGTGACGCAACGGCGGTGTAAAAGGGGCGCAAGGGGCTTGTAAATCTACTCCAGAGTGCATAAAATCATCACGAAAGTAGATCGTAGCTCATACTGATGTTTAGTTGATCAGTAATAATCGTACATTAAACTGCACTCACTCTATGGCCAATATTTATAAAGGTATGCAAATAAAATGAACAAAATCATGTGAGGTCAGCCTTCTATATCACCTGTTAGCCCCCCTTTGTGAGCTCTGATGTCAAGGTCTGGGTTTCTCCCCCCCCCCCCCCCCCCCATATCTCTTGATTTCCAGGCTATCTGCGCCCTATGCTTGTGTTGACAACTAGCAGCACACACTGCCAGGATATCTACGCCCTCCTACACCTTTCATCGGGGATCCCTGTGCTTGTGTTTACAGCTAGCAGTACACACTGCCAGGGTATCTGCCCCCTCCTAAACCTTCGGTCGTGCTCCCTTGTGTTCAGAGCTAGCAGTACACACTGCCTGGGTATCTGCACCCTCCTAAACCTTCCCTCAGGTCTTCTTGTGCTTAAGTTTACAGCTAGCAGTACAAACTGCCTGGGTATCTGCGCCTTCCTAAACCTCCCCTCAGGTCTTCCTGTGCCCGTGTTTACAACTAGCAGCAAACACTGCCTGGTTATCTGTGTCCTCCCACACCTTCCATCAGGCTTCCTGCGGTTGTGTTTACAGCTAGCAGCACAAACTGCCTTGGTATCTGCACCCTCCTGACACCTTCCCATGGGTCCCCCTACACTCCTGTATACAGCTAGCAGCACGCACTGCCAGGTACCTGAGCCCTCACACGTATTCCCTCAGGTCTTCCTGTGCTAATGTTTACAGATAGCAGCACCCTCCTGTGTGGGTATCTAAGTTCTCCTGCAATTTCCCTTGTGTCTTCCTGCACTGTGTTTACAGCTAGCAGCACACACTGCCTGGGTACCTGCACCCTCCTAAACCTTCCCTCAGGTCTTCCTGTGCCAGTGTTTACAGCCAGCAGCACCCACTGCCTGGGTATCTACCCCCTCCTACACCTTCCATCAGGCTCCCTGTGGTTGTGTTTACAGCTAGCAGCACATATTGCCAGGGTACCTGCACCATCTTGCACTTTCCCTCGGGGCTCCCTGTCGTTGTGTTTACAGCTAGCAGCACACGCTGCCAGGGTATCTGCGCACTCCTACACCTTCCCTCATGTCTTCCTGTGCCCGTGTTTACAACTAGCAGTACCAACTGCATGGGTACCTTCACCCTACTAAACCTTCCCTCTGGTCTTCCAGTGCTTGTGTTTACAGCTAGCAACACACACTGCCAGGGTATCTGCGCCCTCCTACACCTAACCTCAGGTCATCCTGTGCTTGAATTTATAGCTAGCAGCACACACTACCTGGGTACCTCTACCTTCGTCACCTTGTCTCAGGTCTTTCGGTGCTTGTGTTTACAGCTAGCAGCACACACTGCTGGGTTTTTGAGCCCTCGAGCACCTTCCCTCGGGTCTTCCTGGGCTTCTGTTTACAGCTAGCAGCGCCCATCTGTCTGGGCACCTGAGCCCTCCTACACCTGCCCTTGAGTCACCCTGTGCTTGTGTTTACAGCGAGCAGCGCCCACCTGCAAGGGTATCTGCACACTCATACACCTTCCCTCGGGTCCTCCTGTACTCATTTTTACACCTAGCAGCACACACTTGCCATGGTATGTGCACACTCCTACATCTTCCCTCAGGTCATCCTATGCTCCTGTGTACAGCTAGCAGCACAAACTGCCTTGGTATCTGCACCCTCCTGACACCTTCCCTTAGGTCCCCCTACACTCCTGTATACAGCTAGCAGCACACACTGCCAGGTACCTGAGCCCTTACACGTATTCCCTCAGGTCTTCTTGTGCTAATGTTTACAGATAGCAGCACCCACCTGTGTGGGTATCTAAGTTCTCCTACAGTTTCCCTTGTGTCTTCCTGCACTGTGTTTACAGCTAGCAGCACACACTGCCTGGGTATCTGCTTCCTCGCACACCTTCCCTCTGGTCTCCCTGTCCTTGTGTATAGAGCTAGCAGCACACTTTGCCAGGGTATCTGAGCCCTCATGCACCTCCCCTCGGGTATCCCTGTTTTTGAATTTACAGGGATCAGCGCACACCTGCCAGGGTATCTGTGCCCTCGAGCATCTTCCCTCAGGTCTTCCTCTGCTTGTGTTTACAGCGATCAGCACACACTGCCTTGGTATCTGCACCCTCCTAAACCTTCCCAAAGGCCTTCTTGTGCTTGTGTTGACAGCCATCAGCAAATACTGCCTGGGTATCTATGCACTCCTACACCTTCCCTCGGTCTTCCCGTGCTTGTGTTTACAGCTATCAGCACACACTGCCTGGGAATCTACGCACTCCTACACCTTCCCCGGGTCTCCCCATGCTTTTGTTTACAGCTATCAGCACACACTGCCTGGGAATCTACGCACTCCTACACCTTCCCCGGGTCTTCCTGTGCTTGTGTTTACAGCTTGCAGCACTCACCTGCCAGGGTACCTGCCCTCAATACTCCTGTCCTTGTGTACACAGCTAGCAGCACACTTTGCCAGGGTATCTGAGCCCTCATGCACCTCCCCTCGGGTATCCCTGTTTTTGAATTTACAGCGATCAGCGCACACCTGCCAGGGTATCTGTGCCCTCGAGCATCTTCCCTGAGGTCTTCCTCTGCTTGTGTTTACAGCGATCAGCACACACTGCCTGGGTATCTGCGCCCTCCTAAACCTTCCCAAAGGCCTTCTTGTGCTTGTGTTGACAGCTATCAGCAAACACTGCCTGGGTATCTATGCACTCCTACACCTTCTCTCGGTCTTCCCGTGCTTGTGTTTACAGCTATCAGCACACACTGCCTGGGTATCTATGCACTCCTACACCTTCCCTCGGTCTTCCCGTGCTTGTGTTTACAGCTATCAGCACACACTGCCTGGGTATCTGCGCCCTTGAGCATCTTCCCTTGGGTTATTCCTGTGCCTGAGTTTACAGCTAGCTGCGCCCAGCTGCCAGGGTATCCGGGCACTTCTACACCTTTACTTGGGTCACCCTGTGCCTGTTGTAGTGTTCACCAAAAGGAAGACCCGAACACAGGGTGGTGAACTCCAAATGCCATTTATTTTAAAGCATACACTGCCGTGACCTCAGCCACAGCCTCTCGAACTCCTGTCGCCTCAGAGTGTCCCCGGCGCTCGCCTTGGAACGCTGGTCGCGGTGGCATTCTAAGTGATGTCACCGCGAGCAGCACCATCACATGCGGAGCCGCCGGGGGAGGCAGAGAGAGGGAGATACCACACATCCCCCTTCCCCGCAGAAACAGAAAACATTAGGTAGAACCAAAAACAGGAACCTGAAATATAGGAAAGGCTTACAGCTTACATTAGGCAGCAATGTCATAGGTTACATCATTACATATTGGTTGAAATGCCTGGGAGGTCTGATCACTCTCCTGTTAGACCTGAGACCTGGGAGAGGGACGCCTGACGGCCTCCTACTTGCGAAACCGCTATCCTGACTAGGACCACTCTCCCTCCCCCTTGCACCTTCAAGGCCTTCTGCTGGAGGGTGGTACTTTACAACCCTCCCCAGGTTCCATATTTTCCCTTCTTGGGTTTTGACTGCATTCTTGAAAAGTTTTGTGATCTTGGTGGGACTGCTGTAGTCTGACCAGCATGCCTTCCCTGTGGGAGCTCTGATTTTGATGTCATCTCCTACTTTGAAACCAACCTCCCGTGTGGCCTTGCGTTGGTCGTAACCTTCCTTTCTCACCTTCATGGCTTGTTCTTGCCTCCTCAGACTGTCCCTTTCTCTGGCTCGGTCCGACCACCCCTTGTGCCATTCCATCCACCCCGGGGTAAGCTTAGTGTTGGGTGTCCTTGCGCGGAGCAGTTCGAACGGGGTGACGCCTGTCGACTGATGCGGCGTGAACCTGTATGCCTCCAGACGCCTCCACACCTCCTCTTTCCAACTTATGCCATTGGCCTTGGCCAGCTGGATGCTCTCCTTGATGGTTTTATTAAAACGCTCGACCATGCCATTGGTTTCTGGGTGGTACAAAGCGCATCGCTTATGTCTGATGCCTCTTTCACTCAGGAAGTCCTCCATCTCTTTCGAGCATAGTTGCACCCCGTTGTCGGTGAGGATGTTGCTGGGGAGCCCCTCACGGATAAATACTTCCTGCAAAAATCCGATGACGGTTTTTGTTGTGACTTCATTGACGAGTTTTATTTCCGGCCAACGAGAGTACAGATCCACGAGCACCAAGATGTAAGGTGTCCGCAGTTCCCCGGACAACGGGCCCAAAATGTCCAAAGCCAACTCGTCCCAAGGTCCAGACGGGGGCGGCCTACACACCATGGGTGGTGTCTGTTGCTTCAAGACCTTGTCACTATTGCAGCACGGGATGCACCCCCTGATTCTTCTTTCCGTGATCAGGTCCATGTTCGGCCACCAATAGCTCTCCCTGAGTCTTTGCTTGGTTTTAGTGATTCCCAAGTGCCCTTCGTGAGCTATCTCGACCAGGTCGTCTCTCACACTAGCTGGCGGGACAAGTCTAGTTCCCCTGAACAGGCATCCATCGACAATGGTTAACTCATCCTTTACAGCCTGGAAGGGCCGCAGGTCTTCAACACGTTTGTCCTCGTGCTTCCATCCGCCTCTCACCCTTCTGCAAACTTCTTCCATGGTCTTGTCCTCATCTTGTGCCTTTCTCCACGTTTCTTCACCCAACGCCTTCTGGATGGTGCAGACATTCTCAACCATGAATCCTTCTTCATCTTCATCTGTTTCGTCTCGTATTTCACTCGCTTCTTTTTCACTGACAAGCCTGGACAGACAGTCGGCTGCAAGGTTTTGTGTTCCCGGAACATACTCGACATTGAAGGTGTACTCCTGGAGACTGACCACCCAACGCCTTATCCTACTGGAGATGGCATCCAAACCCTTCCTGCTGAACACTTCTACCAACGGTTTGTGGTCGGTTCGGAGGGTGAACTGCGTACCCCACAGGAAGTCTCTGAATTTGCCTACTGCCCAGGACACCGCCAGTGCTTCCTTCTCAATGACCGAGTAATTGTTTTCAGATTTTTGGAGTGACCTTGAGGCGAAGGCCACCGTTTCTTCTCCTTCCACACCTTTCTGGGTGAGAACCGCTCCCAACCCTTTTGCACTTGCATCAGTGGTGAGGATCGTTGTCCGGCCGGGAATGTAGGACTTCAAACTAGGGGCTTCTGCAAGAGCTCTCCTTACATCCTCGAATTCGCTCTGGCAGTCTTGGCTCCATTTGAACTCGCTTTCTTTCTTCAGTAACCGCCTGATGGCGTAAGTCCTGCCAGCTAGGTTTCTGATGAACTTGCCATAAAACTCCAGCATCCCCATGAATGATTTGATCTCGTCTTTGTTCTTAGGTGGTGACAAATTCACAATGGTGTCTTGAAGCTCGACCTTAGGACGTATGCCTCCTGCTGTAATCTTGTGACCCAGGAAATCCAACTCGGCACAGCTAAAAACGCATTTGTCCTTCTTCACGGTAAGACCCTGGGACAAAAACCTCCTCAGTACACATCTAAGTCTCTGATCGTGCTCAACTTGGTTTTTTGCGAACACCAGTACGTCATCCTGGTAGCACATGACGCCCGGGATGCCCTTTAGGATGTTGCCCATGATTCTTTGAAAGACAGCAGCCGCCGAGACTAGGCCGAAAGGCATCCTCTTAAACTTGTAAGCGCCCATGGGTGTCACAAAAGCAGTGAGTTCTTGAGACTCCTCGTGAAGTTTTATCTGAAAATAGGCCGAGGTGAGATCGAGGGTGGAAAACACCTTGGCACCCTCAAGCATGCTCATCATTTGGGTGATGTTCGGCAAGGGGTATCGGTCAACGACGACCTCTTTGTTGAGTGCCCTCAAATCAATGCAGAGCCGGACTGACCCATCCTTTTTCTTCGCTGCCACGATGGGCGCCAACCATTCGGTCGCTTCTACAGGTTCGATAACTCCTGCCTTGCACAGTTTTTCCAGCTCAGATCTGACCTCCTCCTGAATAGCTATGGGGAGTCTTCTGACTTTTGCTACAACGGGCTTGGCATCCTTCTTCAATTTGATTTTGTGGCAGTAGTTCTTCAAACACCCAAGCCCTTCTCCGAATACTTCTTCAAATTCTCTTGTGAAATTAGCCTCACCCTCCTGTATCTCCTGTATCAAAATTTGGGGATTACTGTTGGGATTGAGGTACACCCCTAACCCCTTTTGTGCACGCCACCCTAAAATGTTATCACCTACCGTGGACACATATACCTTTGAGATAGTAGACCTGTTTCTGTACTCGATCTTGCTTAGGAAGTACCCTTTCATGGAGATGGGGCGCCCCGCATACCCTCCTGGTCTCAGGTCTAACCTCCTCAAGATTATTCTGCCTTTAGACACACGTGAGAACTCATTTGCATTAATGATAGTTATACGAGAACAAGAGTCAAACAATGCGTCTATCTCAACATTCCCAACTTTTATGGTGTCCTTGGGACTTTCAACTTGTTCCACTTCTACCTGTGCTGTAACTTCTTCACACAAGGGGTTTCTGGGACCTGGCGCCTTCAACTCTTGTATTTGCACCACAAATTCGTCGCTCACCACATTTGTTCTGTCCCTACTCTGCCTACTGGCCCCCTGCCCACTCTTGCAGTATTGCTTAAAATGGCCCTTCTTACCACACTTGTTACACGTGAACCTGAGGGCGGGACACTCCTTGTCGTTGGCCAGGTGCCCTTGCTTTCCACACCTGTAGCAGGTACCCTTGTAAGACCCTCCCGGCCTGCCTTCCTTCTGCTCCTTGCCCACTGCCTTCTGACCTCTAACTACCGACACAGTCTCGCTTTCAGTCACTACCTCACTGACATTGGTCCTTTCGTCATTCTTCTTCTCCCCTGCATCTTGCTTAATCTCCTTGACGCACTGTAACATGTGCTCAACCTGCTTAGCTATGATTAGGACCTCTCTCAAAGGTGGGTCATCCTTAAGCCATAGCTCCTCACGTACACGCTCCATCCTGCAGGTCAAAACAAACTGGTCCCTTATCCTCTCCTCGCTTGCTCCCCCAAACTTGCACGTTGCAGCTAACTTCCTCAACTCAGACACAAAATCTTCTATAGACTCCCCCTCCTTTTGTGCCCTCTTGCCAAAATGGTACCTCTCCATTATGGTGCTGGTCTTGGGGAGGTAGTGCAAATCTAACTTCTTGAGACTAATTTCAAATTCATTCAGACCTCTTGCCTCCTGTGCCCCTAACTCCGGCAGATGGTCCAGGACTTCCTCTCCCTCAGCGCCCAAATAATAGGCTAGTAATGCAACCTTCCTTTCAAGACCTAAGTTGGGCCCACAAACAGTAGCGTAATTGAGGAACACCTTTTTCCATTTTTTCCACAGGATGGTGGGATCTCCTGGGCTAGACAAAAAGAAAGGTGGAGGGGTCACACTTTGCATATTTAATTCACAATCAGCAGAGGGAAACTTTTATACTTAAAAATGCACCTACCCTCCGTATAACTAACAGCGTACAGTGGGAACCTGAAGGTAGGCCAATTAACAGTGACTACAGAGAAGGGTGAGCTACCAGTGAGAACCTTACACAGGAGAGGAAGTGCCTAACCAACCCTGCGCACCTCCAATTTCTAACTCACATATGCAGAAAGATAAAATCTGCCCCTCGAAAATTCAATAATATGCTGTAAAGTTCTGAGACAGTGATGTTTCCTTTGTGCAAAATGTCAGGACAGTACTCCAATCAACATGGTCTCATGCTCAACTGATGTTTTTCCACTGTACACACTGCGCTGCCAACTGCCCCACAGTCATGCAGGCAAGAGGCTAGGATTATTCTGACAAAGAACCCTGTCCTGCTGCGCTCGTAGGCTCCTCTCCCTTTCCACGTCGCGCTCCCAAGGTCTCTGGGTGTTTTACCACGTTCTTCACAGCAGCCAAAGCCCCTTCTTCTTCCTCGCAGCGCTGGTAAATACGCGTCAATGACAATCCAAACTGCTTCGTTACAGGAGAGCACTTCAGTTCCTATACTCCTCACTTCATACGCTGCCCAGTGAGAACTTCCCTTATCAGTATGCCAAGTGTCACACTCCACTATGAGGGTACATCAAAGAAGGCAAGGCTAATACTCGCCCCAATGGCGACAACATGCAACGCTGCCCTAGTGAGATGTCAAAAGTCACATTAGGTCGCACAACACGAGGGCGGAAGACCGGAGTCAGAAAGAATTTCACGCGCCCCTGTGGTGTTTATGCCAACCGCTTGTTAAATAGCGTGTAGGTGAGGGACGCGCGATCACAACCTTTACTTCAGAGAGAAAGAAAAATGTGACAGGAGGCTCGTGCGGAGCTTGCGCCAATGTCTTAAACAGTTCCTTTAGGGATAATTTCCTCCCCGTCAGCCAGGCCGATGTACATTAAATTCTTGTCAGTTTCAGCGCGTATGAATGCTGCGCTAGAGTCAGGCAGACCTTCGAAGTGCTGCTAGGGTGCGCGCTGAGGCACGAAAGGAAGTCACCTTACTTTGTTTGCAGGTCAGAGCAGTTCTCTCGGGTCTCCGTTATTCGTCGCTTAGACTGGAGGCTCACAACGACGCCTGCTTCCATTCAAGATTCTCAGCTGTGAACCTTGGTCCTTCGTTTCAGCAGCTGCAGTCCCGATCACCTTCCTTTGCGTGTTGAGGTCACGGGCTTTTAACCCTCGTCGCCAGTGTAGTGTTCACCAAAAGGAAGACCCGAACACAGGGTGGTGAACTCCAAATGCCATTTATTTTAAGGCATACACTGCCGTGACCTCAGCCACAGCCTCTCGAACTCCTGTCGCCTCAGAGTGTCCCCGGCGCTCGCCTTGGAACGCTGGTCGCGGTGGCATTCTAAGTGATGTCACCGCGAGCAGCACCATCACATGCGGAGCCGCCGGGGGAGGCAGAGAGAGGGAGATACCACACCTGTGTTTACAGCTAGATGCACACACTGCCAGGGAACTCGCCCCAGGTCTTCCACAAATGGTAAATCCGGGAATGTGCCAAAATCCATGGGTAGATGCGTGTGAACACCCACCCTCCACCCATGCTACGCCTCCCAGTGGCAGAGTAATGCAAGGCAGCAATTTGCGCTGCCTGCATCGATCTAGATTTATCACGCCATGATACAAGGGAGGCACAAAACCTTGATACGTCTGGCCTCAGACTTTTAGAAATGAACTTGTACCTGTGAAGTAGGAGGAAAGGAAAACTCTATTTACTGGTTGGAAACAAAAGAAATAAAATGCAATCTTGTGTTCAAAATTCTACTACTGTGGGGCAAGCAATGAGTGCATTGGGATTAAAACTCCTGTTCCTACCTCCTGTCCAGCTTTCATAGAGGACATGACATGAGAAAAGATTTGGATATAGGAAGGAGGTCATTTAGAGTCTGGCAGATGGAGCCCCATGAAGTAGAGGCCATTTTGGGGCACCATGTCTAAAACTCCCGCTCAGCAAGCCTCCTTGTGTGGAGGATTCTGGATTTTGTTTTCTCAATACAACAAAAAAACAGTTCAGGCGCACTGGGAGTTTTCTTCCTGCATGTTGGGGCCAGTCTACAATTGACTTGCTCAGTTTTCCTGTTCATGTCCATCATGCAAAGTGGATGATTTCTTTTTTTGATGATTGATGATTTCAAATAGGAGGACTATCTCACCCTGGTGGCCTTTTGACAGACGGGTCAACAGGTCAGAAGTTTACACTGCCAACGCCAACAGAGGCACAGCTGGAGTAAACGCAGCACTTCCCTCAACGGCAAATAGAGCAAAACCGGGGGGACAGATTTACAAGCCCCTTATGACACTTTTACGCCGCCATTGCATCACTTTTGTGACGCAGCGGCGGTGTAAACTATGCGCCACATTGCAATTTATTTACAACATGACGGATCTAGGCAGATGTGTCACGTTGTAAAGCGCTGCGCCACATGAAACCTGCATTCAGGTTTCATGTGGGCGTTCTGTTGCAGTGTGGGCGCTCCGTCTGAGAAAAGCCTCGGAAAAGTGAAGCAGTGAAATCTACAAGATTTCACTCAGTCACTTTTCCGTCGCCGCTGCTTCAAAACCTTGTGCCTGCTTGAAGCAGGCGTAAGGCGTGACGCAGCATGTTGGCGATAGGCCGGGTTGGAACAGTGCTGGAGTTGCGTCGTGCCCGCGACACGACTCTGGCACTGCGCCAACCTTACGCCGGCAAATACATCATGCATTTGACTATCTGTGACCACGGCACACCACATTGGAAATGCGGCACATCCATGGTGGCGCACAGGTAGTTTTGCGTGACGCATCCCTGCTGATTTGTAGGGATGCGCCAGAAGTTGTAAATCTGCCCGTGAGTTTGGTGAGACAGGCGCACTGCTGATTTGTAGTGGTTCTTCCACTCTCCCAAACTCTATATGACACCCTCAGTGCTCCCGCTGCCTTCACCCTGCGACTATTCAAAACAGTGGCTTAATGAAACTTGAGGGTGCCCCCCTGCAAAGTACATGGAGGATGTCCCGAGACCCACCCAGCCAGGAGCTCTGAGGCCAGGACCCCATGCACATTGCCTGAGCCCCCCCCCAAGAGTTTGCCCCTGCCACACCACGGGGGCTGCAGGGGCTAATGTTACGCCACTGATTCAAGACTGGTTTAATTCAATATCTCACGTGCACGCCACGCGGCGGTCGGTGGCGCTGCATAGAGAGATTGATAGGTGTGGGTGGTGATTAATCTGTGTAACTAATGTGCTGCACTTCTTGCAGCTTTGTCAGTTCCTAACCCCAGCACACAAGACCTGTCTTCACCTATGGTAGCTGCGAACTCTTAATGCGTCCTGTAGCAGCCTCCAGGCATAATGAGGCCAATTATGCTCTGGCAGCTGATGTTGAAGACGAACTAAATTGGAGACTGCATTGTGGAACGCAAGGTAATTTTATGAGGAAATAGAGTTGATTTCCCTTTTCACTCACTGCATGCAATTTTGCTAATTGTAACTGCACAGTGTGAGGGAATTGATTTCTTTAAATAAAAGTATAACCTTAGAGGTTAATGGTGAGTGAAATATTAGAAGTAGAGTATAATGTATGCAATTATGTACCTTTAGATCATGATTTTATGCAATAATACTACAGTTTAATCCTTTACTGTATTCTGATGATGATTTGATCTCCTTTTCTAACTACCAGTACAGTATTTCCATCTATTGGTGTTTCATGCCTCTTAAGCATCTCCCCTCTGCTCCTTTGTTTTCAGATTGCATACACTCTCCTTTTGAGATTTCTTGTACTTTGCGCAACTCAATAATTTGCCCTTTCCTTTCCCATCCTTCTGCATCCTTGGAGAACAAGGATGGATTTTTCTCATCAGGGGTTTATCACCAGTTATCTGTAAAACTCCCCACCCCCACAACCCATTGTTGGGTAGCAGATCTAAGATCATCCCTTCACAGCTGGTCTCTGCTACTAACTCTCGGTGAAATCCCCCTGTGTACCCTCTAGTATGTCTATACTGTTTGTTTAAGCGGTCCAGTGATGCAGCTGGTCGCATAAGGCAAGTAAAGCCTCCTAAAAATATCACTTCATCTAGTTGTTTATCCTCGGAGTCCATTACACCAAGGTCCATATTATCAAGAAAGGGCGATACATCATTGCCGCTTTTATTGGCAGAAAACTGCCGCTAAAGCGGCGATAATGGGCTTGATAATAATATGCCCTTGAGAATCCCAATAGAAGCCTATGTTCGACCAGAACATGGGCTTCTTTTGGAATTCTCCAGGACATATTATCAAGCCCATTATCACAGCTTTAGCGGCAGTTTTCTGCCGATAAAAGCAGCGATAATGTATCGCCCTTTCTTGATAAGATGGACCCAAGTCTTTGCTTGGTGCTCGCCCTTTGCATGTGGGCTGTGTAAGGAAATGCCTCTTTTTTTATGATCACCCTCAAGTTTTTGTACTCATGCTGTTGGTTTTTCAACTTTGAGAGCACGCTGAGGCCTGCTAACCAGATTTCAGTGCCCGTGCCTTTAACTTAAAAGTGGTGTTGTTTGATTGGCTTATAACCAAATAGCATATGTTTACTTACTTGTACTTAGTATATGGCAGTCAAGGTCTGTAAGTTAAAGGGTCACCCCAGGAACTGCACCACTGATTGTTCCACCCTGGGTGTGCCCCGGGAACCCCATTCCCGAGGCTGGGTATATTATTTAAGGGGGCACAGACTCACACCCCAAGCTGTGTTAGGCCCCAGGACCTCATTTCCTGGTGCCAAAATTAAAAAAAGGGCTGTCCCCCCTATCCGAGCTCCTAGAACACCAATCTCCTGGGCTAAACACTTGGGAGGGTGACCACACAGCCCTCCTTTCTGGTCCTAAAAAGACCCCGGGGACACCATCCCTGGAGCCAAGTTATGAATGAAGGGAGGGGGCATGAGTGCCCCTTCCCTGAGCTTAGTTAGGCCCTGGGGACCCCATCCCAAAGGCTCAAATATAAATAAAAGGAGAGGGGGGCCACGCAGCCCATTCCTCGAACCTTAAAAAGGCTATGAGGACCCCATTCACTGGGGATGTAACAGTCTTTAAAAGGGAGTGAGTGGAGCGGCCCCCCTCCCTCAGCCTTTAAACCCCAGGGACCCCATCACATGGGGCCAACTCAGTGACTGTGTCTTGAAGATCCCACCTCCAGGGCACAGGGAGTCAGGGACCCACCTGGAGGGTGCACCATAAAATTTCCTGTCAGACAGGAGCAAACATGACAGTCTACTCTCATCCGTGATACAATGATCTAGCTCCAGTCTGGGCTAACTCTCTCCCCTGCAGCTTCGCAGTTTGTTCCCTCGCCGCAACGCTCAGCCCTCCTCCAGGTGAGGGTTCGCGCCTGCAGCCTCCAACTTTCTGCGCTCCAGCCTCAGCGCTGCTCCCACTCCCACCTGCCTGTGTCCCCTGCTCGCCCTCCTTGGTTTCCTTCCTTAGATTCCCCTTAAGTTTATTTCCAAGTTTACTTAGGTTTATTTTTAATTTTATTTTTAAGCTTATTGTGCATTCTCTTTCGCTTTCTGGCCACTGCTCCCCCCTGCTCAGCCTCTCAGACTCGCATCCCGCCTCCTCCCCTACTTAATGGCGGCCGCTGCCCGGTAGCGCAGCAGACGTGTGCAGAGAACACGCCACTGGCACGCTGCCGGCGTGCCACAGGCAAGCTTGTCTGCACCTGTTCGCGACCCGTCCGCGACCAGTGCCAGGGACCCTGCATCTCGTCCCACCACTTCTACAACATAGCCACCCTCCACACACTCATCCCCGGAAGACTCAGCGACTGCCAACAGGCCACACCTAACAAGACCCATGGACAGTTCTCCTGCCCCCACTGCCGCCAGACTTTCACCACCACCCGGCCTCCAACACCGCGGTAAACCAATACCGGCTAAACCCTAAGATGCATACTCTTCAACGTGCGCTCCATACACAAACACACCGTGGAGATCTGGAGTCTGCTCGACTCCCTCTCGCCCGACATCGCCTTCTTCACGGAGACCTGGACCAACGCCTCCTCTGCCCCGACATCAACACCTCCATTCCAGACAGATACAAGATCCAGAGGAAGGACCGCCCCAACCATCAGGGAGGGGTTCTCGCTATCGCCCACAAAAACAATCCCGGCTCATCACCTCCAGTGAAACCTTCCCCTCCGCCGAACACCTGCACTTCCAGATCCAGACCAGCCCGAACTCCACTCTCTGGCAAACTCTCGTCTACAGGCCCCCGGCTTCCGGGCTCCCTTCACCTCCACCATCACCGACCTCATCACACCCCATGCCATTGTTACAATGAGCTACATACTCATCAGAGACCTGAACTTCCACCTCTACAGCACCAGCGACCCCAACTCCACCACCCTTCGTGACAACGTCGCCAACATCGGATTCAAACAACTCATCTCCACACTAAAACACAGGGCAGGACACACCCTCGACCCCATCTTTTCAGCAGGTAACAGCGTTCACTTCAGCCACACAACGCAACCCCTATGGACCGACCACTGCTTACATTTTACCATCGACAAATCCAGGGCACCCAAACCAGCATCACGCCCACCACAAAGGAACTGAAGCAAGATCACCGACAACCAACTCAACTCTGCCCTCACCCAAAACAACCACACTTTGGCATCCAACGCCAACATCCAGAGAACTCCACATCTGGATCTCCAAATGCCCGGACAAGCTCGCCCCGCTATGCAACCCTGACAAACAGCAGCCCAGGAGAGCCGCCTGGTTAACCATCGATCTCCAAGAAGCCAGACGCACCTGCAGACACCTGGAGAAGAATTGGAACAGCACCTAGACACCCGAAAACCATGCCACCTACAAGGATGCCATGACGGACTGAAATGCCAGAAACCGGTCCCCGGTAGCTTGTTTCCTTCCCAGTATAAGAATTGGCTTGGTAGTTTGGTTTGCCCTGTTCCCATCATGCACTGGGACAGGAACAGACTAATTTGCATATAGCCAAGTTCTGAGCTGGGATGGTGCAGTGAGCTAAAAAACGGTGATGGATCTAGCCCTGATCTTTGGACTGGGTAAGAGTGGTCTGCTTAATTCAGGCACTCTGTTCATCACCAGCCCCTTTTCTGAATCATGACGGACTACCACAACTTAATCAGAACCACCAAGAGGACCTTCATCCACACCAGAATCCTCGCCAACTCCACCAACTGCAAGGAACTCTTCACAGTCATCCAGGAATTCACCAACCCTCGCAGTGAAGCCACAGACATCTCCCTGTTCCAAGACCTCTGCGACAAGCTTGGAACCTTCTTCCACCTCAAGATCAGAAACCTCTACGACAACTTTGTCAACTTTTCACCTGACGCCACACCTGGCCCACCCCCCAGACGCACCAGCCAGCCCACCATTTCCACCTGGAAGCCAATCACAGCTGAAGACACCACATCTACCATGAAAGGCACCCACTCAGGGGCCCCTACCGACTCCTGCCCCCCACACATCTACCACAGAGCCGCCATCGCACCCAAACTACAACGCACCATCGGCAGAGCCAGAGCAGGTGGGAGATCCTTCTCTCACATTGCAGCCAAAACCTCAAACGAGCTCCCGGCAGACATCAGACTCGCCCCCTCCCTGAACAACTTCAGGAAGGCCCTCAAGACCTGGCTCTTCAGCTAACAGACCTGCAAACCACCCTGCCCCCCTCAGCACCTAGAGACCTTCATGAGTGAGGAGCACACCTAACACCTTGGCTGCGCCACTGATTTTGCGGAAGTGCGGCACCTCCGCAAAACGGGCGGGGCCGCGCCGGCCATTGGCCGACGGCAGCACCAGCGAGGTAGCGTTGCTGTCGGCCAAGCACCAGCGAGGTAGCGTTGCCGTCGGCCAATGGCCGACGGCAGCATGGAAGGGGTTAATAGCTCCTGATTGATGGATTGATTGCTCTATTCTTGTTAAAAAAAACTTCTAAATTTACTGGAAAAATGTCACTTGAGATGTCATTAATGATGTCAGAGAACATATTATGAGTGATGTAATATGTGAGGTCATAATCAGTGCATGGCGGGGTGCAAGTTATAGTTAGCTCTCGAAACCATAACTTGTGAATTTTCAAATGTTAATATTTTCACTGACACATTCATCTAACTATAATGCCCATTAAACCTTTGTTTTTTCAGTACATTTCTAAGGTTTTTTATAAATAAAAACATAATTTTATCACACCTAACTATAGCGTTACCTTACCCTTCGTTTTTTCACACACACACATATATGCGAGGTGTGGCGATCAGGCCAGCTTCTCTCCCAGCTATGCGTGTTTATTCATGGGCTGGTGGGAGGAGCTGGTCCTCAATGGCACTCACAAGCACTACATGGACAAAAATGTAAAAATGTTTTACCGATACATTGATGATTTGTTCATTGTGTGGGAGGGCCCGGAAAGTGAAGCTATGGCCTTTATATCTGACATAAACAAAAATGATATTAATCTAAACTTCACAGCGGTCATGAGTAATACTAGTGTTAATTTTTTGGATGTGAAAGTATACTCTAATGTAAACAAACTAGAGACACAGGTATACAGAAAGCAAACAGCTGGAAATTCAGGGGCATATTACCAACAACTAGCGATAATTATCGCTATGTTGGTTTAGCGGCGATAAAAATATCGCCGAGCTGCGGTGATTTTTATCGCTTAGGAACCTTGCTATTATCAAGGTATATCTCCTAAGCGATAAAAATTGGCCGAAATGCATGAATATCGCTGAAAAGTCAGCGATATTCATGCCTTACCGAGCTAATGCTCTTAGCCATGTTATCCACCTACCATTGGATAACATGGCTAAGAACTGCTCAGGGGCAGGTGTTAGCTTTTGGAGATATTCGCGCTTGCCTGCAGGTGGGTGGCGAAGGATTCCCTAACTTTCAAAATCCACAGCCACCTCCTTGAGTCCCCTTGTACTGCTGCTGCCAATATCAACGAATCCGCAATTGAGCAGGGGCAGTCATGCAGAAGCATACCACCCTAACGGAGGTGAAATACCTCACTCCACCCATGCCGGCCTGAAGACACTGGCGGACACCGGACATCTCGATCCCCCGAGTCCTGTAGACACCGTCTATATATATATTCCTTGAAAAAAACATAGGTTTCAGGCAGGTTATAGTTAGGAATTATCATTTAAAAAACCTTAGAAATTCATTGAAAAAAGCATAGGTTTCAGGGGTGTTATAGTTAGCAGGACATTTCACTCATACAAACCCATTGAAATTCCTCTGTTATAGTTGTACTAACTGTAACTCTCGCGCCCGCAATCCACTGGTGATGATGTCACATATTACATCATTCATGACATGGTCAGTGACATCACGGATGACATCACTGATGACATCTCAAATGACATCACTGATGACAACATCCAGTGAATGTGGTTTGGTTCCGTATTTAAATACGTATTATATATATAGCAATCTGCATTGAAAAATGAGTGGATATATACAAATCTGGATAGTGGATTTAGTAGCAGTGTGAGTGATGATTGATTGTTTACTTGAGTAATTTCTAGTGTCTCACTAAATATATTGGATAGTGACTAAACTGTGTGAATATCTGTATTACTTGGTCAGTTGTGTAAACTGCTGCACCAGTTGGTTACTAGCTACTTGAAAGTCTATATTAGTTATGGATTAGTTAACTGATTATTTGTAATGGAGAGTGAATGTGTGTGTGCTTCGGTGGAGGGTCTGTGACTGCCCAAAGATATGTGAATAGTTAATTCAGTATGTATACGAGGTTATGACTACGTATTATAATACTTGTTTGGGTGAGTGAATATTTTTATAGGTGTGGTGATGAGCAAAAACATTTCTCAATGGTACATGGTCCAACAAAGTAAAAAAAAAAAAAGACAGTGTTAGTCACAGTTGTTGTATATAAATAAGTGTAAATAAAACTCATTGATTGCAGGACTGACTGTATAGATAATTGCATACTTGTAATAGTGATTTCATAACACACTAAGTATGAGTTACTATTTATATGAATAAATGAAGTGATATTTGTAAAAGTGTGTAGCTGAGTAAATGTAAGTATGATCAATTGTTTGCATAAGTGAGTAGGGTGACTCCATAG
The DNA here is from genome assembly GCF_964261635.1 of Lissotriton helveticus. Lineage (NCBI taxonomy): Eukaryota > Metazoa > Chordata > Amphibia > Caudata > Salamandridae > Lissotriton > Lissotriton helveticus. The sequence goes on along the minus strand of NC_136057.1, from coordinate 165,790,612 downwards.
GTGATTAGGATGTGTGCTGGGTGTAATGTAAATGTAAGTGTATAAGTATATTTGATAGTGTTCTATTGATCATTGACAACATGTCTGAGTGAAAGTGATTAGATGTGTGTGTAGATGTAGGAATTACTGAGTGGGTTTTTAGATACTTGTATTGCTGTGTCAATGGATTCAAATATGGTACTCTGTATTTTACAATGAGTGATGAAAGGTTACAGTAGTGTATGATGAGGTTTATATGATTGTCACATGGATGATGTCAACAGTGATGTCATCAGTGATGTCACTGACCATGTCATGAAGGATGTAATATGTGACATCATCACCAGTGGATTGCGGGTGCGAGAGTTACAGTTAGTACAAATAACTATAACAGAGGAATTTCAATGGTTTTGTATGAGTGAAATGTCCAGCTAACTATAACACCCCTGAAACTATGTTTTTTTCAATGAATTTCTAAGGTTTTTCAAATCATAATTCCTAACTATAACCTGCCTGAAACCTATGGTTTTTTCAGTGAATTTCAAAGGTTTTTTAAATGATAATTCCTAACTATAAACTTGCCTGAAACCAATGTTTTTTTTTAGTGAATTTCAAAGGTTTTTTAAATCTCAATTCCTACTTATAATGTTGACCACTTCCCCATATTTTCAACAAGAAACCAAATCTGCATTGCTACCTAAAAAATCAGGCAATAGTTCCACTTACCACTAACACATTAACATCAACATTTAACTAATGTAAGAACGTCGACTATGTACTGCGTGAAATGCATCCAACTCACACCCATATTTAAAGAGCAATATGTGATAGAGTTTCTAATTATACACTTCCGACACCAAACAAAATCACAATACCCAGCACCACAACCACCACAACCCCCCCCCCAGACTCCTCCCCCCACTACCTCAGAGGCAGCGCAAAACAGGATAACGGACCTTTCCAAAATAATATATGGCCTCAACAGCACAGTAGCTCAATGTACAGAGATGTGGCAACCAAGTATGTATAAGGGAAAGAACTCGAACATCAACAATAATGTACACAACGCTAAGACTACCGGTGAACTACTATACAAATTTCAATATCCAAACCAAAAACTTTTCCGTGTGTAGATATATCATTGATACGTGTAGTGTAATGCATAGTGGACGCAACCATATCATCTCAGACACCGGGGAATATTTCTGTCATTTAGCTGTGTTCCCTCCCCTTTGAAGCAGAAGTGGAGTGGGCTAGTCCAACATAAACAACTTCAACGTAAGACTATCAATAATTAGCTACGCCTTGGGCGTGGTTCACTTCTGCAAAGAGAAGATACTGCGCCACAGCGAAGATCCGCACCCTGCCACGTGGCTGCCGCCATGACTACGTGCCTCCTCGATACAGGCCCATTGCGAACTCAGTGCCACAGCACCACAGACATATGTCTGTATCGACTACGGTCTTCGATCTACACTGCGGACAGCAGGGTTTACAACTTGAATTCAACTTTGCATCTAAATTTGTCATCGGTATCTTTGTTGAGTAATGCCTTCAATCTACACTGCAGTCAGTATAATTGACAACTTGATACCAGTTGCGCATCAGCACTGCAGAAAACATTGAATTCAGTCTTGATTTATTTAAAGCAAAGACAATTGTACTATGTCCTCAGATTTTGTTAAAGTTTGAACAGTGGGAAATTCAGCCTTCATTTATTTAATGCAGAGACAACTCTACTATATGTCTTCAGATTTTGTTTACATAAGTGACAAAAACCATTCGTCCATGTCTGTGTCAACAACTGACTTCAATCTACCTTGCGTACAACAGGGTTCACAACTTGAATTCAGCTTTCCATCTACACTACGAACAGCATTCAAGTTAGCCTTGATTTATCTAAGGCAGAGACAATTTTGTTAATGGATGCCACAAAAAACATTCCTCAATGTCTGTACAAAGTACTGCCTACAAATGTACACTGCGATCAACAGAGTTCACTACTTGATACCAGAAGCGCATCAGCTCTACAGACAATATTAAATTCATTCTCGATTTATTTAAGGCAGAGACAATTCTACTGTGTCGTCAGATTTTGTTAACTGTGACAAAAAAGCATTCATCGATGTTTCTGAGGATTACTGCCATAAACGTACTCTGCGGACAGCAGGGTTCATAACTTGAATTCAGCTTTCCACCTACACTACGGACAGTAGGGAATTCAGCCTTGATGTAATACAGAGAAAATTCTACTCTTTGGGCCCGATTCACAGAACTTACTTAAGACAAAATCCTAAACTTACTACTTTTGGTATTCACGGAAGTTAGGATTTTGTCTTAAGACAGACTTAAGACAAAATCCTAACTTAAGTCTGTCTTAAGACAAACTTAAGACAAAATCCTAACTTCTGTGAATACCAAAAGTAGTAAGTTTAGGATTTTGTCTTAAGTTAGTTCTGTGAATCGAGCCCTTTGTGTTCAGATTTGTTTTACATAAGTCACAAAATTCATTTGTCTATATCTGTGCTGACAACTGCCTTCGATCTACATTGTAAGGTCAAAGTTGGAGAAATGGCTACTAATAAAGCATCTTCTGATTCAGAACACTCTGGAAATGAAGAATTTGTACCTGAACCTCCCCATCCAGAGAAGTATACATCAATTGTCTGCAAGTTTTTTACTTTTCCTCTGATGCAGAAGAAGGTTAATGCTGCCAAAGTCACTTGCAAAATCTGCAAGGCGGTGCTGTGCAGGGGTGACTCTACAAAAAAATTAAATTGTCTTGTGGAACAACAAGTAGGAGGAGACATCTTCAGACAAAACATCTGGGAAACTTCGCAAGAGAGGAAATGAGGAGAGTAAAGACTTCTGCCTTTGATCTACAGTGCGGTCAGTAGAGTTTACATCTTAATATCAGTGGTGCAGAAGCACTACCGAAAACATTGAATTCAGTCTCGACCTCATATTTTGGTAAACTATGAACAGTAGAAAATTCAGCCTTCATTTATTTAATGCAGAGACAATTGTACTATATGTCTTCAGATTTTGTTTAAATAAGTAACAAAAAGCATTCCTCAATATCTGTGTCAAGTACTGCCTTCAATCCACACTGCGTACAGCATGTATACTACGCACAGTAGGAAATTCAACCTTGATTTATTTAATCCAGAGACAATTGTACTGTATGTGTTCTGATTTTGTTAAAACAAGTGACAAAAATAATTTGTCAATACTTCTGCCTTCAATCTACAGTTCGGACAGCAGGGTTCACATTTTGAATTCAGCTTTCAATCACTACTATGAACAGCATGAAATTTAGCCTTGTTTTTTTAAGGTAGAGTTAATTGTACTTTATGTCCTCAGATTTTGTTAAAAGATATGACATAAAGAATTTCTTGATGTCAGTGATAAATACTGCCTTCGATCTACATTGTGAGGGCTCACCATCAGGTAGAAAAACGATTGTACATGACGCATTCCAGTAGACAAGAGATATTATACCACTACGACCCCCCTGAACCACGAATTATCGCACGGTACGCACACGCTGAGTTCTTTCGCTACCACTAACTCACAGCACCACAAGTCATCTCTCCGTGGACTTATTAAAGCAGAATTCAATAGGCAAAAAAAAACATTGCTCACAGTTTGGCCCCCCTGCACTACGCAATATCGCAGGATACGTACAAGCTCAATGCCAAAGATAATATTAACTCAGTGCACCATAAATTATCGCAAAGAAGAGTGAAGAGTTTTATGTCACGGTGAGACATACTGTCCCTTTTAAATGTCCCAGAAATATACATATTTAAATAATGTATTCGATATATGTTATATCTTCCACTTCCATCATGATTGCAGATGATGCAGTCCACCCTAACATCTACATTGCGAACAGCAGGGTTTACAACTTAACTATAATCGGTTAAGAAAACCAAATGCTCCCAATCTGCAACATCGCCACCAGACATACGTCCCCATTTTGAGAAAGTTAGAATGCACTGCGTGAAGTGCAATAGTTTAATTTGTTATGGGGAGCAATCAGTAGACCTAGTTTGCAGAACAATTGATAACCATCAATGGTAGTTTTTTTACCCCCCACAAAGAACATGCAATCCAGTATGCAACATTCAATGCTTTGAGTGCAGCCGGTTCAGACCACGCATCATCGCAGGAGGAGCACACGCTAAACACCAGACGAACCAATAACTCAGTACACCATAAATCATCACCCAAGGCTTTCTTAAGGCAAAATTCAGTAGTCAAAAAACATTATCCCCAGTGCGGCCTGTCCAGACCACGCATCATCGCAAAGGTACTTCTAACTCAGTGCACCATAATTCTACGCCACATGGCCGTATTCAGGCAGAATTCAACTGATTCTTCATTTATTATTTATAAAGTGCAGTACCAAAAAAAAGTAACGGCCCTCAAACCTACACAAAATCGCCACAGCGCGAATATCGCCAAAAACTAACACCTGCCCAGACCAGTTCTTAGCCATGTTATCCAATGGGAGGTGGATAACATGGCTAAGAGCATTTAGTCGCTAATGCCTGGATATCACTGAATTCTCAGGGATATTCACGCTATCGCCGGAAAAACTATCGCTTTGGAGATAAACGTAGCTAAGAGCACTTTATCTCAGCGATAATTTCCGGCGATGCTAAGCGATAAAAAAATCGTTGCTAAGCCTAGTTAGTGATAAATATCGCTAATCGTTGGTAATATGCCCCATTGTCCTGCATAATGGCTTGATCTCTCACCTAATTCTGTCTCATCTCTGAATCATTTTAAAGACCTGTTGGTCCATACTGTAAATCTGACGCAGTAGGCACTTCCCTACAGACACCTCTTGAACGCGGAACTATAAGAGAGGTGGAATGCATCAGGCACACTGCATACGTGCAAATTAAAAAATATCGCCAAGTATTACCTTAACTTGTAATGTTTGACCTCATTTAGTCACATCGATCTAATTTTGAACACTTATTTTCATTTTTTTTTTGTAGATTTCCTACCCTACTTCTATTGGAGTCCATATCACATTTTATTTAATTGTTTTTTTAAAGTTATGTTTCTAGTTATTTATTACATTGTTATCTTTAAGTTACGTTTCCAGTTATTTATTGTTGTTTTAATAAAAGTTAATTTAAAAAAGTATATACGTCTTATTTTTCTGACAACATTTCACTATTACTTAGTATGATAGTAATACAGTTAGAAAACATTTAAAAATAGAAATGATGGGGCATATTACCAACAAGTAGCGATATTTATCGCTAAATAGGCTTAGCGACGATTTTTTAATTTTTTTACGGCAGAGTCCGTGCACCCTACACGCACCTGCCGGGTCTTTTAGAAATAAAAAAACTTTTAAGTTTGTGGACCCTTGGGGTCCTTCTGGGACCCCCTAGGCAGGTCTAGAGGGTAAAAGTATTTCCACCCTGCCCCCTTGCTACGTTTTGCACACTTGTTCCACTGAGTTCTTCAGCCTCAATTCTACCGGGGAACAAAATGGCTGCCAACAGTTCCTGGTTTCGAATGTTGACAACCACTTGACAGCCAATTAGCATTCAGCGCGTCATCGGAAGGGTGCGCTTATGATACACTCACAGTGCGCTCATAGTCAGCGGATCCCCCGCGCCCATAGATATATAAATGCTTTTAACTGTAAATTTCTCTAGAACTACTGAACAGATTGACACCATTTGAGCAAAAGGCACAAGTCTGAACTTGAGGACTACCTCTTTGCCAAATTTGGTGTAATTCCGTTCAGCAGTTCGGGCTGTAGCTGTGGCTAAAGGTCCTATGGGAAATTGCATGGGGAAACCCCCCTTTTTTCTCGGCCCCCACTTGACGAATCACCGTGAAACTTTCAGGATAGGAGCAGACCGGAGCTGACCGTAAGTTTTGAAAGTTTTGCGAAGATTTGCCAAAGTTATTCAAAATAGAATGCTGCGGATTTCCAATGGAATATAGGTCCTAATTATAACTACCTACTGACGACCGCGGCTTGCAAATCATATTGCATAGCCCCAAAAAGTCTGACAGGAGAAAATCCTCTCTCAGCCAACCAGAGGACCCTTTTTAGAAATGTTCAGTGCTGAAGGACACCCGCTGGAACAACTGTCCAGCTATACTGACATTTTTAACTCCTTCATGACCAATCCAAGTAGCTCTTTAAGTGCAAAAGTCTTGAAAATGGTGATACAAATTTACAACAGATCAAAAACTGGCTTTCTGATTAAAGTTCTAACTTTTTGCCCATTTTGGTGTAATTCCATTCAGCCATTTTTCTGTATCAACAACAGAATTTCCTATGGAAATTAACAGTAGGAATCAACATTTGGGGACCCCTTTTGTTTGGGCCCTGCTCGACAGATCACCCAAAAACGTTCCAGGAAAGAGCTGAGGTGGATGAACTTTTTTTTGGAAAGTTTTGTTTAGATTTATCAACCTGTGCGAAAGTTATTACCAAAACAACAACAAAAAAGCTCCTCCTATGGAAACTATGACATAACTATAGTTAAAAAAGTGGCGATCACCACTGTTTAATATGTGTGTGTACATAGTCTGACTTTACATGCATATATTTATATGCATATTTAGATGTATGATACATTGAGAGTCAGATTTAAAAATTCTAAACAAACAACACTTCTACGCAATGAAAAGTAGTTGGGCAACTTCATGTGTGCGGCAAGGTGCAGAGTCTGTTTTTCTGTGTTGCCTTCTGACAAATTCAGCAGCTGTGGTGCTGGGCACTGAGGAGAGGGATGGGGTTCTGACAGAGCTCGGGCATGGTCCCCATCTGGCACCCCTCTACTGACACCACTGCAATTGCACCTAAAAACAAACATTTGCATGCAATAGGTCTCACATTTGTTTAACTTAGAGATGTTGGCTTTAAAAATTACAATGTTTTTTACTTTTGCTTTTTATTTGCAGTGGGGTGATCATACATGCACAGCCCTTTTGTCACTGGTATGACCTTGCAGTGCTGGTGAACGAGTCAATGGGAAATAGGTTATGAGGTAGTGGAGATAAGAGTATTATGTTGCCTGGAGAAAAAAAAATAACAACATCCTGGAAGAAGCAAACACTTTTAGGGAATGCAAGATCAAGTAAAGCATGTAAAATGTAAGCAGGAACAACATGGTTACCAAGGGGCTCTCAGACTGCTGTGATGTGCCTCTGGCAACGGAAAGACACATGGCGATGCAGCTCCAAAGTTGCTACTAAAATATTAAGAACAGTGCTTGTAAAACGGACGCCACGCGGGGAGTTTAAGTACGTTGAAAGTCAACAACATCCTGGAAAAAGCAAACAGTGATAGGTAATGCAACATCAAGTAAAGCATGTGAAATGTAAGCAAGAACAACATGGTTACTGCGGGGCTCCCAGACTGCTGTGATGTGCCGCTGGCGATGGAAAGGTACAGGGAAATATAGCTATGAACCTGAAACTAAAATGTAAAGTGTGGCGCTCATAAAACGAGTGCTGAGCTGAGAGTTTAAGTATTTTGAAAGCGATAACAAAAATGGAGGTAGGAGAGCCATCCAGAACAAAAGAAAGGTGTGGTCGCCATACTTGAACCTACAGCTCGGCATGCCGCACTGCAACAATTATGAGCAAGTAGTCCTCAAAGGAACATAGAAAAACTTACAACGTAATGAAACTGTAGTTTGGCGGTGCGCCTGACCAAAAAATGGAAGTGAGGTATCTGGAGTGCCAACCTTTGAGGAGCCAGCAAACAAGAGTGATGCAGGAGTGAACCAATGCCAATCAGCAGGCGGGATTACACTCCCTCCATATAGTGATTACAGCAGGTCTTCCAGACAGCACATGCTCGCTGCCTAGGTTCGACTTAAATAAAGATGTGGAGAAAGTTGGAACCCTAAAATAAGGCTTCAGGTGAGTCAGAGCAGATTTGTACCGGTTAGGGAACACTGAAATACTGCATGAGCTCCCATGAGTAAACTGTGTTTGACTCCTTCTTTGAGAAAGTTGCTGGTGGAAAGCGTCGGGACACTCCTTTCGAGTAGCTGTACGCTATACAAAAGCCTAATAACATAACATAACATAACAAAGAGACTTGGGATCTCTGGGGCATGAAATGCAAACTAACAAGATACCTGAAGCAGAGACTGTGCTCCAGCTTTAGACGGGATGTCCTAATGGCGAGGTTTGATCACAGTGCATGGAGAGAAGAACTTCTCCTGAAGATTTGACTGTTTAATACCTGTCCTGGAGCACTCTATGTGACATTAACCAGCAATGAAATGTATTTTCTTTCTAATATTGGCCCTGGTTGAGAGGCACTGGCCTGCAAAGTGCATGTGACTAGCAGCAGCGTGAGGTAATCAGGAGGTAAGGACTTGTGCTGTTACCCCTTCTCAGTACTCCAGGGGAGGTTGATTTCCCAGCCTCTTCTCGGATACACGCCCACACATCACTGCTCAAGATCTGATTGGCAACATGAGCAGCCAATTACAGCAGAGACAAGGGGGCGGTGCACCGAGCCTGCTGCATGCTAGCATGAGCCACAGGTTGACTGGAAGGAAGTGCAGAATTGCCAGCTTCCTGCACAAACATGTTGTTTGGCTCCATTTTCAGATCCACAACCCTTGTCCCGTATTGCTTCTGGACATTCATTGGAAGGTGATTTGCACAGGTTTGCTTTAAGTTTTCTAATTCCCAAACTTTGCCAATCAGGCATATTTTCTGGGTACTCCTTGGCAATCTATAGTCCTTTTAGTTGCCATTATTAAATAACAGACCCTCTGAGTGACATAAGAAGAGTGCGAAGATCTTTGCTGCAAAGCATGATACATACCTGCCACCTTGCACAACAATCTCACCTTGTGAGGAGAGAGGGGGGCCTCATGCCAAGAAGTACCTACGAGTCACTTTTGAACCCCACCTGCCCCCAATCCCCTCAACCCCCCCCACCCCCCAAAAAAATGTTTGCTGAATCCGGTGGCAATGTCCTGGGGTATTTTCACATCCCTTAATGGACGTTGACAGTTCAAAGCCTCAGAAAACAAGCTGGAAATCCACTATTTACAGGGGCTTTCAGCTCCTTTCCCTGCCACTGTGTGATATCGGCTCCTAACCTGGTAACCGTATGATGGAGCGAGGTCATGTGTCACACGGTGGCACCACGTGACTTAGCAGGTATGATGATATATGGTCCTCCAATATCCCCCTGTGCAGGGGCGTAGAATAGTCAGGTAGAGAAGGTGGGTGTGGACCAGGGATTTCCCAGCCATCACTGTCATTGAAATGGCAAAATGGATGGAAATAAAACTTAAATTCAAAAGGCTTTCCTGCACCACATAACAGCCAACCACTCCTTTGTTTATTCTTGGCCTGTTTTGTCTGTGAAGGAAGAGGAGGGGTGGGTGAATGCAATCCCAGCAGAGTGGCCAGCCTGACAGGAGGCCACTGGTGCCAACTAAACACACATCAATTTATTAGGGGGGGGCGTTACACCCCAAACACCCCCCTGTAGTTACACCCCTGCCCCTGTGGATAGTGCAAAACATCCATAATTGGGCTGCAGAGGGGTTCTCATAGTACTGGGGCCCAGTGCCATTGCACTTGCTTCACCATTACCAACCACGCCCCAGCACCCTTCCCAATACAAGCAACCTGTCACTTCTTTATTTCATACTAGCTTCTCTATTGAAGATTTATACTGTGAAAGGTGCAGCTTTATGCGGTGTGTGTCCTATACATCGAATCCATAATATCAAAGTGTGCAAATATCGAGGTCAAAATTTCAAATCCAAAATAGCCAAAGGTAAGTATAGATTTTCCATACCTACATCTACATACATGTACTATAGCAATATATCTCTTCAAGGTACATAGATGTGAAGCTAGGAATAGTGAATCTATAATTCCCTATATGCGCTTGCGTTTCGATATTTTGTCCCTCTGAGGATTGTGCTGGTGCTTCCTGCATGTCAGCGCAACCAGTATAACAGAAGGAGGTGCACGAGCGTCTACGGCCCCTTCTGTAATACCATAGTGCCGCGAGGGCCTACAAAGTGGCCACATTTGCCAGTTGAGCCTCTGGGCACCATGTATTATACGGCCCCTTGTGTTCCACCATGTGATATCAGCTTCTCGTCGTGTGGGCAACCCCGCGAAGGGAGCTGATACGGTGTAACCCACGCTGGCACTGGGTATGTTGGCAAGTCTGAGAATGTCAGGCGTAGAGCAGAACAATGTAGGTGGAGTTGGTTAAAGCAGAACTGGTCAACCAGAGGGGAGGTCCTTTAACCTGGTGCTTTGAAGGATGGAAGGGCTGGGGCGGAGGCATCCTCAGGTTAGACAGTCTTCTTATTTGTCTCTACTCTGTCTGGTTACAAGCGACGTGTGAAGTAATGGGCTGGGGGGAGGGCCAGAGCTATTAAAGAATGGAGACACTTTGCTTCCTATTTTCTGCACTAATACTTCGATCTATATCACAGTATTGAGTATGACATAAATCAACATATTGATCAGCCTCTGCCTCCGACAGCAGATCAACCCCCCTTTCCACTTAAGTGGGCCCGAGGAGTCTGCCTTCCTGCAGCACTCCATGCCTCCAGCTCCAAGCCCTGGCTCATTACGGGTCAGCCCTCTCCCACCAGCTTTTCTCCACCCCTCCAGATTCAAACTAGCCCACAGTGGCGGGCATCTCGCGCTTACCCAGTTCCAAGCCCTGCTAGTAGGGTGGGTCAGTCATCTTCCACCAGCGTTTCTCCATCTCTCCACCTTCAAACCAGCCCACCCCCCACGGGTAGCTCCCCACCCACCCAGCTCCATGCCCTGCTAGTAGGGTGAATCAGCCCTCCCCTACCAGCTTTTCTCCATACCTCCGGATTCAAAACAGACCGTTGTGACGGATCGCCACCTGCGGGCAGCTCGCCACCCATCCAGCACCAAACCCTAATAGTAGGGTGGGTCAGTCATCTCCCACCAGCTTTTCTTCATCCCTCTATATCCAAACCAGACCACTGTGACTGATTACTCCCTGTTGGCAGCTCACCACCCATCCAGCACCATGTCCTGCTAGTAGGGTGGGTTAGCCATCTCCCACCAGCTTTTCTCCATCCCTCCACCTTCAAACCAGGTCACAGGGATGGACCACTCCCTGCTGGCATCTCTCCACCCATCCAGCACCAAGCCATGCTTGTATTGTAGGTCAGACATCTCCCACCAGCTTTTCTCCTTCCCTCCAGATTCAAACCACCCCCTGCTGGTGTCTCTCCACCCACCCAGTTCCTAGACCTACTAGCAGGGTGGGTCAGCCCTCTCCCACCAACTTTTATCTTTCCCGCCAGATTCCTACAAGACCCTTCTGTCGGACCACCCCCTGCTGGGAGCTCCCCACCCCTCCAGCTCTAAGCCCTGCTAGTAGGGTGGGTCAGTGATCTCCACCTTACTTCGCTCAGTGCCTCCGGCTAGGGGCATAGCTATCAATGGTGCAGCAGGTGCAGTAGCACTGACCCCCCCTCCACCCCCCCAAGGGTATAAGGAGCCCACTGCACTCCAATTACTTCGTTTAAATAACAAACAAGGGGATGGAACTTGTTCCTTGCACCTTTGCCAGCCCTCTGCTTCCGGTTCCAAGCGGACAGTAGATGGCAGCGGATGAATTGGAATCACTCCTGCCAGAAACACAAAGGTCAAATCCTGGCTTCTCCACGTAGGCACATCGTGTTGTCCTGGGCAGAACACTTACTTTCTCGATGTCTTCATTCTGGTAGTAGATGCTAAACAGATAGGTATATTTGGGTGCCAAGAGGAAAGAAACATGATCGAGAAGGCAGAGCCGCTACCTACTGCATAAGTCCTGTTTGCACCTGTTTGTGAGTGCGCCACCCTGTTTGTGAGTGAGCCACCCTGTTTGTGAGTGCGCCACCCTGTTTATGAGTGAGCCACCCTGTTTGTGAGTGAGACATTCTGTTTGTGAGTGCGCCACCCTGTTTGTGAGTGAGTCATTCTGTTTGTGAGTGAGCCACCCTGTTTATGAGTGCGCCACCCTGTTTGTGAGTGTGCCACCCTGTTTATGAGTGAGCCACCCTGTTTGTGAGTGAGTCATTCTGTTTGTGAGTGTGCCACCCTGTTTGTGAGTGAGTCATTCTGTTTGTGAGTGAGCCACCCTGTTTATGAGTGAGTCATTCTGTTTATGGGTGAGTCATTCTGTTTGTGAGTGAGCCACCCTGTTTATGAGTGAGTCATTCTGTTTGTGAGTGAGCCACCCTGTTTGTGAATGAGCCCCCCTGTTTGTGAGTGAGCCACCCTGTTTATGAGTGAGTCATTCTTTTTGTGAGAGAGCCATCCTGTTTATGAGTGAGTCATTCTGTCTGTGAGTGAGCCACCCTGTTTATGAGTGAGTCATTCTGTTTGTGAGTGAGCCACCCTCTTTATGAGTGAGTCATTCTGTTTGTGAGTGAGCCACCCTCTTTATGAGTGAGTTATTCTGTTTGTGAGTGAGCCACCCTGTTTATGAGTGAGTCATTCTGTTTGTGAGTGAGCCACTCTGTTTGTGAGTGAGCCACCCTGTTTGTGAGTGAGCCACCCTGTTTATGAGCGAGTCATTCTTTTTGTGAGTGAGCCACCCTGTTTATGAGTGAGTCATTCTGTTTGTGAGTGAGCCACCCTTTTTATGAGTGAGTCATTCTGTTTCTGAGTGAGCCACCCTCTTTATGAGTGAGTAATTCTGTTTGTGAGTGAACCACCCTGTTTGTGAGTGAGCCACCCTGTTTGTGAGTGAGACACCTTTTTTTGAGTGAGCCACCCTGTTTGTGAGTGAGCCACCCTGTTTGTGAGTGAGCCACCCTGTTTGTGAGTGAGCCACCCTTCAAGTCGGACCTGCGCTTTAATCCTGAGATGCACCTTATTGTCGCCTCCTAATGGGCCTCAGTTGCTTCTTCTGGACACAATGGATTTTCAAGGTTGACAGGGACATTGGAGATGCACCTTCTATTGGAATCTGGCGTTTTCCATGTCGAAAGAGTGAGTGTGACAGAGTGAGTGAGTAAACCAGTGTTGGAGGCGGCGACTGAGAGAGTGATGGCGAAAGAGGGAATTAAGGTTTCCAGGTGGCTTTATGTCACCAAGGACGCAAGCTTCAGTCCTAGGTTTTTCTCTAACAAATCGTTGTTTTTAAGTGTATTATTTCCATTGACTCAACTGAAGGCCACTAAGACTACAACTCCCAGAATACAATAGGCTCTTTGAAGAAAGACAAGGTGTGGTAACGAGTCACCTGGAAGCTTTAGAGAGAATCAACAGGGGAGGAATGTAGGGGTTGAGGAGTTGGAGGTACAAGTGACTCACCACCCACCTGCCTGAATGAGTGCATGAAGTAAGGCGTACACTAAAATACCCATCTTCACATACTACAAGAGCGATATAAGACTGTTGGAGAGGATTGGGCTGATATAGGAAAGTAGAGAGGGTGGGGAAGGAGCAACCTGATACCTGATGCAGTACAGACCAGGACATTTGTGGCCAGTTGAGGACCATCTCTTCATGTTTATGGGAGCCGCCTATTCTGTCAACGGGGTCCTCTTCCAGGAGGTGGTGGTTGCATCATAAGAAGAGGGTCTTGTTCTAGTGAATATCACAATTTACACACAGCTTTCCTGCGAAGGCCTGCAGCCCATCTTAGATGTTTACTGGACCCGCAACAATATCCTGCAGGTCTGGACATCTGCCTGGGACATCGAATTGCCCGGCACCAGTTTGTCTGCCTTCAAATGGTGCATAGAGTTTTCACCAAGTTTGGTATTATTACAGACTACCCACAGCCAGGGCCTTGTCTTTGCCTTGAGTTTCTGCTGAAGCTTTGAAGACCACCCGGGGTAGCAGGAGTAGGACTATGAGTTGCTGCTCCCTCCAATGCTAGGAAGACGTCTCGATCCTTGCTGGTGTGCCCCGTCCGGTTGACGACAGAGAAGAGCATCTTCAGTGGCCTGCAGGACCAGAACCAGGATATGACGTCACGTCAAAGTCCAGGAGGAAGCCAGAGAAAAAGACATCTTAGAGATGAGCCAAAAGGAACCAAAGCTGAGCCCGCTTGGACTGGACTATACGGTACGAGCGAGTTTGGAACATGGTGTATAAACCAAAGGATTGGACCTGTCCCGGCCTGTGTCGTGTGCACCAGCCCTGAAGTAAGGTAGAAAGTACACCAACCTGTGACCCAGTGGTGAACAGGAGGACTGCCCAACAATCACCTTGCTCAATTCTTCCAGGAAGTTAAGAGGTTCCACATGCAGTAGAGCTGTTGAGACAACAGCTTTTATGTCTCAGAGAAGGAGGAGCTGGTTCTTCCCAGGCCAAGCCAAGGAAGATCCAAAGGATGTGAGGTCTTCTTGAGGAGAGATGAGAAGGGTTTCCGCTTTTAATGTTTCTAGAGTAGCAACATGGTCTCCTTCATCCACTTTTGCATTTTATTACAGTTTAGTTGTTGTGAGAAGAGGACTTTTGGGCTTGGTTCTAGAAAGCTGTCTTCCAACCTCCAGTCATGTTCTTCTTAGTCCCTTCGGTGTACATTAAAGTGGGTGTTTTGGCATGCACCTGCCATGCTTTTGTGCGGTCTGCAGAAACTAGTCTAGAGCTTATTTGCTGGTAATATTAATCATTTGATGTCTCTCTTCCTCTTACTAGTCCTTTGTCCTTGATCTCATCTGGTTTGAGGAAGTTACTCAAGAGTCGGTACCTTTTAGAAGTGACGTGTCTGCTCTCCCTAACGTCCTGGAGACTTTACCCAACATGTGAAGGAACCATGCTTGCCTTTCCGTGAACACCCACTGCCGTCTCCGTGGTCCTTCACAACGTAAACTGCGCCAACCACTGAGGTGGTCTAGAGTAAGCATGGGCGGATCTAGCGGATCTCGCGTACGCGAATTTGCGGATTTACGGATTCGCAATCCGCAAAAATACGCGAACTCTCGCGGATTTGCGGATTTTCCCGTTTTTTGTGTTGGCGAGCGTTCGCGAGGATTTGTGGACAATTTCGCAATTGCGAACTTACTTTTCGGCTTGCAACGGCCGCGACTGTGTTGTTTTTACGTCTGGTTTATCATCACAGGTTCACAGCACCCTCTGTTTCACCACTGCCACCCTCTGGGACACCCATGCCACCCTCTGGTACATCCTCACTGCCACCCATTAGGTTTGTTTATCACTGTAGATTATGGGGGTTGAAAAAAGCAAGCACACCTCCCCTACTTCAACTGCCATGAATTAATTTGGGGTTGATTAATGTGTCAGTGATTTTGAAAGTTCCAGTCTGGCTGGTACCTGCTTCCTTCCTAATTTGCTTTCTGTTGCATTGAAAGCAAGCACACCTGCCCTTCTTCAACTGCCATCAATTAATTTGTGGGTCATTAATGTGTCAGTAATTTTGAAACTTCCAGTCTGGCTGGCACCTGCTTCCTTCCTTATCTGTAATTTGCTTTCTGCTGCAGTGCAATTTTTTTTCACAGGACCTTTATGGTCTACTTGTAGCTATTCTATGAGCCTGCTGTTTGGGTCGTAGCAGGGTCATAGAATAGTTGCAAATAGGCAACTGAACTCTGGAGGGGCCCCTCAGGAAGCACTAGAGTGAATGTTACTAATGTTAAGTTTGAACTATTGCACCTGCTCATTGCTTTCAGTTTAGCAAAAATCGTTTTTTCTGCAATTTCGCGCGATTTTTGGGGCGCGAATCCGTGCGAGATCGATTTCGGAAGCCGCGAATGCTTGCGAATACACTAATTTTTTTTTTGCGGCGTGTATGTTCGCGTGATTTTGTGCGTGTTCGCAAGGCGCTTGTAGCTATACGTTTGCCAAGTTACCCTAGCGGTCGTACACGGGCGCAGCCATCTTGTTTGCGTGCCGTAATTCCGTTTCCGGCCGCTATGTGTAATCTCGCAAAGTGTGCTGCTCGCTAGTACAATTTCGCGCGTGCTCGCGAGGAAAATCTCGCGCGAACTTACCCACGCGGTCGTGAACGGGCGCGGCCATCTTGTTTCTCATTCATTGCTATGGTTCTGGGCATGCTTTCTGTATCCTCTCTGAATCTCTGCCATCCTTTGCTTGTTTGAAGTTTATTTGATCTATTTTACTTATTATCTATCCCTCTATTTTTCTAGCTCTATATTTTTGTGTTTTTATTATTTATTTATTTATTTAAAACATTTATAGAGCGCAACTGTCGCCTGGCAGGCATCCTGGCGCTAGAGTAGCTTACTCCTAAGATAAAAAAAAAAAAAAAACAGTGGGAGAAAGATAATGGCGAGGGGGGGGGAATCTAGGGAAAAAGCCAAGTTTTTATTAGTTTTCGAAAAGGAAGGAGCTGTGACGTGTGGCGAATGTCAGCAGGCAGACTGTTCCAGAGCTTTGCAGCCGCCACTCGGAATGATCTTCCTCCAATCCTGGCTCTCTTGAATCTGGGCACTATTACAAGTCGAGCGGTAGCGGATCGAAGAGCTCTGGTAGGGGTGTACCAGCTGAACATCCGTTGTAAAGGGATAGGTCCTAGCCCATGTAGTGCCTTAAAGACCAGACAAAGAGACTTGAAGGCAATTCGTTGCTTCAGGGGAAGCCAGTGCAGCTCGGCTAGGGCAGCAGTGGTTGAGGCTCTCCTGGACCATCCAAGTGCCAGTTTCGCTGCTGCTGATTGGACCCGTTGGAGACGGTCCAGCAGTACCAAGGGGGAGTCAAGCAAGAGAGCATTGCAATAGTCGATGCGACTAAGGATGGTGCACCTGACTATCTGTGCTCTGGCGGAAAATGGAAGTAGTGGCAGAATTTTACGCAGTGATCTCAAAAGAGCAGAGCAGGTGGCAACTGTTCTCGAGACCTGTGTTTCCATGCTCAGCTTATTATTCAGCATGACGCCCAAATTCCGCACACTGGCCACAGGTGACGGGTTGTCCGAATTTTCCGGAAGCCAGAAATCCGCAGGCAGGGGGCGAGGTATGCGGCTGGCTGGGCAGAACAGAACCTCGGTCTTAGAGGAGTTAAATTGGAGGGAGTTGTGGTGTAGCCAGCCAGCAGTGTCTCTCAGACAGTCGTGGAATGCTTCTAAAGTTATAGAGTCTTCACCCTCCCAGGAAACAATAAGCTGGGTGTCGTCTGCGTAATTTACTGTGGTCATGGTATGTGATTTAATGAGAGAAACCAGTGGTAGTAAATATACATTGAAGAGAATCGGACTGATAGAGGAACCCTGGGGTACACCGTGAGGGACTGGGGAAAAGGCAGATTGATAGGGGGGGAGGGATACAGCCTGTTTCCTGTCGCTGAGAAAAGAGTGGAACCAGAGCAGGGCAGAGCCATCAACACCCGCCGCTCTCAGCCTTTCTAGCAGGATCACGTGGTTGACAGTATCGAATGCGGCAGACAGGTCCAGCAGGATCAAGGCCGCTGCCTGGCCCCTGTCTGCCCGCACTCGAAGTTCTTCCATGGCCGTAAGTACAGCTGTTTCCGTACCATGGGCTGGACGAAATCCAAATTGGAAAGCGTCCAGAACGTGATTCTGCTCGAGGTAAGATGATAGGCAGGTGCTGACCCATCGCTCCACCACTTTCGCCGGAAAAGGCAGAAGCGATATGGGACGAAAATTAGAAAGGCATTCTGGATTCAGGGATGGTTTTTTCAGCAGCGGGGTGATTAATGCTTGCTTCCAGGGGTTAGGAACCACTCCACTGCGGAGAGATTGGTTACAGATCCTTCGCAGAGTGTGGAATAGCTCGTGCCCATAAGCTTTCCAAATTTTTGGGGGGAGTGGGTCAAGAGGGGACCCAGAGGTGATGCTCAGTGCCAGTCGTTCAAAGTCTGCTTCGGGAATCTGGGGGAGAGCCAGAAGACTTTCCCTGGCCAAGCCGACTGGACAGGGGGTGTAATGTGCAGGGCTGGTAGCATGAGAGGTAAGCGGGTATTGGGATAGAGAGGATCCCAGGTTGTTGATGATTGTCCTAATTTTATCCAGAAAGAACTCTGCGAGGTTATCACAGAGCGTCTGGGATGGAGGAATAGTTTTTTTCGTACAGTCCGGATGTAGGAGATTCTCTAAAATTTGAAATATGTTTTTTGAACTGTTAGCTGCATTGACAATAGTAGAGCAGTTTCTGCTACTTTTAGTAACTTTTAAACTACTTTTTTAAACTCTTTTCTTTTCTTCTTCACTATTCTATTTCTTCTTTATCATTTAACTTTATTTCTGCCCAGACCATGGTAAAGGGAGCCGGGAAGCACCCTGAGAAGGGGAAGGGTCCCGCACCCCGTGCCCGGCTCCCGTGGGGGCGTTTGAGGGGGGAGCAAGTGGTGCCACGGGAGATCTTTAGCGCGGAGGAGGTGGGCGCACTAATCTTCTACGTCCAGCGCCGCCTCCCCAAGACCATCCTGGGAGGCGGCAAGATCGCAACCGGCTATGGCATCCGGGAGCGCCGGAAGCGGTGGGAGAAGGTGTGCCGGGTCATGTTTAAGCTCTCTGGGGTCCGGCGCACCTATAACCAGGCCACCCACCGCTGGACGGATGTCATGGACCGGGAACGGGACTTGCTGGACGCGCTCGGCGTAGAGGTCCCTGGGCTTGGTGAGTAGTAGTAGCTATTCATCACTACTCTGTTTTATCCGGCTCTGTTATTTGCAAATCTTTGTTCTTTACCAAGAGCAATAATGCTGCCGATTACATTGTAGGTAAATAATATTTCAAAATCTTCTATGCATTTCAGGTGCACTGCTCTCCTTCTCAGTAGCCTTGCTTGCTACTATGCTTATTTGTTTTGTATTTTGTGTTCATTTCATTGGCCTGAGAAATTATGTATGAGTGTAGTGTAAAGATAAGAACTGCGTAATGCTAGACACTAAGGGTCATATTTTCAATTACCGGCGCATCCCTGCAAAGTAGCAGGGATGCGGCAGTAATTGTGCGCCATGCCACCACCACCCATTGGCCCAAAACGTCACAGAAGCCTTACGCATCTGTGCCGTAAAGGCGGCGCATTGATGGAGTTGCGTGCCAACGATGGCGCAGCTCCAGCAATGCTCTGGGGTGCCCTATCTCCCCAATGCTGCATCAAGGCGTACGTCGGCTTCAAGCAGGCGCAGGGTTTGAGTCACGCATCATTGTCCTAAAAGTGACTGGTTGACATCTTGTAGATTTCCCTCACCCACTTTTAGGATTCGTTCCTGCGCAGGAACGCCCTCCATTGCGCCGGAACGCCCCCTGATGGCGCAGGGCTTTACAACGTAATGCATCTCCCATATGCGTTTTTTTTTAATATATACGCCGCACCATGGCGAGTCTTTTGTTCTGCCGCTGCGTCACAAAAGTCACGCAACAATGGAGGAAAATGAGCCGCAAGGGACTTCTAAATCAGCCCCAACAGACTGAAGTCCAGTCCTTCCTTTAGACACATGGCTATAAGAAGAAATAGTGGTGGTGGTGGGTGGATTGATAGTTTGAGTATTCACTGATCTGCAAGTAGGATGGACTTTGTCTGTCACTTCGCGTGCTGCGGACTGCTGCCTGCCAGGCCTAGGCAAACCTTTTTAGTAGTCTGCTTATTGAGTTACATAGGAACTTTCTAAGTCAACGGTCCGCAAATCAGGCAATACGAATAACGTAGTATACCACATGAGATAGATCCCGTGGAATAGTTGTCTATCTATTTGCTATTTCTCCAAAATATTTTGTTATTGTTCTTTTGAAATGTTTGATTTGGGTGACAAATCTCATCCATGTTTTCTGGTCTTTCTTTCTTTCATGTTGTACATCAGCTCCCCCCAAGGGCAAGAGGACACAGGAGGAGGAGGAGGAGGGTGCTGTTCAGGAGGATGCAGGCCAGGATCGGGCAGGCGAGGGCTCCTTTGCTGGCCCCAGTAAGTTTTAATGTTAATAAAGAGTACCTATTTTTTCCTAGCGTTCCTCATTCGATTTTTTCTAAATCGTCTTTGATCTTCTTGTAGACTGGATCTAAATTCTTATCCTGCCTCGAATATGACTCCCTGTGGTATTACTAGATTATTCTTATTAGTCTGTCTGTGTAGCTAACTAAGATTGGACATTTGGCAATTCCATTGGACTCCCATTCTAGTCAGCAATAGCTCTATGCACTGAGTGCAGTCCTCTGGGATTGTCCATAATGTCTTTTCAAGTCTTCTAAATGTTTATGCTTTGACAATTGCCAACAATAAAAAGGTGAATTACCACCAAGAAAGAATAAGATACTACTTTACTTTTGGTTTGGATAGGAGGACAATCCATTCTACTACTGTTGCAGGGACAAATCTGCACAAACCGAACTATGAACACTAAATAGTGCATTGTTTATCAATTATAATAGGCGCAGGTAGACTTTCTTTCCACATACCTCAGTGATATCAGACTTTGAAGAACCCCCAATCTCCTTACTGACTAGATAGTGTGGCAGAGTCATTTAGCTCCCTAAGTCACCGATGATTGATCCCCAATGATCATTAGATTATCCTACGCAGGACAAGAGTACGGAGTCACAGTCAAGAAGTGTCAGAGGCACTCATGCTTGCAAAAATTCCAAAACCTTTTGCTCATCCACTCTAGTCTGGAGGACCAAAAACCACAGAGTCTATTTAAGTTTAAAAGCTTTATTAAAACTAAACACATTTATTAAAATCAACTTTGTCATAAAAGTAAACGTTTAACTGAAAATGGAAAAGTGCTTAGTGCTAACGATTAATTGGACACTTTTTTTGTGGTCAAGCTGAGCTGTCACCTGATTTGAACTTGAGCTTGACCCTGATCGTGTTCTTAGAAGTCAAGCTTCTGTTAGGAGAAAAAGTGTTGTGTGTTAAAAATAAAAAGCAAGCATTCATCAGTTGTGCCAAAAAGTGCAGGAAGACAACAGCCTTCCCTGGAAAAAGGGACATTTTTACTGTAGAGTATACAGTTACAAATTATTACATTGTATTTCTTTTTTTTAAAATTTCTTTATTCCTCCTAGACCAAATATTATATAGTAGTGAGTGGTGTATTCTAACATTCTTAAATGTACTTTGTAGGTGGAACATCTGGTGGCGGGGCCAGCGCGGAGGTGGTGGATGAGGAGGACAACACTTCTGGGGAGGAGGCGGTGCGAGTGCCGGACGACACCAATGTGCCTGTGAGGGTTCCCACGGTGGTGGCGGGCAGAGGTAAGCTATATATTCCGTACTTATTGAGATTGAAGACTGCATAGTGTGCTTTCTGCACGGGTGTATTATAAATCAACCAGGTAGTAGCCTCCTCTAAATCTACTTCGACTTAGCTGTGAAGTTTTTGGCGAGAAGAATCCCAATAAGATCTGAGATGAACTTGATGGATGGGATGAACGAAAAGTGAAAGAAGGGTGTAAGTAAGTGTGGAAGGACGAGAAATTTTATGATGGCTGGCAAAGAAGAATGATATGTGTTTGCTTGGTCCCCGTGGTGGCTGGGAAGGAAAGAATATGGTATGGTGCATGGCTGGGTCAATGATGAAGCATGGATGGGTGGAAGGACAACAGCCTGGGTGGGTGAAACAGAAACTGTATGTGTGCATATACTTTGAATGGATGGATGCTGTCAGGATTCTTGCACTCTGTTCATTGCTCTGGCTCACTAGGTGCGCGTGTGCCAGTGTCATTGTGTGAGCCAGGTGCGCGTGTGTCTTACACTCTGTTCATTGTTTTGGCTCTCTAGATCTGCCTGTGCCAATGCTGCTGCTTCATTGTGTCCAATGTGTCAATGCTACTGGTTACTTATGCTCGTCAGGCGCATTATTGTAATTCCTTTGCCAATGCTGAAGCCCTTTTGCTTATGCTCGTTTTAGCATCGTTTTTGCCAATGCTTGTTCATATTCTGCCTCAGGGTTCCCCATTTCGAGTTTTGCTGCCGAGGTCTTTTTTCCCTCCGCAGCCTCCGTACTCCAGCCCTGCTACTCCAGCCCTGAACTATAAAAGCGGCCACGCCCAAAACACCGCGCGGATTATTCCTTCCTGGTTCCAGAGGTCGGAGGTTTCCTGCTTCAGTTCCGCTCTTCATTCTCAACAACGGAGGACTTCGTTGATGCTCTAAGCTGTCCAGTGTCCTGTTTTAATGGTAGTAATCTACCGCGAAAATCCGCTTGCAGAAAACGCAGGTAGGATTTACCCAATTTCTGTTTACCGGCTGGTGACACTTTCAAGAGGCTCGTAGGGGAAAAACGCAAAGGGCGTTTCCTCTGTAATTCTTTGGACTTGATTTTACCGAACGTTATAATTACTGGACCCTTACTCTAGTAGTGGTTTTGCCAAAGCGTTTTCAGTCTCAGATTCCGTTTAAGGCTTTTACCTTTGGATTTCTTATTTGCTCCTTTGTATTGGAAATGTCTAGTGCCTAATTGACGCTGTGAATCGAACAGTGTTCTTGAGAATATGCAATACGTGTTGTGCCTAGAATTGTTACCTTGATTGGAGCTGTTATTTGATTGAAACTGTTATTCTGATACAGATGTTGAAACCTTTAGTGTATCTTTGAAAGTAATATGTTATGTATGTAGTTGTTACTGACTGAACCAACTAATGCCATTTTACTTACCTGAAGATAAAGTATACATGGTGAAAAGCTACTCTTGTTTTTTCCTTCTTTAGAATGTGTTTCTTTTAATGCCAAGGAAAACGGAACTCGCAGTATTTAGTACTTAGCAGGTTTTAGGGTGAGGCTCCTGAGAAACTCAAGAAGGGGGCTGAGAAACCAAGGCCCTGACAGAATAATCCGCCCACGAATTTGTTTCTCCCGAGCTAAACCAAATGGATGTCTCCATGGAAGATCTGTGTGCAATGGTTGGGAGTTTACAAACTGAATTATCTGTTAGTAGAACTGAAACAGCAGCCTTAGCTAATAAAGTTGTCCATTTGCAATCACGTCTGGACTCTTCACCATCTACAGGTCAACTTCAAACAAATGTGTCAGGTTCATCGCCCACTGTTTCAGTTACTGTTCCTTCTACTGTTCCTTTGGCCCAGCCTGAGAGATTTAGTGGGGAACCGAACAAATTCCAAACCTTTCTAACGCAGGTGCAGTTGCATTTCATGGTTAAACCAGCTTCTTTCCCGAACTCTCAGTCGCGAGTTGCCTTTCTGATTTCCTTCTTGAGTGGTGACGCAGCCATGTGGGCAGTTCCCCTGGTTCAATCCGATGATCCAATATTATCTAACTGGCTGCAGTTTAAACGAGAGTTCGAGAGGATTTTTGATAGACGAACCATAACTGGATCAGCCGATAGAGAACTATTAGAATTAAGACAGGGAAACAAGGAACTAGTACATTACCTAACCCAATTTAACCGTCTTATTGCAGAGACTGACTGGCCCGAGGCCAAGAGGGCGGCCCTGTATTACCAAGGGCTACGAGATGAGCTGAAAGACCTTATTGCACCAATCGATCCCCAACCTCGAACATGTGCAGATCTGATTGCACTCAGTCTACGTCTGGACCACCGGGTTGCTGACCGCAGAGGAGATAAAAAAAGAACAGATGTCAGAATCTTTTCTAGAGCTAAGGATAGGTCACTTCCTAGTGCCCAGGAACCTGCAGAACCTATGGAAATAGGAAGTTTGAGGAAACCCTTAACTTCAGAAGAAAAGGAAACCCGGCGTAAGAATGGTCAATGTCTCTATTGTGGAAAGAAGGGACATTTCGTTAGAGAATGTTCGCTCAGACCTAAGAATCCTTGGCCTCGAGATAAAAAAGAAAATAAGTCGGAAAACTAGAGAACTCGAAATTGGATCAGGAGACCTTTTCGAGTTGGCAATCTTCTCCTGAACAAACCATCGCAAACACCTTGCAGCTAACAGTACCTCACCTCACTTTGAACGTTTCTTTCAGACTACCTAACCTAAACCAGATCCTGGTGGCAGCTATGATTGACTCTGGTGCCACCGGAAATTTCATTGATTCCAAGTTCATTGCTAAAACAACTATACCTATTATTGTGAAAGAAAAACCGGAATTAGTCTACGCAGTCGACGGAACCCAATTGACTTCTGGAATGATCACTCACTGCACCTCTCCCTTAGTAATGGTTTGTAATATAGGTTCCAGACAACATCAAGAAACAATATCTTTCGATGTGATTGACGCACCCCAATTTGGAGTTATCTTGGGCATCCCCTGGTTAACGATGCATAATCCCACCATCGATTGGACCGAACGAACAATAGATTTTACGTCCTCTTGGTGTAAACAGGAATGCTGTGAGGGATCGGTAAAGGATTCCAAGGTCTCCCCAAGTTCCTTTCTACGCACAGTATCTGCCCTTTCTGTCTCCACAGCTGCTGAGCAAGACATAGCTCTTCCTCCCATCTATGAAGAGTATACAGATGTGTTCTGTGAGCAAAAGGCAGAAACCCTACCACCACACAGAGACTATGATTGTGCCATAGATCTAGTGCCTGGAGCCAAGATACCCTGTAGTAGAATCTACGCCTTGACTGATCTGGAGAACAATCACCTTCGGGAATATCTTGATAAATTCTTGAAAAATGGCTTCATCCGACCTTCAAAATCTCCAGCAGCTTCTCCGCTCTTTTTCGTACCTAAAAGCAACGGAGAATTGCGCACCTGTATCGATTACAGAGCACTTAATAACATCACTATCAAGAATAGATATCCACTACCCTTAATCCCGGTGCTTCTTGATCAAGTGCGCTCTGCCACAATTTTTACAAAGCTTGACTTGCGAGGCGCTTACCACTTGGTCCGTATTAGACCAGGTGATGAGTGGAAAACCGCCTTCCGAACTCGCTTTGGCTTATTTGAGTACCGTGTAATGCCCTTTGGCTTATGCAACGCTCCGGCTGCCTTCCAATTTTTTATTAATGACGTCCTACGGGACTTCCTAGATAGGTTCGTCATAGCCTATATCGACGACCTCTTAATTTTTTCATCCTCAACGGAAGAACACATTCAACATGTGAAGATCATCTTAAACACCTTAAGATCTCATGGTTTGTTTTGTAAGCTGTCTAAGTGTGAGTTCCATACCACCAAAGTCGAATTTCTTGGCTTTATTCTTTCTCCATCTGGAATTACAATGGCCCCAAGAAAAATCCAAGCAATCCTTGATTGGCCTACCCCAACTTCAGTGAAAGATATCCAACGTTTTCTTGGATTTGCGAATTTCTACCGCCGTTTCATCAAAGATTTTTCAACCTTGGCCACGCCCTTAACCCAGCTGTTAAGGAAGAACGTTAAATTCGCTTGGTCCTCCAACACTGACTCCTCTTTTCAAACCCTTAAAAGAGCCTTTACTCAAGCGCCTGTTTTGCGACATCCTGACTCAGACTTACCCTTTATTGTAGAAGCGGATGCTTCTGACTTCGCAGTAGGAGCTATTCTTTCACAAAAAGACCAAGAAACCAACGAACTGCACCCCATTGCCTTTTTGTCCAGAAAGTTTTTGCCTACGGAAACCAATTACACCATTGCAGAGAAAGAACTCCTGGCCATTCGTTATGCCTTCAAAGAATGGCGTCACTATCTACTTGGAGCAAGACACACAGTAACCGTTTACACAGATCATCGGAACCTGCAATTCCTAAGATGTGCCAAAGCTTTAACTCCCAGACAACTCCGTTGGACGCTGTTCTTTGCAGAGTTTGACTTCATTATAACTTTTAGACCTGGAATCAGGAATAACAAAGCAGATTCTCTGTCACGATATGATCATAAGCCAGATGATGTCCTTTCAAATCCCAGACCTACTAGTATGCTCTCCGAAAAACAAATCATAGGAGCCACTATGTCCGATGTTTTCTTTCAACAAATTAGACAAGCAATGCCCTTACCTAAACTTCTTTCCTGGGTCCAGGATGGACCTAATAGAACCATTCATCAGAATCTACCCTTTTTCTCCAGTCTCTTATTTGTTCCAACCAAGAAACTACAAACACAAGTTATGCAGTGGTGTCATGTTAGTCAATTGGCTGGTCATCCTGGAATCACAAAAACCAAAGAACTGTTACAGAGAAATTTCTGGTGGCCAACCTGGAAGAAGGATGTTCAATCTTTCATACAAAACTGTGATGTTTGTGCCCAAGCTAAAACGGAACATGGTCGAAAGAAAGGTCTTCTTCTTCCGCTTCCCACCCCAACACAGGTTTGGGAGGACATTGCTATGGACTTTATAACCGATCTACCGGAAGAGAAAGGTATGAATACTATCCTTGTGGTGGTGGATCGTTTATCAAAGATGGCCCACTTTGTTCCTTGCTCTAGGCTTCCTACTTCGTGTCATTTGGTCCAATTAATCCTGGAACATGTGGTTCGTCTACACGGCCTTCCCAGATCCATTACTTCAGATCGTGGTTCACAGTTTGTCTCGCAATTCTGGAAGGCCTGGTGTAAAGCTCTACATATCACCTGTAACACCTCCACGAGCTTCCATCCAGAGTCGGACGGACAAACTGAACGAGTTAATCAAGTCCTGAAACAGTATCTGAGATGTTTTCTGTTCAAGAAACAAGGTTCCTGGTTGACTCTCTTATGGGAAGCTGAGTTCGCTTACAATAACCTACAGAATGCCTCCACGGGTTTGTCGCCCTTTTTTGCCGTCTATGGTCGACATCCTCATTTCTCGCCCTTGTTGCTAGCTCATCACAAAACCCATATACCTT
This sequence comes from Lissotriton helveticus, assembly GCF_964261635.1. Taxonomy (NCBI): domain Eukaryota; kingdom Metazoa; phylum Chordata; class Amphibia; order Caudata; family Salamandridae; genus Lissotriton; species Lissotriton helveticus. Next base: position 165,763,982 of record NC_136057.1, on the reverse strand, counting down.
CCTTGGACTCGCATTTCAGAGAAATGGAACGCATCACGAAAGCTTTACGAACAAATGTATTAAAAGCCAAAGCCACGTACAAAAAGTTTGCAGACAGAAAGCGTCAAAAGGGGCCAGATCTTCATGTAGGGGATGTGGTTTGGCTTTCTACTAGAAACTTTCAGTTCAGGAAACGCTACAAGTTCCATCCTAAATTCATTGGTCCATATAAAATTGTTCAGTGTGTGAACCCAGTGACTTACAAGCTGCTTCTTCCTAAAGGTATGAAGATTCACCCTGTGTTCCATGTTTCTCTGCTGAAGAAAGCAGTTGTCAAGCGGCGGCCTCGCCCTCCTGCGCTTCTTGTAAAAGGTCAGGAAGAATACGAAGTGCGTTGTGTTAAGGATTGTAAGCGTGTTAGGGGGAAGCTGTGGTACCTGCTTTCCTGGAAAGGTTATGGCCCTGAGGAGGACTCTTGGGTCTCTGAGGCCAATGTTCATGCTCCCCGTTTGGTGCGATCTTTTCATGCTCGGCACCCTGTCTCTCTGTTCTGAGTTCCTGAGGGGGGGGGGGGGGTCTCTCTTTTTGTTGGGGGGCACTGTCAGGATTCTTGCACTCTGTTCATTGCTCTGGCTCACTAGGTGCGCGTGTGCCAGTGTCATTGTGTGAGCCAGGTGCGCGTGTGTCTTACACTCTGTTCATTGTTCTGGCTCTCTAGATCTGCCTGTGCCAATGCTGCTGCTTCATTGTGTCCAATGTGTCAATGCTACTGGTTACTTATGCTCGTCAGGCGCATTATTGTAATTCCTTTGCCAATGCTGAAGCCCTTTTGCTTATGCTCGTTTTAGCATCGTTTTTGCCAATGCTTGTTCATATTCTGCCTCAGGGTTCCCCATTTCGAGTTTTGCTGCCGAGGTCTTTTTTCCCTCCGCAGCCTCCGTACTCCAGCCCTGCTACTCCAGCCCTGAACTATAAAAGCGGCCACGCCCAAAACACCGCGCGGATTATTCCTTCCTGGTTCCAGAGGTCGGAGGTTTCCTGCTTCAGTTCCGCTCTTCATTCTCAACAACGGAGGACTTCGTTGATGCTCTAAGCTGTCCAGTGTCCTGTTTTAATGGTAGTAATCTACCGCGAAAATCCGCTTGCAGAAAACGCAGGTAGGATTTACCCAATTTCTGTTTACCGGCTGGTGACACTTTCAAGAGGCTCGTAGGGGAAAAACGCGAAGGGCGTTTCCTCTGTAATTCTTTGGACTTGATTTTACTGAACGTTATAATTACTGGACCCTTACTCTAGTAGTGGTTTTGCCAAAGCGTTTTCAGTCTCAGATTCCGTTTAAGGCTTTTACCTTTGGATTTCTTATTTGCTCCTTTGTATTGGAAATGTCTAGTGCCTAATTGACGCTGTGAATCGAACAGTGTTCTTGAGAATATGCAATACGTGTTGTGCCTAGAATTGTTACCTTGATTGGAGCTGTTATTTGATTGAAACTGTTATTCTGATACAGATGTTGAAACCTTTAGTGTATCTTTGAAAGTAATATGTTATGTATGTAGTTGTTACTGACTGAACCAACTAATGCCATTTTACTTACCTGAAGATAAAGTATACATGGTGAAAAGCTACTCTTGTTTTTTCCTTCTTTAGAATGTGTTTCTTTTAATGCCAAGGAAAACGGAACTCGCAGTATTTAGTACTTAGCAGGTTTTAGGGTGAGGCTCCTGAGAAACTCAAGAAGGGGGCTGAGAAACCAAGGCCCTGACAGATGCCTGGAGCATGGTAATATCTGACTCTTAGATAGCACATGTGTATCTAGAGAGAGTAGATGGTCGCTGGATGAACTAATTGTTACCTTGAACAGCATGTAACACCGCACCCGCACGTCCGTTCCAGTGTAGGGAAGGCAAGGAAAAGAAATTGTAAATTTGTCCAATACTACCATGAATAGTAGCAGTAGTTTGTATTGCACTGCAAGCACAGCATATATCCGGTTATTACGGTGGACACTCCGTACCTCTCTTAATAACTTTAGTTTAGTAGTAGTAGTACGTCATTCATGTGTGGGTGTATCACTGTTCACTCAATAATAAGCAAAACACCTAAAGTCATCCCATATGTCATCAAATACATCCCATGTGAAGTGATAGATAATCTAATTATTTAGCTTCTTCATTTTCCTTTTCTAGTACTCATTTGCACTGTAGGGTGAAAGGTAAATTAATTAAGCAGTAGCCATTGTAACAGAGTATTCTCAGTGCCACCCGTAATAGAAAAGTAATAGCTTCACCACCTGCATGTACTGGACCGGTACAGTAACGCAAGTCTGTCTCACTCATCATGGTGTGCGTCTGTTTTTCTCGGGTGCAAGTTCACTGCGCTGCCATTCTGCCGGCTTGCATAAGATAACGTACCAATTTTCCTAAACAAGAGAGAAGAAGAAGAATAAGACTGGTGTACTGTCATAGTCGACTGTAATGGAAGTGCATAGTGGTCGTAGAATTTGTTCATTAAACTACCACTAATGTTAGAGCAAGGATGCAGAAGTGGGAGGTTAGATAGATACTGTCCTCAATAGTTATGTACTGTGCTTTCAATTTGCTACTTGTACTGTGACACAACTTTCGGCTCAATCACTTTGTGTTATTAATGTGAAGGAGCATTGGTTACAGACTATGTCTTTCTTTCTTCATATAGTTGCTCCTTCCAAATCGACATCACGGAGGGAGCAGGCTCGAATGGCCCGGCAACGGAGGCTGGATGCCACTGTCGCCAAATATCGGCGGCTGGTGGCCCTGGAGGAGGAGGAGGACACGCAGTCGACCGGTGCAACCACAACATCCTCGACTGGGACAGCTGCATCCTCCTCCGTGACCCCACGGGCTGCCAGCCAGCGCAGTGCTCCAGCGGTACGGAGCCGGGCTAACAAAGCCAACCGCCACCGCCAAGCAGCAAAAAGACCAGCTGCCCCCCCACAGGAGCTGCAAGGCACGCCAGCGCCGCCTAGGAGTCCGAATGTCCTACCTGGAGCAGGAGGTCCTTAGGTACAAGAACTTGGTGGAGGGCCTCCGCTTCGAACTTGCCACCCTCCGCAAGGAGTATGATGGCCTGGCCGCAAAATTCACCAGCACCCTCCAGTAGTGGAGTGTCCCTTGCCCTTTTTTTAGAGACTTTTGGGGGGTGGGATTTGGGAGTTGGGTTCTTTTTGGGACTTTTCAAAGACAATCGTTGGGGTTAGGGAGGGTTTTGAGGGAGATTATTTTGTTAGGGCTACATAAATATACTTTTTTGAACTTTATCTGACCATACCTGTTTTTTACTGCTTTTCAGTCTGGTGGGTGGGGGACGGGGGTGTAACAGTAAGTTTGTTTTCCTGAAGAGTCCTAGGACTTTAGTAGTACTACCGTCAATCTCTCGTCTAGTCCTAATACTCCATTATACAACCTCCCACCAAACGCTTATCTTACCTGTAATTTGTGTTAGAAATTAGGGCTAGGCCCAGGGCTGGCTCCACGTGAAATGGGGATTAACGTTGGCAATCCTGGGCAGGTGAAATTTCCTCATTGCGGTGGTACTAGTGGTGTGACACAGTGGCAGTTACATGCCTATGGAAAAAAAGAAAACGAAACCTGGTTTGTCCTTACTGTAGCATTACGACGGTTACGGTACGATCGAGAATATAGCAGGAGACAGTACACTAGAACAGTGCCACAATGTAGCCTAACAAATGGTAAAGTATTTGCTTGCAAGTATAACTAGTACTTGCATTGAATTTATTTGACATTGGCTCCTACTACTAGAAGAAATAGTACTGAAGCTGAGTAAGTCTAGAAGATATCCTCGTATTCCTTCACCAGCCTGTTGCTATGACCTTATCCTCCCCAGCAAGTGTGTGGAATTATTGATGTCATTTTAGTCAGACATCAAGCAAAACAACACAGCCCGGGGGAAGAGGGTTAGGGTTTGGAAAATGGATGGGAATGGGGGTTTCTTTTTGGGTAGGTGTTGTTGAGAGAAGAAAAAAAACGCACAGCCTGGACAAACAATAATTGAAGATAAAGAAATCTTTGGGTACAAACTAAAGCTAACCACATGCAGTCACACTCATAGAAGAAAACAATGGATACTGTATCTGTATTCTGTATCTTGTTGGAGTTGTCCTGTTGAATTTGGTAAGTAAGTTGCATGCAGCAAACAATTCCTCTTATTAGCGGCACTCCTCCATTCCAGCTGACGCTTCGTCCATCAATGTTGGTGACCACTGACAGAAGACACCCTGTCCACTGCCTGCCTGGCGGATGTTGACTGAAACCCGGCCTGTAATTATTGAACGGAAAACAGGAAGTGCTATTACAATACCACTGATAAATAAATATAAGGTATGTACGCTGTGTGGTGCAAAAAGTCACACTTTGATTTCCCTAATAGACAGTACAATATTTTTGAAATTGCGTACTCTGTCTGAGTCACCTTTTTAAGGATAAATAAGTATGGCCAAAATATTATAGCGGATCTTTCCCCTCAAGGTAGGTGTACTGTAAACTGTGTTTTAGAACAAAATTTGACCTTCCCAGCAATGCTCCCACCAAGACCCTTACTAAAGCCAGTCGCAAAAATGTAGAAGACCCCCAATCAGATCTCCAAAAACGATGCCTAGCAGAAAAATGGTGACAAAACGTACTTTGAAAGTAACAGTAGGCCCAAATACACCCTTACCGACCGTGGATTGTATTCAAACCACTTGCAAGCAAGCAAAAGTATCCATAGCCAGCATCGCTCCAAGAGTGCTCTAAAACCCCAGAACTGCGTTGCAATAGAACACCCCGAAACACATGCAATCCTGCTGCTAGGGCTAACCCTAACGAACCCTAAGTTACACAAAGTGCCAAAAGGTTTTTCCTTATGGATTTTGTCCAAAACACTTCTATCCGGTATTAGACCTTCCCAGGAATGCCCCAAGACCCGCCAACCCACCCGCAAAAAAGCACGCGACAACACCCCCAAACAGCAAAAAAGCTAAATCTCATACTTACAATATCTCTCGGCCTTCGGTCCAAACGCGCTGTGCAGCTAGGTCATCATCATAACTCCTGTTTTCCACCACGGATTTCCTGAAAAGCAAATGCAATCAAGATTAGACTGTCGCAGCAGTGCTTCGACAGAGACCCCGCAACCCACCCACAAACAGCAGGAAGCCCCCCAAAACGCTACATTGAGCAAGATGTCAGAAGAAATAGCAAAAAAAAGGCTTTTCCTTATGGATTTTGTCCAAAACACTTCTATCCGGTATTAGACCTTCCCAGGAATGCCCCAAGACCTGCCAACCCACCCGCAAAAAAGCACGCGACAACACCCCCAAACAGCAAAAAAGCTAAATCTCATACTTACAATATCTCTCGGCCTTCGGTCCAAACGCGCTGTGCAGCTAGGTCATCATCATAACTCCTGTTTTCCACCACGGATTTCCTGAAAAGCAAATGCAATCAAGATTAGACTGTCGCAGCAGTGCTCCCAGACCCCAAAACTCACCCACAAACACCCGGAACCCCGCCAAAGAGCACCTCAAAGGCAAGCAAGTCAGCAAAAACGGCAAGAAATTTCCACCTCATATTTGGTCCAAAACACTTTTATCCAGTATTAGAGCTTCACAGCAATGGGCCCAGCGCCGTCAACTCACCCGCAAAGAAGTAGAACACCCCCACAAGTGCTGAGTCTTTCTTCATTGGGCGTAATCCAGCCCTCTGCTTTGAGGGAAATCGGAGTCTGGAGGAGGAGGATAGAGGAGCATGTTCTTCAGAACTTGTGAACCTGAGGAATGTAGACTGCGGCACCTTCAAATCAATAAGCAAACAAGTGAAGACAGTTCTGCTGATGGTCTTGTTTTTGGGATTAGGTGATTAAAGTTTGAATTAAATTAACTGTGCAAAACAAAGAAAGAGAGACACACAGGAATAAAAGTGAATAAGGACGAAAAAGAAAGTTATTGATTCATTGTCTCATTTTCAGGGCTCGGTGTCAGGGAATAAGAAGAAGATTTCGTCATCATACTCTGCGAATTCAGGCAGGATGAGGTCAGTGTCACCGAACAGAGAACAAATCCCCTCATCTACGTTGCCGTCCTCCTCGTCTTCATGCGGCGTGCTTTCTCGTACTTTGTAATCTGGTGGTATGAGGTGCTGATTCATCTTGATCATTGTCAGCCGCTCCACAATTTTTGGGCGAGAGGCGGCTCCGTTTGGGAGTTACAATGCCACCAGCAGCACTGAAAACACGTTCAGAAGACACACTTGCGAGTGGGCAAGGCAAATAGTTTATAGCCAGGTTGGAGAGCTGTGGCCACAATTGTTTTTTCCCATGCCAATACTGCAATGGCTCATCATTAAGAAAGACCTCTGTTGAGTCATTCAGATAGTCCTGCACCATCGACTCAAGGTCATCAACGGTTCCTCCACTTTGCTTACTTTTTGCTGTGCCTGTGACATTTTTTCGAGAACCATATCCAAGCAAAGTTAGCCAATCCTCTACAGCAGCCACTGTTACTGGTGTGTGTGGTGCAGGTGATCCAGTTGCCGGTGTCTTTAACGGCTGAGAGGTCACTTGTGCCACAGCCACAGGTGCAGAAGTGGATTTTTGTGGCTGGGGATGGCCTGCTGATGCTGATGCTGATGTACTGCCTTCTCCTTCAATATCCTGCCGTTCTCTTTCAAACCTCTTGGCTGACCAGGCTAGCCAACGTTTGTACTTTTGAACATCTTCATCAGCAAAAGGAAAGAATGCTTGGCCTGCCAGCGCCTTTTTGTAGCGTGGATCCAGAATAGTAGCACAAATGTAATGCTGTTCTGACTTGATCTTTTGAAGACGTTCATCACCACGTAGGCGCTCTAATAATTTCTCCGACAAAATAAAAGGGTCTTTTTTTTTACATCTTTTTCAAACTCAGAAGACACCGCCATCAGTTGGTGCTCCAGCATGCACAACAATGGGATAGCTTTTCCCAAATTACAGTCCTCCTGGCTGACTGCACGCGTGAAGAACTCAAAAGGACGAAGCATGTCTGTCAGGCTTTTAACTATGTCCCATTGCGCCGCACCCATCCGCAGGTCCTCCTTCTGAGCTGTACCCTCTGTTAAGAAATAGTGATCGAGTACCGTATACTGCTCATACAGACGCTCAAGCATGTAGAAGGTTGAGTTCCAACGTGTTGCCACCTCCTGGATGAGTGCTTTCACTGGCATTCGACGTTGAAATAGCAGCCTCCTCAGATGCTTCCGGGCCTTAAAAGAATGGCTGAAATGGTTGCACATTTTGCGGCAGGTGGCCATTACCTGGAACACTGTACTGTCTCTATCACTCAAGAATTTTTGAACTACCAGGTTGATACAGTGCGCCAAACATGGCACTCTGAAATAGCCACCCAGCGCCATGGCCTTAACTACATTGGCGCCATTATCTGTGGAAACATAACCAATCTGGCGTTTTTTTGGGGATAGCATTTTCAAGACCTTTTTGTTAAACTCGTCCAAAATGTTTTGGGATGTGTGACTTTTCTCCAAGCCAAACATGGCTAGTGTTGCATGTTTCCGAGCAGCTTTAAAAACTTGGTCCGGGTCAACACCTGCGTTTAGCTTTGCTTTAACACCTGAAAAAGAGACCCAGTGTGCAGTGATACACATGTAATCAGTGCCTGCGCCACTGGTCCACATGTCTGTTGTCAGATGTATTGTGTGAACAGCACTCTTCTGCAAAGCTGCCCCAATCGCCTCCAGCACATCTTCATGTAGTGCTGGAACCGCAACTCTGGCAAAATAGAACCGGCTAGGAACCTTCCATTTAGGGCAGAGCGTTGCCACTAATTCTAGAAAACCTACCGCTTCTACAAAAGAAAAAGGGAGAAGGTCCACAGCTAGCATTTTAGCCAGCTTAGTGTTATATAGACGCGTCAGTGGGTGGTTGCGTCATATGGCGCGTCTGAAGAAAACATGGTTCTAATGTTGCCCTGGACCAAGCATTTACGGGATGATAATGACTTCGTTGACCCAATTTTGCTCGCTGGTGAACTTTTGCGCGTTGGTGTCTCACTCGCTCCAACACTCTTAGTGTGCCTCACATTGGGTGTGCTGCTGACAGGGGTACTGGGTGTAAGTGAAGTGTTTGACACGTCTTCTTCCTCCTCGTCATCATCAGATGCAACATCAACATTTTCTTGACTTCCAATTCGGGCTTCCTTGATCGCATCTAGGTGCGCAAACCATTTGACAGTGTGCTGTCTCTCAAGATGACCTCTCTGGCCTCCGGTACCATAGTTGGTACCTGACTTACCACGACTAACTGCAAGCTTACAAAGGGTACAAATGGCGAACTTTTCCCTTTTTGGGCAAACAGTAAAGAAGTCCCAAACTGGGGACTTGAAGTGTCTGTGGGGCCTGGAGGAGGCGGCGATACTGGTGGTGGTGGTCATGCTGCTAATGCCAGATGAAGTGGAGGATCTGGATTGCCCAACTTTTGTACGTTGTGCACTTTCACCGCCACTAATTAAGGTCGAGGTGGATGGAGATCCCTTCTTGCCAGAAAGAAATATGGAAGCGGTACGAGTTGGTGTACTACTTAACTCCAATGATTGTGGTGGTGTTTCCACTGCCTCCTCGTTGACAACATCATCATCATCACGCTCAGCAGCTTTTCGGGCTAGGGTCAAAATGTCTGTTTGCTGCATGCCCGCTGGGGCTGCAGTGACCTTTATGATGACTGGGTCGTCGTTGTCAGAGTCTTCATCAGCAGCAGTATCCGCCACTTCTTGTTGAGCCTCATCATCACACTCCATAAGTCTGAGACTTTGGACGAGCTTCCTTTTACGCTTAACTACCTTTGTCAGATCATGGTGTGCCTCACTCTCAGACGGCAGTGGTGCTGGTTCCCAATTTTGATCTGTATCATCAGAAGGAGGTGTGCTTGAAGAAGATGTAGACACCACCCTTGATCTCTTTCTTGCTAGGGGTGTGGAAGACAATGAATGGTCATCAGGAGGAGTGTCTTCCTCAAATGATACCTCGCCTTGATTGTCGATTTCCTGATGTGCCCCTACTTCGGGAGGAACAACTATTGTGGGCACTTGTGACCCTCCATGCACCTCTGCTTGCCCATCTCCTTGCGCTGCCTCTCCTTCCACATGTACTTGGGCTTGTACTTGCACATGTGATTGTTGTTGTGGCTGTGGTTGTTCAACACTCGTCAGATGAGCTACAACAACCTGTGTTGATTGAGGGACATTGCTGCTGCTTTCTTGCGATGAGCCAACATCACTGGTCGATGGTGATTGAAGAACTATACTGGCTGCCTCTGCAGCACTCAAGGGCTTGGACTTAAGTTGGCGTGGTGGTGGTGGTGGCACTGAGCCCAATGGAGCGGGGGTGCTGCTGCCAGCTTGGTCCCCAGCAGATCCCGCTGCTGCTGCAGGCATACTTTTTTTTTTACTCCCAAAAAAAGGGGCGGGCGGCACACCAGTCTCCTTGGTAACTTGCTTCTTCTGCTCCTTACTGGCACCTTTCTTGCTAGAGGAGCTACGGGTAACTTTTTTTGGGGCCATCTTCTTCAGAGCAGGTCAGAACAGCAGGCAGCAGTTGCACGAGTTGCAGAGTTGTCTGTGTCCAGACGTGACGTCGCGTGACGTTATGCTGCAAACACACACCGCTGCAGGACTTCTTCCTGGCACTGGTGGTTCTCTTGAGTCTTGTGCACCTAAAAGCAATGGAAGACAGAGGAACATCAGTTCAGTTATACACCCCATAAAATCGACAAAACACAGAAAAATCAGCACAATCCCATGCCATCCATGATGTTTACATTGAAGACACCCCACAGAAAGACTAGGGCCATGCAAGTATGCAACACTCACTACCCCTGGGCATAATGGATGAAAAGTAGGCAAAATAAGTGCAGGCCTCAGACACTGCCTCTCTTCAAAATGGCCCCTTACACCCCAAGCCAGTCCACATCAACAGTACACCCCAAAAAAACTGAAAAACAGCCAAAAATCACCACAATCCAATGCCATCCAGGATGTTTACATTAAAGAGAGTGAGACCACACTACAGGCACACTCAGTCCATGCACCACTACCCCTGGGCAAAAGGCCACACCAGCAGCCCCAAAAAACGACAAAACAACAAAAAACAGCACAGTCCCAGCCCATCCATGGCCTCAATGGTGTTTAAATTCAAGAGGACACCCCACAGAAAGACTAGGCCCATGCAACACTCACCACCCCTGGGCAAAGGGCCCCACCAGCAGCCCCAAAAAAACGACAAAAAACAATAAAATCAGCACAATCCCAGCCCATCCATGGCCTCAATGGTGTTGAAATTCAAGAAGACACCCCTCAGAAACACTAGGCCCATGCAACACTCACTACCCCTGGGCATAATGGATGAAAGGTAGGCAAAATATGTGCAGGCCTCAGACACTGCCTCTCTTCAAAATGGCCCCTTGCACCCCAAGCACATGTTGCCTGTACCAGCCAGCACTCAAGATGGCCACCACCACCACCCACATGGCCAGTCCACATCAACAGTACACCCCAAAAAAACAGAAAAACAGCCAAAAATCACCACAATCCAATGCCATCCAGGATGTTTACATTAAAGAGAGTGAGACCCCACAGGCACACTCAGTCCATGCATCACTACCCCTTGGCAAAAGGCCACACCAGCAGCCCCAAAAAAACGACAAAAAACACAAAAAACAGCACAATCCCAGCCCATCCATGGCCTCAATGGTGTTTAAATTCATGACGACACCCCACAGAAAGACTAGGCCCATGCAACACTCACCACCCCTGGTCAAAGGGCCCCACCAGCAGCCCCAAAAAACGACAAAAACGACAAAATTCAGCACAATCCCAGCCCATCCATGGCCTCAATGGTGTTTAAATTCAAGAAGACACCCCACAGAAAGACTAGGCCCATGCAACACTCACTACCCCTGGGCATAATGGATGAAAAGTAGGTAAAATAAGTGCAGGCCTCAGACACTGCCTCTCTTCAAAATGGCCCCTTACACCCCAAGCCAGTCCACATCAACAGTACACCCCAAAAAAACAGAAAAACAGCCAAAAATCACCACAATCCAATGCCATCCAGGATGTTTACATTAAAGAGAGTGAGACCACACTACAGGCACACTCAGTCCATGCACCACTACCCCTGGGCAAAAGGCCACACCAGCAGCCCAAAAAAAATGACAAAAACAACAAAAAACAGCACAATCCCAGCCCATCCATGGCCTCAATGGTGTTTAAATTCAAGAGGACACCCCACAGAAAGACTAGGCCCATGCAACACTCACCACCCCTAGGCAAAGGGCCCCACCAGCAGCCCCAAAAAAACGACAAAAAACAATAAAATCAGCACAATCCCAGCCCATCCATGGCCTCAATGGTGTTTAAATTCAAGAAGACACCCCTCAGAAACACTAGGCCCATGCAACACTCACTACTCCTGGGCATAATGGATGAAAAGTAGGCAAAATAAGTGCAGGCCTCAGACACTGCCTCTCTTCAAAATGGCCCCTTACACCCCAAGCACATGTTGCCTGTACCAGCCAGCACTCAAGATGGCCACCACCACCCACATGGCCAGTTCACATCAACAGTACACCCCCAAAAAACAGAAAACCAGCCAGAAATCACCACAATCCAATGCCATCCATGATGTTTACATTAAAGAGAGTGAGACCACACCACAGGCACACTCAGTCCATGCACCACCACCCCTGGGCAAAAGGCCACACCAGCAGCCCCAAAAAAACGACAAAAAACAATAAAATAAGCACAATCCCAGCCCATCCATGGCCTCAATGATGTTTAAATTCAAGAAGACACCCCACAGAAAGACTAGGCCCATGCAACACTCACCACCCCTGGGCAAAGGGACCCACCAGCAGCCCCAACAAAAACGACAGAAATCAGCACAATCCCAGCCCATCCATGGCCTCAATGGTGTTTAAATTCAACAAAACAGTTGTATCATGCACCCATAACCAACCCTGATCCTACTGGATACTGTGGCTACCCACAATATAATTTATTTAATGTTCTGAAAAAGTTCCAAAATTGTAGTTGAAGCAACTGTAATGCCCCAAACAAACTTACTTGTGAAAGTTGATTTCTAATCCAAAAGTGATCCAAAGACAGTCAAAAAGGCCTCAAATCCAAATATCCAGCAGCACCCACAAAAAGTAATCCTTCCAGCTCCAGATCCAAATGAAAGTGACCAGGAGATGGACAAAGCACTGGGAGGAGCCTGCTGGACAGGAACAGGAAGTTGGAGACTGTGGGGCACTTCCTTCCCTCCCCCCCCCCAAAAATGGACTCCTTGCAAAAAAAAAGGCCATGCAAATGTCAACCTGAGGAGTGATTCTGATAAAAATCATCATTTTCTGAAGGTTTATCCTGTTTGCTGGTGGATTTCTTGTGCAGAATTGCAAAATCTCTATTTCGCGAGTGCGAGCTTGTTCCTTTCCGCCGCAACTACGTGTTCGCAATTGCGAACTCTCGCGAGGTGTGCTGTGCAAGGTGGCAAGACGCGATTACGTATTCGCGGGCGCCAAACTCCCGCGGGATCACGCAGCAAGATCCAAAAGGGCGCGGCACTCGCAAAATATGATCGAGAAAAACAACTCGGCAAACGCTTAATGACGGAAAGTGAACGCCGTGCACCACGCCGCGCGCCGCAACCAAGCAAAAAATCCGCCGCGAGCGGATTCACAGATTTTCGACAAATTCGCGAGAGTTCGCGGATTGCGAATTTGCCGAAAATCCGAAAAATACGCGAGCGGAGCGGATTTTACGCCCATGCTTAGTCTAGACACCATGGACTGGGCTCCTAGTCTGTCACCAAGCCTGCCTTGACGGATGGTGATCTTTGGAAGTGGTGAAGTGTAATACTCGGCCTGAATCCCAGCAAGTGAAAAGAGTGAACCAGCCTTCATATAGGAGGATTCGGGGGGTTTTGCAGCTGAGAAAATTCTGAAAAGAATCAGGTATTTTACAACACAATTTTCAGATAAATTTGCTCAAAAGCCATAGGCTCTGAAAAGTCACTTATTAAATATTGAAGTAGTTTCATGGTGTGCAGATCAGTGTAGCCTGATGCACCCTAGGACTTGCACCAATGTTTTTCAAAATCTGTGTTGTTATAACCGGCCCCCATCACCCTATGTCGATAATTGCCTCCATTGTGCCAGGGCCAGCATTTTGTTATGGGTGCCACTCCATATGAAATGGGTGCCACCATATGTAGGAATTACATGCAATATGGCAGTGTTGTGATTTTACATTGATGCCACCCATATACCTTGGGTGACCCATATGTCAGAAATGACCTCTAGTATGTCAAGGTCAGCATTCTGTCATGGTTGCCTACACATCCATCCCATATGCAATGGTTGTCCTCATGAATGCTACATCTAGTATGTCAGAGCCAGCATTCTGCCATTAACTGTAGTTTACCACCACCATCATTTTGCCATGGGTATCTCATATGCCAAGAATTACCATTAATATGCCAGTGCCAACATTTTAACATGGGTTTCCATTATGGCATGAATCACACCCAGTATGCCACCAACAGTATTTAACCACATGTGTCCTGTTCGCCAAGGATTACTTCTTGTGAGCCAGTGGCAGTCTTTTGCCAAGGATGTCCCGCATGCCAAAAATTCAATATGCCAGCTGAAACGTTGTGCTATTTTTACCCTATAGGCCTTTAATTAACCTCAGTATGCCAGTTGCAGACTCACCTGTGCACATCTCCCCACGTACACACACTCTAACAGTCTCTTATGGTCAGTTGCTTTCCCTCACTCACTCCTACTTCTCACTCATTCACACTGCCTCACTCTTGCTCTCTCACTCTCTCGCCCACTCAATCTTCTCACTCATGGTTTAACTCTATCATCTTGCAGTCTCACTCTGACTTAGGGCCTCATTATGATATTGGAGGTCGGACCGCCGACAGGCTGTTGGTAGCGGTCTGACCGCCACCAGCCCTACGGTCCGCCTGCCTTATTCTGATGCTGGTAGTCAGACCGTAAGCTCTCTGATACAAAACCTCTGGCTCCATCAGCATCATAGATCCAGACGGGGTGGAGGTCGGAGCAGCGTCCCTGAATGGCGGTGGTGCCGAGGCAGGCACCCCCGTTGGGATTACAATATCCTTTCCCGGCAGCCATTTCATGGTGGGAATCCCACCATATAAAGGTTGTGAGAAAGGGATCTCAAACAGGGCCCCCGTCTGTCGTGGGGCCACATGTAATGCCCCTACTCACCTCTGTGTGCCGTGCACAACATGGTGCATGGTACACAGTGCACGGATGTGCAGGAGGTGCTGCACGGCGTTGACATGTGCAGCAGACCTTTCACATGGCTGCAACCTGTTCTGCGATGTTTCTGACTGCCAGAACGGTGGCCGCATGGCAATACGGCAGCCAGACCGCCCGCTTGCTTGTCGGCTGTCTCCTGACTGCCGCAATAGCGGACAGCGGCCAACCAATCACTATTGTAATCAGCTCCATAGTCTTTTATACTCACTCACTGTGCTTCACTCATTCTTGCTCAGTTTTGCTGACATTCACTAACTTTCATACACACATGCGCACACACCTTCTCACACACTTTAACATTCACACTTTCTCAGACCCCTGCAGCCGATCTGCGAGTGGGCCGCACCTTCTCTGGTAACCCATCCCGAGGGACGCACAGGTAGGGTGACCAACCGTCCGTAAATTTCACGGACAGTCCGTAATTTCGGCCGTCTGTCCGTTGTCCGTGAAGGATTCTTTAACGGACGCCTTTTGTCCGTCATTTTAGCCGGGCCCTGGTCGCCCCACCCTAAAGCCGGCACAGCTTGCACCCACCTCCCTTTTTGACTCCCATGCAGTAGCAAAGCTCAGACATCCAGCAGCACTGGAGAGGCGCATCGGGATGGCAGCCCTGACACCTCCAGCCCTTGATGAGCTGTTAAGGGGTGGAAGGTGACTGACAGGAGGGGCTGCAGGTTCAGGAGCAGAGACATCTATTCAGATGCAAACAGCCCTGAATGCATCATGTCTCTGCTATTTATAGGGGGCTCACACATTCCATTTCTACCCAGGGCCCCAAACATCGAGACTCGGCCAGATTACACCCCTGATCACACCGAGGCAGCACGTGCTTCTCTTCACGGAGCAACCTCGGTTCTTTGAACATGCAGTCTATAATGTAATAAAATAAAGAAATGGCACAATCGCACCCACACTGATTAACAAAGTATGGAGGACAATCAGTTCAATCAGTTCTCTTAGAGTATCTCCTGTAAGTACTATACATCACAGTGGGGGAAGTGGGGGATGGCATTTTGGACAGAGAGCCTGTCTTCTCGTTGTCTTGTGCAGGAGGGGGTGAGGAGCCCAAGATGACACTAGAATACTGCATGCCCACCCCTGTGCCCACCCTGGTGGATCCTGTTCCCTCTCCTGTGATGGCTCCTGCCCTCCCCTCAGTGATGGCTCCTGTCCCCCCATGTGGTGGCTCCAGTCCACCCCCCGCCTGTGATGGCTCCTGTCCCCCCATGTTGTGGCTCCAGTCCACCCCCGCCTGTGATGGCTCTTGTCCCCCCCTGTGGTGGATCCTGTCTCCGCCCTGGGTAGCTTCTGTCCCAGTCCTGGAACGGCCCCTGCAGCGAGGGTGAAGTTCTTGATGGGCCTCTTCTCAAAAGGGCTCAGCTCAAAATTAATATGGAAAGGTGGGCGAGTAAGTAAATGAAGGGATGGGTGAATGGCTGGATGAATTAGTGAAAGGTTGAATGGATGAATGAAAGATTGAATAAATGGATAATGAGAGAGGATGGATGGATTGATGAGTGAGGGGAAGGATGGAGAGAAAATAGCTGGATGTATGGGTGGAAGGGTAGCTGGATGATGGATGAGGGGAAGGATGGATGGATGGAGGGATGGAGGGGAAGGATGGATGGACGAGGGGAAGGATAAATGGATGGGAAGGATGGATGGGTGAGGGGAAGGATGGATGATGGATGAAAGGAAGGATGGATGAGGGGAAGGATGAATCGATGAGGGGATGGATGAGGAGAAGGATGGATGGATGGATGGGAAGGATGGATGGGTGAGGGGAAGGATGGATGATGGATGAAAGGAAGGATGGATGAGGGGAAGGGTGGATGGATGAGGGGAAGGGTGGATGGATGAGGGGATGGATGGATATGGGGAAGGAAGGATGGATGGATGAGGGGAAGGATGAATGGATGAGGGGATGTATGGATGGATGAGGGGATGGATGGAGGGGATGGATGGATGGGTGGGTGAAAGGATGGATGGATGGATGATGAGGGGAAGGATGGATGGATGGATGGATGATGAGGGGGTGGGTGAAAGGATGGATGATGAGGGGAAGGGTGGATGGATGGATGATGAGGGGAAGGGTGGATGGATGGATGAAGAGGGGAAGGGTGGATGGATGGATGATGAGGGGGTGGGTGAAAGGATGGATGGATGATGAGGGGAAGGATGGATGGATGATGAGGGGAAGGACGGATGGATGGATGGATGATGGGTGGGTGAAAGGATGGATGGATGAAGAGTGGGTGGGTGAAAGGATGGATGGATGGATGGATGGATGATGAGTGGGTGGGTGAAAGGATGGATGGATAATGAGTGGGTGGGTGAAAGGATGGATGGATGAGTGGGTGGGTGGATGGTGGGTGGGTGAAAGGATGGATGAGTGGATTGGATGGTGGGTGGGTGGGTGAAAGGATGGATGAGTGGGTGGGTGGGTGAAAGGATGGATGAGTGGGTGGGTGGGTGGGTGAGTGGGTGGGTGGGTGGGTGGATGGTTGGGTGGATGATGGGTGGGTAGGTGGATGAGTGAAATGATGGATGGATTGATGGATTGATAAGTGCAAGGGTGAATGAATGGACGTATGAGTGATAGGGTGGATGTAAGGATGGATGAGTGAGTGAAAGGGAGGGTAGATGGACAAAAGTATGAATAGATGTGTGAAGGAGTGAATTGATAGATGGATGAGTGATAGGGTCAATGGATGGATTCATGAGTGGATGAGTAGATGGATGGATGGGTGGGTGGATGGATGGATGGAAGGAAGGATGGCTAAGTGAAAGGGTTGATGGAGAGAGAAATGGAGGATGGATGGATGACTAAAAGAGTGGATGGGTGGAAGGATTAGTAAGTGAAAGGATGGCTGGATTGGTGAAAGGGTAAATGGCTGAATGGATGAGTGAATGGATGGATGGGATGAAGAGTGGATGGATAAGTGTACAGATGGATAGGGTAAAAGGGTGGATGGATGGATGGATGGATAATGGAGGATGAGTGAAAGGATGGATGAGGGGATGGATGAAGGGATGGATGAGTGAAATGATAGATGGAAGGATACATGATGGATAGGTTTGCAAATGGTTGAATATGTTTGAAAATGGCTGGGCTTACTTATATACTATTGCACGACCTCTGATGTGTCTTTAAAACGTACCTATTGTCCTGAAGTTTAGTCCTGAATTTTGACCTCCTGTCCTGAATTTGTGTCCTGAATTTTGACCCTTTGTCCTGAATTTTTACACTTACTGTCCTGAATTTGCACCAATGCCAGTTGGTCACCCTACGCACAGGGCATTCCTGGAAGTGAGTGTAGCCTCCCCTGGCTCCATCACAGGCGATTCTGGCTGCACTGGGAGTAGCGGTCCAAGTGGCCTTGGCGGCGAACCTCCCTGGAAGGACCCAGATGGGAAGCACACTTTGCTCCCTCAGTTTAATGTGGCAGCTCTATGTATTAGTTTTCTGCCTGCATGCAATCATTTCATCAGGACTCACAACAATTACAATATAAAGTGGAATAGGAGCACAGGTGCGCTGTGGCCAATGTTTTCATTTACATTTCTGTGATTTACCCTAACAGTCTCATTACTTGCCCTACTGGTGTGATCTTCATTGTTTTATCTTGCTTTGATCAGAAAAACAGGTGATACATTTAAAAGTATATGCACTGTGATGCTTGACAATTGCATAACTGGCAAAGTATTTATATTTCATGTCGTTTTGGTCTGGTTGTATGTACAATATAATGTATATATTATTATATAATCCTGTATGGAGTCTCTTTTGTGGTGTATTCATTGTGCTGCTGTGTGAGTGTGTCGTACAAACTCTTTACACATGCCTCTGATGATAAGCCTGCCTGCTCGGTGCTAAGCTACCAGAAGGTGAGCACAGGTTCCCTTTGCTGTGTGACTGACTTGCCCTGACTAGAGTGGTGGGCTCTGCCTGGCTGAGGTGCATACCCTAGACAACCGGAAACCACATTTCTAACACTCACCATCTTGGCTCAAGGTTTGAGGGGTCAATGAGACTCCGGACAACACCCAGCTATGAGGTAGGAGAGAGTGAGGTGACAGACTGATTGACAGATAACCTTGGGCACAGGAGGAGTGAAGTCTAAAGGACCCGAGGAGTATCAGACCCCCTGAGGGGGAACATCACTTACAACGCAACTTTTACCACGCAGTGCTTTTACATCGCAGCTTTTACAACGCGAACCAGTACAATGCATTGCGCTGGGGGGCGCTCTAGGATAGGGAATATATTTAATTTACTATCCAACACCTTCCATACTATCCACGGGGACTGGAGTTGGAATAGTAAAATAAATAATTCACTACCCAGCGCCCAAAAGCACTATGCGTTGTAATGGTATGCGTTGTAAAACTCGCGTTGTAAAAGCATGCGATGTAAAAGCATGCGTTGTAATGTCGTACATCCCCCCTGAGGCCAGGGCTGAGACTTTACCAGCCTTGGACAATCTCCCTGATGGCTGAAGCAGGCCATGGTGTGCCTCAACCAGCCTTTCAGAAAGATTCAGTGCCTGTGACTGCTGCTGGACACTTCCAGCAATGGTCAACATTTGTTGCTATAACAAGATCTATTAATTGGCCATTATTCACTATAGGTATAGCTAAAATTGGGCACAAATCAAGGAGAGTGATGTCTAAAGCCCATAAGTGTAACTGCACTGACACTGTAAATCATTCAAGTGGTATTTTCAACACGGAGGTGGGTAATGGTCAGGGTGCACCTGCCTGGGTAGCTGGTGGTCTCACCTCAAAGACTCTGAACTGGGACAAGAAATGGAGAATTATAGTAATGGAGATTACTGGTTAGTAATCTAAGCAGCAGCTCTCCTGCAGGGTCTGACCTAACCCCTAATCACCCCAGGCCTGAATTTAAGACTACCCCAAGTTGACACATGCAGTCAACTGAGCTAAGACACTGAAATCATGCAAGCATTTCCCCCCAGATTCATCAAGAACACATTTTGCTATTCCTTAATAGCGAAAAATACCGAATCGCTATTAAGGAATAGCAAAATGCTACTCATCAAGAAATCACTTACAAAATAGCTATTTCTAATAAGTCCTTAATTGCGACTAGCAAATTGCGAGTTGCAATTAAGGAATATCTCCTCATTCATTCCTATGGGCCTAGAGGCCCATAGGAATGATTGGGAAGACAATCTCAATTTGCTAATCGCAATTAGCGATTCACAAATTGAGATTGCGATTTCAAGTGTGCAGGGGTGTCCAAAGGACACCCTGTTGCACCCCTGAAATTGATGTGTGCACATATGTTGCGCACACACATGCCCTTAGGGCATGTGTGTGCGCAACATGAAACTTTGAAAAAAGCACTTTAGTGCATTTTTCTAAGTTTTTGCTATTTACCACGTAGTTAGACTTGGCGTTAAATAGCGGCCTCAGATTGCGAATTTGCAATTTTAAAATGGTTCATGAATTGCATTTAAGGAATCTCAAATTGAGATTCCTTAAATGCAATTAAACGCAATTTAGCGATTTCTAGAATTGCGAATTTTGCATTTGGGGTGATGAATCCCAAATGCAAAAATAGCGCTCGCAAAGGGCCAGATTCACAGAATCTGGCCCTTTGCGAGCCGATTTTAGTTTGATGAATCTGTCAGGGCCACTGCAATTATGACATTTTGCAGCCGCAGTGATTTCCACATAAATATGGATGTGCTGCACTTGCCGTATAATCCACCATTTGCTGCATATTCTGCAGATTTAACAAAAAAAAATTCTAGCTCAAAAGTTTCTAAAAGCAAAGCAACGTGTGTTGCAGAGTACAGGGTGACCTTTCACAGAGATTGACAGGTCACGTTTCTCTTGCTTATTTCTGTATGTGGGTGTTAAAGTAGTAAAATTAAAGTGAAACCTTTACCCAGAGTGTATTAAGCTTTACACATTGCAAAATAATGAGGTAATGCTAATAGTAAATGCGCCACTTTTGCTGCATAAAATGCCTTTTCTTCACTCTCAATTTAATCAGCCTTGCCACATATTTTGGTCCATTTACTGCCGCATAATTCCCGTGGCCCTGAATATACTTTACACCTGCTATCAATACACAATCCAGGGCACTCTGGGCACTCACAGAAAGGCAGGGCAGGCTGTTTTCTCCAGGCCTACCTGAGCTTGAATGATCAAAGGCCAGGCGGCATGTGGCCGGGGGCGCTGTATTCTAATGGAGAGCTCTCTGAAGGCTGCGGCCGCTCTTCACAGACCCGCTATTATCAACAGAGTCATTATCTCGCCCCCCTCCGGCTGCCCTATTATCGCCTGCTCTCAATGATGTCCACCCAGAGACGGGAGAGATAGAGCCAGGACAAGTTTGAGGCTGCGGGGTCATGTGAGGCCACCTGCCACAGACCCGCCATTTTGACTCTATTCAGAGAAATGAACAAAGCAGCCGGCCTGGTCCATGCAGTGAAGGGAAGCTGGTGCACATTACAAGGGAAAGACAACAGCTGCGAACCTGGAGATGGACATCAGGAGACATCGTACTGCTGGGCTGGGGCAGAGTCAGTCAAATCTCAAACATGGCTGAGGGGACTAAATCTTGAAATCCAAGCATTGGCATACGCAATAGGTGTCACCTACTTTTTATTTTTTTATTTTACAGAGTTTTATATAGCGCAAACTTGACCCGAAGGTATCGGGTATCAGAGCGCTTTACATAGCACCAGTTGCGTTACATGAGGACATTCCTTTTTGTTAGACACGGGAAGATTAAGTGATTTGCCCAGAATCATAGGATGTTCAGCGTCATTGCCGTGACTCCAACCTAGTTCCCCAGATTCGAGGTTGACCGCCCTAGCGGTTCGGCAAACTCCTCTCCTCTTCACCTACACAAGAGCTATTGGCTTTGCCAATGTTTTGTTATTGCTGCACTGATGTATAACATGGCTAAAACACATTAAGAAATGAAATATAAAAGAGTGTCTCAGATCTTTTTTGGAGCTTGCCTCCACAGCATTAAGCTCTTAGAGAACAGGGGCCTCATTTATGAAAAGTTACGCATCGCTGCGCGAAAACAGAGATGCGTCACTTTTCACTGCGCCCTCCTTGCACCACCAATGATGTGTCATATTTACAGTATGACGCATCACGGTGCAAGGAGTTACAGATACGTCAGTATTTCTGACGTATCTGTACGGCGCAAAAGTGACGCATTGCTGGAGTGTGTCACAAAAGTGACGCAACTCCAGCAATGTGTCTTTTCACATGGGGCATGTGAAAGGGCCTGTATCAGTCTTACGCCTGCTGTGAGGCAGGCGTAAGAAATCGACGCATTTGTGTCCTAGAAGTGGCGCAGTGAAATCTTATAGATTTCACTGCGTCACTTCTATGACCCTGTCTTGCGTCAGAACGCCCCACCTGCATACATTATACCTTGCGTAGGTATAATGTAGCACAGGGGTTTACAAAGTGACGCATCTACCTAGATGCGTCACTTTGTAAATATGGTGCAACAAGGCACATTTTTTACACTGTTGGTGCATCACTGACGCACCGGCGGCGTAAAAGTGACGCAAGGCCTCATAAATGAGGCCCCACGTGTTTAGGAGAGCAGTGCCATAAAGCTGTGCTGCGGTCAGAAGCACAGTGTTTCTAGCTAAAAACAAAAAAGTGTCAATCCGAGTGTGAGCAACAGAAGGACACTAATATAGAGATTCATCAGTACCCGATCCATACTCCTGGGAAGGAACTAACACAAAAGAGGAAGCCAGCACGTTTTGACCAATGAACGGCATGGAAATGAGGACGCCTAACTCAACCAATGGTAAGTGAATGTCTGGCTCTAAGACCTTTTTAGGATTTTTTTTAAAATACAAAGGATCTTGCAAGCGACCGTGCATGCACTGTCTCAGGCAAAATCTAACAAGAACCTGGACGCTATACAAACAAAGAAGTGGGGCTACAATTTTGCATACCTTCGGGCACAAACTGACGTAATTGGCAGCTCGCACCAACAAAGAAACCATAGGCAATGAGGCAATATCACTGTCAACTCAATCAAGGCCAGATTTAGCGATGGTGGCGCCTGGTGCAACAATCTTTGTTGGCTCCCCCCAAAGACACTCTTTTTCACACAAGCCATCACCTCCACCCTTTAGCTGTGTTCCTCAACTCTTCATAGCCCCTCTCTCACATGCATTACTTTCTTTTATACTGCCACGCGTACCAAGGTAGGCTGTCAGAGCACTTCACATCACACACGTATTATGCAGAGGCAAGGAATCATACAAGAGTGTAAATCAGAGTTTAGGGAATGTTGCATATGACAATGAGGACGATAGGTGTGGGAGCCCCATGTCATCCATGCTGTTAGGCTCTATATTTTGACGGTGCTTGGTCTGGAGAAGTACAAATTCAGGTTTTTAAACATAGTACAGTGTTGGCTTCACTTGAAATAATTTATTTCTACCCAAACAAACCCTTTTTTAGCAACCTTAGGACAACAAAAGGCCAGGAAAAAGTCTAAAGCCCCCATTAGGATGGCGGGCGGACATTATTCTGCCCGCCACCCTAGTGGTGCTGGGACCGGCCGCCAGGGGTTCAGCGGTCCCGCAATGCAGATTAGAATGCATCCGCCACCCTGGCGGTTGCATCCGGCATATTCAACATTGTGTCGGGCGGTGCTGTAAGCAGCACCTGCCACAATGTTGAAAATGGTGCCTGCCACCTTGTGGATGCCAATGTTGCACGCTACAATAGGAACCTCCCAAGTGCAGCCCCCCACTCCACTGGGGGCCCGCAACAGGACCCCGAAGCGAAATCCACATGCCTTTCCATGGCGGAGTCTCCGCCATGGAAAGGCAATGAAAATGCCACATACTAATATGGATGGCGGTGCCTGCAAGGCAACGCCACCATATTATGGGCCTTATCCACCCATAGGCAATCTTGACGATTGCCTTCCGGCGGAAAAGCGGCAGACAGTCTTTCCGTCCACCGTGGTACCCTCTGCCAAGCTAATGTGGCGGGAGGTGTTTTGGCAGGTGGATCGCCACAGCATGTCGGGTGGTGGCGATCCGCCCGCCCTGCTAATAGGCCCCAAAGGCTTTAAACCTATGCCTTGCAGTTTGAATGCAGCTCTTTGATGCCACTTTATAGCTCACTGTGCTATATTGGAAGTATTGTAACTTATGAACTGCAAGCAACAAAATGATTTCTGTGACAAAATCAGTAAACCACTGAGCTATCTACATAAAATAGTGTTCTGTGATCTGCATGTTATACATGCTTTGCAGCACGCACCTCCACCCTCTGTGCTACTTTAAGATGAAATTAAAACTAACTAGAAAAAAAAACTCACCTCTCTCTAGCAGGTACATTAATCACCAGAGCTATCCCAACATGTTTATTACTGCCTGAAAATTGCTAGGCAAACATGGAACTCTGCAGCAGGTGCTTTCAAGCCAGTCAAATATTTCAAAATGCTGGCGGTGGTCGCACATCCCTAAATTTGGCACTAAACTCAACAGCATTCTGCTGGGGGCTCCTAACTCCTTTTACTCCCTCTGTGTTGAGTCAGCCCTCTCTGAAAACAAGGACATGTGCTAAAGTTACAGGTGATCACAAATCTGGACTATTCAAGCAAATCTGGGACCCCTGCCCCCCCACCAGACATACTTCTCAGACGTGATTAACTCCACCCTGGTCATGAGCGCAGCTAGATCCAAGCTTCGGTAAGGAGCTATGACTTTAAAGAGGGGAGAACCTGGGCGAAAATTACTTGTTGAGGGTCCCTTCAGTGTTGTGGTGTGCTATGTAATACTGAAAGCATTTTTCTGGACAATGTGGGCCCGATTCACAGAATGAACTTAAGACTCAATCCTAAGCTTACTACTATTTTGGTATTCGCAGAATGCACTTAATACTTTTGGCATTCACAGAAGGACCTTACTACTTTTTATTTTATTTATTTATTTGATTTATATAGCGCACTATAACCCAGAGGTCTCTAAGCGCTTTGACAGGGTCCGCTAGGCAATTCGGAGGGATACAGCTGGTTTACCAATTAAAAACAGCCCCACGCTTGCTGGAAGAGCACCGTTTTTAATTTCTTTCGAAAAGACATTAGCATAGTGTCTTTCCGCAGTTCCAATGGCAGTTTATTCCACAGAGCTGGGAGAGTGTGTGAGAAAGCACGACCTCCCACAGTGGCCAGTCTGCAGCGTGGCTGGACAAGGAGGAAAGCTCCTGCAGATCTAAGCACCCTACCCGGTCTGTAGGGAAGCAGACGTGCTTTCATATAATTAGGTGCCCTTCCATAAAGAGCTTTATGGACAATACATAGCCCCTTAAACATTAGCCTCTGCTTAACTGGCAACCAATGTAGTTCACGCAAAAGGGGGGATGCATGAGTATTCCTTGGCTTTTTAAAAATGAGTCTCGCGGCATCGTTCATAACGATCTGCATTCTGTTTAGAAGTCTTTGTGGTAGTCCTATGTACAACGAGTTACCATAGTCCAACCTGGCTAGAATCATAGCAGAGACCGCACTCCTCAAGGAAGAAAAGGACAGCAACGAGGAAACTTTCCTCAGTTGTCAGAGGAGGCCGACGCAGGTGCCTACCACAGCTGTAACTTGTTTTTTCATGGACAGTTTACCGTCCACATGGATGCCCAGGCTCTTGACCACTGCCGCCGGTTCCGGGGGCATGCCCAGCTCCCTGGGCCAAAATTGATCGCTCCATGGGTGGCCAACGATGGTGATTGGCAACACCTCGGTTTTATCCGGATTGATCTTTAGGGAGTTCTCGGACATCCAGTTATCTGTGCTTCTCAGAATATTTTGCAGTCTTTCAGAGGCATCCTGACTATCATCCAATTGGATGATGAGTTGGGTGTCATCCGCATAGTTATACACCTGGCAATCCATTTGATTGAGCATTAGAATCAAAGGCTGTAAATATATATTAAACATGAGGGGTGACAAAGCAGACCCTTGCGGTACTCCGCAGGTGATCGATGTTGCGGTGGATAGCAGGTCACCTAGTTGCACTCTCTGCATCCTCCCTTGAAGAAAGGATGTGAACCATGCATGTGCTGTGCCCTGAATGCCGAAATCCCTCATCCGCGACAATAGTTGTTCATGACAGACGGTATCAAATGCCGCGGAGAGGTCCAGCAGCACCAGGGCACCCGGAGTTTTCTTGTCTGCTCTGTTCCTTAGCTCATCTAAAATTGACAGCATAACAAGCTCCGTGCTGTGGTTCGCACGAAAACCTGCCTGATTCGGCTCTAGCAACAGATTGGTCTCCAGGTGTTCCCACAGAGTGGTGAGAACATGTTGCTCCAATACTTTCGCCAAAAACGGAAGCTGGGAGATTGGTCTGAAATTTTTCAGACATTTCACGTCCGCCCCCGTTTTTTTTTAGCTGGGGGATCAGCCGAACTTCCTTAAGGGAGGCAGGCACTTGTCCTACCGGTAAAGATAGATTTAGGAGACTCAGCACATCATCCTCTATACCAGGGAGTGCTAATTTAAGCACTTCAGGTGGACACGGATCCGACCTAGAGCCCGACTTAACCCGCCCCATGAGAATAGACAACCTCTCCTTTGTAATCAAGGGTAAGGTAGATAATGGAGTTCTCACTGCCGTTCTAACTGGCACAACCTGCTGCGGGCAGTCTATCTTAGGAGTCGCCCTAATTTCAGTGACAAGATCGGTAATTTTATTAGTAAAAAAGTCCTGAAATTTTTGGCAGTCTTCCAGAGTGAAGTCCGGAATCTGTTCCTTAATTTTTTCTAAGCTCCGTAAGAACTCGAAAGACTTCTTTCTGGGGATTCGTTGCAGTTGTAATCCTCTCCTCAAAAAACTCGGACTTCCTGGCTATGATTGCTTGCTTATAGCTAGTAAGTGCCTGTGTATATCTGCGTCTAGAATCAGGATTGTAGTCCTTACGCCAGGCTCTCTCCAATTTTCGTAGCCCGCGTTTCTTCTCTCTGAGTGGTTCATTGTACCACCGGGCCCCTCGTCCTCTATCCACTAGGTTCATCCTGCGGATAGTTGCCACTCGGTCCACGACCTTCAAGAGTTTATCCATACTTTTGGTATTCACAGAAGTTAGGATTTTGTCTTAAGTCTGTCTTAAGTCTGTCTTAAGTTTGTCTTAAGACAAACTTAAGACAAAATCCTAACTTCTATGAATACCAAAAGTAGTAAGTTCATTCTGTGAATGCCAAAAGTAGTAAGTGCATTCTGTGAATACCGAAATAGTAGTAAGTTTAGGACTGAGTCTTAAATTCATTCTGTGAATCGGGCCCTTTGATTCCAATGATGTATTTTGAAGGGGATCACTGGAATAATATCGAGGGACAGAATATCGACCATCAAAAATATAGTTGACAAAATATCGAGAGACAAAATATCGAGTTTCTATCTACAAACAGGTAAGTACAAAAATATCGAGTTAAAAATATTGTTTACAAAAATATAGTTGTAAAAAATATCGTATTTACTAAAAACAGTGTTAAATTAAATTAATATTAATAATTAATTACTAAAATATACTTAAAATTACTTACATTAACTTATAATAATTAAATAATTAATGAAAGTTAAATAAATATTTTTTTATTTCATATTTATTAAAACATATATATATAGTAACAAAATATAATAAAATAATACCCAAAAACTGAAAACTGACCCTGAACCCTAAAAATACCCCTTTACCCAAAAACCCAAAACTGACCCTGAACCCTAAAAATACCCCTTTACCCAAAAACTGAAAACTGACCCTGAACCCTAAAAATACCCCTTTACCCAAAAACTGAAAACTGACCCTGAACCCTAAAAATACCCCTTTACCCAAAAACTGAAAACTGACCCTGAACCCTAAAAATACCCCTTTACCCAAAAACCCAAAACTGACCGTGAACCCTAAAAATAAAAACGATTTTTTTTTACTATCTATATTATATACTTACATATTTTCACTTTCTATATTATTTACAGTCGATATTACTTCACTTACCTTAAAAACGATATTTTGGCTGTCTATATTCTGTCCTGTCGATATTTTGTCCAAACGATATTTTAAACTCGATATTCTGTCCAAACGATATTTTGGAGTCGATATTATGTCTGTGCACCATTTTGAAGCACATTGAGCCAATAATATTGGTATCAATTTTAACCCCTTTGCTGCGGGGGGTAATTCCCCCGCTGTCCTGGAGCGCGGGGGCGCGCACAACGCCCCCATGCTCATGACGAGCTCAGCTCGTCATGAGGCACGGCGCTCCGCTGCTTATGACGAGTTGAGCTCGTCACAGCTACACCCGTTCCCGTGGAGCGCTCAGCACAGCAGGGGAATTATCCCCGCGTGTGAGCGTTCCACGGCTCATGACGAGATGAGCTCGTCATGAGCATCGGAGCACCGTGCCTCATGACGAGCTCAGCTCGTCATGAGCATGTAAGGTGTTAATTTAATATTCTTCAATGTGTTATAGCTGTTCTCCTGCAAGACATTTTAGCGGATGATTGATACATACCAAATTTGAATGCACATTTTGCCATTAAACCTCATAGGATGTGGACGTTTGGGTTGATTTCGGGAACAATCAGTGGTAAGTAGTCATTTCCAAAATACACTGGGCCATTGGTCCTTACCAATCATATATGAGCTTTCTGCTCAAATTGAGTTTTGCAAAATTGGGAGTAAATCATGTAGTTGATGCCCATTCCTTTAGTTATGGTCCTTTTTGTAGCTCATCTACCTCACAGTCAATAGGCAGGACAGCAGCTCAGTACAGGAGAGAACTCTCTAGCTCTCAGGTAGAAGGATCCTGCATTCTATAAAACATGGAATGTTGAAGATGTACATAGAGGTACCTCATGGTAAACCTGAGTTACAGCTTTTGTCTTGTGTTGGTGGTTTGGTGTGCTTGGACAGTCCCAAAGCCTGAAATGCAACACGTTAGGAAAGATTTTTGTGCTAACAGCACACGATCCATAGAAACTGGACGTAAAGTTTGATTATTCATAGTGCCCCCACAGCAAACAAATTAGACTTATTAAGGGGAATATAATTCTGCAGCTGTCAGCGTCTTGAGACACTCATGTGTGAGTCAGCGCCTTGAGACCCTCACGGGTGAGTAGCATGCTTACAATTCCCTGGTTGATTGACTGATTGATTGATTTGCTATCCCTGGCATTGTGCTTGCTACCCCTTGCCTTAGGTTTTATCAAGGAAGCGGCAGGATATAAATTAAGGTCATCCTTAGAATGTCGATCGGAATTCCACTGACATGCCATCAGTGGCGGTCCAACCGACATCCAGCAGAGCTGTACGACTGCCACATTATGATGACGTCTGTTGGACCGCATCGGTCGGAGGGACCACCAATACTTCTGACAGGCTCAAGGAGCTCATCGGCCCGTTGGTCGGGTCAGATTCCTTACAATTGGAGCTGTGCTTGCTCAGGCACCACTGGAGAGATTATGATGTCCCTTTCTGACAGCCTTTCCATGGGAGTTCGGCTTTACGACCGCAGCTCAAGCTGCAATGGAAAAAGCCATGATTCTGACTGCCTACACGGCTGTCACATCATAATTTGGCGTGTGGGAGAGTCAACTACTTGTAGATCGGTCCCAATCCTGAAGTGATGGTGATCGGATGCCCGTCCAACCACCATTGTAATCGGGCCCTTAATCTTGTATTAAATGTCCAGCTTTCTAATTTTAGTTCACACTTGTTTTCCTCGAGCTTTCACCTGAGCAGTCGTTGGAAGGCTGTTAAGATACGCAAGGTAAGTAAAGGAGACAACTGGGTGAATCCATTTGTGGTCACACATTGTGCGATGTCACTTTCACTTTGAATTTCAGGGGCATATGTACAAGCCCCTATCGCCACCACAACTTCACTTATATCGACATAGTGGTGGCGATAGGGGCAGCGCCTTATTTACAAGGCAGAGTTAAGCCACTTAATGTGGCTTAAACTTGCCTTGTAAATAAGGCCCCCATACAAAATGGTATGAGAAGCAATATGTACACAAAGTAAATCACAAAGTCCATGTTTAAAGAAAAAAATGAGTCCACGTTGCTGTTTGTAGCCTTGGTGTGTATTTAATGCAGATATGCTTGATTTTCATAGATGCACAGCCAACGCGTTTCGCCCAAACATGGGCTTCTTCAGGGCTGTAATATCATACAATATATACATATTTAAAATCCAAACGTTAACAAATTGTTGTGTGCAGGATAAAGGTGACAATTTATCTAAAATGCTCGGGTGGAAAGGCACAAGGAAAGAAAAAGGGGAAGTGTATAATCGAGGGAAGAGAATCCTTTGGGTAGTAAATAGAAAAGCCAATGCTGTTTAACAGCTGGTATGTGAGTTCACGTTTGAAGCAGTGTGAGGAAGGGAAATTCAAATATGATACAAAAGTGTCAGATTAGCTCAGGACGGTGCACCAAACCCAAAATTGAAAGACTAACCCGACCGGTTGACTGGCCTGAATAAATGTGAGGAAAGGTGAATTTAATGAAGTCTAGCAGATGTTGTCACTGTGCTCGGAAATACACCACTGGATCCCGTTGTGAAATAATTTAAACGCCGCAAAGAAGAAGAATATTGCCCCTAGAGTACGCTGGAGGACACTTACTGATATGAGGGTGCAGTGCTCTCGCCAGGGGAGTATCGCAAGGTCCGCAAGTGTTCGGGTCCGTGTCTGGACGTGGGTAACGAGGAAGTTCTTGTAAATATGGTGCAGCCTTGAATTTCAGAAGCGGCGGAGAGAGGCGTAAAGCCAGGAAGGCTAATGCCTCTCTCCGCCACTTCCTTATACATACCCCCTTAGTCTTTTGAAGTGCATGACAGCACAGAAGCGAAACCCACACATACACCACATGCATGAACAGTAGAAATAAGACAGTATTGAATCTTTAAAAACTCAAGAAATGAGGAGGGTGTTCTGATGTGTAGAGGGAGGTTGTTCCATATTTTTGGAGTGATGTATGAGAAAGTCTGATCCCCAGACCTGTTCATATGTATGCATGGGACAGGACGCACAGGGAGAACGGCAGAGTGAAGGTGTATGACTGGCTGGTGGAAGGCAATGCAGCTGTTGAAGTGAGCAAGGCCTTGGTTATGGAGAGCCTTGAGAGTGTGTGTCAGGAGTTTGAACTGTGCTCTTTTGTGTATGGCAAGTCAGTGGAGCTCCCTTAGGTCAGGTGTAATATGGGCTATGCGAGGAAGGTTGAGTATCGGTCTTGCCGCTGCTTTTTGGATGATTGGTAGATTTATGGTTAGGGGTTTGGTGATCTTGGCATAAAATGTGTTCCCGTAATCCAGTCTGCTGATGATGAGAGCGTGAGTGATGTCTTTCCTGGTGTGATTGGGTAGCGGCTTGAAAATCTTCTTCAGTAGCTTCATGGTGTAAAAATAAAAGGGTGAGAGGGCACTGATTTGATGGGTCACTTGCAGTTTGATGTCAATGATGATTTCAGAGCAATCACTTTGGTGTTCTGCAATGGGTGATTGTATAGACCACAAGTTACACAAAGTCATTTGACTCACCCAGGTGGAAGGAATACATGTTACAGGTCCGGGTTTATAGGTAAGAGTGAGCATTCCACAAATTGAACAAAAATGATTCCACAACTTTGCTCCATCAACAGAGACCTCAGTTACTTTTAGTAAAATAACAAATATCTCTGTCTTTATATGCTAAAATACATATAGTCATTTCACATTAGTGCAAATGAAAGTTTAGTAAGCAGTGAGAGAGGTGATGATTTTGGGATCCTCCCTAACCTGGGGAGAGAAACAAGCAGATGCCTTGAAAACAAAGAGCACATCTTGCTGAACAATTCAGTTTTGGTCCAATCCACTTATGACCACCCGAAGCACAGTTATTATGGGCAAAAATACAAGCCCAACCAAAGGCCCTGCAAAGAATTATGGGACGAGATTAGCAGTGGGCAGTGAATATTATAGTATCCAATATCAAAATTATTCTACAAGGAGCTACAGTTCAACTCGTTACTATGTGTTGCTCTCGAGTCAAATCCAACAGCTTTGAAATTATTACATCAAGCTGCAGTTCCACTAGTCGTTACAAGATGACCCTCACGAGTCAAATGCAAAACCATTGAAACCCTTTCATCAAGCATTTGCATTTGACTCGTGAGGGACATTTAGTAACCACCAGTTGAACTGCAGCTCTTTGTAGAATTATTTTGATATTGGATACTATATAATATTCACTGCCCACTGTTAATCTCATCCCATAAAGCTTTGCAGGGCCTTTGGTTGGGAATGTTTTTTTTACCAATAACTGTGCTTGGGGTGGTCCTAAGAGGATGGGACCACCCCCAAATCATTCAATAAGATGTGCTTTTTTGTTTCAAGGCATCTGTTTAGTTCTCCCCCTAGGATAGGGAGGATCCCAAAATCATTACCTCTCTCACTGCTTGCTAATTTTTCAGTTTCACTTGTGTGAAAGTACTATATGCACATTGCATATAAAGATAGAAATGCTTATTTTATCATAACCAGCATTGTTCAGGATGCATTTTGCAATTATTTTGCAATTTTTTCACAGTGCAGACAAGTACACAGAGTCATCAGCTATGCTGCGCAGACTATGTGTCATGATTCCAGAATGGAAACTGTCCAATATTACTTGTTGCTTGGTTGTTATAGAACTTCTTCCGTTGAGGTGCTTGAGACACTGTATTTGCGTAGCTCACTGTTGCACATGATTATTGTGCTTGGTTGACACCAGACAGTGGAGTACACCGCGGTACAGCAGGTCCAAAAAGTGAAACAGGGTCTTGATTCTATGATTAAGGATGTCCCAAGTTAAAGTGTGTCATGATTTTTGTGTCCCTCCTCTGATCAGGTGCAACAAACTGTAGGTCCCAACAGTGGAATGGTGTCTTGATCCTACAATGGAGGATGTTAGAACTGCATCTCAGAGTGGAGATGAAGGCACTCCCTTCGACCAGGTGCAACCAACTCTAGGTCCAACAGTGGAATGGTGTCTTGATCCTAGAATGGATGATTTAACCTTTTTCTGGGTTTTTACAGAACTGTCTCTGTTGAGGTGCATCACACTTAGGGGTATATTATCAAGGGGTTTTATCTCCGCTTTTTTGGCTTTAAAAGCCAAGAAAGCGGAGATAAAATTATCTCCCTATTACCAAGCTGTCGCTAACACCAGTTAGCGACAGCTAATAGGAGATAGCGACCATCATGGGCCCCACTTTGCATGTCAGTGATATTTATCACTAATGATATGCAAAGTGGGCGTGCCAAGATGTTAGCGACTGGAAACAGTCGCTAACATCGCTATCTCCTATTACCAACTTTTGGAGATATTTGCGCTAAGGGCGAATATCTCCAAAAGCTAACACCTGCCCTGAGCAGTTCTTAGACATGTTATCCAATGGGAGGTGGATAACATGGCTAAGAGCATTTGCTCGATAATGCATGAATATCGCGGACTTTTCAGCGATATTCATGCATTGCGGGCGTTTTTTATCGCATTTGCGATAAACCTTGCTAATAGCAAGGTTTATCTGCGATAAAAATCGCCGATGTGCGGCGATAATTTTTGTCTCTAAACAAGTTAGAGACAAAAATTATCGCTAGTTGTTGATAATATACCCCCTAGTGCTTCTGTAGTTAACTGCTGCATAAGATTATTGGGCTTGCTTGACTGCTGTCGCTGGAATAGACCACGATATAGCAGGTCCGAACAATGAAACAGGGCCTTGATTCTATGATTGAGGATGTCAGAAGTTAAAGTTTGTGATGATTTCTGTGTACCCCCTCCCATGAGGTGCATCAAACTCTAGGTACCAACAGTGGAACAGTGTCTTGATCCCACAATGGATTATATTAGAACTCTATCTGAGAGTGGATCTGAAGGTACTCCTTTTGACCAGATGCAACCAACTCTAGGTCCCAACAGTGGAACAGTGTCTTGATCACACAATGGATTATATTAGAACTCCATCTGAGTGTGGATCTGAAGGTACTCCTTTTGACCAGATGCAACCAACTCTAGGTCCCAACAGTGGAACGGTGTCTTGATCACAAGAGGGAGAGGTGTGGCGCCGCGGCCAGGGCGACTGACGTTGGAATCTGGGGATCACGGTTCGATCCCCGGCTCCGGCGGCAGGTTAGCCCAGCACCATGTGACTCTGGGCAATAGCTTGCTTAATCTTCCCGACGGCCCCCAGCACCTAGAGACCCTTACGGGTGATTGTGCGCTTTACAAATGTGGATTATTATTATTATTATATTAATATTATCACACAATGGATGATGTCCGATATAACGTGCAGGTGAATTTCCACAGACGTCCTTCTATTGAGGTGCATCAGACTTTGTGCTTCCGTAGTTAACTGCTGCACATGATTAAAGGCCTTGGTTGACTGTAGTTGGTGGACTACACCGCTGTTCAGGAGGTCCGAACAGTGAAACGGGGTCTTAATTCTATAATTGAGGATGTCAGAAGTTACAGTTTGTGATCATTGGTGGTACCCCCTCCAATGAGGTGCATCAAACTCTAGGTCCCAACAGTGGAACGTAGTCTTGATCCCACAATAGAGGATGTTAGAACTTCATCTGAGAGTGGAGATGAAGGTACTCCCTTCAACCCGGTTCAAGCAACTCTAGGTCCCAACAGTGGAACAGTGTCTTGATTCCACAATGGAAGATGTCTGATATTACTTGTTGCTTGGTTTTCATGGAACTCCCTCCGTTGAGGTGCATCAGACTCGGTGCTTCTGTAGCTAACTGGTGCACATGATTATTGTGCTCGGTTGACAGTGACACCAGTCGGTGGAGTACACCGTGGTACAGCAGGTCCGAACAGTGAAACAGGGTCTTGATTGTATGATTGAGGATGTCAGAAGTTACAGTTGTTGATGATTTGTGGAACCCCCTCCGATGAGGTGTAGCAAACTCTAGGTCCCAACAGTGGAATGGTGTCTTGATCCCACAATGGAGGATGTTAAAACTTCATTTGAGAGTGGAGATGAAGGTACTCCCTTCGACCAGGGGGAAGCAACTGTAGGTCCCAACAGTGGAACAGTGTTTTGATTCCACAATGGAAGATGTCCGACATTACTTGTTGCTTGGTTTTCATAGAACTCCCTCCGTTGAGGTGCATCAGACCTTGTACTTCCGTAGCTAACTGTTGCACATGAATATTGTGCTTAGTTGACACCAGTCGGTAAAAAAAATGTAAAAATGTAAATTGATACTTGTATAGCGCACTACTCACCCGCAAGGGTCTCAAGGCGCTTGTTCGAATACCGCTGTGGAACCCATCCTGGCTTTCCCTGTGAGGTGTCCACTCCTGGGCACCCCCAAGGTGGAGGCCAGGCATCCTTAGCGTTGTGGGGGCCGTTGTGGAGATTAAGCAAGCTATTGCCCAGAGTTGCAGAGTGGGACTCCATGATTGGAATAGGCACCGAGGCGAGAATTATCAGGTCCGTGGAATTTTTTAGCCCAAGACCCGCCGAGGCGGGGAATTGAACCCTGGCCCCGGGCTAGACCTCTGCATCAGGGTCTGCCGCTCTAACCATTGAGCCACATTTCTCCACATGATTCTTCTTCTGCACATGATTATTGTGCTTGGTTGACAGTGACACCAGTCGGTGGAGTACACCGTGGTACAGCAGGTTCGAACAGTGAAACGGGGTCTTGAATGTATGATTAAGGATGTCAGAAGTTATAATTTGTGATGATTTGTGGTACCCCCTCCGGTGAGGTGCATCAAACTCTAGGTCCCAACAGTGGAACGGTGTCTTGATCCCACAATGGAGGATGTTAGAACTTCATTTAAGGGTGGAGACAAAGGTACTCCTTTCGACTAGGTGCAAGCAACTCTAGGTCCCAACAGTGGAACTGTATCTTGATTAACCCTGGGCGCAGTGGGGCTACGCGAAGCACCACGAAGTGGGGGGGAATCTACGCACACACACACACTTCGCGTAGCCCCACTATGCACCACCGCCTCCCTCCCACCCTCTTCTAAATGCCCTTAATATAATTTAAAAACATTATAAAACTAGAAAACGACTTACCTGCGATGCAGTGTCCTGGGGCTCCCTCTTCCGGGTATCTTGCTGACTTCTTTCTCACAAATGCGCATGCGTGGGTGCCAGCGCATGCGCATTTCTCGCAACCCCTTTTAGTGCCATTTAAAAGACTGAAACATGTCTACCCAATTAACTGTGGGGATAATAGGCCATCCCATGCATAACCACAGTTATTATTCATCCCTTTGGCCTACTTTCAATAAAAAGAAATGCTTTGTGTTAGAGCTTAGGGATTTCTATACTCTCTAAATCCTGGTTTCATGGATACCCACCCTGAAAACACTCCAACTCAATAACGATAAAGGGGAGCCCACTCAATACTACAATTTTCTCTGGTAGATATGGCGCTCCCAGCGATGAAGCATGACAACCAGAGGGTGTGTGAGGCCTCAACTTTCAATTTGTCAATCTCATTGATCATACACCTACTACAAGACACAACTTGCATAGGAAGGGTTCGCAGATGAGGGGGTCATTCCCTGTGAGTGAGGGTTACTTGCTTTCTTCGAGACCAGTCATCATGCTTTCAGAAGTTAATTGCCATTAAACCACCCTTCAAATTATATCCAGCTATGGTTGCTTGTGGGGCAAACAGAAACGTGCCTCGTATCAGAGCCACTTGTGTGTCAGGCACAAAGGTGCCTCCTATCGGAGCCACATGTAGGTCGGACATAAAAGGTGTCTCGGATCCCAGTCACTTCTGGGTCAGACAATAGGAGCCTCAGACCCCATTCACTTGTGGGTCAGACATAAAAGTGCCTCGGATCCCAGGCACTTGTGGGTCAGACATAAAAGTGCCTCGGTCTCTTTAACCATGTGGATGGGACATAAAGGTGCGTCAGATCCCAGTCACTTGTGAGTCAGACATAAAAGGTGACTCGGATCCCAGTCACTTTTTGGTCAGACATAAAAGGTGCCTCAGATCCCGGTCACTTGTGGGTCAGACTTAAAGGTGCCTCAGATTCCAGTCACTTGTGGGTCAGACATAAAAGGTGCCTCTGATCCCAGTCACTTGTGGGTCAGACATAAAAGGTGCCTCTGATCCCAGTCACTTGTGGGTCAGACATAAAAGGTGCCTCAGATCCCGGTCACTTGTGGGTCAGACTTAAAGGTGCCTCGGATCCCAGTCACTTGTGGGTCAGACATAAAAGGTGCCTCTGATCCCAGTCACTTGTGGGTCAGACATAAAAGGTGCCTCTGATCCCAGTCACTTGTGGGTCAGACATAAAAGGTGCCTCTGATCCCAGTCACTTGTGGGTCAGACATAAAAGGTGCCTCTGATCCCAGTCACTTGTGGGTCGGACATAAAGGTGCCTTGGATCCCAGTCACTTGTGAGTCAGACATAAAGGTGCCTCAGACCCCATTCACTTGTGGGTCAGACATAAAAGTGCCTCGGATCCCAGTCACTTGTGGGTCAGACATAAAAGTGCCTCGGTCTCTTTAACCATGTGGATGGGACATAAAGGTGCGTCAGATCCCAGTCACTTGTGAGTCAGACATAAAAGGTGACTCGGATCCCAGTCACTTTTTGGTCAGACATAAAAGGTGCCTGAGATCCCGGTCACTTGTGGGTCAGACTTAAAGGTGCCTCAGATTCCAGTCACTTGTGGGTCAGACATAAAAGGTGCCTCTGATCCCAGTCACTTGTGGGTCAGACATAAAAGGTGCCTCTGATCCCAGTCACTTGTGGGTCGGACATAAAGGTGCCTTGGATCCCAGTCACTTGTGAGTCAGACATAAAGGTGCCTCGGATCACAGCCACTTATGGGTCAGACACAAAGGTGCCTAAGATCCCAGTCACATGTGGGTTGGATACAAAGGAGCCTCAGATCCCAATCACTTTTGGGTCAGATACAAAGGTGCCTCGGATCCCAGTCACTTGTGAGTCAGACATAAAAGTGCCTCAGATCCCAGTCACTTGTGAGTCAGACATAAAAGTGCCTTGGATCCCTGTCACTTGTGGGTCGTACATAATGGTGCCTCAAATCCCAGTCACTTGTGGGTCAGACATAAAAGTGCCTCGAGTCCCATTTACTTGTGTGTCGGAGATAATGGTGCCTCAGATCCCTGTCACTTGTGAGTCAGACATAAAAGTGCCTTGCATCCCTGTCACTTGTGGGTCAGACATAAAAGTGCCTCAGGTCCCATTTACTATGTGACGGACATAATGGTGCCTCAGTTTCTACTCACTTGTGAGTTAGACATAAATGTGCCTTGGATCCCAGTCACTTGTGAGTAAGACATAAAAGTTCCTTGGATCCCTGTCTCTTGTGGGTCAGACATAACAGTGCCTCGTATCCCAATCACTTGTGGGTCAGACACAAAAGTTCCTCAGATCCCAGTCACTTATGGGTCGTACATAATGGTGCCTCAGATCCCAGTCACTTGTGAGTCAGACTTAAAAGTGCCTCGGATCCCAGTCACTTGTGGGTAGAACATATATGTGTATTGTATCAAAATCACTTGTGGGTCAGATATAAAAGTGCCTCAGATCCCAGTCACTAGTGGGTTAGGCTTAATGGACCTGTGGATTTCAGGGAACCACATGGAGGACACTTTGTTATTTTGCATTTCTCATAGGATAACATTGATTTCTTTTGTTCAATGCTTCCATATGACGTGTTTTTCTTTTCTTTATAACCTTTGATACATGTATCCGATTTTCTTTAATTCTGTGACATTTGTATTACCAAATCCTTATCTTGCCATTTATCTTGCTTTATCGATTTTAATTTGTTTAATTCTTAGCTGTATTGTGGTTTACTGGCAGTTGTCAATGTACACACACGTTTTTGCCATATCCCCCAGGGTTAGAAAGACATTCCACACACAACCAAGTTCATCTATGCGAGTGAAACTGTGTGGGATATGTGGGAGCTCAGACACTGATGACATTAAAAATTAGGGGGCATATAATCAAGGGCAATATTACCGCTTTAGCGACACTTTTAGCCGCTAAAGCGGCGATATTCCTATCGCCCTATTACCAAGGTGACGCTAACATGCATTAGCGCATGTTAGCAGCCGAATTACCAACGCAACGCATCTTAGCGATATACATCGCTAATGAAATGAAAAGTAGGCGTTCCCTCCTAGGACAAACAGTGAAATGCACGCTAAACCTACATCACAGTGTTTACCAACGCTGCCCCTGAACAGCAAATCGATGACAAAAGTCGCGCTAAGCCCCCATATCGCAATATTCCATCGCTTGAATAAAACCTGACTCACCATTAATGCCTATGGGAGGTGGATTATAAGGTTATGTACACACTCCCCTATTAACAGGCATTACATTAGCGCTGTGAAATCATCGCTGGATTCCACACGCTAATGATCATTATCGCAATCTATCGCTAATTTCACATCGCCTGTTAGCAAAGCGTTGCTAATACGCCGCTAACACCGTGATGTAATCCAGCGATAATTTAAATTGCGGTAAGTGCGCTTTGCGATATTTATCGCCGACTTTTGATAATATGCCCCTAGGTCTTTTCCTCCCAGCTTAAAGCACTGACTTCCCTCAGTGCCCATTGCACTCTGGGATTTTCTGCAGATAATGTTCATTCCAGTGATGTTGGCATCTGTGAGCTGCACCGGCATCCAGCACGCGGCCCACTCCTTCTCAGGGTGTCAGCAGATGCAGGGGTTGCATCACCCTGCTCTGCCTGAGTGCCTCCAGATGGGCTGCAATGAGAGGCTTGTTTCAAGTCATGTCAGGCAAATAAACTGCAGCCCCTCGCTTCATCAGATCATAATGAGAATAGAGCTGAGTTAAAGAGATATTCATGCAGAAATAATGAAGCCCTGGTACTGTTGTTCCCGTAATGTGGAGATAACTACACTCGAAGCCTACTCGCTCAAACTACTAGAAGAACAGGAGGCTGCAGAGAGAGTTCATAGACAGCCAATTACTTCCAAAGGCTGGCAGCGTGTGCAGGGATCCAGTGGTATTCGGCTTTTCCGGCTTTTCAGGCTGGTTGGGATGGGGAAAGTCTGTTAACCCCTTTAGCACGGAGTAGAATCCACTGCGGTGCGGATGTTTTCGTGCGTGGGCGGGGCAGCGTCGGCCAACGGATGTGCGCAGCACTACGGAGGTAGTGCTCACGACGGCCGTTGGCCGACGCACGCACGCAACGGGTGAAATGCCTAGGGGCAGATTTACAATAACTGGCTCATCCCTGCATATCAGCAGGGATGTGCCAGTTATTGTGCATCACGGCTCCGCCACCAGCGCCGCATTTACAATGCGGCGCACCATGGGGCAAAAAGGGCACCGATGAGTGACGTATCTGTGGCGTAAAGGCCGCGCATTGCTGGAGTTGCGTCTGGGGGGCCCTATATTTGCAATGCTGCGTCAATCCTTACGCCTGCTTCAAGCAGGCGCAGGGTTTTGACGCAGCCTGGGCTCAAAAGTGACTGAGGGAAATCTTGTAGATTTCACTCAGTCACTTTTAGGAGATGTTCCTGCGCTGGAACGCCCCCCCCCCCCTGCGCCGGAATGCCTACTTCTGGCGCAGGGCTTCACAACGTGACGCATCTCCCAGATAAGTGACGTTGTAAATACCCCGCTCCATGGCGCCTCTGTTGCGCCACCACTGCTTCACTAAAGTGACGCAACGGCGGCGTAAAAGAGGCGCAAGGGGCTTCTAAATCTGCCCACTAGCGGCGTATTTACAAGCCCCTTGCGCCGCTGGTGCGTCACTTTTAATATGGTCAAAAGTGATGCACTGACGGTGCAAAGGGATTGTAAATAAGCCCCCTAGATCATCTCCGTCAGCCCGGAAGGGTTGGGGCACAGGCAGTAATATTATGCCTTACTCTGAAAGGCTAGGAGGGCTGGTGAAGGTTCAGTTACATCTATGGATCATCGCTGAGAGTCTTAGAGCACAGAAGTGTCATTCTCCTGTGGCTTTCCTGTGAGAGGTCAGTGATACTGAAACACTGATTGGCATCTATAGGGCTTTAAGGCCGACAGGCCTGGAGAAGAGCCAATCACTTGTCAGGGATTCATCTGAAACCTTGGTATGCATGGAAGTTGATTGTCCAAAATGCTTGTGGGAGCGGAAGTGACATCACACATCCTTTGACCTTAATGTCATCACAGTAAGTGACCTAATACGACCTTTGACTCTGCAGTTTGGTAATAGGTGTTACTAAATAGCAAATTGGGCCGTTGTACACACAAAAATGCTTCTTTGCAGTCGCAATTTGCAAGCTCAAAAAAGCTCTGTACACATGGCCCTAAATCTCCTTGTACCTAAAATGGAAATAAATGTAGAATTTACTCTTCATCTGTTGTATAACGTTATAAAACCCGGGAGTAAGGTTTGCGCAATATAAAACTACAAAAAAGAGAGAATCTTAGAGGAAAATACACACATTCTGAAGAGCAGAACAATAGGTGCAGAGAATCTGAAAGCCCCTGATGTGGGCCTACTTGGTGCGGCTACAAATTGGCAACGTTTCTAATAGTACTTAGAATTTCACTTGTTCTGCGGGTGGACTACTCTGGGGTGGGGTGGAATGGATTGGGGTGGAGTGGGGTGAATTGGAATAGAGTGGGTGGATTGGACTGGAGTGGAGTGGGGTGGACTGTATGGGGTGGATTAGATTGGAGTGGGGAGCGGTGGGTGGAAATGGGGTGAGGAGGAATGGATGGGGTGGGGCGGACTGGAGTGGGGTGGAACAAGTTTGCACAACCAAGATATCCAGGGCTCAGAGCCTAAGGCCTCTTTAAAGAATAAAACAGATCAAAGTCCATACCCAGGTACAGTCCTTAGCGGGAAACATCCTTTAGAAC
Source organism: Lissotriton helveticus (assembly GCF_964261635.1). Taxonomy (NCBI): domain Eukaryota; kingdom Metazoa; phylum Chordata; class Amphibia; order Caudata; family Salamandridae; genus Lissotriton; species Lissotriton helveticus. The sequence continues at coordinate 165,722,713 of NC_136057.1, read as the reverse complement.
GAAACTTTCAGAACGCGGTACCATTACCACGCAGGTTTTACAACGCAAGTCGTTACAACGACTTGCGCTGGAGGGCGCTGTAGGATAGGGAATAGTTTAATTTACTATCCAACACCTTCCCTACTATCCACGTGGACTGAAGTTGGAATAGTAAATTAAACTATTCACTATCCAGCGCCCCCCAACGCAAGTCATTGTAGCGACTTGCATTGTAAAACCTGCGTGGTAACGGTACGCGTTGTGAAAGCACGCATTGTACCGTCATACATCCGTCCTTAGCGCACTGACAATGGAACTAATTCCCCTAATACGGACACAATCAGCTCCCTGCAGCCTAATGGAAGCCAGCCAGTCCTGGGGGGAAATAACGAGGAAATAACTCTTGCATTAACCTGGGGGACTCCAGTGACTCAATTATCAAGCTCTCCTCAACTTCAATAGACCCCACAGTCAGTCCCCAAAATACATCATAGAACAACATGTGCCCATCCGATAACCCAACAACCACACCGGACATCCCGGCTACACAAAGATGAGAAGCAAGGGCCCAGCTGCACCAGGATGCAAACGCAACTAAAGTGCAATGATGGAACAAGCATCATTCAAGGCTCCCCTTTTGAGCCCGAACTATGCTACTCTTTGCAGAGGTCACCCTCACTTTTGGCACTTGAGCTCTCATATGCAGAAGACAACTTGCTAAGGTCGGTCAATTCCTCCTTGATGGCAGCAATAAATGCCCTAACATGGCAGTCAGAAAAACTTGAAACCAGAGATAGTAGACAAACTGACCTCGCTTCCGACAGTACTTACCCCGAAGATGCAGGTGACACATGGAGGCCTGCCACTAACCAGAGATGCTAAAAAAACAATGGAGTCAATGCAAACAACAAGGGTACTAAACGACCCAGGACAGCAAACAACACACCACAGAAACCCGGGCAAAAGGACGAAACAATGGAACAGCGACAAGGACCACGGGCAGATCTAAGACCAACAGAAACTAAAGACCAGCCCAAAGGCATAGCCAAGAAACCAAATAGCACCCATCCTTGTGTTCCTATAACCCAAACATTACAAATGGATCCAAAGAGCCACACCTACCCATGGCCAAGCAACCACACCCAAGGAAATGGCAAACATCAAGAATGAGCATGACCCCGCTGTAAACATCCAAAGGTAAAATGGACATCCTAAATAGAGCAAACATACAAAAACTAGTGAAACACATCAAATCATTATCTCACATTACCAGTAGCGACATAATTAGGGTGCAGTTCGATCCCCGGGCCCAGATACAGGGAGGGAGCTGATAATCAAAACATGCTGAGATGCCAGTGCAGCACCAAGAGTATTCAACGAAAAAGGCCAGGTTGCATACTGGAATATCGCCATCTGGATGATCGACAAAGAAAAGTACCCTTTAATTCTATAAGCATCCCATAAAAACATCTCCACAGCGTGTATTCCGAAGGGGGCCAGCTGTGGTGGGACCTGAATGGACCACGAAATCATGAACATCAGGTGGAGGCTGGATGGCCAGAACGGGGACATACAACTAACTACCACTACCACACGTAGCGAACTCGCTTTCACTCCCCCCCCCCCCATCACAGCCTACTGGAACTGGTTCTCCTCCAACCTGGCCAAAAAAACGGACCCAAGCCCCTAGCACAGGGTTCTCCCACCCCAACAGCAGGGAAGTCAGCAAAACAACCCCTCAACATTACGACATGGAATGTTGCAGGTATCAATAGGACACTTAAAAGTTTGGCAGCAATCACATTCCTCAAAGGTGCAGACATCATCTGCGTGCAAGAAACATGGGCATTAACACCAAACCCATTGCCTGGATACCCAGAAGTTCACAAACCCGCCAGAAAAAAAACAACCTACTCGGGGGACCCTCAGGAGGCATCTCCACACACTGCAAACATTCATTATGGTGGAGCTGTGCAGTATTAAACACCTCTATCATGCGGGAAACATCCTTTACAACGAAACTTTTAGAACGCACTACCATTACGATGCAACTTTTACAATGCAAACTATTACAACGCATAGCGCTGGGGGGCGCTCTAGGATAGGGAATGTATTTAATATACTATCCAACACCTTCCCTACTATCCACGGGGACTGGAGTTGGAATAGTAAATTAAATAAATCACTATCCAGCGCCTAAAAGCACTATGCGTTGTAATGGTATGCGATGTAAAAACCACGTTGTAAAGGCATGCGATGTAAAAGTATGCGTTGTAACGTCATACATGCCTATCATGCTCCTAGCCAGCCTCTTAAAAGGCCTAAAAAGCGCTGCAGACCCCCTATCCATACTAATAATCAATGCATACCACTTTCTTTAATTCCTAGGGCCCTCAGACAAGCTGGACAGATTAATCGAACAAATTGAAACACTAATAGCACACCACGCAACCCTGAAAGTCATGATCCTTGGAGACTTTAATATGCACCAACTGAGGGAATGGACCATTCATGGCAGGACTGCTGGAAGCACGGGAAGATTTAATAGCCTCCTTCAGACCTAGCTCAATCCGTGGCAATTCAGGCCCGATCTGGGTCAGTTCATCCACCCACATTTAGCAACCAAACAAGTATTGATTATATCTTCCTGAGCCAGCATATAGGTAATGACATACTAAGCATCAATATGGCCCCATGGGACGAAGGCGATCACGCAGCCCTATTGGTCTGTCTGAAAGGTAACATGTGGAAAACGCCATAACCTTTCCCCCATTGAGAGATCAAACTGGGAGGAACAGTACAGACTTTTGCAGAGAAAAGAATTGACACAAATGACCACTAACAAATTTGGTAGATGGAAATCAACCTGGGAAGGCTGGCCACCAGCAATGAGTAAACTGGCCATCATTGAGGCTCTAGAACTTGGCATGCTGCTCAGAGGAAAGAGGCTGAGACCAAAAACAAAAATGGCTTTTCATGAACTTGGCAAACACAAGGAAATCAGTCTTGACCCTGTGCCTCATGGGAACAGTCCAGCCCGAACTGCCAAGCCATGCCTTCCCTGAACCGGAAACAAGCACTTCATTTCATATACTTGGCACAGTCCTGGAGATTAAACAAAGCGTGCAAGCACTTCATTTCATATACTTGGCACAGTCCTGGAGATTAAACAAAGCGTGCTGTTGCTAACAACTAAACAAAGGGCACACAGGAAAACAAAAAGCAAAATATCAAATAAGCAGTTAAACTCAGCAGCATACCAACACAAACAACTTATCTGAAAAGTCAAATAAAAAGCAAACGACGAGAAACTAATACAAATCTTAGAGCTGCTGGTCCTTAGCAAATCCCAATAACCCCGGCAATATCTGAACATTTTAAATTAAGGCACATCAAAAAGAGGAAACTCGGTCTCAGCTGAGACATGGGTTGCACACTTTAGGGGCAGATTTACAAGCCCCTTGCACCACTTTTGCGTCCTTTTTAACATGGGAAAATTGATGTAAGGGTGGCTCAAGGGGCTTTTAAATAAACCAGGAAATTACAGGGCTAAAAGAGCATTTATCGTGGAGAACACCACAAAAAAATAAGAACTGGGCTTTGCGCTGGCCCAAGCAGAACAGCATTGTGAACCGTTCTAAAAAAGATCAGAACAGATGGGGCCCGGGTCCAAATGGCCTGCCCCGTTCCCTTTTCAGAGTGGACACGAATTTCTGGGTAGCAACCCTTACACCGTTGCAGGCAGAATGCAGGCTTCTAGAAGAAGTGCCTCGACTCATGGAGGGGCTCTTTATTACAGCTAATTTTAAGAAAGGGGCAAACACCGACCCAAACAACTATTGCATGATCGCCCTATTAGACATCGAGGGGAAGGCATATGTCAACACCCTCCTGCTGGAACTAGCTGCCTGGGCACACAACAATGGTCTCCTACCATTCTACCAGACAGGCTGTCGCACCTGGGGCTCAATAGTTGACACCATCACTGTCATTTCGTAACTTTCCCAACAAGCAGTCTCTCACTTTTCCCTGCCTGCTTCATCGACTACTCAGCAGGTTTCATTGGGGGTTTTCACAACATCCTTTGGCAGAAACTGAAGGGGTGGAATATCTGTCCTAAACTACTGCAAGCCATTAGGTCATTATACTGCAGAACCTGGGGGGGACAGCCACAGGAAAAAATAGCCCCGAACTGAGGACTAAAGCAGGGGTGGGTGTTGACACCCTTATTATTCAATCTATATACTGCAAATCTGTGCTCCGAGCTATGTGGAGCCTCTCTTGCCAAACCAAGAATTGGTAAGAAAAAAATCCACCTGATGCAATACGTCGAAGACCTAGTCCTCTTAGACCACACCAAAGTAGGCAATCAAAAAGCACTCAACGCACTCTCCAAATACAAACTCCAGAACGAGATGGGTGCCAATGCAAACAAATCTAAGGGCCCGATTCACAGTACTAACTTAAGACAAAATCCTAAACTTAGTACCATTTTGGTATTCACAGAAGGCACTTACTCATTTTGGTATTCACAGAAGTTAGAAGTCCTAACTTTTAGGACTCCTAAATGCCTTCTGTGAATACCGAAAGTCTTAAAGTTAGGATTTTTCTCAGTTTAGGAGTCCTAAAGTTAGGAGTCCTAACTTTACTACTCCTAAACTGAAAAAAATCCTAACTTTAAGACTTTCGGTATTCACAGAAGGCATTTAAGAGTCCTAAAGTTAGGACTTCTAACTTCTGTGAATACCGAAATGAGTAAGTGCCTTCTGTGAATACCAAAATGGTAGTAAGTTTAGGATTTTGTCAAGTTAGTTTTGTGAATTGGGCCCATGAAAGTAATTTTTAGCAACCACTCAAAAAACGGCTCTTGAAATGGCGGCTGGGCACACTCACCATGGACTGTTTCCAAAGCAACAGCTATCTGGGTGCTTGGCTGTGCAAATCAGGTCACCCTCATTCCAGCTACAAAAAATGATCCTGAAAGGGAAGATGGTCATGCACAACCTCTGCAAGCTAAACACAGCCCTAAACAGCCCCACAACCCCGACAATACGAAGGGTAATACTGGCCAAACTCCTACATCTGTCAACTACGTGCAGCAGGCATTTCCCAGCATGCTAGCCATGGACCTGGAAAAAAATCCAATGCACAGCCTACAAGGTATTATTCCATGTTCCCCATGCACAAGAAACAATCTGATCTACCTAGAATTTGAACTCACCCAACAAAGGCTGGAAGGTCTGGCTACTTTGGCAAAATATTCCTGCCTGGCAACTGTGGCCCCAGAAAACTACATGAAGGCGCTCATAAAAATCTTTTTCAGCAGACCAAATAACCCCTGGTCTGCACAACTCACAGCAGCAAAGGAATCTCTACATCTGGCCATGGAGAAGTGGGACCCTAACATCATTGACTATACAACGTTGTAAACAACAATAAAAAAACAATAATATCAACTGCGCCTTCTGTCACGTTCTCTAGATTTTGTATCTCTATAGGCAAGGAAGTTTCATGAAACCATGAAGTGTCCACAATTTTTTCCACAACAAAGCATCACCTCAATCAGGCAATTGGAGGTTCTCATCCTACATGATTAGCTCACCAACGACAGGGCCCAAAGCCACTATGGGCACTTCAGCTCCCACACTACCAATGTATGGCGGAATAGACACGAGGCACGTGGGGACCAAGAACACTGGCACTTAATTCAAAGACCTCCTAACAACAACAGCCATTGGTCCATTTGGATTCCCTTACAAGAAACTTGACCAAGCACCAGTGCGAGATGCATGCTCTAGCAGGTTCCATCTTGAAAATGACTCTCTCAAGAAATACCTTTTTGAAAGATTCTTGCCTGAATCTTTTTTTTACAGGAATTACAAAACTGTGCAACATTTGAAAAACTTTGCAGGCAAAATTAAAAATGTTGTGACTTCTGATTCTAAGTTGGACAGGTAGATAACAGAACCTCAGAGGAAATGAGGTATAATAGGATTTGAAGGTACACAATAAAAAGAGGAAAAATGGACGCGTGAAGGCGTGTTTTATTGCACAAAATCCCACAGGTTTTCCCGTTTCTGCAAATGTGACTTGTGTTGGAGAATGAATCTGGATTTAAGATACAGCAAGCCCAAAACTGACATTAATTACTCTTGCCTGTAAGAGGCTTAGGTCAGAGATTCATAAATCATGGGGTATCAGAGATCAAAGAGTGAATGTTAAAAGAACTAATGGGTGAAAAATCCTGAAACACTAGGATTCTTGAGAAAAAGATTGGCCAAATAAATCAGGGCCATATTATCAAGACGGGCGTTAAAATTATCACCGCTTTATCGGCAGGAAACTGCAGCTAAAGTGGAGATAAGGGGCTTGATAATATGCTCTATAGAATTCCAATAGAAACCCAGGTTAAACATCTAACATGGGCTTCTATGGGAATTCTCTAGGGCATATTATCAAGCCCCTTATCGCCACATTGGCTGCAGTTTCCTGCCGATAAAGCGGCGATAATTTTATCGCCCCATCTTGACAATATTCCCCTCAGTTTTTTTTATTCATTATGCTGAGAATTCTTTTGAGGGAAAAACTTTCTGCAATTATTTTTTCATTAATATGCATGAAGTAGGTCATGAATTAAGACCCTCTACAATTAGGTAAAGTCGCAGGTATGGTGGCCTTCTGGTTTCCGCAGACCATCATGTCTGTGATTTCTTTTAAGTAAAACTTTTTTTTTTTAAATGCTGCCTATTTTCCTAATGGGAAAATGAAATGCATTTAAAAAAGAAAATTAATACTTTATAAACAGTGGCCTGTTCCTAAGGAGTATTTTTGTCACATTTACAAAGGGAAAGGGGTCCCTTGGGGACCCTTTCCCGCTTGCAAATGGTTCCTACCAATTTTGATTTGGTCATAAAATATTAAAGTTTTGTGACAGGATTTCGGTAGCAAAACATTAATACAGAAGCCAAATAATCAGTATTTGGAAGCGACGCCCTTTGCATACCCCTTTCAAGTACCGATTTACTATTTACTCTAAAACCAAAATTGTGATTCAGTAACATCTTATCGAATCACAATGTGGAATTTGTACATTTGAAAAGCATTTTGTGGAGGCACGCGGCGGCAATGATCCAAGTTGGCCGCTCAATAATTTCTCTCCGTCAAACCAAGGATTTTTTTTTCTCTAGAGGGTGGTTCACCGGAACAGTGCGGGTACGCTGTTCCAGCGGATGGCATTGGAGGCTTCCAAGAGCCGCGGGTTACGTTTATAGACCCTGAACTGGTCTATTTTGCTTTTTACTGGCTCTTCCCTTGCCGCTCCCAGCACACTCCGTTTCGTGGCCGCCATTTTGAGGGCTCTCATGCTTGTATGGGCCTATGGCTTTTCTTCTTTCATATGACAATGTTTGAGAAAAAAACATGAAGAGACTCTATCTACACTCTTTTCCATGTTTTTAATATTTTATGGGGCAGCGTGGTTGTTATAAGTACATAAAATTGAGACCTGACAGAAGCATACTGTTACTCTTGAATTGTTATCATTGACAGAGGCATTTCATATATCCTGTTTGTTAACCATTCAATTGGTCTGTATCATGGGTGCTCTTCATTGAGGTTCTGCAGCCTCTAACTTGTCCTCGTGCTAACTGAAGAATTATATTTGGCTTCCTTCAGTTCAATATAGTTATGGAATTGTTTCAGCCAGCTAAATCTCAGATTACCAGCAACCCCAATGCTACTAGCTGCAAAAACCCTGGAAACAATACTAACAAAAGGACAAAAAAGGAGCCCTCTTCTCGAAAAAATCACCTCTGCCTTTGACTCTGGAAGACATCATGGATGAGTTAAAAAACATTAAACCTTTTATGGTGGACACCAAAGCGGCGCTTCAGAGAATTGAAGAGAAATGGTCTCATCTGGAATCGACTTGCAGAGGTCGAACAGAAGGTTAGCGATCTTCAAGATACTGCCGCTAAGGTTGATAACCTGTCCAAAGAAGTGTCTCAGTTTAAGAAACTGACAGAGGATCTGGAGAACCAAAACAGGTGTAAACATCTATGCATATATGGTATACCAGAAGGTTCTGAAGGCTCTGATATGATCAACTTCCGGAAGATCCATATACTAAAAATAGTTGGTCTACTGACTCTCACAGATTTTAATATCCAAAGAGCACACAGGATTGGCCCCATTGGTGTGTCCACCTCACAGAAAGCACGAGGGATCATTGCCTGTTTTCTCAGATCTAATGTTAATACTCACAGCGGCTAAACTACGTAAACAAATGCTATGGTCTGGTCAGAAGATTTTCTTCAGACAATATATTTCCAGAGATACAGATCGCCACTGGAAGGAATTTTTAGACCTCAGACCTATGCTGCGATCCATGAATGCTAGTTATGAACTTATACATTCTTGCTTTTTTTTGTCACATTTTTTTTATTTGTTTCAAAGGTAAGACCGTACACAACAAAACCAAACTACGGAAGGAGATAACAATGGATCATATATGCTGAGAGTTACAGAGAGCTAAAGCGTCATACAAATGTTGTGTACTAGGTCTCGACGAGGCCTTAAAAAGCTCAACATGAACCACCCAGGCCTCCTACGGACCTCTCATATCGGATAGTTCACCAAATCCCATGGAAGGTCACCGTAGGCTCTGGAAGTCATCCCTCCCTTTACTTCCCCTTCCCCCTAACTCCCAAACAGTAAACATCCTTGTTTTTTAAGGTCACTTACAAGGATTGGACTATCACATTTATACAGACCCCACAGAGCTCAAGAAATGCATACATATGCACAGGGGAGAAGTCATGGAACTCAGTAACTCCTAAAATGTTGGAAAATTAATTTTATTTCTTTGTTTACAGGTCACAGGCTCCTTCTTATTTTGATGTCGGTGTCATCGTTCAATGGCGTCTTACAGTCCAAATGTCTTTGTCTTGTTCAGCTATGCTGTCCCTTGCTGTTTGGTAAGTTTTATCAGCACTATGCTTGTTATGTTCTCTTTGTTTTACAGTGTTCCCTCCTCATTTGTGGATACTTTAATCATTTATTCTCGTGTTTCGATCTTCAAAGCGGATCTGTTTCCTTTCTCTTCTCATTCCCCCCTCAACATTAATGTTTTTTTTGTTCTTCATTCTTATGACTAAAGCCCTTTGGCTTTCTGTCATCTCTCCTCTTTATTTATATCAGAGGAGACCTTTTTTTCCTTAATCCCTTTTTTCTCTTTGTCTCCTTTTTTCTTGTTTCTCGCTTTAGCTTTCCCCTTTTTATTTTTTCTACTATGTAGCACACTTTTTTAATGTAATTTCTTCTTGTGGTCCTTCAACATTTTCCACCAGACTTCTCTTCGGCGGATAAATCTCAATTTTACTGTAAGTCTTTCTACTGTATGTTATCTAACTATTTCTTGGGTTCTTCTCCATGAGTAATTTACGTATTGTAACAACAACGAAAATGATATCCCCGTGCAGTCGGTTCTTTACTTAATTTTCGAGTATTTAGAACTTTTTAGTTGGCGCAACTTATGTCACACGGCGTCCATCCGTGTCTTATGAATCGTGTATATGTTGTGGGGAGTGGCCCCTTCCCACTCACAAGTGCGCACTGTAATCAATGAAACATAGTGGTTTCTTCACAAATTTCCATTTATTTTCTCCAAACTTATTTCAACGTATAGATCAATCGGTACTTCATCAATTTTTAACTTCCATGATTATTGTAAACATAATCTTCTTAAATATCACAGTTCATTTCCAGTGATTAAACAAATAACATCCACCCAATGCATTTCGGGTCAACTGAAACTGACCCTTCGTCAGGGGTCTGTAAAAAATGAAACAGGACCAATTAATTCACATTCCTACTTATCCAAATGTTAAGACTATGCAGTGAAAATGAAGTTTCTACATGATGAATAATAGGTATATGTTAATATTAATCATGTAGAAACTTCATTTTCACTGCTTTCTTGTTTTTGTCAGAACGAACTTTCATGAGTTGTCTCACGCTGGGTGTTCTTCTCTGTATCCTTGGTGCGAGTTATAGAGCGCAGCAGATTGTGTGACTTTTTGAAAGTTTTGATGTTAAATGCATGCCCGTGAACACTTTCCAAAAGGCATGTACTCTACCGCCCTCTATTACAAAAAGGCATGCAGCAAGCCTAAAAACATAACGTGTGCTTTTACAATCACTAATAAATGTTAGTGATTCTGAAAGCACACATCCTGCTTATAGACGTGCTACATGTTTTTTGTTAATAGAGCATGGCTGCGTACATTTGTGTTAATTGCTGCAATTAACATGTATACTTTCAAAAATGCACACAATCTTCCCGCAGCCATGCTCTATTAACAAAAAGCATGCAGCAAGCCCAGGGCTTTAAGTGGACTGGGTCTTGCTGATACTTCGTTTTTAAGACAGGTCCCAATCAGGCTCCTCACCCTTAGGGTAAAAAAAATCTCAACTGCTGAAAGCCTTTGGTGTAACTTCAGAGGACTTTTTAAAGATCCTTTCAGAACTGAGGCATTTTCAATATATTCAACAAAGCTGTAGTTGTTGCTTATTTAAAGAGTGGAGTAACCCCCGCCTTGGTAGAGCCAGCTCTGTTCTGCAGAGTCTTGCCCTGATGACCTTGAATAATACTTAAACAGATTATTGCAAATAGCATTCTCCTTTAATTTATTTTTAATCTGGGTAATGAGTGTCGCTGCACCCACACATGCGGTTGGGTTCTTGGCGCACATTGCTGTGGCTGGAGCGCACAGAGACCTCACGCTGCCGCACACAGAGGAAAAAAATTAGAGGGAACATTGGACAGGGCTGCCTCTTATCCCCACTTTTATTCATTTTATCATTAGAACCCTTTTTGAAACAGTTCGCCAATCTCCAGCCTTTTTGGGCTTTCAATTTAAAAGTTTGGATATAAAATATACAGCTTAAGCTGACGATATTTTGCTATATCTATCCAAATCTGATACATCATTACCGGAATTTTTTCACCATTAAATATATATTCTGCCGCTCCAGGATACAAACTTAATATAGCTAAATCAGAGGTCCTCCCTCTAAATAAATAATGTCTCCCGGATATGTTTACAGACTCTGGGTTTACTTGGAATTCACAACACATTAAATGTCTAGGCATCCTACACTCCAATAAGATTAAAGAAATCATTAAAATTAAATTGAACAAGATTATGACAAAAATCACTTCACTGATAGAGAGTTGGTCCCCTTTATTTCTGTCTTGGTGGGGTAGGTTAGCTACAAATAAAATGATGTTGATGCCAATCGTACATTTTTATTTGTCTATGCTTCCAGTTTCTCTCCCACATAACTTTTTCAATCCTAATAATCGCTCTTTGACTCAATTTCTATGGAATAAATGCAAAACTTGAATCTCCTTAGCCTGTTTCCAACAACCCAAAGATACTGGTGGGGTTAACTTTCCCAATTTTAAATTATATCATTCAGCCTTCACATTGAAGCATATCTGGACTCCCCTTTCTGAAACCCATGCAGATTCATCAACAGTTTGAGGACAACTAGAATATTCACAATTTACACCTTTTGCTTTCACGAAAATGGTTCTCATCACTCAACGTCCTAAGGTGTTTCTTTCTCCAGTAATTACTCCTTCTGTAGCCATTGTAAAACCCCTAATTATCCCCTCCAATTCCTGTTTCCAATTTGTTACAATAAACACATCAAATTAAACAATAGAGGTCTTTTGTGGAGGGAATGGATTGATAAAGGAATTATAGTTATAGGTCACTACACTCTAATGGTTCTCTGCTGGACTGCTCTGAAATCCAGAGGAGATACACAATATCTACTTATTATGCCTTCCCTTATCAGCGCCTCACACCTCTTCTTCTCCTTTATATTTCACAACAATCTGATATTGATTCAAGCAAACAGCCTCCTTTTCCCTCATTAGATTCTTATTCACAAATGAAGGCTTCTGGCATATATAAGTTATTGATCGGCTCCTCTAAGTCTAATGCAAAATAAAAAACAGGCCTGATGTGGCAAACAGATCTTCAACATGAGTTTTCGCTCATGTTTGGAAATCTATATGGGCCAAGATCCATACCTCCTCTCATTCCTTTATTTGTATCCAGTTCTAACGTAATTGCCCCACTTTGCTTTAAAGTGCACCATTCCCCACATCATTTACAAAACAAAACCCCCAGTAAAGTAATATTTAAGCCATATCAGCTTTGAACAATGGTACTGCCACATTTTCTGCTTATACTGATAACATGATCCCCCATATAGCTGGTAGCCTATGCATCCACCTATCCTCCTATTATCCAATTTTCTTTCCTAAAATTGCCACTTCTCTCTCCTGTGCCTCATATTGTCATCTCTTCTATAAGTCTCCTGAGCTAATTTTAACCATTCATCCTCTTTCTTCAAAAAATGTGAATGTTGGAAATTGGGTTACTGGTTTACTGGGGTGTGAGCCCTGGTCTAGCAGTGAACACAATCCTCGTCAAGGTAAGGCAATGCGTAAAGTATTTGTGCAACACTTCAAACAGTAGAACAGTGAAAACACCACAGAAAAAGATGTTGCATCATGTTAAAAAAGTAGAGATGAATATAATAAATAAAACACTTGGGAGTCAGGAACTCTCTGCAGCTGGGTCGAGGGACTGGTTGGGAAGACTTTAACGCCCCTGAGCTCAGATCAGGAGGCCAGCAGACTAGTCATTTGAGTCATTTCACTCTGGTTTCCTGGGTTCGAGATGGAGTTGCATACCCAGTTCTTCTTCCCCAGGCAAGAGGGCAGCAGGTCAGCACATCAAGGAAGCAGTTTCTTTAGAGCAGGAGTCTAGCAGAGTGGCAGTCCTTGTAGCAGCACAGCAGTCTTAGAGTAACCACAGGTCTAGTAATGTACTGTAGTGATGGTGTCTGAGGTACTTCTTTTATACACAGTTGTGCCTTTGAAGTGGGGAGAAGCTTCTAGAGGGATGCCTTTGAAGTGCACTCCTCTACCTTCCTGGCTCAGGCTCCAGGCTAGCTACAGGGAGTATGCAGACATTTGTGTAGAGGCAGGGCACAGCCTATTCAAGTGTAAGTGGTGCTGTACCCAGTTCCTCCCTCCCATCCTTCCAGTGATGGCCCATCCAATCACAACTAAGCTCCCATTGTGTGTGGCAGTCTAGGAGGAATATACAAAGCCCAACTGTCAGCTACACCAACTCAGGTGTCCAAGATAAAGGCTGGAGGCACAAAATGGCTGAGGCATGAAAATGCCAACTTTCAAAAAGAGACATTTTCTGAATTGCAATTTAAATCATAGGTTAGGAACTTAAGTTATGATTCCAGAGAAACTGAACATAATCTGGTTATCTCTTCCCATTTGTTAAACTTTTAAAATACATTACACACTGCCCTCTTGGCTGTCCATGGCCTACTTCAGGGGAGACTTATATGTATTAAAAAGGAATGTTTGGGCCTGGCAAAAAGGTTTATTTTTCCAGGTCGAAATGGCAGTTTAAACTACACATGAGCGCCAAATCCGTTCCGCTCGCGGATTTCGCAGATTTTCGGTAAATCCGCAATCCGCGAACTCCCGCGAATTTACCGAAAATCCGCGAATCCGGGAGCGGCGGATTCGGGGGGCAAAAGTTCAAGCCTTCAAGCTTGAAGTTGTAACTATTTTTAAAATAGTTACTAAGTCAGCTAAGTTAGCTTCAACAGGAAGCACTAATAGATCAAATAAAGCAGGTGCTCGAGCACCTGCTTTATTTTATCTATTAGTGCTTCCTGATCGGTCTCTGACCTTTTATACACACAAGAGGCATGAACTCGAATTCGGCGCGATTTAACACACACATGGTCGCTGAAACTAGTTGAAGCTCAAATTCAGTGACTCATTCATCAGCCCAAAAACAATCGTGCGCGTCATCGAGGCTGGGCAGGTGTGCCTTCTTCCCAAATCTACAGTCGAAAATCAGCTGTGATGCTGGATAGAGGCCTTTGTATCCTTGACTTTCACGAGCGCAATCCTCGTGCTGTTCCTGTGACCAGGAGCTTCTGTCTCTTCATCTGCTGCTCTGATCGGTCTCTGAGCTTTTATACACACAAGAGGCATGTGCACTCACATGGAAGCCCCGCCCACACACTCGCGGTGTGCACCGTCTTCCCGCCATTAACCCACTATGATGGACAGCTCACCCAAGGGACCCCTGCGCCCTTCGGGGCGATTGCATAGTAACACACACGGTCGCTGGAGCTAGTTTAAGCTCAAATTCAGTGACTCATTCATCAGCCCAAATCCGCAAATCCGCAAATCCGCAAAATCCGCGGATCGTGGATCCGCAAAATCCGCCCATGCACAGGCTCTGCAAAAGCAGACCTGAGACATGTTTTTAGCGCTCAAGTGGGTGGCACAGCCAGTGCTGAAGGCCCACTAGTTTTTTAGGTCTCGCGTGAGCCAGCGCATGCGGTGTCTGGCGAGACTTTTAGTAAGTGGGCTTCAGAAATCAGACCACACGCTTTTTGTGTGGCCTAGAGCGTGCGGTTACGAGCACAGGCGCCATCTGGCTTTCCTGTCTCGTCATGGCTCATTAAGCGCATCACTTGCAGGCACCCTTACAGCCCGTGATCGCGATCACCTTTACTTTCACAGCTGTGTGATCACTTTCACTTTCACGGCCGCGTGGCCAATGGTTCTTTACATTTTAACCCCGCTCGTCACTTTATAAGTGACCTGCTCATGGCTGTTCAATCTGATTCTGCCATCGGAGGGAGGACATCACAAGCACGTGTCCAAGGTAATAGATACGTCTTGCAGTCAGCGACTTTTCCTTATTGTTTGTAGCAAAATAGTTAAAATTGTACAATGAAACAGTTTCTGATATCCTTAGGGCATTTCAAGTTTTCTGTAGCACTTATGCTTGCAGGTGATGCCGGTTTATTTCCGACTGTCCATTAAGCCTGCTATGATGTCACTGTCAGCCCTCATGGCACTCGTGTTACCGGCGACCACATTTCAAGTTCTTTGTGGTGCTTATGCTTGCATGTGATGCCCTTTTATCTCGGATGTTTCACTAAGTCTTTTGTGATTTTACTGTTAGTCCTGTGTATTATCGACCATTACATTACTTACATTGATATTTATTGCATTCTTACTCCTGTGTCCCGCTTTTAACATGCACTCTAAAGCCACTTTGAGATTTGTTATTTTTGCAGATTTATACAGTGCTAACTCGACCCGAAGGTATTGGAGTGCTTTAAATGAGCACTGGTTATGTTACAAAAGAAAACGTTCATTTTTTTTTCGATGACTATTGGGATGTTAGGATGACTGTCATGATTGCGATATGAAAGTATAGAGGCACACTGTTTTTAAGTTGCAGCTTTCCCCTCCTCGTTGTGCTCTTTGAAACTTCCATTTGCATTCCATATGTCTGCATTTCATTACTCTTTTCAGACATTATGTTTACATATCGCATTCAACTTCTGTTTTCATCTCTACTAGGGGTGCACCGTTTGTCTGTACTATATTTGTCTTACAAGCCATCTTCTTCTCCCTCTTGCAATATATCATGTTGACTAGTCTGCTTGAGTGTAGGTGCATATTTACTCCCTTTTGCCTATTCACCTTGTTTGTGCGCCATCACTTTATTGTCATGTCCTTCATTGTTCTTGTTTACCTGGGCACTCTTTACTCCAGCCTTTTCATTGTTTCTTATTCTGAGTGCGCTTCACTTGGTCGTGTCTTGACCTGCCCGCGCCCTGTTTTCACATGCCTGCAAATCGCTGCTCCTCAAGAGTGGAAGCTCTCTTTAGGCAGGCCTACATTGTTGAGCTCTGTGGCACCTGTGGGTGCGCCCTGATAATGTCCATGTAGGCATCACATCCACAAGAGCTGGGACGAGACCAACAACCTCATAACAATCTGGCAGGGTCAAGATCTGAACCTATATAGCTGCATGAAGAAAGCTCATACAACCATCAAATTCATGATCAGTGGCTCTGGACCTAAAGCGTGAAGTATCTATGTCACAAGACGGATGCAAAAGAAAGCGAACACCCAGGCACGACGTACCATCCCAGACTCACCATTGAGAAAACTTGGTCTAAGAAGCTGGAAAGATATCTATGGGTGGGTTGGACAACTGAGCCCCAGGTTGTCTTTGATTGTTAAGAAATTATCAATGCTAACAGTAACCTAATTGGACACTTTAAGTCTTTCACCAAAGTTTTATCATATCCTCAATCAGTACAGGGGGAACATCCTTTACAACGCAACTTTTACCACGCAGTGCCTTTACGACGCAACTATTACATCGCATGTCATTACAACACATTGCGCTGGGGGCGCTCTAGGATAGGGAATAGATTTAATTTACTATCCAACACCTTCCCTACTATCCAAGGGGACTGGAGTTGGAATAGTAAATTAAACTATTCACTATCCAGCACCCCTTAGCGCTATGCGTTGTAACAGCATGCGTTGTAAAAACTGCGATGTAAAGGTAGGCGTCGTAAAAGTATGCGTTGTAACGTCATACATCCTCAGTACAGTAATACATCTTTTCTTATTGCAGGGAAAGCTGACAAAGGTGAGTCCATTTTCACAAAGATGAGTCAATCTAGCTGCACACCCATTTCCAGTGATAACCTCAATACCAACAGGTAAATGTAACCGTGAGCTGTGCCAGCTGGTAATCTAATTGGTTTATCATTCGTCTTGTTACAAAGGGCCATCACTGACTGACTCTCTCTCTCCTACTGACTGACTCTCACTCTCTCACTGACTGACTCACTCTCTCACTGACTGGCTAACTAACTGACTCTCTCGCTGACTGACTGACTCTCTCACTGACTGTTATACAGGTACTATTTCCCAACCTTCACCCTCCTGTTATTTATGCACGTCATAACAAAAAAAATATATAACAAGCAACCATTGGGACAGGCAGATAGAAGTTGCCAGCATTGAAAGGACAAAGAAAATGAAGACATTATTTATTGCTAATACTTTTTTAATATGGTCGCTCAGTTGTACAAAATGCGTTCTTGGTCATATATAAGGTGACAAAAATGCTTCTGAGACTTTATTATAACTTTTCAGCATGCTGCAGACTTCTGTACAGCACAGCTTAAACACATAGGCAAAGTCAATATCTCTGGCTAAACAATTATAAGGTCCCAAAGGCGAGACCTATTGTCTATGACAATGCTTGTTTTTATTTGCAAGACCTTGGCACATGTACTGCTACCTTACAAGAGACTTTGGGCCCGATTCACAGAACTAATTTAAGACAAAATCCTAAACTTACTACTTTTGGTATTCACAGAAGTTAGGATTTTGTCTTAAGTTTGTTTTAAGACAGACTTAAGATAGACTTAAGACAAAATGCTAACTTAAGTCTGTCTTAAGTCTGTCCTAAGTCTGTCTTAAGACAAATTTAAGACAAAATCCTAAATTCTGTGAATACCAAAAGTAGTAAGTTTAGGATTTTGTCTTAAGTTAGTTCTGTGAATCGGGCCCTTTGAAAGTAAATACATTTGCCAGTTGGGTATAAGCCATTTTACGATGGTGTAGGGAAAAAGCACACATACTTCCTCATTGGTTAGCAGTGGTAAAGTGTGCACAGTCCTAAGGCCACCAAAAACGAAGTCAGCAAAAACAGGATGTCTGAAGGCAAACAGTTAGGTGGGAACCACGTCAAGGATGCAAGGTGTAGCAGTGGTCCTTACACTTTCCCTTGTCACTAAACCAGCTCCCTTTCTCCGTCCCTCATAACATCCTGTCACGTCTCACACTTTTTATTTTCACACCCATTACCCTTCCTCTATCAAATTATCCTTTACCGCAGAAACACCACTTACTTGACTTTGTCACACACTTTACCTCCCTTATACTGTGCCTTATCTTGCTCGTATCCCTCTCCTCACCTTCTGTTTCTAATAAGCACTTTCACTTTTCCACTTGCTCCTTTGCGCAGACTTACTCACTCCTAAATGACTGTTTTCTAGGCTACCACCTGTGGAAATCATGAAGGACCCTTTTTAAATTTTTCATGCTGGTGAAACCAAAGCTGTGTTCTGCAATTAAACAATATGGCTTAAAGTCATGGCCGATTTTACATTATTTTTATTAGTTTTTTCAATAAATATCTGTTTTACACTTTTACACTGTTCAAAATAAAGCATCACTATACAATGAACATGTAATAATAATTGTTATACAAATACAATGCAAGTATACTACAGATGGTAAACATGATGTATGTTCAAGCTATCAGTCTCCCATATAATCTTAGACAATTGCTTCATAATGATAGGGAATTACAACTTGGAAAGGAGAAACAAGAGGAGTGCACAAGCATATAACACAAAATAATAGGCAGGTGAACTGATAGGACGGATTGCCAGACAGGGAACGAATTTGAATACATATGAAGCTTTAACACACGCTGAGCTTCTCAACACCCACCGGGAAGAACAATGGTCAGTGTGTGGGAAAAATCCTGGCATGTCAAGAGTGTCACGTATGCAGACTTACATCAGTGCAGCGATGATTCCGAGACGAAAGAAGTGAAAATGGAGCAACAGAAAGGTTTTGGCTGTTGGCTGTTGACAATTTGCATCCACAGCCTGAGTAGGCTCTAGACAGGTGTACAGGGGTCAACCTCTGTGAAAACATTTTGAATGCACGTGCTTTGGAGTGGTGTGCCTCACTGGTTAGAGGCGGCAGAACCGGAAGCAGAGAACGGCCCGGGACCAGGGTTCAATTCCCGACGCGGCAGGGTCGTGGACCAGGGTCAGCGGACTCGATAATTCTCACCTCGGTGCCTACTCTAACCAGGGATCACACTCGGCAACTCTGGGCATTAGCTTGCCTCATCTCTACAACGGCCCCCCACATTCGCCAGGGATGCCTGGTTTCACCTTGGAGATACCCAGTAGGGACCATCTCACAGGGATAGCCAGGACGGGTTCCCCAGCGGTCTACAGCGCCGCGACGCCTCAGGGCAGCAGTGCGCTTTACAAGACACATACATACATACATACTAGATGTTGTGCAATCTCGGTGTTGCACCTGTTCAAGTTGAAGGTTGGTAGACTTCAGTGGGTTTGCCCACCCTGGAAGCCTTGTGTTGCGTCTCCACCTTGCAGCCTCCAAAACAAAAGTTCACCTGCGTTGATTTCAATGGGACTGAGGGCCTGTCACAAACACCTGCCTTCCACCTCTGTGGCTGTGAGAGTTGTCTGACTGCCTCTCTGGTCCATGGGTGCTGGAAGTAGGAGTAGTGGGGTGAGGCACCCCCAGAAATAACCCTGCTGGAATCCAGAAGGTGAATGCTTAATAAAGATGCCTTTAAATCTTGTCTTTAGCTTGTCAAATTTGCTGTGGGTTTAAAGACTGAGGTCAAATGTCAGGCAGTGTCTTCTGACACATTGCTACTTATTGTTTAATGTAGAGCTTGGTGTTTACTTTTCACTCTCTGACAACAAAGTGAGAGGATTTCGTAAAGAGAACTAAGTGATAATCTTGCAGGAGAACAGGGAGTGTGAAAGGAAAGGCTGTCCGATGTCATTTTTTATCTAACACAACAATTACATATCTGTGTTGAACGGTATTAATATTTCGAAAATATATCAGCAGTTAAGAATGCACAAATGAAGCACTTTTTCGTCATTCTGATGTGTGAAGGAAAGAAACATTTTTTTTATAGGATCCACACAAATCAAGGCTTTTATTGATGTGCAAATCATAACTATTTACTGAAACCCGTTTTCCACACGTTGTCCTTTGTGCTCTATAGACTTTTATCAGTTATTCGTCACAGTGTGCTCCAAAATGCCACCCCATCCTTAGATGCCACACTGGCCACTCTCGTGCTGAACAGGCGAGGCTCATTTGTAATTGTAATTGCATTTATATAGCCAGGGCACAAGTCCTAAATTAAAGAAGTGGGGGGGGCGCTGACGTCACGACAGGAAGTGACGTCACGAAAGGTGGCTTACACCATCAGACTCATTGCCTCCCTTCACTCACCCCTTAGATTCGATTGCATCAGAAAAGCCAGCACATGAGCAGCGTTCTGATTGAGCTCTGATCTCGCCCCAGAGAGGCCAAAGAGTGAATGTGTGGCTCCACTGGCTCCAGTTATCAAGCTCCCGGTAAAATAGGTGGGGGGACGCCGTCCACCAGCATGGTACCCCGACTCGAGCCGTGTATATAGCGCTTACCACCCCTGAGGAGGCGTCAAAGCGCTTTTCAGGGATTAGAACGCTGCTCAAGAACCCAAAAAGTACTAGTGGTGAATTAGTATAGGGAAATATGAAATTAATTTGAGAGGTGGGCATGTGAGTCTTGTTCTCAGTGTGGCCCTTGGATGCTTCACATCCCTATGATGATGCAACATTCATTGATGGCAGGCAGCCCCCCTCAGTCTGAAGAATGTTCCAGCATCCCTCGCGCCACCCCTTATCTTCCTGCTCCTCGCGCACATGCACTCCTCCGCCCGTCTTTATCGTCTCTTCCTCGCGCTCGCTGCCTCGCGCATTCTGATGCAAATGAGCCGCACTTTCATGCCTGCGCGAGCCTTTCCCAAGATATCGCGCGCCCGCCCCTCTTTCTGCCCGCATTTCTCCCGCTCTCTTTGTGCAGAGAGTGTTTTTGCTTTTTGTTTACACGCCACGGCGGTGAGCGCGAGGCTCTGCCTCTCTCCCTCTCTCTTTAGATGCCTCTGTTTCTGTAAATATCTCATTGTTTACCGCCGCAGCCCGACTGTTTCTCACGCTCCCCCTCATTAATATTCATGACTGGTTTTAGCAAAGAGTGCCATGAAAGGAAGCCCCCATTTACAATCCTTTTCTCTCCTCTCTTCTGTTTTTCAGACAGCATCGGCAGGGCCCCCCTCGCCCCAACATGGCTGTCAATTCTAAAAGATTCTGCCATTCACAAAAAAATAGGAGACAAAGATGATAGAAAGTGGGGTTAAACATCCCTTCCTTGTGCTGCCCCCCACCCACGAGGAGGCCCTCCCTGTGGAGACACCGCTCCTGCAAGTCTGGGAACCTGTTTCTTCTGTGAAACGACCTGCTGAGCAGGGAGGGGGAAGTGAGCACATGGAACCGGAAGTGCCAGCCTGAGAAGCAGCGCAGACAGCCATTCACCCAGCAAGATCTGGGGGAGGCTCAAAAGGCAGCAGCAGCATAGCCTGTGGGTCATGGCCCCCCTGACTGCTGTCTGAATTATAAAATACAGCCATAATAAGGGTTCAGTGGGGCCTCTCACACTTCTGGGCCCAGTGTCACTGCACCTGCTGCACTAATGTAAGCTATACCCCTGCCATGAAGTGGTAACCCAGAGGAAACATGACAGGTAGAGACCAGCCTGGGTGTGTGTGACAGAATCAGGCAGGTAACAGGACACCTCCCATCACACTGTGTGGCTTTTCAAGCTGTCCATTTAAACATTCTTTGCCTGGTCTACATAGGTCTTGAGTCCTGTGTGAAATGTTCTGAAATCTTGGATTTTTAGTCAACAGCCTTCTGCATCACAGTATTTTTTGATTTGTAAAACTGTAGATGTGGGCTCAAAAATCCCATCATGCAAGGTGCTGTTGACTATAAAGCTAGGTCTTTCTGAAAGGTCAGACCGAGCTGTCTCAGCAGTGTAGTTACAAACAATTCTTAAAAGCCTATTGCCTTTAACATATGGTGTTCACAATAATTATGTCAGGCCTATTGGCGTTGTCACAGCATTTCATATTAAACAGACGAACCCTATGAAATCTGGCATGACTTTTCTGCCCAATGAACTGATAACACCTATATCCTCTACCATTCACTTTACACCTTAAACAACACAGGCTTATTCAGTAGCACATAAACTGGCAACCATCAGGCATAAACAATTAAAAATATTTAGAAAAAATATTCAACTCCTACCAATAGCGTCTACAAGAATCGTCATAGTGAAGTTCTCTAGGATGTGTAAGAGAGTGTGGTCAACGCCGAAACGCTTTCCTACAACTGTAATCTGTGACATTACATGTAACAAAATACCTGTCTATAGCCTGTAGCACAATGTGATAACAACTGATGGCTAAAGGCTTACTGGCGTTAACGTCTTCTTTTCACAGTGGAGAAGTGTGGCTCAATGGTTAGAGCGGCAGACCCTGATGCAGAGGTCTAGACCAGGACCAGGGTTCAATTCCCCGCCTCTGCGGGTCTTGGGCTAAAAAATTCCACAGACCTGATAATTCTCGCCTTGGTGCCTATTCCAATGATGGAGTCAGACTCTGCAACTCTGGGCAATAGCTTGCTTAATCTCCACAACAGCCCCCACAACGCTAAGGATGCCTGGCTTCCACCTTGGGGGTGCCCAGGAGTGGACACCTCACAGGGAAAGCCAGGATGGGTTCCACAGCGGTATTCGTATTAGCCCCTTTAGACCCTTGCTGGTGAGTAGTGCGCTATACAAGTATCAATTTACATTTTACATTTACAATAAATGACCTACACCAATTCTTTGTTATAACATTTCCCAATATACAGATCAGACCTATGGCATTGGACATATTTCTAGGGCATCAATCAGGCCAATAGCTTGTCACCATAACTTACTCAGGCCTTCTATTTTGAGTGTAAGGTTTGTCACAAGGCATTTTTCATAAGGCACACAGCCATAAAATTAGAAAGGTTTACAAAATTAACACTGGCTGAGTAAAATACTTCTCTTTTAAGAGGGTCTAACAAGGATTCCCACAGAGCAAACTTTCTATATCCATGGGGAAAAGCAAACAGCAAAACTGTGCCTAGTAGGGGAGGGGATAGACAAAAAAAGTAAATACTCCTCCCTATGGCCCATATCCAGAATAGTTGTGAGCGAGTGAGCAAACCTGTTTATCCCTTTCATGTATATCCTTTATTATGTCCTATCTTTCTTTTTACTCTTCATTTCTACCACCAGTCCCTCTCTTCAAGTTCCCCTTTGCTGCTCTCCTCCGTTTTTTCCATGTTTCCTTTCTTCTTTTGTCCCTCTCCTCCTCTTCGACTCCTTTCCATTTGCCTTTTGTCTTTCTCTCTCCTCTCTTTGTCTCTTTCCCCACTCGCTCTACTGCATTCCCCTGCTCCTTTTGGCTCACCCTCTCTCGTGTCCAATTACACCCTACTCTCTTACCTTGCTCCTCTTCTCTCATACTTCCCTCTATTCCTTTTGCCTCTCCCTCTCTTGTCTCCCCTGTCACTCATTTCCCCGTATGTCCTTTCTATCTGTCTCACTCCTCCGTTTCCATTGTCCTTCCCTTCTCCTTCCATTAATCTCTCCCCCAACCCCTCCCTTCAGGGAAACTCATATAACAAGAAAAAACCTGCACTGATTAGTCTGTCACTAGTTTGAACTAAGACAATCATTAAATTGGGCAAACAGTGCCACACGTATGTGCCATTAGTTTACAAATATAGACAAAAAATGAATGCAGTTAAAAAAGAAAGCTAATTTGTAGACAAAAAACAGTAGGTTTGACTTGACTGAAACATTTATTTTAACATTTACAAATGTGTTCCATTGCTTTCTAGATTATGCTACTTAGTCTTACTTTTAAGGCTGAGGAAGAACAGTAAGGTTTTGAACATACAAAAAATGCAGGTTTGAAGCATACATGCCATGCTTCCTACATGCATACAGTATGCCAGCTGATGCCCACCATCAGAAGAGAGGCTGTGGCTGTCTCCAGCCATTACACTCAGAATCTGTGACTGGCTTAAACCATGTCCTGCTATGATGAAGGAGCCCTTGGAGGCTGCCTGAGGGTTTAAGCCCTAAACAGGCAGGCCGCCTAGAATAGGAACAGGCGTCTGGACTACACCCTCCATAAGGCTCAGTCACTGAAACTACCAAACCAGCTGGTGCTGTCAATCAAACTGGCAAGCTATACTCGGTTTGTTGCCTGGTGCACTGCAGGTTGTCTGCTTAAGCTGCTGGAGAGGGGGCTTCATTTTCACCACTGACTCTGGTAATTTGTGAGATCAATGTAAGAAAATACCTATCTGTAGGCTTTAATACAGAGTGGTAGCAATCCCAAAAAATGCCTATGGGGAGAGGAGTTGGCCTAATGGCTAGGGCGGTCGACCTCGAATCTGGGAAACCGGTTTCGAGTCTCGGCAAAGACGCTGAACATCCTGTGATTCTGGGCAAATCACTTAATCTCCCTGTGCCTAACAAAAATGAAAGTGTCCTCATGTTACGCAACTGGTGCTGTGTAAAGCGCTCTGATACCTGATTCCGGGTCAAGTTCCCGCTATATAAAACTCAGTAAAATAAAAAAAAGATACACTTTTCACAATATGTACGGCAGGCCTATTGTCTTTATTGTAACATTTCACAATAAACAGTCCAGGCCTGCAGACATGATCAGTGGCTTACCACCACAGCCAACTCAGTCCCGCTCTATTAAGTATAATCTTTGCCATAAGCCAAAAAGTGCAATAAAAGCACTCATTTGTTCAAGCACAAAAATGTGTCTCTATCCAATCCTCTGCTTAGGGAACCAACACACGGGGAGCCTAAGCCCCTCTCTCAGTACTACTCTGAAAACTCTTTTACTGTTGATCACATGAGGCCAAGTGACAGCTGCTCTGCCAAGCCAGACTAGAAATACATGTATATTAGTGTAGCCGTAGGCATCCCATAATGCTCTCACACACACAACTCTACTCCGAAGTCTACAATGAACAATAGAAGGAGGTGATGCTGGGACTGGAAAACAGTCTGCCCTACTCCATTCTGTGCTGCTGACTGAGAAAAACACAACCTGTAAATTGGATACTTTTATAAGACACTTTAAGAGCATTACAGTGCCATCTGTGTGCCCTAAAAAGGTCAAGGATACTGTACTGCTGCTGGCTCGGACAGCTAGTTAAACAGACACAAGGATCACAGCTGCATAGAGGCCCACAACTTCTGTCCAATCAAAATATGTACTCCTGTTTAGCAGCATGAGGTCAGAGCCAAAGCAACTCTCTGTAGGACTCATGAAAGCTACTTTTTATGTTGATCATATAAGGTTTGGAGACAACTGAGCTGTCAAGCCAGACTCAAAAATATCCCTTATCTTCAATGCATGTTAATCACTCACAAGCTTCTTTGTTGTTGCAAAATTTAGAGGCCCGACCAGCAGTTTTCACCAGGGGTCATCTACTCTCCTACTCTCTCCTGTGGCCCACGCCTTGCCTCTGGTGATAAGTGCATTATACCAGGATTAGGAGAAAGAAGGATGGCCCTATGTCCGGGTGTACCAGGACTCCATCACCTCCATTCCCTCTCCAAGAGGCAGAGGTTAGGCAGAGACAGGGTCAGGAGCCTGAGTTGTATGTCTGGGACTTGTTCCCAATCTTGCCGTTTAGTAGCCCTAAAGATAATATGTTTTATTGCCCTACTGAGTGGTGCATCTTCTATCAGCGTTAGAAGGATGAACAGATGAGTGAGCCACAAGATTTCACGAAGAGGCCATGTTTCGCACAGGATGCCACAGTATGAACGTTAACCCACCATGCTTTTTGTAACAGATGTATCTACTGGATAAGTGAATCAGTTAGTAAGATAGCTTAGTGGCTACAGCTCCTGCTTCAGAAATCACTGCACGTTCATCAGATTGAGCTGCCACTGCTGGTAAAATAGCTTAGACAATTAGGCGCATATCAGCAACAGCCAGTGATAATTATCGCTAAGCGCGATTAGTGCGAGGATAATTATCGCCGGCTATCGCTGGATTGTACCGCTGAGATAGCATGCTATCAGCAACGCTTTTCTCCAATGCGATATATAATCTAGTGATAGTTGCAAAAAGTGCGATTATCTCTGGAAATCCAGTGATAATCGCACATCGATAGGCGATCCGTTGATGATAGGGCTGGGTGGATTCATCCGCACAATCCACCTCACATAGGCTATCATGGCGAAGTCAAAAAGAACTAAAGTTTTTCAAGGATTCGAGCACTGCAAACTTTAAAGGAAGTGTATAAACGATTACTGTGCTCCAGTAACGCCCTCTACTCCAGGGTGCAGATAATCATAATCGAAATGAAGAACAAGTTCATAATCAACTTGTGTACCTGGGCACAAGCATATGCTGAAAATCAGCCCCAATTTTTCAAGACGCTGTTTCACTTTGTTTCATTCAAAGAATTGTTCTTTATTTAATTATCCATGTTTGGTAACGACATTCAAAAAGAAAGCAGGCGTAAGGAAAGGAGCAATAAGCGCGGTTAGCGCTACTTTTCTTATCGCTACGCAGGATAACGAGCAGCCTGCTGACAGGAGAAATGTCTGTTAGCGACATTTCTCACATTATTTTGGTGAGGAACGCCCACTTTGCATATCATTAGAGATGCGAAGCTGAGCGTTAAGGGGAAGGGTGCAGAGACATGGAAACACGCGCTAGCGTGTCCCCGCTGATAGTGCGATACAATTATCGCCGCTTTTTCCCCAAAAACAGACGCTACAGCTCCGATAATTGTATCGCGGCCCCTTGATGATATGCCCCTAAATACCTTTTTGGCAGGGCACTGTTGTTAATATGAAGGACACATCTTTAAGTTGTGTTATGAAAGGTCAGTGGGTCTAACCTTTTCTTGCCGAGATCCAAGTGCAACTTCAGGGGGTGCCAGGTTCCAAATATATTTCTAAGATAGCTCAGCGAGCTACTCACACAGTCTGAACAATTTATGATGTCTCCTCTTCTGGATACGTGCTGTAGCCTGTTCATATTTGTGTTGATTACCTCTTGCCTTTTCAAAGCGTTTGAACAAGTATAACCCTTCCATTTCCCTATTTAATCTTTGATCCACCTGTGAATGGAGGCGGATGGGTGTTATTGGAGTGAAGTGACAGGGTCCAACTCCATTTCTCAGAATGCAGCAGACATGATAGGAGGAAGCAACAATGAAAAATTAAGATGTGTCTCCTCGTTAGGCCAGCCTCAGGTTGGCGCACTGTTTTGGTGCTGATCCAGTAAATCTGGGTTTGCATCAAAATACATGTATGGATGCATGGGAATGCCCATGCTTCACCCATGTAACGCCTTCCTGATACACTGTAACAACACAGAGTTATATATGTAGGGCCCGATTCACAGAATGAACTTAAGACTCAATCCTAAACTTACTACTATTTTGCTATTCACAGAATGCACTTACTACTTTTGGCATTCACAGAATGAACTTACTTCTTTTGGTATTCACAGAAGTTAGGATTTTGTCTTAAGTCTGTCTTAAGTCTGTCTTAAGTCTGTCTTAAATTTGTCTTGAGTCTGTCTTAAGTCTGTCTTAAGTCTGTCTTAAGTTTGTCTTAAGACAAACTTAAGACAAAATCCTAACTTCTGTGAATTCCAAAAGTAGTAAGTTCATTCTGTGAAAGCCAAAAGTAATAAGTGCATTCTGTGAATACCAAAATAGAAGTAAGTTTAGGATTGAGTCTTAAATTAATTCTGTGAATCGGGCCCACTGTGTCTTGATCAGCCACTCTTCATATCTTTTGCAGTAAATACATCGTAATTCGAATGTGGCAGTACCTAAATGTGGCTGATTTTGGGAGAAACCTCATTATATGCAAAGTGCACTGAAATATCTAAATCACAAAATAATTTGTAAATGTGGAAATTGGTGCTACAGGTGTATATTTTTATGTACATACCTTTGTGATTCAGCCTCGACACCTCCAACTTCGCATTAGTAAAGGTGCAAAGAGGGCTCAGGTTTTCCATTGGTAAAATTTTATATTAATACTGCCCATATAGCCTCATTTTATTTCCATTTTAGAAGCTTTGGGGTTAATTTATCACAAGGACCTGATGTGGTCTATTGCGTAATCTTACATAACTTTGTAAATTGGCCCTAGATGGTGCTGTAGAAAACTCATTGCAGGGATAAGTATGTGAATACATATTGTTTTTGTAGCCCCAAGGCTCCTGCCGGCCTCAGAGTGAGAAATCTAGTTGAAATAAACTAACATTACAAATAACCCTGGTTCTACCGCACACCAGGGAGAAAAAGGTCTTTACAAATTACCAGGAACTGGAAGGGGATAAAAAACTAGGTGCTTCATAATCTGAACCATGATGAGAGAAGGGAAAAACCTGCAAATTACTGTACAGCAAATAGAAAAGAACTGAGAAGTGGCCTGTGCGATTGGAAGAGACACCGGCTCCCCACAGACCAGAGCGCGGAATATGTAATCAAAAGCCAGGCAAACCGGGAAAAACAAAGCGTTCTTGGCAGCGGTAGGGCTGTGTGAGAGAGTCAGCACCACCCAAACATGTGCCTAAGATGTAGTGGTGAATTAGGCCTTTTTAAATCTATGCCCCCCGGATCTGCAACAACATCCCCGTACCCATCAGGACCACCCCAACACTGCTCCAATTAGAGAAGAGTTGAAGACGCATCTCTTTAAAGAACCAGCTTAGTCACCTATCATTCGCTGAATTTATTTTTCTATTTAACCATGTACAGTGCTCGGCTGCTTTTGGCTGGTTCATGCTTTAGAAATACCATATACATACATACATGCATGCATTAATTTGGACAATGGTAGACAGGTCTGTAGGGAATCTTTCTGAGGCTGAGACAGACATGCCTTAGGGGCCCTCACAAATTTTAGATTTTCTGGTTTTTGGTACTGATGTGTTTCCTTTCTTCCATACCCATTATCACTTTGTCCCTCTACCACTTCCCACATTTTACAGAAGGGTGACTCATGTATCAATATCAGACATCACAGCTAGCTCTTTAAATGTACATGCTCGCTATTCTGGGTCTTGAAGGAATAGCTTTGGGCTGGATAATGTCATTTTCAAAAGATCGGACGTTTCAGGTCATTTCGGCCAATGCTAGGTCGAAGCAGTGGGCTCTAATCTCTGGAATACCTCAGAGTTTAGCTATAAATCTAATGCTGTTCAAAATCTACATTTGCCCAGTGGCAATTCTTGTGGAGGGTTGCAGACTGACCCTATTTGCAGATGACACCCAGGTCATCTTCTCTTTGTCTTCTGCACAGGGTCATGGACCATCTGCTCCTCACCTGGGCTTGAGTCGAATCTCCTTATGGATAAATGACTCATGTAAGCTCAATTGTGACAGGATGGAAGTCATAATCCTGGGTAAGAATCCTCAACTCTAGGGCCCACAGCATTGGCCGGTATCACTAGGAGCACTCCCAGACCTGCCCCCAAGGTTAAACAGCTGGGCTTTTTGCTGGATGAGAATCTCTCTGTGAAGCCTCAGGTGTCAGGGTTACCACCACCTGCTTTTCTGTGCTCAAATGGCTAAAAAAGAACATGTGGATGATTTCTCATTCAGCGCAAAAGACTTTGATCCAATCTCTAATTGTTTGGATTCCTATGATTTGGCCACCAAATTAATATTATGACTGGCTTCTTTTTTAAATGAAATGTAGTTTTGAATGTAATGTTTTCTTTTATGACATTAAGCTGCCGAATAAAGTATTTTTGATTGACTGACAATCTCTAATATTATTCCGATTGGATTCTTGCATTTAGGAATAGATAAGGCTTCCATCCACCGATTACAGATAGTTCAGAATTCCTCTGCTAGATTTCTGTATCAACTACCGAAATATGCCTTGGTCTCACGCCTTTTTTATGAGCTTCAATGGCTCATAGTGACTAACGTATACAATTCGAAGCTCTGTGCTATATGTACAAAGCCGGAGCCAGAGCAGGTCCGCTATATATTCAGGATCTAATAGTGCTTTACCAGCCCACACGCATGCTGAGATCATCAAACCAGGCCATGTGCACTGTGCCTGAGATCCTATTGGCTCGCATGGGAGGACGCTGCTTCACATTCCCGTGCCAAAAATTGTGGAAATCCCTTCAGGACTCTTTGAGAAACTGCACCTCACTACTTGCAGTTTGCAGGAGCCTAAAGACTTAGGGGCATATTATTAAGAAGGGCTTTAAAAATGTCGCCACTTTAACGGCAGGAAACTGCAGCTAAAGCGGAGAGAATGGACTTGATAATATGCCCTTGAGAATTCCAATAGAAGCCCATTTTCACACCAGAACATGGACTTCTATGGGAATTCACAAGGGCATATTATCAAGCCCATTATCGCCTCTTTAGCGGCAGTTTCCTGCCACTAAAGCGGCGATAATTTTAACGCAGTTTCTTGATAATATGCCCTTTGGCTTTTTTAAACCACTAACCCGTACACCGTATCTGTGCCCTGTGCCAGGAAACCCTATTGGGTAACTGAGCACTGTACAAGATTATAATATTATAATAATAACTCAAGCTTCTACCTTCTCTCCTTTCTCTCCGTTTATAATTTCCTGACCTTTCACATGGTAATCCTTCTAGCCTGTTTCTTGATTAGTAGACAGCACTGGATGCTGTTCAGTATCCAGCTAGGCTTGATAACTTGCCTTTCTATGTTTTGTTTGTTTTGTATGTTTTGTATCCAGGAATCATGACCACTGTTTCTCACAGCTCTTCAACAGAAAGCCAACCTCAAGAGTTCAATTCCAGGAGATTTCTGAACCAGAGATTTAGGGGTTATGCCCTCTCAGTATCTGGGGTTCTGGAAGACAAATGGCCTACCTGCAGGTTGCTGACTCCCGAAAGATTGTTGGTGAGTCAGGCTTGAGTTGGCGGCCGGTAGGTTCATAGCTAGAGTGTAGTACAGTGTTGTCTCTGCATCTCTTGTGAAAATGTGAGAGTTTATGTTACTATCTGGCTTTGAGATTTGCGCCTGAACGCCAGAACAATATCATCAGGTTTCTTTAGATTTAGAATTTGGCAAAACATTATGGGGACAGCAGTACAGCCATGTTTTTGGGGCAGTGGAGGCTCTTCCTGTATTCTAAACCTGTTTAAGCACATTGACTATCCCTTTTAAATCATGAATGGCAAAACATTTTCCTTGTGATACTTTTATCCTGCTCATAAACACAGTGAAGGTGCTGGTTTTCTTTTTGTCAAAAATATTCAGGTTGACATAATGTGGAAGGATGCATACATTGGGCCTCATTTATGAGGCCTTGCGTCAGTTTTGCGCTTCCGATGCGTCACTTTTTGTGACGCATCGGTGGCGTAAAACATGCCTCCTGTTGCGCACTATTTACAAAGTGACGCATCTAAGCAGATGCATCACTATGTAAACCCCTGCGTCAGGTATAATTTATGCAGAGGGGGCGTTCCCCCGCAAAAAGCCTCGTAATAGTGACGCAGTGAAATCTATGAGATTTCACTGCGTCACTTTTAGGACGCTGTTGCGTCAAAATCTTGCGCCTGCCTCACAGCAGGCGTAAGACTGACGCAAGCCCTTTCACATGGGGCTTGCCCTATGTGAAAGGATGCATTGCTAGAGTTGCGTCACTTTTGTGACACACTCCAGCAATGCGTCACTTTTGCGCTTACAGATACATCAGAAATACTGACGTACCTGTAAGTCCTTGCGCAATGATGCGTCATATTGTAAATATAACGCATCATTGGGGTCGCAAGGAGGGCGCAATGAAAAGTGACGCATCGCTGTTTTCTCGCAGCGCTGCGTCACTTTTCATAAATGTGGCCCCTTGTATCTAGACTACCCACTGCTCTTTCTGCCTCTTGACCGCTGAATGCTCTGCCTGTCTAAGTGTCTAAGTACATGAGTGTGTTTTCCACTACTGAGTACATTCTACTGCGAAGCTACGTCACAGTGACTTTGAGATGCATCTGCAGCTTGGTATCTACTGTGCTGCACAAAGCTCAGGTTTCCACCAAAGAATGCCAAGATTGATTTTCCATCATTTTATTTTTCCACTTGCATGCTATAAGAACACGCTGCCTCCAGTTACATCTCAGATCAGAGCTTTTCCAGTAATTCTCTGTTATGAACTTTCCCGTCTCTCCTCCTGCTCTATGCACACACCAAAGCTTCCCTCTTGATAACAGAGTGCATGTTTAAGTGAGCAGGATGCAAATGCTACAACCTTTTCTTTATGAGTGGGTGGTCGACTCCGCCGGCGGAGTTTACAGTTTTCTACTCTGCACTCCACTTGGAGCGTGGAGTTTGGCATTAATTCTTCCTATGCCAAGTGGCAGAGTTTACTAGTAGCACACACCTGAAATGGATCCTTTAAGGTTAGAACTCTAGTTCTCCTTAGTATAATACTAGTCAGGCACAAACAGTGTATGCCTGAGCCTTGTGCCTACTCCTCCCCTGCACTCTGTGAAGTTAGTGTGGTGGGCGCGTGCGTGTGGACAATGACTCTGGGGGTGGGGTCAAGCTCACAGGGGCAATGGGAGGGGCGCACCTGAGCGCCCTGAGTACATGCTGGAAAGGCAGTTGTGAGCTTGGGTTCTCTTGTTGTGTACCGCTTCTTCCTGTCTGAGCCCCTAGCAGGGCCAAAGTTAACCCTGAGGTAGTTCCCCTGGAGGCGCAGGGGTCAGAACACGCCCCCTGAGCATGCAGACCCCACCGCCAGGAAGAGGAGATAGAGCTAGACAATGGGGTGGATCTTGGCACCATCATGACACTGCTGCTGGCACTGAGCACCTTTATCTCTCTGTCTTGGTACATGGCCTTCAGTGGTGGCCCCAGGGGTGAGTATCCGGCTGACAGAGGGACTAGGTGGCTAATGAGTGGAATGGGAATACACACACTATCAGATTGCTTTGATTGATTGTACACCCTTAGCCGGACAATGCTTGTTGACACCCGCCATGCTGCTATGTGCAATGCATGACTTCAGCTACCCTGTATAGCTTCAATTACGCGCATGCCTTCAGCCACACACTCCACGGCCTCATTGATGCTCTGGCATATTTGCACAACCTGTGATGGCTTTCATGTTCTTTGTCCCCTCTGTCTGCCCTCAAGTACTCTATGCTTGATCAAAGTTACCCGCAAATCACAGTCACCAGGGCCTTAGCTTGCACTCCCTCTGCCACGCTGCCTCTCCAGCCACTCTGGGGCACAGTCCCAGGCTCGTACTCTGGGCCTTCAGTAATCTTCAGTTAGGCATACATGCTTATCTGCATTGGAAGGGGGCCTAAAGGGAACACAATGTTTTGGATGTTTGGTGAACATTACTGACTCTGCTGGCTTGTGAAAGTCCGCGGAATTTTGCTACTACAGAGAATTCCACAGTGTAGAACTACGCGAGTCTCCACCCAGGCCTACT
The DNA here is from genome assembly GCF_964261635.1 of Lissotriton helveticus. Taxonomy (NCBI): domain Eukaryota; kingdom Metazoa; phylum Chordata; class Amphibia; order Caudata; family Salamandridae; genus Lissotriton; species Lissotriton helveticus. The sequence goes on along the minus strand of NC_136057.1, from coordinate 165,689,561 downwards.
TTTCCTCACCCCATCAATATGTGAGAGCACAGCTCTCAGCCCTTTAAGGCTAGCGTCTGTAGTCAAAATAGTCTTCCTAAAAACATCAAAGTGTCCCAGAGTGGGCACTCCACTGATGCAATTCTTAATGGCCTTAAATACTTCTTCAGTCTCATCAGACCACTCAAATCACACACATTTCTTCAACAAAGCCCAAATAGGTTGGACTAACCAAGAGAAATTAGGTATAAACTTGGAGTAGAACTCTACCAATCCAAGGAAGATCTCACCTGATCTTTGCCTTGTGGTGTGGGTGCTTTAAGAATCGAGACAACTAACTCTAACTTGGGCTTATTCCCCTCAGCGGAAATAGAATAGAATCAAATAACAAACAGCTCCAACTTGATATCTACCGTTCTCTTTTTTAAATGTCAAACCTGCCTATGGCAATCTCTCTGGCACGTTCAAAAGTGTACTGCCATGCTCCTCCAGATAACTACCATAAATCAGGATGTCATACTTAAAAGAAAGTATGCATGGTACCCCATCTACCACTTTCCTCATGACCCATTAAAAGCATGCCTGTGCAGACATCAACCTGAAAGGCATCATAATAAAGCAGTAAGCTCCCATGGGTGTGATTAATGATGTTAGGTGTTTGAACTCATCATTCAGTTTAACTTGATTATACACAGATGAGACATCTACAACTCGGACAACTCTGGCACCCCCAAGCATGGTTAAAGCCTCAGAGATGTTAGTGAGAAGTTGAGAATCAACCCAGTTATGCTTATTCAAATTCCTAAGGTCAACTCACATTTTAATTTTTTTGTCCCTATCCCTCGGCACCAACACAATTCGAGCAAGCCATTCTGAGGATTCAATTTCTTTAATCACACCATCCTCAATCAACCTGTTGATTTATTTTCAATGGTTCCAACATGAGATTGGGAACCTTCCTGACTTTATGGATGCAGAAAAAATCATTTTACTTCAAAATAATTCTGTGCTCGAAATCTTAAGGAGACCCAGTTTACCACTGAAAACACTTGGAAACTGCAACAATATATACTCATGTTCCTGTTTAGGTCACACAGACATGACCGGTTGCCCAGTATTACGGTTCAAAATAATACCCATGCCATCTTGATGATGCAAACCCAACAGATTATCCTCTCGCTTTGCTACGTAAACTTTCCCTCTGTCTCTTTGTCCATGAACATAATCCTCATAACCGCATATCCCAAAACATCAATTTTGGAACTTCCATAACTCACAGGATTTATATCAGGAGGGAACAGGGTAATATGTTCATCACCAAACCTTTCCTCTCAATTTGTATCCCCCACCATAGTTTAGGGGAACCAGCATCAGCTAAAGCTACCACTTCCTTACTATCAAGTTTAATTCAGCACTCAGGCATAGTTAATGGACACATATCCACTTCACTTGAATTAGGCTTGATAGTCAATACCATCTTGATCTGATCCTCACATACCATATCGATGGCCTGCTCTTTATTACCCTTACAAACTTAGATATAGTAACCCCTCTTCCAACACTTCCTGCAAACAGAATTCCTGGCGTAGCACTGAGTACTGTTCGCCAAATGACCAGGATTGCCAAAGCGACAGCACTTAATTTTTTTATTCTTGCTTTCCTTGTTGGTGCTACTTTGCTTCCTTTCATGTTTATTCTTATGCAAAACCTCCCCACAATTTCATTTACATCAGGACTATTGGAGTTGCCTTGCAATGAAGAAGGCACAGTTCGAATTTCACACACCCATGTGCTTGCAATTTCTACACTTTCTACAATGGTAATAGCGTCTCTAAGATCAGGATTCTTTGCCAATAATTTCTCGTGAACCCTGATATTATTGGTGCACTGCACCAACTTATGTCATAGAAGTGAATCACTTAAGGGATCAAACATGCATGTGTGTGCCAATGTTTGTAAACCAGCTATGAAATTTCCTACATTCTCACCCATTCCTTGGGTTCTTGAAAATAATTTGTGGCGCTTTAATACTATATTGATCTTCTCTTCAAAATGTTTCTCCAACATTAATACAAACATTTCAGAAACATCTCTTGCTTCCCCCTCTGCATTTCCTATATAAATGGTATCAAGATTGTCATAGATATTACGACCTTCAACACCTAAATTGTGCAGCAATATTTCTTGTTTCCTAGCAGCTGAAAACTTTCGCCTCCAATTGCTACAAGGTATGAATTAAATAGATTTTTCAATCTTTTCCATTGTATAAATGGTTCACCCTTGTCAGATAAAAACACAGGAGGAGAAAGCATGTTAGTCGATGCCATAATGATTGATGTAACTCCCGACAATGTGTGCAGTTTGTAGACAATGAAGAAAAGTGTACTTAAATGGAAAATTACACACTGCAATATTGTCAAATAATGCATCACCGTTACCTTCCCAAGCTTTTAGAAAAATTACAGAGCTAATGCCAGTAACATGTATACATATAGAATTACACTAATGCTATCTGCATAGTCACTTAAACTCCACAACCAATGTTGCTACTCCAATGGATCTTTCGATGGCTCTTATTGCCTTCCTGGAGGATTGTCACGATGACTCATACTTTGAGAGAATGAACGCTGCTGCCAAGAACACTATGTTGCTGTTGAAGATTAGGCACCACAATATCGTCCTGATGACCCCATGTTTTATATGTACACTGCTGCCAAGTATACTTCGTTGCTGTAAAAAAGTAGGTATGATGGGATACTGCAATATCCCCAAAGCAAAATGGCCACATTGTGGTGCCTTTCGACTCTCTAGCCCAAATTACACTGACCGCTCCGTTGCACGTCATAAACGCATTGATGCTTCTAGTAACAGTATGGGCATACAGCTTTAAAAGTTGCCCAAACCAAAATGGCCTCACAGGGGACATTGTGTCACTATGCTCCTTGAGTTGCTCCAGAAAGTGCGACACACAGCTGCTACTGTACTGCCGGCCGAATGCCGATGCACTGCGGGGAGAAGAACGCTTGTAGGCTAGTGCTCGGTTCTGAGGCTGATGATGTTGCACTCTACCATGCACTGTTTCCAATAACCCACTGGCCCTCCAAAAGGGCATGTTCCATTTAAACTAAAGTTATGTTAACTTGACCCAACATGCGTGATACACCAGGCGGGGTCATTCAGCCTCACATACCTCCAAAGGAAATTGGTTAACCCGCTGCATTAAGTATCCTCCTCTGACAGATTGTGATATGGATTCAGGAGAGGTTGGTGAAATGGATGCATGGCTCTTCCCAGGCTCCACTTGTCGCCAGTGTTATAAAGTTCATATGAGGAAGAAGAAGCGACACAAGAGGTGAGTATCCTACATAAATTTATTGGATATGCCGCACCAACCGAGATTAGCAGCCTCACTTCTTCAATCCCCACTTCCAACTGTCCTCCTGGAACAGTCACAACCACCATTCCAGGAAGACAGATACAGACATGGAACAGATGACTTATCTGCATTCTGAGCCCTACATAACAAAATCCACAAGAGTTCTCACCATTTTTCCACTTGTACTTCTTTCTTCCGTATGTGTGGAGTGGACTGATTCCTTCCTACTATTTACTGATTTTAACTTCTCAGACCAGCATCACTGATACAACCCTTTACATGAAATACAAAACCCTTCTTCAGACTAGCTGCAACTTTGTTAGGTCCACATGGACTTCATTCTTTAGTTTGTGTGAAGTGGACTCTTTCCATTGTAATCCATATTGATTTTAACTTCTCAGCCAAGCATCGCAAGGCTTTCTATCGAATACAACAAAACCCTTCTTCAGACTTGCTGCCACTTTGTTGGAGTATTTTCTCAATCACAGTGCAACATCCTCCCGGTTTAGTGGAGCAGTGGCAATTTTCGATGCCCCCCATCACACATCCTGTGCCTCTGCTGTCTCTGTCCTGCCTTGTAAAGCATTGCAACAGAACCTGCCTGCCATTGCGTTTTGAGCATTTGATTCTTTCCTTAAGAAGTCCTCTTTAGACCCTAGCATCTTCAGGAACTATAGACCCATCTCGCTGTTAGCGAAATGGGTCTTTTAGCATTTGCTAAAAAGCTGGAAAAACTGATCAATTTTCAAATCTCACACAACTTAAAGCAGGGCAAGTTGCTGCACCCGAGTCAATCAGGGTTTTGTCCCAGCCACAGCACTGAGGGGCATATTAACAAGAAACGGAGCTAAAATTGTCGCCGCCTTAGCGGCAGAAAACTGCAGCTAAAGCGGCGATAATGGGCTTGATAATATGCCGTTGTGAATTCCCATAGAAGACCATGCTCTGGTGTGAACATGGGTTTCTATGGGAATTCTCGACGGTATATTATCAAGCCCATTATCGCCGCTTTAGCGGCAGTTTCCTGCCGCTAAAGTGGCGATAATTTTAGCTTCGTTCTTTATAATATGTCCCTAAGACTGTTGCTTGAAATATCTGGCCATATTGGGTCATCTTTAGATCAAGGCAAAAATGTGGTGCTGATTTTACTTGAGCTATCTGGAGCATTTTACACTGCCCCACACACGATTATTTTACAACGTCTGGGGGGTGGTGGTTTGGTGTGGGACTGGGTGAAGCCATTCCTTGACACTAGGGGGCAGTCGGTATAGGTATCGCCTTCTCTCTTGATGTTAAGGTAGTGAGGCAAGGAATGCCTTGGGACTCTTTTCTGAGATCCATCCTTTTTAAATGTTTTTATGTCTCCGCTGTCTCCATTGGTGGAATCATTTTGTTGTAAACTTATCTTCTATGCGGATGATACCCGGTTGCTTTTGTAGGATATTCTTCTTCAGTAGAAAATTAGTTCAAGGACATGTTGGCGGTCTTTGATTAGATGCAGAGCAGCCAGTCAAAATGTAATTCTGAGAAAACAAAAATTCTTCTCTTTGGCTCCCACTCTGACAACTGGTGGGATGCTGTTGGCTTCTTTTCTGTCGGTTCCTCCCCGCCACCCACCATCTTTAGTGGTGAAAAATGTGGGAGTTGAATTGGACAATCAGTTGTCCATGCAACCCTAGATTTCTACAGTAGGTGTTATGTGTTTTGAGTTGCTTCGCATCTTTAAGAAATGTCTGTATCTCCTTCCTTCACATTGTAAGAAGGTGGTGATTAATGCATTAGTCACATCATGGCTGGATTATGCAAATGCTCTTTTTAGGGGTGTCTATGGCTTTTCTAGGTCATCTCCACTTGGTGCAGAATTCTGCTTCTTGTCTCATCTTGAGATTGCATAGAGGGATATCGATTTTCCTTTTTTTCTTCAAATCTCCTCATTGGCTGCCTATCAAGAAATGGATCCTTTTTAAATCACTCTCTCTGCTCCACTGTGTGCTGTTTCAGTCCTGCCATGGCTATCTGCAGATTGATTCCTTATCGCCCTACCAGAACTTTGCATTCGGCTTTCTCCACCTTGTTGGTAGTGCCTTGTATCAAGTGTATGAGGAGGGGAGGTAAAGCCTTCTCGTACTTAACAGTCAAAGCGAGGAATCAGCCTCCACCGGACCTTGCGGGTTCTTCCTTCCGAGAAGGTTTTTCAGAAGAGGCTGAAAATCTGTCTCTGTTCTTACTCTGTGTATGGTTGTGTGCTCCATAAATCCTTGTCATTCATTCATTCATTCTAAACTTACACAGGGACCAGAAACACATCAAGAAGACTCCTCTGTGCCATTTTTGTGTTGGGCTCCCATCTTCGCTAGAGTGGGGTGGATCTAAAAGCGCATGTGGAACACTTGAACCTACTTGCAGTATCTTCTAAGGGTATAGCCCTGGCAGGTGTCATGTACTGCAGCCATATCTCACTATCCACATCCCCCACAACTCTAGGGGGGCCAACCCTCTCTTGGCCTTGTACTCTTCATCGAATCCCAGCCAAGCCAACCCTCGGAAATGTATTTGCGCCTCTCTGATGATGTCCAAATACTTAAAAAGCATTATGCTGCTCTCTGAACGCTTTTCCTAGAATATGTTGCCATAAATTGTAAACACCTCCAGCCATGTCTCAATATTGGTGAGGTCCCAAGGCTATTTTCTCAGATTCTTTCCCCTCCCCCCACCTTGGACCCTTTTTTCCTTAATATATTCCTTTGCAGTAACATAAAGATATCCACTCACTCCCTTGTTCTTTTTGTGTGCTGCTCAACAGATGACTTCCTGGCACCAATATACCTACAAAGGGCATTTTCACAATCCCCATCAGCGCTGGTCTCTGACTTGCTTAATGGCCTGGTGAATTTCTTCCTGTCTTAAAAAACACCATCTCTATTATGCAGAGTGATATCTTCTTCTTTACAATTTGAATCTTCTCCCTTAGGGATAGAAGGGGCATATTTACAAGGGCTTTATCTTCGCTTTTGTGGCTTACAAAACCAAAAAAGCGGAGACAAAACCACTGCCCTATTTACAAGAGGGTGCTAACATGCATAATCACATGTTACCCCTTTTCCCAACGCCTCACTTTGCATCTCCAATGAGATGCAAAGTGGGCGTTACTGGGCGGACCCCAGATGAACTACCTTGCAAATATCGCTGATGTTTACATCAAGATATTTACAAGGCAGACCACATGATTTTAGCACACATTAGATTTTCGCGAAACAGACTTTTTTGCCAAAACCTAACGTCTGCTAAAATCCTGACTTAGCCATACCTAACATAGGGGGTGGATTATGCTGATACGACCGTGTGGGTCGAATCAGCAAGGTTATCGCCCTTTTGCACAGAACATCGCTGGAAAACCAGCGATGTTCCCTGCAAAAATAATTATCGCTGGCCGTTGTGAATATGCCCCGAAGTTTCTTCAGTCTGAGAAATCCCAGGGCATGAATATCCCAGGGCAGGGTGAGGGCACCACACCTAGAGCTGAGCTCTGTACCATGGATGAACTTTAAGATTTGTCGGCTGTCGAGTGCTTGACTACTGCTCGTCCCTACAGGTTCCCGGCTCACCACCAGCAGCATGTTCCACTGGAACCAATCAGTAGGTAACAGGGTGACTCATTGTCAAAGTGCACCCAGATCACATATGTAGGAGATGCCTAAGAGTGTAGGCAATGTCAGAAACACGCTGAGGGGCGTGGCTAGTAATGCATTGAGTCAAGCAAACAAAATTCACGGATTCTACCTAGACAAAATTGCCTCAAAGCTACAATACAACACGCACCACTATGTTATGTTATGTTACGTTAAGTAGATTTGTAGAATGCACACTCAGCTGGGGGGTGCGCTAGTGCTGAGCAAGTGTGAGTAGAGGCATAGCTAGGGTCTAGTGAGACTAGTCAAAAAGCCAGGCCTTCAGCTTCTTGTGGAATAAGTAAGGAAGGCCCCTATGAGTAGCAGCAGACTCTTCCACGCTTTAGGAACGATGTAGGAGAAGGCTCGTCCACCAGATCTGGTTTTCTGTAAGCGTTGGATGTGTGCAGGCGTGAATTTGGATGAGCGGAGGTGTCCGGAAGGTTTGTAAAGGCAGATGCGAATGTTGAGGTATGCTGGGCCAGTGTTATGCAGTGCCTTGAAACGTAGCTCAGCAAAAATGAACTCACACAAGCTAACAGCATCCATCACAGCAACCATTACCCGTAGAACCTCAGAGTTTGCATGTTTGGTCCACAGTAAATCACATACCCGACAGCATTCTGTTTTGGAGGTACGCAGACCCACAAAAGCAAACAACATTCCTCATACCAAGGCCCACAGACCCACAGCATACTCCACAGCATATTCTGAGCCCCACAGCAGACACGTGTGATTCATAACTTAATGGACACTGCACACCACAACAGACCCAGGTTACATCCTCCCCTGCAGCTCCAAAAAATAAGTCGGAGATATAGTTGTTCAGTAGTAGGCCTGACATCAATTTTAGTAGTAGTTTAAATACCTTTCAATTCAAATTTAAGTAGAGCGTCCGAATTTATGTGATATTAAAGTTTTATTCTACAGTGTATCCATTTTTTACTGCCATAATGAAATTATTAAAACAGTGAATCACCTTTGTCCTGGAAAGACAGCTCTGTGGATCATACACTTGCAGAAAAACAACTGCCTGTACAGGACAGGCGAAAATGGGCCTTTCCATTTTCCGAAGGTGGCAAAAAGAGCACCATGTCCTTGAGTAGCATTTACAACTGTTGAGATGTCCCACAATATAACAGATGTGTTCCTAGATTGGTAGCTCTTTAATCTAATAATCCGTCCTAGAGGGACAGATACACAATAAACGAACAATGTACTGTCCTGTACTGCAAACCTGTTTCAATGTAAAGAGCTAATGCATAATTACAGCATAATTTGCATTTCCTTGCCACATAATTTAATCAACCCTGCCACATTATTCTGCCCTCGAATGTGGAATAAACGCAAAATCCCTGCTTATATCTTATATCAACCACTGAGTGAAAACCTCTTTCTTCCACTTTTAAATGTTCTGATGAAAATTTCCGTCCTGGCTTCCCCACAAAGTCTCTCATAATAAGTTGACTGGACTTTCTTGTGCAGATACTGGGTGCCGGAATCTGTGTTTCCAGCAGGTTTCTCCACATGGCACACCAGCCGTTGCAAGTTGTTCCACAAAATGGGGAATAACTGCTCAAACTCAGAGGGCCCGATTCACAGAATGAACTTAAGACTCAATCCTAAACTTACTACTATTTTGGTATTCACAGAATGCACTTACTACTTTTAGTATTCACAGAAGTTAGGATTTTGTCTTAAGTTTGTCTTAAGACAAACTTAAGACAGACTTAAGACAGACTTAAGACAGACTTAAGACAAAATCCTAACTTCTGTAAATACCAAAAGTAGTGATTCATTCTGTGACTGCCAAAAGTAGTAAGTGCATTCTGTGAATACAAAAATAGTAGTAAGTTTAGGATTGAGTGTTAAGTTCATTCAGTGAATCGGGCCCACTGTTCCCGAGCCCTGTAATGGGAGTTTTCACGTAGTTCAGAAAAAAAAAAGCTGACGTTTTCCGCCTGCTCTGAGTGGGTGAATATTGTCTGTGGGGTTGCCTTTGTAGGGTGGGAGGGGCCAGTGGCAATCCAGAGTTGTTGGGCATGCTTTTGCATATCTGGGGAGCATTTCCATTGTGTGTCAGACTGCCCCAGGGATCTGGGGAGGCAGGCAGTGCTACCACCTGCAGTAAGTGTAGCAAGCCCCACGCGTGTCTCCTGTCTCAGAATTATTGGGCCTGGTGTTTTCAGACCTGGTCATTCTTGGCTCAGAATTGCAGCTTGATATATTTCACCTGGAGTTACCATTCCATGGGAAATACTATAAGTGGCAACAAAGGCCAAACGGTTCAACCAATAGTATGAAAAGCCTTAACCTGCCTACGCAACACCAATGATCTCTACATAGGCCTTTAGCTGTCTAACTACACATTTGCTTTGCGTGAAGCACATTTACCTGGTTTCTAATCCAAATTGGCACCAGAGACCTTATCCTTTTTCTTTAATATCTTTATTACAGTTTTATAAATCCATTTTTCCCCCCCAAACCCTCTCCTACCCCCACCCTACCCCTCACAGAAGAATTACAAACAAAAAATAGGGAAAAAATGGAGAGCTGGGAACAGATGACGAAGAACTGCAATCCATCTAAAACCGGATCTCAAAGAGAAAAGGAAAAAGATGCATACATACACTGTTCAATAAATTACAAGTCATTTAGATAAAGTGCACATGCTGGTTTATCTTTCCTTTTACTCTATGAATCATCATTAACAAAGGAGAAGCAATACCATCTAGATGCTCACTGAACATGGGAAGAGATGATAGTGGCACTCTCGAGTTTGAGATGGGAAAGCCGCAGGGCCAGATTTAATACCATCTGAATTTTACAAGACGTTTGTCGATCAGGTAAAAGAGGTGATGACAAATCTCTTTAGACAGACATTTCGGGCCATATGTATGAAAATGCCCATTTGCGATTCTCAAATACCGATTTTTTTGCGAATGGCTATTTGAGAATCGTAAAACCCTATGTATGTAGGATTAGCAAATAATTTTGTGAATCCTACATATTCCTTAATGGTGAATCGCAAATTGTGATTCGCAATTAAGGAATACCTCCCCATTCATTCCAATGGGCCCAGAGGCCCATAGGAATGAATGGAAAGACATTCTCAATCTGCGATTCTCAATTAGAGAATCGCAAATTGCAAATGCAATTTCAAGGGTGCCAGGGTGCCAGGGCGCACATACATGCCCTAAGGGCATGAATGTGCGCCACATGGCACTTTGAAAAATGCAAAAAAGTGTATTTTTAAAAAAAATCGCAAATTACCACCAACTTGAAGTTGGTGGTAATTTGCGATTCCTTAAGTCCATATTGCACTTTTTTGGTGCTTCTTACATTGCATTTAAGGAATCGCAAAATTTGCGATTCCTTAAATGCAATTGCAAAATAAGGAATCACAAATTTTGCGATTCCTTCTTTTGCAAGCAGATTTGCCTCATACATACCATTTGGCAAAATTGCTATCGCAAACGCCGAAATTCGGCAAATTTCGGCATTTGCGATCGCAATTTTGCATGATACATATGGCTCTTAATGGGGAGGCCCCACCAAAATGTTGAGCAGAGGCAAAAATTGTGGTTTTCCACCCAAAAAACAAGAGACCAGATCCTCAATAGACTTTACAAGAACCACTAGCTTTTAGTTTTCCTCCTTCCCACAAACCTTAAAGGCACTATGGGGCACATGTAACAACACTGGGAATTGCAGCTTCCAAATTGCGATTTTTATTGAAATCTCAATTTGGAAATCACAATTTCTACTGAATGAAAGTTTAAAATTTAAAATAAAGATTCTTAGTGGGTGAATATTAATGAGGTAGGTTGTAGTCTGCAACCCATTAGGAATAACAGATGTCACAGGATAGTGGCCTGCTGGGGTCAGCAGACCACCATGTTGGTGATTGCTTTTAGATAAAGCGAGTGTGTTTTCTGTTATATGTTTGTATGTCTAGTTTGTGTCACTTTTTTACAGGGCTAACCAGCATGTTAACTTTTTTCAAGGTGACTGCACCTGCTAAAACGGCCCAGAAGGAAGGTTACCAATGTTTTTCCTCATTTTCTCTTCTCAGGTTATGCAAATTGCATTTACTTGAGCTATATCGCTGTAGGTACATTGTAGCCTATATAGCCAGACACATATTTTAATTTTTTTCACTTTTGTAAAAAACCCCATAAGCATTTTTTATATACAGTGAAACGTGAGTAAGGTGGGGAAGTTGTGCCCCCCGTCCTGAAGAAGGAGCTTTGCCTCCGAAACATGTCGACGCACACAGGAGGTGTTGTCCATAATCACGACATCCACACCTCGCACATCACTTCTTTTAATAGTACCAGCCGGGGACTTGAATAAAAAAAATTCAAAACACCCACGAGCCAGGTGCTTTTTAATGATCTCACTAATCCCACCACTCACATAGAAATACCCCACTCACATGCACCACATACAGTCATTAACTAAAAGTGCTCCCGCGTAGTCATAGGTCGCAGCACGCCGCATCCCGCTAGAGGGGTGCGAAGACCCCAATGATGAAGCATGACACCAAGGGTCCTTTTGGTGTGTGAGGGGTATTTTATACAACACTGAGTGCTCCCACACCACTGTGGGAAACACTTTCTGACATTGTTAGAAGGATTCTTTTTGTTTTGTAAATCAGTTCTGGGAGTATGAATCCTTCCATATTACTCTCCCTCCCTTCCTTTGTTTATCTGTCTTCCTTCTTAAGGCACTGATGTGATTCTATAGATCTGGAAATCCTTTGTATGAGTAGATGGACCATAATGAAAACCTTTATTCATGCAATATGTTGTATAATAATGGCTAGCAGCTATTGATCTAGCTGGATGAAATAAAGCATCGACTCTTTGATAACTTGATGAACTTGAATTCTGAGTCGTTTAAGAACAGAACAAAAACAATTTTTTTTCATTAGAGAAGCAGTTGCAGTAATTTCTCTTGCTTGAAATGAGTGGAATAAATTGTTCTACATTGGTTTAACATTGGTTTATATGTAATTAAGCACTATAACTGTCTCATGAATTTATGCAATATTTTTGTTCATGATTTGTTCGTATTTGGTATGTGATAATTGTATATTTGTATATTGTATATTTGGTATTTGTGATATTTGTGTTGAAAACCGTTTGTGTTCCACTGTGAAGGCCAAAGTCCTTCAAAAAAATGAGTAGTAAATAAAAAGGCTATTAATAACCGGACCACTAAAGGAATATAGTGTGGTTCCTGTATGAGTAATTACTACGAGTGACAAGGGTTCCAAGTCCTTCATTGTTTACATTATTCACAAGGGCCCTACTTGGTTCCGGTCCATTGGGCCTATCCCCCCTGTTTGTAACTTTGTATAATAATTTGCAGCAGTTTCAAATCTTTATTTCGATCGATTGATCATAAAAGATGTACAAATTATCTCACATTGTTTAAAACCCAAATGCAAGAAAAAAAAAAAGAAAAGAAAAGAAAAAAGGATAAACATGTCGTTATTCTAAAATACATTGATGGTTAAAATCAACTTTAAGAACAATTTCAATTAATCAAGGGCAAGAAGAATTATTAAGAGACTCCACCTCCCTTTACCAGTCTAGTGCGAACATGCCACATTGCAGTTAAACATTTAGCCATGGAAAAGACAATCAATGGGGATAAGTCAGTTTTTAGAACTCTATATGCGGGTAACAGTGTTCTGAATCCCAGATTTTTAAGGACGGGGACGAGCCAATATTTTCTACTTTTCCTGTAAGCTCCGCATATGAATACTACATGAACCTCGTTCTCCTCAGACTGGGCACATACCGGGCATGTCCCTTTTACAGACTCGCCAGACCATGTTTTTGTAAAGGACCCGAGGGGAAGAGTCCCGTACCTCCACTGTAGAAATAACTTTCTTGTAAGGGGCGGAGATATATCGTTCAAATCAGCTTCCAGATTATAGGAATCCTTATTTTTAACGAACTGGGATGATAAGGATCCCTCACAAGTGCCCTCCAGAGCCCGTGCAAGCATGTGGTCATAATATGCTCTGGACAGCATTTTCCTTGAGATTCTGGTACGGGCATTTTCCGGGTCTAACCACAGTTCTGGCATTCTGAGAGTTTCACAGATCCTCCTGATGTAGATTAGCCAGGGCATGTTGGCAGCATTAGGTAATGTTAAAAATCCCTGGAGCTCAGTTCTGTTAATAGTAAGATCTTGGCTCCTCCAGAGGCGACGCCAAAAAGTTAGCGGTTTGAGGCCAAGTTCCTCGGTAATAGGCCTCACGCCCAGATCCAATCTCAGGGGTAGTAGTGGCGTGCCTGAGGGGAGAGCTGTCAGCTGCCTAAGGAATTTAGGGGTATATTACCAACAACTAGCGATAATTTTTGTCTCTAACTTGTTTAGAGACAAAAATTATCGCCGCAAATCGGCGATTTTTATCGCAGATAAACCTTGCTATTAGCAAGGTTTATCGCGAATGCGATAAAAAACGGCCGCAATGCATGAATATCGCTGAAAAGTCAGCGATATTCATGCATTATCGAGCAAATGCTCTTAGCCATGTTATCCACCTCCCATTGGATAACATGGCTAAGAACTGCTCAGGGCAGGTGTTAGCTTTTGGAGATATTCGCGCTTAGCGCGAATATCTCCAAAAGTTGGTAATAGGAGATAGCGATGTTAGCGACTGTTTCCAGTGGCTAACATCTTGGCACACCCACTTTGCATGTCATTAGTGATAAATATCACTGACATGCAAAGTGGGGCCCATGATGGTCGCTATCTCCTATTAGCTGTCGCTAACTGGTGTTAGCGACAGCTTGGTAATAGGGAGATAATTTTATCTCCGCTTTCTTGGCTTTTAAAGCCAAAAAAGCGGAGATAAAACCCCTTGATAATATACCCCATATTTTCTGTGATTAGGAGGCTTTGTGATTGCAGGTGGCCCCAGAGCTCCTCCCCATAAGTGACTGCCCCCCTTGCCTGGACTTTGTAGATCTGCAATGCAGGGCCTAGTGGGCGATGGGATGATTTGCTGGCCATTCTTAGAATGCCCCCCGCCTTCTGGGATAGTTTCATGTCAACTTTTGTTTGATGTGCCCCCCATGTCAGATGTTGATTCAATGTCATCCCCAGGTACTCAAATGTGTACACCCTTTCCAAGCTTACCGGACCTAGCATGGGAATAGGGCGATTGGAGGGCAAGGGGTTTAAAATCATGAATTTAGTTTTCTGGGGGTTTACTTCGAGACCCCTTGCTGCGCAGAAGTCCAGAAAGCCATCTAACACTCGCTGGATGCCCATTGGCGATCTGGACAGCAGCAGGGTGTCATCCGCAAACATTATTGCGGGCACCCTGCTGCCGCACAGTTTCGGGGCGTTGATGTTGGCTATCCTTGTCAGGTGCTCGATCACCCCGTTCACAAAGAGGCAAAACAGGGTCGGTGCAAGCACACAACCCTGCCTCACCCCCCTGCGAACGGGGAATCTTTCGGTTAATTTACCGCTTCTCCCGCACCTGACACGTGCAAAGTTATTATGGTGTCATTTCATCAGGACTGCCAGAATGTCCTCTGGGACGCCCAACTCTGCCATAACCCTCCACAGTTTCTGTCTAGGAACCAGGTCGAAGGCGGCGCGCAGATCCACGAAAACCGTGTACAGCGCGCCGCCCTCGACCAACGCAGTCCTCCAGTACATGAGATTCAGTCTAAATATCTGATCCACTGTGGAGACCCCCCTTCTGAATCCCGCCTGGTACGGGCTCAGGGTACCCATGACCTCCAGCCAATTCTGGAGCCGGTCTAGCATCAGCCTACTGAAGAGCTTCTGAGATACGTCGATAAGGCTGATGGGACGATAGTTGGCTGGCAGCAGAGGGGATCCCTTTTTAAATATTGGGACCACCTCTGCTCCCAGCCAAGTATCCGGAACCTCCATTCCACCCAGAACCGCATTAAATACCAGCATGAGATAGGGGGCCCATATCCCTGGCTCCTGCTTATAAAGATCACCTGGTACCCCATCGAGGCCAGGAGCTTTGCCCGTTGCCAACCATCCAATGGCTGCCCAAACTTCTTTTTCAGTGAAGGGTTCGCCCTCCGGGACATTCGGTAGGGTAAAGGGGATATATCCCAGAGCCTCGTCCTCAGGTGCATATAGGGATTGGAAGTGGTTTTGCCACGCGCTCGGGGCGATGTTAGGTTCGATTGCCGAGGGGAGATCTTCCGAACCATGATTAACTATGCGCCAGAATTTGCGGGAGTCTCTGGTGGCTAATGCACCCATGAATTTCTCCCAATAGTGTTGGTCCCATTCGGCCTTGGCGTTTACCAGGAGTTTCTTGTATGCCCCTCTCCTGGCATGGATTTCCTCCTTACTTCGGCCCTCCTTGACAGCGAGCAAAAGATTTCGTTTGGAGTTTCCGTATGTGGCATTGTACCAGGTCTTTTTGTGTATCCTGCTAGTTCTGCCTGCTCCCTTGAGGAAAAGATCCAATTCCAAAGTATTAATTAGATCTTCATGTATTTGCCCTAGCTGTTTTCTGTTTTCTCCATTGCTAGATTCATCCCCTAAGGCAAAGGCCTTTTCCAACATTGGGATTATTTTAGCACAGAGCCTAGGTAACTTATCGCCACGTGAGACCAGATTTCCCCACTTCACTCTCCTTCGGTTATTCTCAAGGAGTAGCCCTGATTTTGCCCTTTGTTCTTCCCGTCCCATGTCCTCATTGCCTAGCATGGCATATTCGAGCTGCAGGGCGTTGTGGTCGCTGTCCATTCTATCTATTATCTTAAAATCGATATCTCGTGCCCAGGATGACAATTGAACTAAGACATAGTCCAATCGAGATTCGCTTCCTACCTTATTAAAGGTACATTTACTTGGATTGTCTGATTTGGTGCGCCCATTACACGCTCTAAGGCCATAGTTGAGTGTGAGGGCGGTTATCTGTAGGGCGAGGGGGGTCCATGCCCTAGGTGGGGGTGACTCCGGAGCCGGTACCAACCATCTTGAATCCTCCTCTAGGGAGGGTTCATCAAGTAGGCCAGGCAGCGGCTCGTAATGGGAGTTCAAATCCTCTCCAACCAAATAATGGGACTCCCTTGGCATTTGGCTCAAAAAGGTGGAAAGTTCCTCAATCGGGGTAGATTCCCTTGTTATAGGTACTGGTCTCGAATAGACATTTATTATTACCATTTTGTTAGAATTTGGCCATTCCAACAAAACCGCCAGTATATCGTCCGAGTCCACAGTTAGGGAGCTGGCCTTGCAGCCCAAGTGGGAAGCTACCCAAATAGCCAGTCCTCCGGATGGTCGACCCCGACCACCCCATTTTGCGGGTTTTGAGAATATTGCAAAGCCCTGGCAAGTGTGCTCCTCTCTGGCCCAAGTTTCCTAGAACAGGCAGATATTTTTTGACTTAATGAAGGAAACCCACTCATCGCAGTCCAGTTTATTACCCAGCCCGGCAACGTTCCATGAGATCAGGGTCAATGGGGGTGGCATTATAGGATGTTGAAGGATATGGTTCATCTCATTTATTGCCAAATTTACCATAGTGTGGTCTGGTACTTCCCCCTCGCCTGTCTCAACAATCATACTGCTGTCGGACTGGTCTACTGTAGGATCTGCTTGATCTTGTGAATATACGGGGTCCTTCGGTGGGGGTGGCTTTTCCCGCAGGAGCGTGGTATGTCCAGGGGTATTGTTTTCCTCCTCACTGTCCCCTATAGATTCTAATTGGAACTGCCCTATGATATTCATCCTGGGTTGTCAATCGACTGTCTCAAGGCTACTATACCTATTAAAGGTAGGAAAATAGGCTGGCTGATAGTTTCGATGTGGCCTGGGAACTTCTCTCACTTCTCCCCTCCATCTGCTCCCCCTCCTGTTGGGAAATTCCCAGCCCTCTTCATCATCATATATGGATGAATATTCATGCCCCCTTCTCCTATTGTAGTAGGCGTCCCACCTGCCTGCAGTTTTAATCTCCCATTCCCCCCCCGTTTCCTGGTGGTGCCCCCATCTCTGTTCATCAATTGCGTATACGCTTGAAGGATAGAAGAATGACAGGGGGAGGGACTGAATGATATTCTCTTGTTCATGGTGGGGCCAACTACAGATGTATGAGGCTGTCGTGGGATCACGAAAACTGACCAGGACACAGTCCCCGCCGATCGTTTTCCTCATGTTACCTACCCAGGTGGCCCTTCTCACCATGAGAATGTCACTAGTTGTACCAGGTGGCAGAGGTCTATGTTTGAATACCCAATCAATAACCTTGTTTTTAAGGGAGGGCATCGTCTCAATAGTAGTGGGTTTTAACTCAGGTACCCCCACAAGGATTACTGTGTAAGGGGACGCCTCTGGTGGTATGTTCACAGTTCTATGTGTGTTGTTTTTCCTATTACCTGGGGGTTGATGGTCACTCTGTAGGTTTTTTGGAGGGTTAGGATTATTTTTAGGATGGATGGTTGTATTTAATACAGGGGGTGGGGCGGTTGGGTATGTGTGGGCTGGCTAATTGAATTTCCTTTGGGCACGAGCTGGGGAGTCTTAATTTCACTGGGTTTTTGTTTCATATTTTGGCTAGTCAATGTGCCTTTTTTCTTTGTATTTGCGATTATTACCTCCTGGGGTTTATTAGAGATTGATTCTGACCCCCCTTTAGCTCTCTTTGTTTCTAGTTTTAGGCTGTCTGCCAGCTGCACTGTGGATTTTTCAATATTAACCAGCCTGGCTTCGATTTTTATCAGGCGGGCTTCTAGGGGGCTTAAAAGAGACCTCATGAGTGCACCTATATCTGCCAGTGTAATGTCCTCAGAGGAGGATTGCAGTGTGGTATTATTAAAGTTAGGTGATTGGTCTAGATGTACAATATCAATGAGTGGAACCTCTGGTCTATCCTCGCATAAGTTGCCCGCACTACTATCCCCCACCCTTGAAGTATTCCTTGCGGAATTGGGTTTTGGGGTTTTTGCATTTCTCCCTCCCTTAGTTCCCTTAGTAGACTCTCCTCTCTTCTTTTTTGAATGGCTCCTTCCTTTGCCCCCCTTGTGAGACCTGGGACATTCTCGACGGTGGTGATTAAAACCGAATCGAGGCAAGGGGTTGGGATTGTGACTTGTGGTGTTTGGCCCGTTGGGAGGGTCAACAAGCTCATGTCATCAAGATCGGAATTAGTGATTGAGTGGTTGGCCCCTGAAGCCCCGTTAATGGATTCATTGGCCAGAGGCCCTCCCTCTGGTGTTTTAGCCAGGGCCAGTGGGCCTATCGATGATCTCCGTACCCAATCAATTTCCTGGGAAATACGACTTTCAAGCCCTTCAATGTCCTCTATCACTAGTGATCCCGCCTTAACAAAATAGTTATCAAGTGTACCTTTAGCTGCTCCTGCCGCAGCCAGTGTCGATTTGCTCCTTGTTTCCCTAGTACACATTTTGGGTCCCGTGTACTAGAGCCGGCAATGTAGAAATCCAAGGGGGGTGGCCCGGTCCCGGTCTCTGCCGTCCTCGAACGGCCTCAAACGGCCCGCCCTTTGCCCGGGCTTCGCTCCGCGCTTGGCCCCGCGCGCGTCCCGCGTGCGCGTAAGACGCTTTGTGATTATAACGGGAGGTGGGCGGGAAGAGGACCAGCTGCGGCGAGTCAAGAGACGCAACGCCCGCTGGTCCTCGCAGTCCCGCAAGGGTGGAAAGCGTCTCCAGCAGCTCCTCACGCAAGCGGTAAATCCCCGATGACGTTGGCCTCGAGCGGCTCGCGCGCAGCGGGGGCCGCGAGGAGTGGGTGAAGAGGTGGTGAAGAGGTGGGTTAGGGAACAGGAACAACTGGCCAGGAAGCAGTTCAAGAAGCTCGTTGACCCTCTCTCAGCGACAAGCGCTGAGGACCCTGCCCGCAGCTCTTTTAGTCCAGGCGGGAGGGGGGCGGGAAGAGGACCAGCTGCGGCGAGTCAAGAGACGCAACGCCCGCTGGTCCTCGCAGTCCCGCAAGGGCAGAAAGCGTCTCCAGCAGCTCCTCACGCAAGCGGTGAATCCCCGATGACGTTGGCCTCGAGCGGCTCCCGCGCAGCGGGGGCCGCGAGGAGTGGGTGAAGAGGTGGTCAAGAGGTGGGTTAGGGAACAGGAACACCTGGCCAGGAAGCAGTTGAAGAAGCTCGTCGACCCTCTCTCAGCGACAAGCGATGAGGACCCTGCCCGCAGCTCTGCCACATCTGGGAACTGGAACCTGTCCAGGATCACAAGTCCCAATTTGCCCTTTCTTACTGCATAATTCAATCAAACCCACAGCATCCCCCCCGTGCTGCATAATTCCAGTGACTCGGCTTATGCTCCGAAAAATGTACTCGCAAAACACACATGCCTCAACAAATGTCCAACTCCAACTATGGTCTGCAACAACCCCAGAATTGTTCTAAAATCAATCAATCAATCAATCACGTGTTTGTTAAGCATAACTACTCAGCTGTGAGGGTCTCAAGGCGCTGGGGGGTGGGGAGGTGCAGGTTCTAGTCTATCAAGGAGGGGGTCTGTCGAAGAGCCAAGCTTTGAGGTTTATCGTGAAAATGGGGAGTGATGTTGTCTGTCACAGGTGGAGAGGTAGGGCGTTCCAGGTTCTGGCCACAAGGAAAAAGAAGAAGCTGCCTCCCGATCTGGTCTTTCTGGCGCATGGAACCACGGCGTAGGAGAGCTGGGCTGATCGTAGAGTACTTTGGGGTGCGTGGAAGTTGAGTCAGCTGTTGATTTATGCTGGTCTGGTGTTGTGGTGGGCCTTGTGTGCGTGGGTGAGGATCTTGAAGGTGATTCTTTCCTCGATGGGGAGCCAGTGAAGTGTGCACAGGTGCTGGGAGATGGGGCAGTGTCTTGGTAGGCTGAGGACTAGTCTTGTGGCGTCGTTCTGGATGTTTTGTAGCTTGCAGTGACGTTTTTGCTTATTTCGGCATAGAATGGGTTGCCGTAGTCGAGTCTGCTGGTGACAAGGGCGTGGGTGGCGGTTTTTATGTGCTTGAGGGGGGTCCATTCTAAGGTCTTACGTAGGAGGCGGAGGGTGTGGAAGCAGGAGGATGCGACGGAGTTGATCTGGCGGTCCATTTTGAGCTCGGAGTCTAGGATGATTCCAAGGTTGCGTGCGTGGTCCGTGGGGGTGGGTAGGCTCCCGAGGGCGGAGGGCCACCAGGTGTTGTTCCAGGTGTCAGGGTGTGGGCCCATGATGAGTACTTCTGTTTTGTTGAAGTTGAGTTGCAGGCAGCTGCTTTCCTTCCATTTGGAGACAGCTTCCATGCCTTCTTGTAAGTTGTGTTTGCTGCGTTGGCTTCGTTGGATAAGGAGAGGATGAGTTGGGTGTCGTCTGCGTATGAAGCAATGTTGAGTCCCTAGGTTTTGACGATGGAGGCGAGCGGCGCCATGTAGACGTTGAAGAGTGTTGGGCTGAGGGAGGACCCTTGGGGTACTCCGCAGGTAATTGGTGTAGGGTCCGATAGAAAAGGGGGAAGTCTGACCCCCTGCGTTCTGCTGGAGCGGAAAGAGTGGATCTAGTCAACGGTCTTGTCCCGTATCCCTGCGTCGTGGAGTCTGCGTATTAGGGTGCAGTGGGATACTGTGTCGAAGGCCGCTGAGAGGTCAAGGAGGATGAGGGCTACTGTTTCTCCTTTGTCCAGTAGGGAGAGGATGTTGTCTGCTGCGGCAAGGAGGGTGGTTTCTGTGCTGTGTTTTTTTCTGAAGCCGGATTGGGATGGATCGAGGATGTTGTGTTTTTCGATAAAGGTGGCTGTTGATGGCTTTCTCAATGACTTTTGCTCGTAACGGGAGCAGGGAGATGGGTCTGTAGTTTTTGAGGTCAGTGGGGTCCCACGAGGGCTTCTTTAGGAGGGGGTTGATCTCGGCGTATTTCCAGTTGTCGCGGAAGGAGGTGTTCGCCAGGGTTCGGTTGATGGTGTGGCGAAGCATGGGTGCAATGGTGTCAGTGGCTCTGTTAAAGATGTGGTGTTGGGGGCAGCGGTCCGTGGCGACCCCAGAGTGGATTGATTTAATCGTTTTCAGTGTGTCTTCGGTGGTGAGGGCTGTCCAGCTGACAATGGTTGGCTTCAGGGTGTCGGGGTGGCTGGTGGGAGTTCAGTGTGTAGGTTGTCTTCGTCAAAGTTGTCGTAGATGTTCTTGAATTTGTGGTGGAAAATGGTGCTGAGTTTGTTGCAGAGGTCTTGTGAGGGAGGAATGTCAGTCGAGTTGCTGGTGGGTTGGGCGAAATCCTTGATGATGTGGAAGAGTTCTTTGCTGCTGTGTGCGTGAGTGGAGATTCTGTCTTCAATTGCAGTTTTCCCCGTGTTTCTGATGAGCTGGTGGTGGGTGTTGGTGGCGGCTTTTAAGTTGTTGTAGGCTTCTATGGATTTGGAGTTCCTCCAGGTCTTCTTGAGGCGGAGGCAGCTGCGCCTGGACTCTCGAAGTTCGGGGGTAAACCATCCGGCCTTCTTGGCATGTGTGTTGTTGTTCTTCTTGAGGGCGGCTATGGTGTTGACGCTGTCGGTGATCATTCTGTGCAGAGTTCAGGCCGCAGTGTTGGGGTCATTGTTTTCCGTGGGGTCGGGTGGAGTTGGTGAGAGAGGATGTGAGCTGGTCATTGGTTATTATGATCTCATTTCTTTATGGGATCAGGTGATGGTGTCTATGGGTAGTGGGTGTTCTGAAGGAGAAGTGGATGCATTGATGGTCTGTCCACAGGAGTTTGGTGGTGTGGCTGGAAGTGATGGGGTTTCCTGCTGTGAAGAGGGGGTCGAGGGTGTGTCCCGCTGAGTGTGTGGCTTCGGTCATGATCTGGTGAAGTCCAATGTTGTGAAGGTTGTCCAAGAGGGACGCGGTGTTGGGGTCTAGTTGGTTGTCGAGGGGGAAGTTGAGGTCTCCCAGCAGGGTCTAGTTGGTGGATGCGATGGCATGCAGGGAGATGATGTCCTTGATGGAGTTGGTGAATAGTCTGTGGGGTTCATGGGGTCGGTAGATGAGGGTTCCCCGGAGGGTGGAGGTAGGGCTGGCAAGTATCTGAAGTGAAGGTGTTCCATCAGGTCTGTGGGCTCATCCGGGAGTGTGCTCAGGCAGAGGGTGGATTTGTGGACGATGGCGATTCCTCCTCCCAGGTGGGTGGGGCGGTCTTTCCTGGAGATCTTGTATCCTTGGCGAATGGCGATGGTGATGTCCGGTCCCGAGGTGGTGTTGATCCAGGTTTCTGTGAGGAATGCTATGTCCGGGGTGGTGCTGTCGAAGAGGTTCCAGATTTCGGTGGCATGTTTGTGGAGTGATCTGACGTTGAGGAGGACGCATTGCAGAGTCCTCGGTTCGGATGTGTTATTCTGAGCGGGTTGTGCTGGGTACGTGTTCCTGGTTGTGCTGTAGGTGTGCCGGCAGCGGTGACAGCTGAAGGGTCCATGGGTGTCAGCTGGTGATGCTAGCTTGCAGTTGTTGCGGCCTGGGTTGAGTGCATGGAGTTCCGCTGGTTTGTAGCGTTGGTGGTGCAGAGGTCCAGGGTTTCTGGCGCTGGTCACGTTCGGGTCGCGATGGGCGTAGACAGGCTTGCCTTAGGTGCGCCTTCGGTGCGCCAGTGGCCGCCATTTAAGTAGGGGGACGGGCGTGCCGCTGGGAGGCAGGAGTGGGGGCTGGAACTGCAGGAAAAACGAGCAGGGAAAACAATGGATGGGCACAGTAA
The DNA here is from genome assembly GCF_964261635.1 of Lissotriton helveticus. Classification (NCBI taxonomy): domain Eukaryota; kingdom Metazoa; phylum Chordata; class Amphibia; order Caudata; family Salamandridae; genus Lissotriton; species Lissotriton helveticus. Next base: position 165,666,860 of record NC_136057.1, on the reverse strand, counting down.
GAAGGGCACAAGTGGGAAGCTACAGCGAAAATAAACAAACTAAGGCACAAGATACACAATGTGGGCAACAGGATGGTGTCTATGAGTAGTGGGTGTTCTGAAGGAGAAGTGGATGCATTGATGGTATGTCCACAGGAGTTCGGTGGTGTGGCTGAAAGTGATGGGGTTTCCTGTTGTGAAGAGGGGTTCGAGGGTGTGTCCCGCTTAGTGTGTGGGTTCAGTCATGATCTGGTGAAGTCCAATGTTGTGGAGGTTGTCCAAGAGGGATGTGGTGTTGGGGTCTAGTTGGTTGTCGAGGGGGAAGTTGAGGTCTCCCAGCAGGGTGTAGTTGGTGGATGCGATGGCATGTAGGGAGATGATGTCCGTGATAGAGTTGGTGAATAGTCTGTGGGGTTCAGGGGGTCGATAGATGAGGGTTCGCCGGAGGGTGGAGGTAGGGCTGGCAAGTATCTTGAAGTGAAGGTGTTCCATCAGGTTTGTGGGCTCATCGGGGAGTGTGCTCAGGCAGAGGGTGGATTTGTGAACGATGGCGATTCCTCCTCCCAGGTGGGTGGGGCGGTCTTTGCTGGAGATCTTGTGTCCTTGGCGAATGGCGATGGTGATGTCCGGTCCCGAGGTGGTGTTGGTCCAGGTTTCTGTGAGGAATGTTATGTCCGGGGTGGTGCTGTCGAAGAGGTCCCAGATTTCGGTGGCATGTTTGTGGAGTGATCTGATGTTGAGGAGGATGCATTGCAGAGTCCAGGCCCGGACTGTCCGTTGCGGGCACCGGGCAATCCCCCGGTGCGCCGCAAGGGTGGGGGCCGGTTTTGGGTCCTGGGGGCCGTTTTTGTTACAGGGCCGACATCGGCCCTGTAACAAAATCGGCCGAAAACCGGCCTTGCCAAAGAGCTCGGTCGCACCCCCAGGGGGCCGGACGAGCACTTTGCACGGGCCGGTTTTGGTTCCCAGTCCGGCCCTGGCAGAGTCCTCGGTTCAGATGTGTTCTTGCGAGCGGGTTGTGCTGGGTGCGTGTTCCTGGTGGTGCTGTAGGTGTGCCGGCAGCGGTGACAGCTGAAGGGTCCATGGGTGTCAGCTGGTGATGCTAGCTTCCAGTTGTTTTTGCGGCCTGGGTTGAGTGCGCGGAGTTCCGCTGGGTTGTAGCGTTGGCAGTGCAGAGGTCCAGGGTTTCTGGCGTTTCTGGCTTCGTGTCAAGACGGGCCAAGACGGGCTTGCCTTAGGTGCGCCTTCGGTGCGCCAGCGGCCACCATTTAAGTAGGGGGACGGGCGTGCAGCTGGGAGGCAGGAGTGGGGGCTGGAACGGCAGGAAAAACGAGCAGGGAAAACAATGGATGGGCACAGTAAGAAGGGCACAAGTGGGAAGCTACAGCGAAAATAAACAAACTAAGGCACAAGATACACAATGTGGGCAACAGGACAGAAAAACTAACACAGCAAAAAAGAAATTAAGCAGACACACTCACTGGTTTCGCTTGGTTGTATTATTTCATGTTCAAGGCGCAATTGGGACATTGCGCCAACCTCAGTAGCACGCATTGATTAGTTTTTTCAAAAAACAGTCCAGAATAAGTATAACCCAGGAGTGCCCCTCCTAAAATAATTTCTACAGAGCGGGTCTTTAACCCTACCAGTGTGGGGCTCACGGACCGACACTCGGCGCAGCAGAGCACAGCAGAGCTGCTGGGGAGAAGAGTGTGCCTCAGACCGTGGGTCAGAGGTGTGGTGAACCGCACACTCAACCAGCCCACGCCGCTAGAAAGTTATGCCACATGTGCGCTACACACCTGGCAATAACATGACCCACCTTCCCAGACAATTCACCTCTCAATAGAGGATAACCTTTAGAGACCCCTGTCGTTTTGACACAATAATCTAACAGTGAGAGAAGCCACAGACCCTGCATTATAATATGACATTGTCTTCATTGTTGTACTCTTCTGTGCAGACTCTGTAATTTAATGTGATTAACACTGTTTTGTTTGGGGTGTTTAAAGCTGATGAGATTGTGTTATAATTACCAGCTTCACCCCTGTGGTTATCTCACTGGCGCGGGGAAAGGTCGTTTGGAGCCGAAGGAACAAGGCAGGGTCTGTCCTCCCCTGAGCACCCAGCCTCAGGGGGCATTACCTGGGCGCCAGGAGGGCTCCAGGGTCGGGGGGAGCCTCGAACGACACAGGAGACGTGGGAACTGACCCGTCCTGACCCTGCTCGCGTGGGACTCCTGCCAAAGGGGTGCAGCCTGGGTCACCAAGGGAAGTTGTTATATCGCCCACCCATAAATGCTAAAGAACACCCCATCCTATCAGCAGTCCCTGGTCCTTTCTCACAACAACCTGGACATTCACATGTGAAGAATGTCTAGAAATCGAAATATTCCTGAGAATTACAAGGTGTTCTCGAAAGAAAAGCTTTCCAGCTTTATGGACCCCGGGCTAACTCCACGCGCCTTTAACCAGAGCAGATCTTGTAGAGGGGTTTGGGATATTCTCTGCAGCTTTAGCTGAACCCTCTGAGTTGCCTTGGCAAGCATCTGTTCTGCAGTCCAAGAGCTGTCACTTGGCGTCTTAGCCAGGCTTGTGGGACTCAACTGCAGTCAAGAGTTTATCGAGTGAGAGGTATCGATATCCTGGCAATAAAGGTGCTTTAAACACATCTGCAGTTTCTACGTCATTCTTCCCCTGTGCCTACAGCTCCTACCTCGACCACTCTTCCTCGGAGAGGCAAGTGCACCAAGAGAGTCCTCCCTAAGCTGGTGCAGCCAGCAGCACCTGAAACACTACGACATGAGGATGAAATGACAATCGTCAGCAGGGAAACTGCCCAGTCTCCTGTCCTTTCCAAAGAGCAGGAGACAAGCCCCCCCCCCACATGTCTTAATTTCCAGAATCGCTCCACTTTTCACCCCCCTCTCCTTCACCATCCCCCTTCTTCTTTTCCCTAATCTCCCTGGCCTTATTTATATCATTCTTTTCCGTTCAAACTTCATTCTTCTTTTTTCTCTTCCTCTACCCACCTCCTTTTATCCTTTCGCCTGTCTCTCTTTCCATAATTTCTCCTTTACAGTTCCTGTTCTATATTTCACTCTTCTACTCCAAAAATGTGTCTCACACTCTTTTCATTCCCTCTCTTAATCTCCTTTACATCTCTACTGCTCCTTCCAATGCCACTGTTAGACCTAGCTCAGTCTCTCCCCCTTGTCTGTCATCCCATGGTCTTTCTTCATTTGTTCCATCTTTCTATCTTTACAGTTTGACTACTATCGTCTCTTCATTACTTCCCTTCTCTTTACCCCATATCCCCGATCTCTGTCTCCTTTCCATCTACCCCTTTATTTTTCAGTTTTGTGTCTCTCTTTCTCTTTCTTTCTGTTACCTTGTGCTGCTTAACCTCTCCCATTTCCTCTGCTGTCTTTAGATCTCGTTTTCTTCTCTGTTTCTTCCTCTCCTACCTTCCACCCTCTCTATCTCATGCTCAAATCACTTTTTTTCTTCCTAGCCCTTTGACCTCTCTTTTGTTCTCTCTCTTCGCTTTATTGCTGTTTCTTACCTCCTTCAATGTTTGAGATTTTTTGTTCCTCGTTCTCCCATGTTATTTCCTCCTACGCCCCACTTTCCCACTCTCTCTTCTTTCTCTTCTTCCTTTTACAGACTCCTCTCTTTCTGTTCATTTAGTCTGTTTCTCCCCCTCCTCTTTCTGCCCTCTCTAGAGCTCCATACACCACGCTACTTCCTCCTTCCGCTGTCTTTCTCTCTGGGGCAGGAGAGAGAGAAGTCCAAGGTGATGGTGGACGTAGTGCTGAAACTTTTCAACCACTCACCCCAGTCACAAATCTCGGTTTAATCCATTGTTCTTCTGCTCACTTCGCCACCTCAGTTTGGACCCAGCCATATGCAAATCAGTCTTGACCCTGCTCCACATGACACAACTTGATGAGGATTTTTGGGTGTTGGTGAGGAGCAATGCCTTACAAGAGATGGCCTGCCACAAAAAGTACTTAACTCTGTAAAGTGGCACAACCTGCTAGGGATCCTCAGTTCAAGCCCGTTCAAGATGCTGATACATGCCTACAAAGTCCTGCACAACAAAGGTCCAGCATACATCAACAACCTCCTGACCTTCCACCATCCACCCAGACAGCTCCGTTCCGCCTCCCTCTCTATCGCAGGCTCCCCATGGATCCATCAGAGCAACAGCGGAGGGTGCTCCTTCTCGTATCAACCTTGCCCTGCACCTCTTGACAGCACCATCGCTCCAACAATTCAGAAGAGAATTAAAGGCCTGGTACCTCCACACAGCCACTACTGCTCCAGCACCTACAGACTCTCACGGGTTAATTGTCGCGCTCTGCAAATGTTTGATCAATTGATTGACAGATCCTAAAAAAAAATTTCAGAACTGGGCTTCTCACCTGGATATAGCTACCATATAGCCACTAGCCAGGGTAAGAGTTGATTGGATGCTAATGGGGAAATTATAGTTGCATCAGAGGATTTGGCAGAGATGCCTACTCCCACCACCCCAAAGTTGTTTGCACTGGCATTAGATCCCCAGCTAATTGGATGCTTAGATTCGGTGATTGAGATGGACACAAGATTGGTAGAATGTTATGTCTCTCTATGCCAATGATCAACTTCGATACCTGAGGGATAGGAACACTCGATCCCCAGAGTCCTGGGAATGCTGAATGTATTCTTGAATACTCTGGAATATTCAACAACTGGCACAAGTTGGTGGCAGTGCCTGATAGGGTGGGATTGTCTGCTGCGGTGAGCACTAGCTTCACATATCTAGGGATACGCATTACACAACAACCCTCTGAATTTCAGAGACTAAATCTGGAGAGGGTCATGGAGAAATACAGAAAGCATGTGGAACATTGGGGAAAACTCCCCATTTCATAATTGGTAGGGCTACCCACTGCAAGATGATTGTTCTGTCCAAGTTTCTCTAAATGTGCCAAATTTCGATGTATGAGGTGCCTGACGGATTCTTCCAAGAGGATGACGTGGCAACGAGAGCACTGCTCTGGTATTGGGGCAACCCAAGGATAGTATTAACGAACCTGACAATGAATCGTTTTGATGAGGGCATGGCTCTGCTCAATTTGCGATTATATTACTGGGCCCTTCACCTGTTGGGTGTTTAATGACCATGCCTTTGCCTCCCAGCAGGAACCCATGCTGAGGGCTGCTAGAAGGTTTTTGGAACCCGGTGGGTACCTCCATTGACTAAATGACAATAAAAGACCTGCTTGTCGGCCTAACCCAACAGAGCTGGTTGTCAATATATGGAAAAAAGCTATGTGACGGATGGAAAGGGAAGGAAAGGTGACAATGGAAACTCCACTGTGGGGGCCAGGTATCTAAGCAGACTTTAAACAGCTACAGGGGTAGAGACAGTGTGCGGCTGTCAGCCCTCGATGTCAACATTGCGAGGAAGGTGGGAGAGGGACTTAGGGATTTGGGAGGACGAAGACTAGGAGGAGATGTGTCAGCACAACACAGAGGTTGGCATCAGGGCAGTGTCACACTTGATGCAACTGAAAATGTTGCATATAGCTTCACCAGGACCAGACTGGGGGCAGCTAAGTAGAAATGTTTTAGAAGTTGTGGCCACACCGGCACCCTGCTGCACACTTTATGGGACATATACAGCCCTCTTGGTAGAGGGTGCACTGCCGCATATCAGAAGTGACAGGGGAAGACTTGACGTTAGGTCCACGACTGGCAACACTGGCCATCTGGGCAGCACAATCTGTAACTAAATACTCACTATTGCTGCGCAATGCAGACTTAATGGGGGTTAGGGAGGACATAATAAAATTGTGGGAAGCCTGGAAGAGCTGAGACTTGAGCAGTGGATAGCAAATATGTGCTGGTGAGTGTAAGCGGGGAGGGCAGATGAGAGAGTGTGAGGATGGCCGCAGAAATTTGAAAGCATGTGGGGCCCGTGGAAGGAGCTTTATGATGCAGGCTGGGAATTTTGTAGGAAGTGGGTTGGGGGAGTCTAGGGCCTTAAGAATCTGGACATCACTCAAGAGAGTTGGACATTGGGGTGGAAGGGGGCCAAGATGTGGGACAGATTCCGAGCATGTATTGACCATGGTGTCATGGAGACTATCCTGCTTATTGATTCTGAGATTGATAAAATATTTGATGTGTCTAAAGAGTGTCGAATTATGGGTTATAAAGTTGGTTTTGTTGTTGCTTCAACAACATGACCATCAATGAAAATTGAATAAAAGATGTTTGAAAAAAAAGAAGACTTTGAGAATCATCTACCAGTTGGTGGGTGGCCGGTGAGATGCTACAGATGATTTATTCAAAAGATGAGCGCTTGTTTGGACAGATAAGATTTCCTCCAGCCCTTTGAACCAGGAAGCATATTATTAAGGGGTCGATAGGCAATTTTCGCCGCTTTAGCAGCCGCTTTTGGCCGCTAAGCGGCGATAATACTATCGCCCTATTAGAAAGCTATCGCTAACAGCAGTTAACGACAGCTTGTAGGCGATAGCAAGCGGTTTGGGGCCCGCTTTGCATGTCAGCGATATTTATCGCTAATGACATGCAAAGTGGGCGAATCCAGCCTGTTATCGACTGAAAGCAGTCGCTAACGTCGCTATCGCCTATTACCAACACAGGCGTAGTGATGAAAATATATTCGCACTAAGCACGAATATCTCCAAAAACTAACACCTGCTCAGACCAGTTCTTAGCCATTATATCCAATGGGAGGTGGATATAATGGCTAAGACCCTGTTAGTGATAATGCGTGAATATTGCTGTATTCTCAGCGATATTCACAGATTTTGCCGCTCGCCGGGAATTTTAACGCTTTTGAGATAAACGTTGCTAATAGCACGTTATCTCAGCGATAAAATCCCGTGATGCGCGGCGATAAAAAAATTGCCGCTAACCCGACTTAGCGTTAAATATCGCTATTAGTTGATAATACGCCCCCAAGTCTCTTTGATGCTAGTAAGGTCCCTTTGGGTGACAGTGATTGGCTCTGAAAGGAAGTCAGACATTGGTCTACTTGAGAGACCAGTATTTTGGTCAATACTAACTCCTCGGTGATGTATAGGAGGCCATGGCCTGGACCTCCGCCATGCTCAGGATTCTAGTCTCTGTCCTTTAGCGATACAACCTGATTTAAGGATCAACATGGAGCCGAATGGAGTTCATAGGCAAATCATTCTTTTTGCCTGAATGCCCCCACTACTTAGATTTGACATTTTATGTTTTGACAGCTTTAGTAAGCCATGCTAAGGGAAATCCTTCCAAGTGTCCTCTGTTAAACTGAGTAGAATTTATATTTTCTACTTTGACTTACTTGTCACCAGAGTAAATCTCCTGTCAATATAGAGCAATCAATCAACCAATCAGTCAATCAAACAGGGCTTATAAAGCGCTGCCAGTCACCCGCGACGGTCTCCAGGCACTGTGTGCCCTGCTGCTGCTATCGGGCACCAGCATTGTACAGAGTGCAGATAAGAAATGTTGGAGAGGATGAAATATTTTTTCCTTCCTACATCTCAGCCATAACACGATTTTATCTTTTATGGTGTTTGTGCAGTTTCAGTTGCAGGATCCACGCCCAATGAGTAAAATGGATTTCAACATTTGACAGGACTGTGCTATTGAAACCAAATTTATAGGGTGTATGCAGTCTGGGCTGAAAGAACCAGTAGTAAAGTTTGATGTTTATTGCCTGTAACCCTTTCACTAGTTTTAGAGTATGAAATATATTCTGCCTAAGCTCAGCTCAGTGCATTTCGAAGGCATACATATTAATGTCTTGGATCATACATCTTTCACACCTCCTGGGAAGCTGATCCCCAGATCTCTAGCTGCAAGGAATGGCTTCATAATAGCTAGAAAGGGAGAAGAACACCCAGATGATGACCAAACACAGCATTTGGATTTATACATATCTTTGTTGCACCTCCCGTATTCAGAAGTGGAATCGCCCAACTCATTAGAGCCAAGCACTATGGGATGCCGAGTAGTGGTAAAGCTGCAGAGATATCCTTCAAAGCTCATTTGAGTAAACTTTGCAAGCCAGGGTTAGAGGAGGAGAGAGAGCTTCGCACAGCTGATGCAGGGGTCCGCCATCTTGGTTTTTGGATGCATGGAACATTGGCATACCTAAGTTGCAGAGAAGCATGTTCTGATATCTGAGATATATTATACTTCTAAATATCTAGGAGATGCTTGTATATATATTTTTTTTTTGCAGAGTTTTATATAGCGCGAACTAGAACCAAACCGAATCAGTTATCAGAGCGCTTTACATAGCACCAGTTATGTTACATGAGGACACACTTTCATTTTGGAGGATACTGAGCCATGGTTTATTAGGTTTTGCAGGGATCTCCGCACCAATTCTGTTCTGAAATCTCCTGCCAAGGACTGTCTCTTCCAGGATCTGAAGCAGAGATTCACCAATGGAGACATTCGTTCTCTGGGTTTTATAATAATAATGATAACGAATTTTGTAAAGCGCATGGCTACATCTGGACGGTGTGTCCCCGTGCTGGGGCCCTGACCAACTGAGAAGACTTTTTAAAAAGAACTGAAGGAAGGGACATACAATACAACCAGGCACACAATGTGTTAACGGATCCCATGTCACATTTAAAACTCAACGGTGAGAAAACCAAGCTCATTATTCTTGGTAATCCTTTAAGCTTCAAATCAAGAACTATGTCTCCAGCGTGCATGGACCCGGTGCCACCCCCAAAATCTGAGATAAAGAGCCTGGGCATCTGGTTAGACCAGAACCTTACCTTTAAAGCTCAAGCTAAGAAGACTGCTGCCACATGCTATGGCCTGTTCAGAAGGGCCTGCAAAGTACTTCCCCTCCTACTCATTCAAGCAAAAAAACTGCTAGTCCAAACACTAATACTCTCAAGGAAAGATTATGGCAATGCTTTATATTTAAGCGCCCCAAACTCAGTGGTCATAAAACTCCAGACTGTACAAAATTGTGCAGCTAGATTGCTGATGGGAGTCCACAATCACTGTTCAGCAAAGCCCGCGCTACGCTCCCTCCATTGGCTTCCGGTGCAGAAGAGAATTAGCTTTAAGGCCCTATGCGTTGTCCATAAGTCCCTGCAAGGGAATGTGCCACCGATCAGTTCAGTCATGATTCACCCCATAGGGCAAACAGAAAATTGCACTCTGATGAGCTCCATCTGGTAGTGGCCCCTAGGATCAAGAAAGCCAGAAGTGGAGGTCGTTTTTTTCCGTATAATGTCACCAAGATCTGGAACACTCTACTGCTGTTTCTTCGCAGGGAATCTAACCATCTTGCCTTTCGAAAACAGCTAAAGACCTTGCTCTTTTCCTAGGGTTCTGTTACCTCTATTCACCGCTCAGCGCTGGGATGCACCCGGGTAGCCATGCGCTATACAAATGCCATTTCATTCATTCTAGAATCTTCCCTTTAGTCTCTTACTTGGAAAAGAATAAAAGGCCCGATTTGGATGGCGGGCGGACTGATGTCCGCCCGCCACACTAGCGGTGCTGGGACTGCCTCCAGTGGTGCGGCGGTCCCGCACCGCCGCCAATTAGGATGTGACCGCCACCCTGGCAGTTGCATTCTGTATCTACATCATTGCGGCGGTGCTGCTGTAAGTAACACCCTCCACAATGCCACAGAGTCATGCTGTGCATTGCCATGCACAACGTGGCAGGTACCGCACAGTGCCTGCCACCATGTGCATGGCAATGAAGTGGGGTACTGGGGGGTGCAGCCCTCCACCCCCCGGGGGCCCGCAACGGACCCCAAAACAATGCAATTCCCGCCAGCCTTTCCATGGCGGCATCGCAGACATAAAAAGGCCTTTACCACCAGGCATCATAATATGGATGGCGGTGCATATTATGCCCGGGCTCTGCCCGGCCGGAAATCGTGACGATTGCCGACCGGCGGAAAAGCGGCAGACGGACTTTCTGTCCACCGCGGTACTCCCCGCCATAGTAATCTGGCAGTGGGTAAATGGGATTGTGATGGCGGGCGGATCGCCACCACCGTCCCGGCGGTGGCGATCCACCTCTCATCATAATCACCCCCTAAGTGTGCTGATGGACCTTCCGAAATACCGACATTACCACATTTTTAACATTGTTGGGGTCCTTTAGATGATTTCATGCTAAACTAAGATAAGGTCTCGAAAATATTTCAAAGAATCCTATCCATTTTTAGAAACTTCCAAATCTTTGGAGAAAGCCATTCAGTGCCCTCTTTCTCAAATGTAGAAGGTCATGGAAATGCTAACGCGGGATTACTGGTTACTAATTATCTTGCCAAATCCCTTCTTCCTGTCGACTGAATCGTTGGTACCTGTCTTGAGTAAAAGGTAATCTCGAGGTAAACAATCAATTTAAGAACTTACACCACTCTAAATGACCACTGACCAAAATTAAGTTTTAAAGATTTAATATAAAGTCAAAGATAACTGAAGATACAAACTTCTCAAAATGAGATTCAAAAGGTATATCGGAATCACTATGAACATGAACTTCTTGAATAGTCTGAGTCTGAAGAACAAAATAATAAGTACAAGTTCGAATACCATCAGGGTTGCTAAAATGGATACAAGTTGCAACCTCAAAGTCATTACAGAAAAGAAAATTAAAGTTAGTCTGTCCCTACACTATACTAAATGACATCCCTACTTAGCAAGATCTTAACCCTCTAGGTGTCAGCCGTGGTGATTTCCTAAGAAGATCACGCACTTCTCTTTGTCTCTTCTCTGATAATGGGTCTCTCCTGATCAGCCTATCTGCCTACCCATCCGCTTCCTTAGGCTCCCAAAATCATCTGCTCTGCTCTCCTCCCGGGTCACTTTCCCTAATACCAAATCACATTTCCAATAGAAACGCCCCTTGGGACGCCCCTCACGTGGTACATCTTTCCGCGGCAAACTCCATGATGGTACTCTTGAAGACCCTCGTTAAAGTTGACCTTGGTTCCCGGGCTTCTTCTTCAGTGCGCTGATACCCCCTGAAATTCCTGGAAACTCCTACAGGCCTGCGCAAGGCGCCACTGAACAAAGTCCCTTTCATTCGAGCTGATTAGGACCCTCGCACCTGCATACAGCTCTTCCTGCAGTGGGCCTCAAATTCCAGACTTCACCATATCTTAGGCCATAAAACACTCTCAGAGCTTCATACTGGACACCTCACGACCTCTCCTCTAACGAGCACATGACGATTGGAACTACATGACATTATCGGCTCTGGCCTACTTGATTTACATGCAGCAGGTTCCTGCACTCTTAAAACGTTAACTTGATTTAAACAGCAAACATTCTTAACTAGCATACGTTTCTAAAATAACACATCTATAAAGCATATACTTTTAACCCTAAGTTCAATCGTACATTTTGAAAGAACCATGTCAACCTTGTCTCACATTATTTTAGCAGCACGTTTAGATTTGCTTGTGAATTGCCATGAGGCCTACACAAAATACTGGGTTTTTAGAGTTACATTCAACTCTTACATTATTCCTTTAACATGAGAACATGAGGTTTTCATATTCATCCCAAACATTTCTACATTAGTCTCACACAGTTATGATTATCGTTACTCTACTTTAAACATTCTATGCATTTCACCACTGAATATAAGACACTCTGTGTATTTCACTTCTAAATATAAGACACTCTGTGTATTTCACTTCTAAATATAAACACTCTGGTGCAAAGTACATGTTAACTAACTACGTGCTTGTAAATATGGCGTACTTATACATTTTTTCCAAACTTGTGCTCTCTCAGTCCCCCCTTTGATGACCTTCAGGGGTCATCATCACCATGACACTAAAATGTAGAACCTTTAAAGTGAAGTCAGGACAGTACCACTTCTTTTCATACTCTCTAATGCTTTCAGACTCTTATATTGGGTGTCCTGCATCGCTGTCAACTCTTCTTCCTGTTTCTTCATAGCTCTCTGTAACCTATTTGCTCTATACCATTGATACAAACGCACCAATCCCCACAAAGTGATTACACAAATCACTACTATGATGATGGGTTTCAATATGTACCAAACGATACCCTTTCCTAAGTTGGCAAACCAACTTCCAACTTTACCCATTCCATGGCCTACTTTTTCCCACACATTTACCTTTGCCAGGTCCTCAATTTCGTAGTGTATGGCAGTGATGTTTTGTATATACTTCTCTAGAGGCTTTGAATTGTCTGGAATGTAAGTACAACATTCCTGGACCTTCAAGGCCCTACAGACTCCTCCCTCTTTTGCTAACAGAACATCTAAAGCAAGTCGGTTCTGAAGAACCATTGCCCTAATCGATTGCATCTCTCCCTCTATCAGCATCAAGGATCTTGCAGTACTGGCAGACAGTCTATCTACGACTGTAGCTAACCTCCTGATCTTAATGTCATTCATTATCAATCCTAAGAAAGGGAATGCAGCACCTATTACATCTCCGATTACTTCTGCTGCACCCAGCCCTCGCTTCCATCTAGTTGATATTTCTTTCTTAGGCGTGTCTAAATTCTCAACATGATATATTTTAGGGAAGACAACAGCCAGATAGCATGATCCGTACCAATTATCTGGTAACTTCACATAGGCATATCTTCCACATACAAAATATACATTTGGTATTGCTTGCATCCCTTTCATGAAGTTCTTAGAGTAGTACTCCAATTGAAAAGCATGTTCGCAATTGACTTGTCCTACATAAACGTTTTCATAGTAGGAGTAACTCCTGTGAATGCACAGTTTCCCCCGTTTCTCCTTATCCAAAGCAATTGGACCAATACTACCTTTTCGTTGTTGTGCCCTTTCCTCCTTGGTCCAATCTGTTTCTCCTTGTCCTGATGCCTTCAATGCCTTCTGCTTTCTGTATCTAGTATCTACCTGAGCTATAAACTTTTTCTCAACTTCTGATATTTGACAAGTCAGATTGTTGTTTCGAGCATGTGAAGTATCTAACGTTCTCCATGGAATAAACCATTTGTGTAACCTGTCTTCGCTTTTGTAGTAGTCCCATTTGTTCAAATGCTTGAAATTCGGAACCTCTGGCAATGTCGAGTCGAAATTCGAGAAGTAATACTCAAATCCGTCTCGTCCATAAAACATACTTAACAACAAACTGCACGTTATTCCATATGTCAACGGGAGATGATGGTATTTGATACCCTCCTCCACCGAAATTGGTAACTGCATACATACATAGCAGTCCTTTACCTCCATGGCATCAACATATTCATAAAGCAACTTAGCATAAGCATTTGACTTGTAATTCCCCTGTGATTCATCCATGTGTAACCTTTTTACTTCTGCATCTAACAACGCTTTGTCTTTCTCATTGATGTTTCCCTTCTCCTTAACTGTGGTAGTTCTCGGTGTTGACACTCCCCTATCCTCCTTAACTGTGGTTCCATCCCCTTCGTGTCCCGCTAGGAATGAAACAGTTACCACTAAAATTATAAGAGAAACCACTACTCCTAAAAATGTAACAGCTATACATTTTGCCCTGCGGTTCGGGTTGCCAGCCTCCATGTTTTCAAACAGTGTAGTTTTCTTTCTTCTAGCATTCACTTCCTCTTCTTTTCAAACAAAGTCTTTCTCTCTTGCAATGTCTTTCTTGGAACACTTGGAAGCTTGACAATTTGTTTCCGCAAAACAGTTCAAAGTCCAGTAGAAAATAGACAACCCTAGCCCTTCTCCATCCACTAAAATGAAACCCCTATCACTTTTCTTCTTCCACTCGGCGCTAGGTTATCTTGCAACAATTCACAATTTCTTTTCAAAAGTCTTATTTTCGTCTGAAGTTATGTATGACTCAAGGAGTGACACTACTTCTTCATAAATGTCCATCCGAAGTATCATTCCCTCAGGTTCTGGACAATTCGTACCACACCATGGAAAGTCAACCTTTTCTAGGATTATTCTCCTTATTTCGCTCAAGACAAGTGGACGGACGAAATTGAGAGTTAGCGTTTTTTCAATTTCCAATCCTGGTACTATCAGTTCTATATCCACAATTACAAAGGGGTCCGTTCTAATCAAGATCACTTTCTTCACTTTTCCAGATCTGCACCCCTTTGAAGACATTCGTAGTATGGTTTTAGTCCACAACAATAAGCACTCCTAGCAATTCTACTACTCGTTCAAGCATTTCCAAACGAAGAAGAGTTCCCTCCAATATTGGATATCGTGAACAGCAAACTGGAAACTCAACTGTCTCTAAAAGCAATTTTCTTATTCCACTCAGGAGAGCAGGATGAACGATGTTGAGTGTCAGCAACCTTTCGGTCTCCGCTCCTGGCAGTAGAAACTTTATTTGCACTGTGATGATCGGGTCAGTTCTGATCAGTTCCACTTCCCTGATCCTCCCTGTTCTGTGTCTCCCAGACATCTGCAACAAGGTAGGTCCAGTCGGGAGTAGAGTATCTTCTGCTAGGCACTCGCACTCTACTTGACCTTCTAAGACCCTCCTCGGCTTGATCCTGGATATCTTCTTCTGGATCTGAGTCTTCGGATATAGGAGTAAGTGTTTCTTCTTGGGCCGACCTCAAACTTAGCCTTCTTCTTCTTGTTGGCCAAGTGGCAGCTCCAAGCCTTATTCTCCTATTCCTTGTCCTCCCACTTGGTTCTTGATCGCTCCGATACGGATCTGAGTCTGAGTCGTATTCACTTCTGCTCTCTCCTTCAGTTGCGTCTTCTGTCTCACTGCCGTCCTGCCTTCGCTCTTCTTCTGAATCCGATGCGTTCCCAACTTCTTCCGACACCCCCTCAGCTGCCTCAATCCCTTCTGGCGACTCTTCTTCCACTTCCGGGCTTTCGTCTGGGATGGGAGCTGTTCCTTCTAGAGGTGCTGGAACTCTTCTAGTATGGGATGCATGAATCCAATTTGGCAGCCCCCCGCACTTCACCGCGGTGTTCGTGATCAGGATTACCTGAAAGGGCCCACGCCAGCGAACATCTAGGCAGTTCTTCCGGACGTGTTTTTTAACCAGGACCCAGTCCCCTGGGTTCAGGTCATGACACAGGTTCCTCGCTGTTGGAACTTCAGCCGCATGCACCTGAAGGGACACAGAATGGATGGCGTCAGACAGTCCTTTACAATAATCCAAGATCAGATCATCTGTAATATTCAATAGAGCAGTAGTTGGAACTGTAGGAAGTCTCATGGCCCTCCCCATCAGGATCTCGTGGGGAGAGAGACCTGTCCTCCTATCAGGTGTGCTGCGCATGCTCATGAGCACCAATGGAAGAGCATCTGGCCAACTCAAAGATGTGGATGCCACTACTTTAGCCAATCTATTCTTCAAAGTGCCATTCACTTGTTCCACAATTCCTGAAGCCTCTGGTCGATAACTACAATGCAGCTTTTGATCGATATTCAGCGTGGAGCACAACATCTTCACTATTTCGCTGTTAAAATGTTTTCCTCTGTCCGATTCCAAAGAGGCAGGCACCCCGAAGCGCGGTATCAACTCCCTGAGCAACAATTTAGCCACTGTGAGTGTATCGCACCTACGTGTAGGGTATGCCTCAACCCATCTGGAAAATACGCATACAATCACCAACACATACCGAAGGCGATTGACTCTTGGCATTTCGATGAAGTCTAGTTGCATTCTATTGAAAGGCCCCCCTGACCTCCCAATGTGACTCAGTGTGACTGGTGTTCGTTTGCCTACGTTCAGTTGTTGGCAGGTAACACATCGCTTACATACTGATTCTGCTGCTATTCTGAATTTCGGGCAATACCAAGTCTGCCTAAAAACTCTCATCATAGCATCCCTTCCTAGATGTACTGGACCATGTATTTCTCTCGCCATGGGATTAGCTAATTCTTCAGGTAACACAGCTCTCCCATCTGCTGAAACCCAAAAATCCATTTCACTTCGCACACAGCCTGCTATTTCCCATGCCTTTTTCTCTTTTTCAGGTGCGTTCTCCTGCATTATTCTTAAATCCTCCCAAGTGTCTACAGTTTCTAACATCATACTTAATTCAGTCTTTTCTTCTGCACCTTCTATTTCCACCTTTGAGAAAGAATAACTTTGTTCCGCACAATAGCGTGCGACTTCATCAGCATATCTATTACCTTGTGACACAAAATCTGTATTCTTAGTATGAGCTACACACTTCACCACTGCAATATCAACAGGACCTTGTAATGCTTCTATCAGCAATCTCACAAATTCTCCATTTCGAATGGGCGAACCAGAAGAGGTCATGTAACCCCTCTGAGACCACAACTGCCCGAAATCATGAACCACACCGAAACCATATTGGCTGTCCGTGTAGATGGTGACTCTCTTTCCATTTCCTGCTATGCAGGCACGAGTTAGGGCAATAATCTCTGCTACCTGTGCGGAATGTACTCCTTCCAGGCAAGCGGCTTCCACAACTCCAGTAATGGTACAAACAGCATAAGCTGCTCTCAACCGACCAGTATCGTCCCTTAAACATGAGCCATCAACAAAGTAAATTTCATCGGGGTCAGACAATGGCTCATCCACAATATCTGGTCTGGGTTTCGTGCATAGTTCAGTCACATCAAGGCAATCGTGGTCTTCACATCCTTCGCCTTCTATTACAGTAGGTAATGGCATCAAAGTAGCAGGATTCAAGACAGAGCATCTCCTGAGAGTCACGTTTTCTGCGGCAAGTATAACTTGCTCATAACGCGTGAGCCTGCTATTGGTCAGATGCTGCGTCTTCGTCCTGGTCATTAACAATTCAACTGAATGTGGTACATACACCACTACTGGATGTCCCATTACAATACTTTCGCAATAGAGTGAAAACGACTTTTCATAATCTGGCATTCCCAGAGCCGGAGCACGACATAAATCGTCTCTCAGCTGTAAAAACGCCACCAGACATTCTTCATCCCATGGTACCGGATCACTCACCTCCTTGTGCATCAGTTTCTGTAAGGGCTTTGCTTTCAGTGAAAAGTTAACTATCCACTGTCGGCAGTAACCCACCATTCCTAGGAACATTCTAACTTCTCTCTGAGTTGTAGGCGCATTCATTTTCATTATCGCCTCAATCCTCTCTGGGGACACCTTACGTTTCCCTTTTTCTAACCTGTGCCCTAGATACTGTACTTCTGTCAGACAATACTGTAACTTGCTCGGAGATACCTTATGTCCATTTTCAGCTAAATGATTCAGTAAGGCAATTGAATCTACTTTACAAGCTTCCTCTGTTTCTGACGCAACAAGTAGGTCATCTATGTACTGTACCAGAACCGAGTTCTGTGGCAGTACTAGATTCTCAAGATTCTTTTTCAACAACTGATTAAAGATGGATGGACTGTCTGTGAATCCTTGTGGAATTCGACACCATGTTAAAACGCGATCTTCCATTTTAAACGCAAAAAGGTACCTGCTCTCTTCATCCAATGGGATTGAAAAGAAAGCCTGGCAAAGATCTATCACTGTAAACCATTCTGCTTGACATGGTATTTGAAACAATATCACTGATGGATTCGGTACCACGGGACAACATGAAACGACTATGTTGTTAATCTTTCGTAAATCCTGAACTATCCTAAACTTCCCACTAGGTTTCTGCAAACCCATAATCGGGGGGTTACAAGGACTGCCCACGATTTCCTTCAGTATTCCCTGCTGTATCATTGACTCGATCACAGGCTTTATTCCTGCAATCGTTTCCTGGGACAATTTGTATTGAGGCGTTCTTGGAAACTCAACATTTGGTTTTACCAGAATTTTTACCGGTTCTACCCCTTTAATCAATCCTATATCTTCTCCTGTGAAATCCCACACCTCTGACGCCACTACATCTCTTAAGTCTTGTGGAAGATCTTCTACAGTCAGAGTAGGATATAGTTCTACACAGAATTTTGAATTGGCCACCTTAAAGGTAGCATCATCGTCGGTAGTCTGTACCTCCACTCCTTGTGGGGTGCAGTATATGGTGCAATTCAATTTGCATAACAAATCCCTACCTAACAGACATACCGGACTCGAGTCACAAACCACAAACTGATGTTCGTTCATGTGGTTTCCAATTTTCACAGACACTGGTTCTGTCAAGGGACTAGTCATTCTTTTATTTGCGACTCCTACCACTTGAATTGTTTCCCCTGACATTGGCAAGTCTGGAACTACCGCTGATCTCAGAGTCGAACGAGTAGCCCCAGTGTCCACTAAGAACGTAGTGGGACACCCTGCCACTTCTGCCTCAACAAATGGCCCTCTCTGATCCACTTCTAGAACTGCCCCGAGGGTACAGTCCTCTTCACTGCTCACCCGTTGTCCTGTCAAAGGATCAATGTAATAACATTTTTCTTCCTCGATAAACAGAGGCATTTGTTTAAAGACCTTTCCTCCAGCTGCTATCTTCGGTGGCTGTGGGAATTGGGCCCGTGGAGCCGAAGTCCCCCCTTTGGCCACCTTACTACTTGGGACTGTCACTTTTTGCACTGTGTCTTCTTGGACCTGCTCTTCTACTTCTTGCTCTCCGTTTTCAGGGTTAAAGGGACACTCGCGTCGCCAATGCCCCACCTGATGACACAGATGACACTTGGTCGTTTTCTTTAAAGTGGCAAAGTCTATCCTAGGTCTCTGCCCTTCTTCATTATCTTTGTTCTGACCATTTGGTTTTCGTCCCATCCCCTGCTTCTGCTGGCCACCCTTCCCAGCGGACTGCATTTGCACCACCATCAATTTCTCCTTTAGATTCTTGGCTTTAGAATCTATCTCGTCACTGCAGTACCTCGCATATCGTAAAATCTCATCTAGTGGTTTGTTCTGCCAACAGATTAAATGTTGCTGTATCATCAAACAAATATCAGGTCTCAACCCCAATACAAACTTTGACACGAACTGCCCTATGTCTTTGGGATCCATTACATCTAGTCCACTGTATTGCTTGAATGTTTTCAATAATCTTTCATAAAACTCGTGAACTGTCTCCTTGGGTTCCTGCCTTGTTCGGTCTATTTTTACCCAATCTATATCCTGTGGTGGTACCTTATCTTTCAGCCATGCTATTACCCTTTCATACTTTCGCATGACTATCTCAGCTGGTCCATTAGTTCGAACATCTCTCAATGGTTCAGCATTTGGCCATTCGACACTAGTCTTACAAGGGGTCCACAGATCAGATGGGACCACGATGTCAAACAACGTGTTCAAATCTATCCACAATACTTTCGAAATTTTAACAAACCTCTCTACCTGCTTATACCACTCGACTGGGTTGTCCCGCAACTTCGGGAATGAGTTGGTAAATGCGGCTAAGTCTCCTCTACTCCAGGGCACATGTACATAATTTCCATTTGATATTTCTCGCAAAGGGAATGCCTCCATCTGCATTACCCTTCCCTCAGGGGTCATCACATTTGTACTTCGCCTAACTGTGCCCTTTTTCGACCACCTTTCTTCCCATTTATCCAGTTCTCTCCACACTCTTATCCCTGTTACCAGCTCTCTTATGTGTGTTTTTAATCCAGCAGTTCTCTTCTCGTCTAGATCTTGGTCTGCGTACTGTAATCTGTGGTTACTCTGTAATGCCCTTGTCCTAGACAAATCCACGGCATACTTGTCTGCCAAATCGGTCAGTTTTTCATGAACCGATCTAGCTTTCCTAGTAATATCCTTTGCCATGAACAATAACTCATCCTGTTCATACAATTCTATCCTCTCCAAAGGCAATGTTCCATCTATTATCTCATCTACATCTGACTTTAAACTGGTAACATCAAGCCTTTTTGCCTTTATTTCAGCTTTCAAGACACTCAATTTAGCTCCTCCATCCGCATCTCTCCCATCCCAGCTCCGAGATCTACGTTTAGGTATTGGTGAATTATAGGGAGTCCTCCCCTGTTCCCATCTCTCTAAGTCCCATGCCTTTCCGTCTTCTCGGGGTGGGTGGTGAAACACTCCTTCATGCCTCCCAGCCTCTCTCTCTCCATCCTGGCTAGTTTCACGGGATTGAGGATAAGAGGTTCTCTTACTCCCTCTTTCTTCCCTACTTCCCTGTGCTTCCTGAGTATTCGAGGCGTGGCGGGACCTATCGCTGTTCGCCTTTCTCCAATGTTGAACGTCTTCCCCAAGCGTATGATGAAGGCACCTAAACCTATTCTGAAAATTCCGTACCGCCTCATCTCCTCCGTTCCCCCAAAGACGGGACATTTCCTCACATTCTACAATCCTAGTATTTTGTTCCGACTGTTCTCTCTGATTTGTAGGACCTGCATCCCCTCTATTCTCTTGACTTTGGCCTTCCCGGCCCTGACTGCTTTCGCTGGCCCCACAATGAGATACAGTCCCGTTACCCCTGCTTTCCCACTCTGGTTCCGTTCTTGTCCTGTTACTCGGAGATACTATGGACCCGTCCCATTCCCTCAAATCAGCTCTTAACTCTGAAAAAGATCTTGGCCGCGGTCCCCTTAGATCCATTGGTCCTCTCGGACCTCCCTGTTCTGAATTGGGACCGACAGTTGTGTCTAATGGGGTGTTCCACGTTACCGAACCTGGTAATTGTTTCCATGCATTTGTCACATTATTCCTCCTTTCCATCTCAATCCTTTCCCTATCCAATTGTCTTTGTTGTTCCCCTCTATCTCTCTCAGAATTATAGATCGAAACTATGGGTCCTATGGTAACAGGCACTTGAAGAGCGTCTGGCAATCCCACAGACTCAACCCTTTCTGTGGTTGGCGTTTTCTGCACCACAAACCTTCCCACTACACTCTGTACAGTGTTGTTTGGAGGTGTTTCTCCGCCTTTGCTAGGTGTCCATTCCGATATAGGGAGTGGTGTATACCCCTCTATCTCATTCCCATCTTCCCTTGCGAGCCCTCTATCTTCTATCAATCCCACTCTCGGAGGTGGTCTATCCATTAACAATCTGTTTATCAGATTGTCCTCCGACTCGCTTTCCTCGTCTTCTTCCATGAGGTTTCCTCCTCCTGACACCTCCCTCATCGGATACATTTTCTCCACCTCAATAGCCTGTACCCTCCAACGCTTTTCCTCCTCATCCCATTTGGAATCTCGCACTGCCCTTACCGATCGCGTCAGCCTTTGTTGACGCCTGTTCAAATTTCGGTCGTGTGCAGCCTTAATCCATGCATTAAGAGCCTCAAACTGTGTTGGTCTAGGTGAAGGTTTCAATGAGGACATGGTTGCTTTTAGCCGATGTAACACCTCTAACTTAAACGTTCCGTACTTTGGGAACTGCATTTCCTCATTTCCTTCCGTAAGCTTATTCCAAGCCCCAATCCATAATATCGTATGCAGCCCCACATTCGTTGCCATATAATGAGCTGGCGTACCCTCTGGGGGAGCCTCTTCCCCGTAATAATGTTCACTTCGTTTACGTTTAAAAATCCCTTTCAAACACTTAAAACACTTCATGATTTCTCTTTTCTCCGCGTTTGTTTACTTCCTGATGATATTCCACCAATCTCGGCACCGTTCTCACTAACTGGCCTATCCGTACGCGGCTTTCCTCCGACGTCACTCTAGCCGCCCAACCAGAGCGCGGCTCTAGCTAACGTCACACCAACCGCTCAATCACAGCGCGGCTCTAGCCGACGTCACCCGTCCCCCTTCGCAGCAGTTCCCCTCCTTTCTCAGCTCGTCTCCTCGGTCATGCACGCATCCCATTCATACACTGAAAAATGATTACTTCCGTCCAAGCGATCACCTTTCTTTGACTGTACGCCCACAGTCTTTCTGTAGTTGTCACCCTAACTTGGCGAGATGTCTTTCCGTTTACTTCCAGACAATCGCCTTCTCCGATAGGTTACTCACACGCAGTAACTTTCGACCAGCGTCCGTTACTCATACACTCACTCTTACACTCCCCCTATCTTGGATCCACGGCGGTCAATGGTACCTCGTGACCTCCGTACTATGGTCGACAACTACCCTGGATGTTCGATACACCCAAAACCACTTAAGCTCTGGCCTGAACTTAAGATTTCACCAGTACACCCGTTTACCAGGTTACCAGTTTACCAGGTTGCGCGCGCTCACAACCTTCTCTCACTCACACTACAGGCATTCAACTCCGCCAGACATTACAATACAAATACAACACAAAACACCGCAATCTGTTCACGCATGACCCTTTTTATACTCACTCTCCGATACTGCTGCTTTTCTCGCACCGTCTGCACCTTTCGGCACACGATTCTTCCGCTGCTCGTCTCTTGACGTCTCGGGCCTTGGGGTAAACTAACCTCTCTAGATTACCTTCCTCAAGAAGATAACCATCCTCTGCTACCAACTGCTAACGCGGGATTACTGGTTACTAATTATCTTGCCAAATCCCTTCTTCCTGTCGACTGAATCGTTGGTACCTGTCTTGAGTAAAAGGTAATCTCGAGGTAAACAATCAATTTAAGAACTTACACCACTCTAAATGACCACTGACCAAAATTAAGTTTTAAAGATTTAATATAAAGTCAAAGATAACTGAAGATACAAACTTCTCAAAATGAGATTCAAAAGGTATATCGGAATCACTATGAACATGAACTTCTTGAATAGTCTGAGTCTGAAGAACAAAATAATAAGTACAAGTTCGAATACCATCAGGGTTGCTAAAATGGATACAAGTTGCAACCTCAAAGTCATTACAGAAAAGAAAATTAAAGTTAGTCTGTCCCTACACTATACTAAATGACATCCCTACTTAGCAAGATCTTAACCCTCTAGGTGTCAGCCGTGGTGATTTCCTAAGAAGATCACGCACTTCTCTTTGTCTCTTCTCTGATAATGGGTCTCTCCTGATCAGCCTATCTGCCTACCCATCCGCTTCCTTAGGCTCCCAAAATCATCTGCTCTGCTCTCCTCCCGGGTCACTTTCCCTAATACCAAATCACATTTCCAATAGAAACGCCCCTTGGGACGCCCCTCACGTGGTACATCTTTCCGCGGCAAACTCCATGATGGTACTCTTGAAGACCCTCGTTAAAGTTGACCTTGGTTCCCGGGCTTCTTCTTCAGTGCGCTGATACCCCCTGAAATTCCTGGAAACTCCTACAGGCCTGCGCAAGGCGCCACTGAACAAAGTCCCTTTCATTCGAGCTGATTAGGACCCTCGCACCTGCATACAGCTCTTCCTGCAGTGGGCCTCAAATTCCAGACTTCACCATATCTTAGGCCATAAAACACTCTCAGAGCTTCATACTGGACACCTCACGACCTCTCCTCTAACGAGCACATGACGATTGGAACTACATGACATTATCGGCTCTGGCCTACTTGATTTACATGCAGCAGGTTCCTGCACTCTTAAAACGTTAACTTGATTTAAACAGCAAACATTCTTAACTAGCATACGTTTCTAAAATAACACATCTATAAAGCATATACTTTTAACCCTAAGTTCAATCGTACATTTTGAAAGAACCATGTCAACCTTGTCTCACATTATTTTAGCAGCACGTTTAGATTTGCTTGTGAATTGCCATGAGGCCTACACAAAATACTGGGTTTTTAGAGTTACATTCAACTCTTACATTATTCCTTTAACATGAGAACATGAGGTTTTCATATTCATCCCAAACATTTCTACATTAGTCTCACACAGTTATGATTATCGTTACTCTACTTTAAACATTCTATGCATTTCACCACTGAATATAAGACACTCTGTGTATTTCACTTCTAAATATAAGACACTCTGTGTATTTCACTTCTAAATATAAACACTCTGGTGCAAAGTACATGTTAACTAACTACGTGCTTGTAAATATGGCGTACTTATACATTTTTTCCAAACTTGTGCTCTCTCAGAAATGGCAGTGGAGAATACATGCCTGTGTGCTGAAAAGGAATGTTGCCACATTTCTTCTATGAATTCTGTTGCGAGGAGGATCCCATGGATAGGAAGCCATTCTCTGCAGACAAAGAAACATAGAAACAGAAGTACACAGACCCCATCCCCCCACCCACGAACACATTAAGTTGGCAAGAATTGTATCCTATTATAGAAAAGTTGGCGACACTTTTGAGTGTTACATTAATTGGCACTGGGTTGTGCCCCCGTTGCAGAAATGTGTGCAATAACTGCAGATGAATTCTCGGGTTGTGCAAAGTTGTAAAGTTCTTCTTTTGCAAACTTTTTGAAGGTCTATGGACATTTTTGCAAAACTTCGTATAGTTTGTGGAGTTTTCGATTTTGGAAATTAGTGTGAAAATTCTGACTTTCACTATAATTTATGGGGCATATATCCTTGATTATTACTAAAAATGGGTCTGAATGAGATATATTTACTATAAAACAGTTATGCTTCGAAAAGACATGGAGCAGGGAGCAGTTCTGCAAAATGTGACTAGGGGAAAAAATGACTGCATCCTTTTCTTCCAGCAAAGAATGTATTTATTTATTTATTTTAAAAGTTTTATACAGCGCAAACAAGACCCTTACAGGTATCAGAGCGCTTAATAAGGTAAGTGTCTTATTTACATAATACAGATAAATGACATAGGGTTCAATGCAAGTTGATGATAGAATACAAATCGTATTGAGGCTACATAGTTAGAAGGTACATAACAAAATGTTCCCAATATATCCAGCATAATATAGATATAATAGCTAAGATATCTGGGTGGCCAGAAGGCATTATAAGGTTCCATATCAGAGATACGTTGGGTCGCCTAATATCAATAATCCATGCTCAAGGGAATTTAGCCATGAGAAGCGATTGCACTTCTTTTTTGAAGGATGCTGTAGAGAGGTTAAGTCTGGTGTCTGTGGGTAGAGCATACCAGATTCTGGGCGCTATCCCTGAAAAGGTTCGGTTATATGTTTTCTTCTTGTTGAATCATTGCGGTTTCAGTAGCAGGTTTTTAGCACTTCTTGAAGATCTGACCCCACAGGAGGGCACCAGTTTCTGTGCCAGATAGCTGTGTGAATTGTGATGAATGGCTTTATGTGTCATACATGCTATTTTCAAATGAATTCTGGCTTGCTTCAAAAGGTAGCCAATTAAGGGATTTTAGGTCAGGGTATATGTGGGAGCTTCTTTTCGCGCCAGTGATGAGTCTGATTGATTGAAGCTCTTAGAGGGGCCATTGCAGCTTTGGGCAGGCCACAGAGAGAGAGACTCCCGTAATCCACTCTTGGGATGATTACAGCGTGTACTGCCAGCTTGAAGTCCTTCTCCGGCAGGAAAGGTTTCAGATTTCTCAACGTATTTATCTGAAAGTTTGCTCCTTTTGTTGCATTGCTGATGTGTTTTTGCATATTGAGGTTTCTGTCAAGTGTTATTCCCAGCGATTTCGCTGAGTCCACGATGATAGGTTGGCAGTTGAGAGCAGTAATGTGTTTGATCCAGTCTTGCATTATGGGTACTTGGGCGGGAGGAGCGATTAGGATAAATTCGGTTTTGAGGGGATTAAAATTTAGATGGTTTTCTCCCAGCCAAATCTGAGTTTTTCCAAGAGTTGTGTTGAGCGATTTGAGGTCTTCGAGGGTATGGATCTTAAGGTATAGTTGTGTGTCATCAGCGTACATGTGATATTGCACGTTAGAAGCGTCAAACATTTCGGTGAGTGGTTCCATGAAAAGATTGAACAGTGTCGAAGATAGGGAAGACCCTTGTGGGACTCCTAAAGTGACTGGGACGGGATTGGACAGGGAGTGGTTGACCTTGAATCATTGTGATCTATTTTGGAGGAACGAGGTAAACCAATTTAGAAATGATCCCGATAACCCCATTCTATGTTTCAGAAGATCTATCAGGTTGTCGTGTTTCACGGTATCAAATGCTGAGGAAAGTTCAAGCAAGATGAGTAAGCAGGCTCCATTTTGGTCTAGGATTTGTAGAGCATCATCAATTATATTGGTCATGGCTGATTCTGTGCTGTGACCAGTACAGAAACGTGATTGGTATTTGTTCAGTAGGTCAAAATGATCAATATGACATATCAGTTGGAGGTGTACACATTTTTCTAAGAGCTTGGCCAAGGTAGGGATGCGGATATAGGGCGGTCATTTTTTTTAAGTCCGCAGGATCAGCCGTGGGTTTCTTTAGAATGGGGGATACCTGCCCGGCTTTGAGGGAGTCCGGGATGCAACCTTGTCGTAAAGAGTTATTTATGATCTTGGTCCAGAGAGGTAGCAGCAGCGGGGTGAAGTCTTTTACAGCGTTTGCTGGGAGAGGGTCGGTGAAGTGATTGGCAGGGTTCAGGGCAGTAAGCATTTTGCGAATAGATTCTTCATTGTAGGTATTAAGGGTTGATCAAGAGGCATTATTTTTTAGGATGAACTTTGATGAGATTTGATGTGGTGAAATTAGAAGGGATGGTGATAGGTTCGTATGTGAGACAGAGTGTGCGATTAGATCGTTGAGAAGGTCCTTCTTAATGTTGTCAGTCTTCTGAGTGAAGAAGGAAGCAAATTCTCCACAGTTGGTTTCAACAGAATGCTGTTGAAAATACAATGTTAGCATCAATGGTGCTGTGGTGTAACTGAGTTTTATTATGGTGAAAATTACATCCATGTAGGTAAAGGAAAAAGGCAAAACACTATAATTCAGCAAAATGCAAAAAAATTGAATTATGTTAAACTTTGCAGGTCAAAAAAGTTGTACAGCTGAACATTACCGCTGACAGGCGAAATGATGCCACCTAATTTTCAATGAGACAAGTGTTAATTCATGCTGCGGTGTGTCGAATGTAAGTGCCCTATCCTCTTGCTGTTATTACCGTGCAGGAAGGCCTCAAGATCCTGCGGTTGAAGGGGTTAGGGAAGGAGTGGGTTAGAGGCTCAGGTCTGCGCCAGACGCCTGGAGGGGGCTCCTGGGACTTCGAAGCACTTAGTGCGGAAGAGCGCGTGCTCCTCCTGTGATTGTTTGCTGCCCTGACACTGTAAATACAGACCGAGATTCCTGCTCCAGAGAGCGCTGCGGACACAGATTCCATCTCCATTAAGGATGAGAACATGACTTGTTTACTTGGCGAGAGTGACTCTAAGCATGAGCAGGGCATGGCTCCCCCACGCGCTCCCTCTCCCTGGCCTGTAATTGACATCCGCTGGCGGCTGCTAAAGGGGAGACGCCATCTTGAAAGATGGAGGGAGGCTTCTCTGGTCCATCAGCGCCCGGTGCCGAATACAAATGGATGCCCTTATGAACCCTAGCGCCACCTCCCACGCTCCACTTCTCCTGAGCATCTTCATCTTGTCTTTGGCAGCAGCTCTCCCTGCCGCAAAGGCCGCCGTAGACTCATTTATACGCTGCAGAAATCACTTACAATTATATGGTCTTCGTGCTTTTGCCACTGGCCTCTGTCACTTCTACAGATGGCTATTTTATTTATTTTAACAAAGAAAAGCATTGTTTGGATACATATGATGTGTTGTGTGTTAAGATCTGTAGCTCTGGAGAAAGCATTTCAAACGCATGAGCAGGCATGGTGCAGGAAGAAAGTGTGAAAAGCCACCTCCTCTTCTCTGGAAGGTTGTGATACTTGTGATGGGGCAGTTACACCCCTGCCCGGAAGGCTCCCACCTGCTTTCAATTTCAACCTTTTAACAATAACAATGTGCTTGATTATCCTAATTCCTAATGAACTGCCTGTAGGAGAAGGTCTCTCCTTGCATCCTTAAACCGGCCCTGAAAAGAAGAACCTTATCCTGTGTGCACCAGAGGTTTTGCCAGTGCTTTCTGATAGGACGTGCTGGACACTGTCTTAGTATTCTAGGGCCAATGCTGAAGATGCGTTTCATACAACCTTGGAGTACAAGTGGCCAAGGCGTTGCTATGTACTCTTCTCAGACTTTGGTATGGATTTAGGGAAAAACATTGATCTATTTTTTTGCTCTAATACCTCGGGCCCGATTCACAGAACTAATTTAAGACAAAATCCTAAACTTACTACTTTTGGTATTCACAGAAGTTAGGATTTTGTCTTATGTTTGTCTTAAGACAGAGTTAAGACAGACTTAAGTTAGGATTTTGTCTTAAGTCTGTCTTAAGACAAATTTAAGACAAAATCCTAACTTCTGTGAATACCAAAAGTAGTAAGTTTAGGATTTTGTCTTAAATTAGTTCTGTGAATCGGGCCCTTTGATTTCTATCCTCTACACAGCTGATACATTGAATTCTTTCAAGGCTACGGCATGCTAAATACACCTCAGTCACATGCTCTGTTCAGAGACTATCATTTGTATTTTTCAAATTGAAGAAACTGTCACTGTGGTAAATCACTTGTCTGTGGTTGTAAAGGGCTCAGATATGGGGTGTCAGAGAGATGGAAATATTTTCCTATGTACACCTAAGCCATTACATAACTAGGCCTGGGTGGTGAACTCTGCTCCGTTTGCGGAGTTTGCAGAGTTTGCAGAGTTTTTTGCACGCCACGCTCTTTGAAGCTCGCGGAGTCCCAAAAAAATCAACTGCGGTAAGTTGGTGAGAGAGGAAAATCCAACGCTAGACTGCTTCCCATGAAGATTTCTCAACACGGGCGGTCCCGGATGGTTGTGTTAAGAAACCTTCTGTTCTCGCGGAGGAAGCTGCCGCTCGAGTAGTACTTCTGCACGAGGGGCTGAAAGTAGAAGCACTCTTTTGCTCTGCGTGTGATGCAGTTTGCGCTGAATTTAGAGCACAGTGCTAGGCCTGGGCGCAGTCTGCGAAGTGACAAAAAAACTCAGCAGAGTTCCGCCAGTGATAGAGTGCAGCACAAACTGGTGTTCACGCTGATCTTCCTGCCGCCTGAGTAGAAATTCTACCCGAGCGGCAGCTCACACTCGCTAACTTACTGTTGGTGAGCGCCAGTGGGGGAAAAACTTTTCTGCACTACGCGGAGCTGAATTTTCTGCACTCTGTGAGCTCCGCGCATCACGGAGTGCAGAAAACTCTGCAAACTCCATGAACGGAGCAGAGTTCACGGCCCAGGCCTAGGTCGGACAATTACCTGGTGTTAAAAATCATTGCAGACGGTGCGAGGTAACACACTCCACTGCTCTCAGAACTCCGTGCAGCTTGGTAGAGTTTCTTTGCAACTTCGCGGAGTTTCACGTAGCAGAACTCCGTGAACTTACCCCCAGGCCCATGGCTACATGTGTTTTTGAAGCATGGGAAGTAGGGTATATTCTTCAGGAACTTTTAATAGCTGGTAATTGCATTGCTCTTGTGAAACACGTAACAGTACAGTTAAAAATAATTTTTCTAGTTCCTAGAGTTGTGGCTGTTCCAAGAGTGCAGCGGTGCAAGGTTCATGTTTCGTAGCTTTCGTAAAGGTCTATGGAAAACTTTGCAACTCCAGATAGTTTGCAAAGTTTTTCAATTTAGGAAATCAACGTTCAAGTTCTGACAATTGCATCAATTTATGTGACTTTGTATCGTGGTTAATGCAAAAAAAAATAGTTTAGAGGAACAGATCTTAATATAAAACAGTTATCATTCGCCAAGCTGCTGTGCATTGACAAACTCATCAAAGTGTCATCTTGCAGAGAAAACTTCAGTGTTTATTTCCCAGAATGAAATGGGATTCTATTTTGAGGTAGCTTGAATAAAACTCCACTGGTTGTGCTTGGCTTGGCTGAGTCCCATTAGGGTCAGAATTATCTTTCTAGGAGGAGAAAAATCATTGCAGAGGATGTCAAAAGAAAACCACAAAACCTAGCAAGCAAGTGAAGTGCAAAAATCATGATTTATGCAAAACATTGCGTGTGAAAGAAGTCTTTGCACTGCCCTAGGCAAGCCTTTCATTCTGCTGTGCACAACTGAAGTTTTGTGACATGTTATTTAAAATGAACCAATATATTTATTTTGTAGTGTGCAGAATAGCACTACTCTTTTCCATTGGTCTTATACTGCAAGAATACCACAACATGATTTGGCGGAAGGTATCAGGGCAGGTAGGTGTGGCCGTAGGCATGTGCAAGCTGTGCACCTGCACAGGGCCACCAAACCCCTGGGGCGACCACACCAATATATATCCTTAATATAATAATCCTCTGAGGATGGATACATATTTGCGTGGCGCCCCCTGGCAAGGATTTGGCGGCCTCCGGCTCTGTTCCACTTCCAAACACCCTGACCCCCCCCCCCCCTCTTCACTGGCCTCCGCGCTCCGCCCTCTTCCGGGGCCCCTACCTACGCTCCCTGCCCAGGGCTGCCATGAGCCTAGAGCCACCCCTGGGGCAGGAGAGGGTTAAAGATCGTGGTCTGCTCACCGCTTCCTGTGAGAGGCTGGAGAGGGCTCCTGAGAAGCCTGAGCACTTAGTGCGAAAGTGAGTGAGTTCCTTCTTGAATTATTTGTTGACCGGACAGAGTAAATACAGACTGTGTTTTTCAGAGAATTGTGTGCTTCTTAGAAACATGCCTCTTTTTTATGAGCAGATAACACCATAATCTAACCATATCAACCTTTTCAATTATTTTTCATGATATCCCGTGACTAGCTTCCACATTTATGTAATATTATCTCGACACCATTCGGCCACGCGCAGGGGCACTCTCCAGCCTCGTTGCCAGCTGACCTGATGCACCAGACCGTTGACCATGTGCAACAGTCACTGGTTTACATCCTAGCGTGCAATGAGTGCACTGCACCTGCCCCCATGCCGCCACGCCCGATGTGCATATTCAAACCACTGAGCCCGGAGACAGCTCTAGAATCGGGCTAGGAAACTAGAACCGGCACCACCTGCCCCATACCACCAAAGCCAATGTGCAGGGAGTTCAGCTGTATGCAGTGGGCTCCTGCTGCAGCCCCTTTCTTCCAAATCAGATGCACACAGCCTTGGTTGGGTGTAGTAAGCTCGAGGCACACGCCCTGTGTTCGGCCATGCCTTGCACCAGCCTCTGGGCCACTGCTGCTGCTTACTGAACCTTTGCCAGGTCCCAGGCCACCAGTACTGCTGTACATAACCTATGGTCATGTGAAAAGTAACCCTGGGCGTAGTTTGCAAAGTAGCGCTACGGGTAGCTATGCAAAGTGCACTTCGCACTACGCGAGCTACGCGTAGCACTACGCGTAGCACTACGCGAACTGCATAGTAGCATGTTAGGGGAGGATTGCACAGTGCCAGATGCTTGTCCGCACAGTGCAATCATTGAAAACGGCATCTCACACAGTGCAAACTGTCGTTTTCTGTCGCTCAAGTAGATTTTTACTCGTGTGGCAGCTTTCTCAACGCTGACTGGTAGTTTCTCATCGTGAGCGGTCACGAGCATACGCAACCACTCACAATGAGAAACCTGACCTCCCCGCATTGAGAATCTCGCCAGGAGGTTTATTTTCCATGCTCGCGATCGGCAACTTGATGTTGCTGATCGCGAACGAGGAAAAAGTCTCGCCGGAATGTCAATTTGCTTGCTCGCGGTCGCCAACTTGACGTTCAAGACCGCCAACAAGCAAAACATGACCGCTGTACTACGCTACGCTACAAGTGTTTGCACTGTGCTACGTGCAATTTGCATAGTGTGAAGTAGCGCAAACTACACAAACTACGCGAGCGTAGCGTAGTTGTCCGCCCATGCCTAGTGAAAAGGGCTCTTGGCGTAGTGTCAGCTCCCATCCCAGCAAGACAGCTATACATGTACTTCAGCCAAATGCAGCTTGCTATGGGAGACGGAGTTAGAGCGCAGCCAGGTCCTGACAACACCCTGAGCTACACAGTCCACAGTTAATGACCTCTGGTCATATGAAGATGCCCCTGTCTCTGTGACTACTCCACCAGGTCACTGTGCACCACCTTCATCTGTGCACAGTTGGCTCTGCGGACAGATCCTGGCCTGTAGCCAGGTTCCGGCCCACACCCCATCTTCTGTTATGCATTCCTTCAGCCATGTGGAGGAATCTCTTGATGCAGGGCCTGGCGGGATCTTAGCACAAGGCTACGGCCAAATTATATACAAGATGAACTTGTATATAATTTGACATATCTTTAGCATGCTGACCCTGGTTTGGAATCTCAGTTGGCATGCACATGACAAACCTAGCAAATTAAAGCTTTTTTTTATCTCTCCTTTGATAGATCTGCTTGACAAACATGACCAAAGTTATTAGCAAATGGATTGTTTTTAACTTCCCTCCCCATTTCACTTTTCCCCCCTGATGGCTCTGCATATATCTTGACATACTAACAGTAAATCCAACATGCTAAACGCTTTCCCAGTTTTGTGCAGATGAATCAATAGCATTAAGGGCCTGATTTGGATTTGGGTGGACGGTTACTCCTTCACAACCGTGCCAGATATCCAGTCCACCACGTTACAAGTGCAGGGAGAAGATATGGCGCAGCAAGCAACGCTGACAACTCAGGAGCTGGGGATCTGAGGGGCATATTACCAACAACTAGCGATAATTTTTGTCTCTAACTTGTTTAGAGACAAAAATTATCGCCGCACATCGGCGATTTTTATCGCAGATAAACCTTGCTATTAGCAAGGTTTATCGCAAATGCGATAAAAAACGGCCGCAATGCATGAATATCGCTGAAAAGTCAGCGATATTCATGCATTATCGAGCAAATGCTCTTAGCCATGTTATCCACCTCCCATTGGATAACATGGCTAAGAACTGCTCAGGGCAGGTGTTAGCTTTTGGAGATATTCGCGCTTAGCGCGAATATCTCCAAAAGTTGGTAATAGGAGATAGCGATGTTAGCGACTGTTTCCAGTCGCTAACATCTTGGCACGCCCACTTTGCATGTCATTAGTGATAAATATCACTGACATGCAAAGCGGGGCCCAAGATGGTCGCTATCTCCTATTAGCTGTCACTAACTGGTGTTAGCGACAGCTTGGTAATAAGGAGATCATTTTATCTCCGCTTTCTTGGCTTTTAAAGCCAAAAAAGCGGAGATAAACCCCCTTGATAATATGCCCCTGAGTTCGAGTCTCAGCGTCAATTCAACATCCTGTGATTCTGGGCAAATCACTTAATCTTCTTGTCCACATGGACAGTGCCTTGATACCCTCACGGATGATAAACAGCGCTGTATGAATCTACAAATGTATTATTTCCAATGACACTCTTAATAGAGCAGATGGGAAATCCGTCATGTTTGTGATAGAGTAACCCATCTATGGAACTCTAAATCAGGCCCTAAAACCCATAAGAAGATCAAAAAATGTCTTTTCAATGGAAACTGCAACTTAAGCATAATATCTCTCTAATTAAAATAGATGGCTTGAACTTGCTGGTGGCCACCGTGTAGTTACAGTCAGAGTTTCCATAGCAAGAGTGTTTTCGACACCATGTATTTATAGTTTTACCAGCTATAAACTCTCCTTCCAAGTCCTGATGTTTAATCATATATTTATATGTAGGGGATGTGCCACAACCTCAGTTGTCTCTAGGCGACAGGATAAATGGAAGAATAAATATTCTTACAGAATGTACTGCTAAAATCAGAAACCCTGAACATAGCATGCTATTAAGAATGGAGATGATGTTTTCCTGCTGAACAGGAGCCAAGGGAGGCTTTACCCGCTCCCTCCTGTGGGACCTTCTTCATCTCTTCATGAAACCAAAGAATCCTTGAACAATCTTAAGTCACTGAGGATATTGACTCTTACTTTTTCCAACAGTGTGCTGACCACCACTACTGCTCTGAAGTGTCTGTAAAGCAAGTGGTTTACTAAAGTGCATAAATAAAGAAGTACATTAAAAATGTAAATAATGATGACCAAAGCCACCGTGATGCCAGCATTGCATTTCTATCAAAGTGCTCCTTTCTGTTGGCAGAAGCACTTTTGTCAAAAGAGCCACAATACGTGTTAGGGACTTTAAATCTGGCAGACTGACTTTTGAAGTGCTGGCATAGGTGACTCACCGGCCGGCCCCCTAGCAGCCGCACAACCAGTCGTCCAAGTATCAGCCCAAGCAGCTTAGCGGCCAGCTTACTGAACTTTAAATGATCTTGGGCCCGATTCACAGAACTAACTTAAGACAAAATCCTAAACTTACTACTTTTGGTATTCACAGAAGTTAGGATTTTGTCTTAAGTTTGTCTTAAGACAGACTTAAGACAGACTTAAGTTAGGATTTTGTCTTAAGTCTGTCTTAAGTCTGTCTTAAGACAAACTTAAGACAAAATCCTAACTTCTGTGAATACCAAAAGTAGTAAGTTTAGGATTTTGTCTTAAGTTAGTTCTGTGAATCGGGCCCCTTGTTTTTATAAACTTAGGGCCTCATTTATGAGGCCTTGTGTCACTTTTACGCCGCTGGTGCATCACTTTATATGACGCACCAGTGGCGTAAAAAATACGCCTTGTTGCGCCATATTTACAAAGTGACACATATAGGTAGATGCGTCACTTTGTAAACCCCTGCGCCACATTATACCTGCGCCAGGTATAATGTATGCATGGGGGGCGTATTGACGCAAAGAAGGGTCGTAGAAGTGATGCAGTGAAATCTATGTGATTTCACTGCGTCACTTTTAGGACACAGTTGCGTCAAAATCTTGCGCCTGCCTCACTGCAGGCGTAAGACTGACGCAGGCCCTTTCACATGGGGCTTGCCCCATGTGAAAGGACGCATTGCTGGAGTTGCGTCACTTTTGTGACACACTCCAGCAATGCGTCACTTTTGCGCTTACAGATACGTCAGAAATACTGACGTATCTCTCCTCGCGACATGATGCGTCATACATTAAATATAACGCATCAGGAATGTCGCAAGGAGGGCGCAATGAAAAGTGACGCATCGCTGCTTTCACGCAGCGATGCGTCATTTCTCATAAATGAGGCCCTTAGTTTGGTGATTGGTTACAATATTAGTAGATATTTGTTGCCAGGGCCAACTCCATTGCAACTTTGTATCACACCAGGAAGCTACTTCCTGGTGCAAATTGTTTAAATCAGCACGTGTCTCCAAGCACAGCACCCAGTTTACTAAAGCCGGATGACAGCCGTGGGATATGGGGCAGTAAATACCACTGCTTACGGTCCAGACAGGACACAGATAGGACCCTGTCAGAGGGACACTGTGTCTGGGGTGGGGACAAGGATGTTGCGGGTCACAATGCGCTAAGTGCTGGATATAAGTTTGTTTAGTGCTGCCTGAAAAGGTGTGTTCTGTGTTCTTTTCTTTTGTCCTCTGGGAGGGGGTTTAGCACAATATATGTTGGGGGAATCACACTCTTTAACTGTACAACATGTGGGCATTGTAAGAGTGTGTCCTTCCAGTTCAGTGTTTGGAATGTCTTGATTTCAAATAGTTGTATTCATATATTTTTTGTTTTATCACTCCAAGACGTCAGGTGGGGTGGAAGAGCTCTGTCTGTACACAGCAACCACAAGTGGGATGATATAAAGACTTCAGTAAGATTGAACAGTGGGTGAGCACTTGGAAACCTTTGGGCGGCAAAGTAAAGAGACTTGGACAACAATTCTGCAGGTCTGGGCTTGGGCAGCTTTGTGCAAGTAATACTGTATACATTAGGCAAAATTGTGAAGTTGTAGGCAAGAGTAGACACATTGAAATACATTACATCATTGGAGGTTTCCAAGAGGATGGGGTTCCAAGTGCTGATTCCAGAGGTGAGATGAAGCGTGAGAAAGAGATAGCAGCGTTGGCAGAGAGGGATGCTGGACCATTCTTAAAACGTGTTTTTAGCTCCAGCTTGAGAGTTTGTAAAGAGGAGGCAAGTGTGATGTAGGTGGGTATCTTCTTTGTCGTCAGGAACAATCCACAAAGATGGCTTCCTTGTTGACAATGAAGGTCGTGGAGCTTACCTGGTTCACTCTGCTCTGCTGACCCCAGCAGCTCCTTTACTGAATGACCCGCCTTCCTGAATCGTCAGTGGAGGATATTTGGGGTCATGGTGACGTGATCCAAGGAGTGGTCATTGGTGCTGGGGTTTTGTTCATTGTAGTGTGATTATGCCACTTAGGGCCAGATGTAGGTAGCTAAATACCGGTCGGTAACTGCCGAAAATCAGTGATTTTCCCGTTACCGACCGGTATTTAGCCCTTTCTAATGTAGGAGGCTGGTTTTAAGGATTTGGTAATTAACTGATTCCTTATGTTAAGGATTCTGGATCCTTAAAACCTAGGTAGGTAGCACTCAAGTGAATGCATTTTTGCTTTAAGGATTCGTTATTCACCACAAACTACAAGTTGGTGGTAAATACCGAATACCTTTAAAAAAGCAATAATTTGCTTTTTTCAAGGTGCCATGTGGCAGACATACATGCCCTTGGGGCATGTATGTGCGCCACATGTGCACACATGCACGATTCAGGGGTGCAACAGGGTGTCAATGTGACCTCCTGCCACCCTTGAATATGCTCCCGCTATTACCGATTCGGTAAATACGGAATCAGTAATAGTAAATGGCTTCCCATTCATTCCTATGGGCCTCCAGAATCAAAGGAATGAATGAGAAGGTATTTCCTATTACCGAATCGGTATTACCGAATCGGTAATAGTAAATATTACCGAATCGGTACATTTTATCGATTCATTACCTACATCATATTTACCGATTTCTAAATGCCGAATCGGTAAAATTAGATATTTAGGAATCGGTAAAATGAGATTACCTACATCTAGCCCTTAGTATTGACTTTGAAGCAGACTGGTGCTCGTTTAAGACTAATGGTAGTACTTGCCGTTTGACGTGAAAAAAGCAAAATCTTGAATTCAATAGCTTCAACAGCAATGTCTCTCTGCACCTGCAGATTAAAATATGGGCTAATATATGTTATAATTAAATATCAATGCCTTTTTCTTATTAATTCGAAGTGCCCTTTAGCATAAAAATGCTTGCTAAGTTTAATGACTTTTGAATGCCTAGAAGTCATTTTATTCGCAGTAATACATTTGCATATTGTAGTAAAGAGCAGCCTTGCTTTCGATATTGGCAACCAGGCGCACTTATTAAGAAAAGCAATGACGTTAGCAGGGTATTCATGTGTTGTATCACTGCCTCAAGGACATCTCACATTTTCTATGTGAGAAGATCCTGACTCTTCCTCATTAGATATGTTTCACTGAAAGTAACAAGTTTCTTTCAAATTGTTGTGCCCCATAGACTTGTATGGAGACAATATGTACACAAATCATTCAATCTGCCTGCATTTTAGTACTATATATCTTCCAGCTGGCTATTTTGAGTGAGAGATTTGGTCATTTGAAATGACAACTGTCTCTCAATTATTTGCCGTGCTTCTTGCTATTTTTCTATTAAATGCATGTTAGACTTTTGGCTTCCTGAAGTGTTGTGTTTTATTTTAACAGATGGTGCGTTGGCGGCTGGAAATCAAGTTTACAAGCATTATACAGGAGGGCACTGATCCAGGCTCCACACAATGGTCGCAGGCACCAGAGGTAAGGGAGAGGATTCTCCAAGAGGCGTGGCCAAGAACTGGACCTGGAATATTGGATAAAAGTGTGAGTATGATTGAACCAACATTTAAGTAATGTCCTTGAGCCCGATTCACAGAATGAACTTAAGACTCAATCCTAAACTTACTACTATTTTGGTATTCACAGAATGCACTTACTACTTTTGGCATTCACAGAATGCACTTACTACTTTTGGTATTCACAGAATGAACTTACTACTTTTGGTATTCACAGAAGTTAGGATGTTGTCTTAAGTTTGCCTTAAAACAAACTTAAGACAGACTTAAGTTAGGATGTTGTCTTAAATCTGTCTTAAGTCTGTCTTAAGTCTGTCTTAAGTTTGTCTTAAGTCTGTCTTAAGTCTGTCTTAAGTCTGTCTTAAGTTTGTCTTAAGACAAACTTAAGACAAAATCCAAACTTTTGTGAATACCAAAAGTAGTAAGCTCATTCTGTGAATGCCAAAAGTAGTAAGTGCATTCTGTGAATACCAAAATAGTAGTACATTTAGGATTGAGTCTTAAGTTTATTCTGTGAATCGGGCCCTAACTGCGCGTACTGTATATTTGTTCGCTTGCTTGCTTTGTACGTGCTGGATTGTTTTATGGTTGTAAATGTGTGCACAATTGTTCTCGTGTTGGAGATGACGGGGAAACAAGCTGGTTGGCCAGGCAAGATTAGGAGGAGTTCAGGGAGAAGCAGAAAATGCAGATGATTGTGAATCCATGGTTTAGAGCGAGTGGGCTCTAGAAGAAGTGCTGGAATGGGAAAGTTAGGTAGGAGCGCCAGGACACAAAGCAAAGACCTTTTTTTTGGGGTTAAATTCTTTTTTTATTAATTTAAGAGAGAGAGTATAAATAATTAAGATACTACAACATATAATACATTAAAAAAAATCTTGAACAATACATAATTAATAAAAAGAATAAATATGAGCAATGCTATATATAATGGATAAACCCTAATAAAAAACAGCTAGATAAGAACCTAATCATGTCATTTTATTTGTATTACGTTTAAGTAAAAATAATTGATAACAGAAAGGATAAAAAGACCCACAAGAACTTTTTGATGTAAGTGGGTGGGGTATTCCGCGGGTTCAAGAGGGTAAGTTGCCATAGCCATGCATAGAGTGTCTTGCAGGCTAGCCAGGATAAATGTATCCATGTAGGATAACGCAGTCTCGTGGGTTGTATCAAAATGTATCTGAACGTGTCTGTCCGGGAAAAAGTCCCCACATGTGTGGAGGTCAAGTCTTTGGAGGGTGCGTTGCACCAAACTTTCAGTGGTCAGAGGGAGCCAAGGGTTTCGTGACAGTGGAAGTTTAGGGGAGTAAAGATACTCAAATCCCAGATTTCTGCTGAGTATGCACCAAGCCCAGCATGTTGTGGACAGCGTCTTGACATCTGTGAGGTCCAGATGGATGCCTTGCGGTAATAATATGTTAAGAGGTGTAGGGTCCGCCAGGTCTTGCTCTGTTTTATAATGCTGGAGGAGGGCATCTGGATGGAACCAGTGGTAAGCGATTTGGGCCTATGCCCCCAAATAATAAAGGTGGAGATCTGGAATGGAGATTGCGCCCGATCGCAAGAGAATGTAAGGGAGTCACAGGCTATCCGTGGTCTGCGGTCCGCCCACACCAATCGAATCAACAGGCCACAAAGCAGGAGAAAGAATGCATTTGTCAAGGGGATAGGAATATTTACTAATAAATACAGGAAACGGGGGAGGCTGTTCATTTTATTGAGGGCAATATGCCCGACCATGGAAAGAGGGAGACGGTTCCAGCGGTCCCCTTGGGCGGCGAGCTTGTCCATGGCGGGCCATAGTTTAAGCGGATGACTTGATCCTTGTCTCTGTGAAGTGAAATCCACAGATACTTTGTGGTGTCACCAGCCCAAAGGAGGGAGTGCCCGGCTGTAGGGGGTGTCATGCTATCTGACAATGGAAATAGTTCAGATTTTTCCCAGTTCAAATGTAAGCCGAAGACTTCTCAGAATCTGGAGATATCCCTATTATGGGAGCTAGATTCTTGGAGGAGTGTCTGATAAACAGTGCATTGTCCTCTGCATACATGGACATCAGGAGAGGGCTGTGTCTTAACCGTAGGCCCCGTTGTAGATGTAGAGATCTTGGAGGTGTCTGATCACCAGCCGACTGGACTACGGGAACACCCTCTACGCTGGAACCACAGCCAAATTCCAGAAAAGACTCCAGCACATACAGAACGCTTCTGCACGACTCATCCTGGACATCCCCCGTCACAGCCACATCTCTGCCCATCTGAGAGACCTGCACTGGCTCCCCGTCAGCAAGAGGATCACGTTCAGACTCCTCACCTATGCACACTAGGCTCTCCACGACATGGGCCCCAAATACCTCAACAGCCGCCTCACATTCTACGCACCCACCCGCCAGCTCCGATCCGCCTGCCTCACCCTCGCCACCGTCACATGAATTTGCAGAGCCACCGCTGGAGAAAGATCCTTCTCCTACCTGGCAGCCAAGACATGGAACTCCCTCCCCACCCACCTACGACTAACCCAGGACCATCTCTCCTTCAGGAAACAACTCAAGACATGGCTGTTCGAGCAATAGCGACTCCCCCTCCTCCCAGCGCCTTGAGACCCTAGCGGGTGAGTAGCGTGCTCTATAAATATGTGTGATTGATTGATTGATTGTCGCAAGAGGTAAGCCAGTATTCTCCCAGGGCACTCTCCCTCCCCATAACGGCATGCTGTGCCGTGCTGACCTAGAAGTAGGGCATCTCTATCAGCCAGCTTGTTAAATTCGGTCAATATGGACACACACTTATGTAGTGCAGTGGGCGTGGGAGCAGGTTTGCTAGGTGCGTCAATGGCTGTCAATTTCCTATCAATTTTGGCCAGGTCGTTTCGCAGGGTACTTATTACTCCAAATTGTTTAGTTATCCAAATGCTGCAGATGAATGCCTTGAAGGCATCCCGTAGGACAGCGTGTTGTGTGACTGAGCCTGAGTTAAGTTCAAGGTATTCGAGGATCGCGTTGTGGAGTTCAGATTGGAATACCACATCTAGTAGTGCTTAGGTGGGGAATGACCATCTGCGCTCCCACCCAGTGGCATGACCTGTAGCAATACTAGGGCGTGATCAGAGAGGGTTTGTGGACGTAACTTAACATCTCTAAGCCATTGACAGGAAATAGCATAGTGGAATCAATAAACCATACGTGTCCAGATGGAGTGGGGGGCTGAGTGAAAGGTATAACCTGGTGTGCTGGGGTATCGCGTGCGCCAAGTGTCCCAGAGAGCTAAAGAGGATAGCAAAGTATGGATAACCTCAAGTGATTGAGGTTTGCTGCCTAGGCTGTTGCCTGATGTATTGTAGCAAGGATTTAGCAATAGGTTCAGGTCAGGGCCAATGAAAATGACATCCGAGTCGAATCTGTCCAGGAGGGAAGTTATTCTACTGAAAAAGGATGGGTCGTAGGTGTTGCGAGCTTAAGAAACACTGTTTCCCTCCCCAGCAGTGTTCCAGCCACCAGAATGTACTTGCCCTGGTCATCTGATGTTGTGGAAAGATGGGAAAATGGTAGACTCTTATGTATGAGGCTTCAGACCCCCTTGAATATGTGCTGTATCCAGAAAAGTATCTGTTTGCTCCCCATGAAGAGGCAAATAGGGGAGATGTTTGTGGGGGCAGGTGAGTTTCCTGTAGGAAAGCAATTTGAATGTGATGTCAATGCAGGTATGAGAGTACTAGCTTGCATTTTCTTGGGTTGTTGAGCCCCTGGGTGTTCCAAGTCAGCATGTTTGTCTCAACTCAAAATTAGCCACATTTCCTCTCTTGGCCTCGCTTCTCCATCTCCTCAGTTCCCTTCCTCTCATCTGATACCCTCGACGCAGCTCTTTTCCCACTCTGGCTCTTTATCTTCTTCTCCTCCTCTATCTATTATCCTGCTCAACACCAGGTCAGCGGTTAGACACCATCAGGAGCTGTTTGTGTTGCTTGACTCTCACAAGCCTGACATACTATTTTTAACCGAAACCTCGTTTTGTGAGTCCTCTCTGCCCTCTCTT
Source organism: Lissotriton helveticus (assembly GCF_964261635.1). Taxonomy (NCBI): domain Eukaryota; kingdom Metazoa; phylum Chordata; class Amphibia; order Caudata; family Salamandridae; genus Lissotriton; species Lissotriton helveticus. The sequence continues at coordinate 165,625,507 of NC_136057.1, read as the reverse complement.
CTGGCTGCTCTCCCCCCTTCTTATGTGGCTCTCCGTGCAGATCGCCCGGCGGGTAAGATAGGGGGGGGCGTGGCCATTATTGCTCGGTCAGAGTATAATTTTCAACTTCTTCCCTCCCCTCTTATTACCCCCACTGAGCATCTTGTGGTCCGCTTTCCTACCTTTTCTCCCCCACTTGCTTGTTTACTAATGTATCGTCCGCCCCAGTTTTCACAATTGTTCATGCCAGCCCTTCAGGACTTATTGGCCACTTTGGCGGTCAATTACGCCTCAGTCCTAGTGTTAGGCGACTTTAATTATTGGCCCACGGACCCCCTTGAGTGCACTTCTTCCAAGCAGTTTACAGAATCACCTCAATCCCTGAATTTTGATTCTCACATACAAGTCCCTACGCACATACACGGACATGTGTTAGACCAGGTTTGGTCTCTCAATACTTCCGTTTCTTCTATGTCGGTGTCCCCATGCCCCTGGTCAGATCACGCTCTAATCTCCTTCTCCCGCCACCTTAACCCTGTCGCTAAGGTTCCGCTTGCCAAAAACACCTGGGCGCGGAATTGGAACCGTGTCGACTTCCCTTTGCTATCTTCTTCTCTCCTGAACTCTTCACCTAACCTGGTGGGCTTATCCTCCTCATCTCAAGCCATCTCCATCAACACCTGGCTTGCTGGAGGCTGTGACTCGGTAGCCCCCCTACGTCGGATTTCAACTAGACGGCCTAAGGAGTCAAATCGGTGGTTCAGTGAAGATCTGAAGGAAAAAAAGCTGTCCCTTCGGCGGGCTGAGAGGCAATGGAGAAGGGACTACTGCCCTTTCCTGAAAATCCATTACACCACACTATTAGGCGACTACAAAAGAGCCATACTAGGCGCCAAAACAGCCCACTTCTCAGCAAAAATCCTGGTGGCAGAGAATAAACCCAGGGAGATTTTCACAATTATTCACGATCTGGCCTTCTCTGACAGTGCCACACTTAAACCTCCGCCTACCCAGTCCTTATGTGATTCGTTGAATTCTTATTTTTTGGAAAAAATTATTAACATCAAGGCCAACATTCCACCCCCCTCTCTTACTTTTGTTGAACCCCTTCCCCCGACTGTCCAGAGCTGCCTTTCTTCGATCCCCCCTCCTACCGAAGAAGTGTTCTTGGCAATACTTCCCAAGGTGAAGTCAGGCTCCCCGGCGGACATCTGTCAGGCTCGTATTCTTCAACAGATTTACTCTGTCTGCACTGAGCCCCCGATCACTTTTCTTAACAGTTCCCTTGCTCAGGGGGTTGTGATCCCAGCACTCAAATCTGCTACAATAGTGCCTATCCTGAAGAAGCCTGGTGCGGAACCTTCCGCCCCAGTTAACTATCGCCCTTTCTCACTGTTGCCCTATTTGGGCAAGGTGCTTGAGCTCCATGTAACATCGGTACTCAGCGCCCATGTAGAAGTGAATGGGGGCCTAGCGTCTCGTCAGGCGGGCTTCCGGCCTAGGCACTCCACTGAGTCCGTCATGGTGTCGGTCCTGGATAACCTCAGGGAGGGCATGGACCAAAATAAACACCAGGCCCTGGTGCTCCTCGATCTCTCCGCCGCTTTTGACACGGTGGACCATTCCATCTTGCTTTCACGTGTCAGAGCGGCGGGAATCGGGGGCTCAGCCCTGGTTTGGCTATCGTCCTTCCTGAGGGACCGCACCCAGGTGGTCCGGTTGGGGGATTTCTCGGCCACCCCACTTAAGGTCACTTGTGGTGTTCCCCAGGGTTCTTCCCTCTCTCCCCTTTTGTTCAATCTTTATATCTATCCTCTAATCTTTGCGCTCCAGCAGCTGGAGGCCACCGTATATAACTATGCGGATGACCTCCAGCTCATTTTCAATCTATCTTCTTCTCCCCATTCTACTTCCAATTTTCAGACTATTATGATTTTTATTAGGGACTGGATGAGCCACAACCATCTGAAGCTGAACCCGGATAAAACTGAGTTGGTTCTCACGGGTGGTTCTTCCAGTCCCTGGAACTTTTTATTCTGGCCCTCTTCCTTTGGTCCCCCTCCCACTCCCTCTCCCACAGTTAAGACCTTAGGTGGTCAAAATGAACAATCATCTTACCCTCCACTCACAAATTAGTTCTGTTGTTTCTTCTTGCTTTTTCACTCTTCGCACTATTCGCTCTGTTTCTCGTTTCTTTTCTCCCCTGGCACTTAAACTGATCATGTCCGCCTTGGTGATCTCCCGGCTGGATTACGCCAATGCCCTATATAACGGCATCCCGGCGTACAGCCTACGGAAGCTTCAACTGGTCCAAAACCAGGTGGCCCGATTAGTGTACGGCCTTTCTCGTTCTCACCACTCAACTCCTCTATTGAAGACGCTCCACTGGCTGCCTGTCAGGGAGCGATCCCTTTTCAAAACAGGTTGTATGGTCTTTCAGGCGCGCCAGGGCTCTGCTCCCGCTTTCACTGCCTCTCTGTTAAGGGAATATGTCCCTGCCAGAGAGCTTCGCTCATCATCTCAATCACTTCTGCAGGTACCCCGATTCAAGCGCAAAAAGTGGGGAGGGGCCAATTTCTCATTTTTGGCACCCTCCTTCTGGAACTCCCTCCCCGACCACATACGGTTGGCTAAGCACTACCCTGTATTCCGTAAAGACCTCAAAACTTTCTTATTCAATCAGGCCTTCCCTCTGTAAATTGTCCTCCTGTTTCCTTTCACTGCACCAGCATCTATTGCCTCTCCTCTGTTATTTTAGCCTCCATAGCGCCAAGAAACCGTATGGTGAATGTAGCGCTCTACAAGTATTTTAAATTCAAATTCAAATTCAACCTCTTCTCTAGGGGTAGCAATCACCTATGTAATGGCATGGACTCTGTGCCAGGAGGTGCCCTAGCTGTTATTTGGAGGGGGATGTGTATAGGGGGGCCAATGAAATTGGGAAGCATTAAAGCAAACAATGAATTACAAAAGTCCCTTATCGCCCACCCTCCACCCACACTAGGCGGAAACAGCCTGGTGAATTCCCATTTACCTAAACTCATAAAACAAAACCCTAACAATAGGATAATCGGAATCATCCGTGAGAGGCGGGCAATGCTGTGGGGCCCAGCGCCCAAATTGTAACATCATTTAGCCGGATCTTTCACAGGTAGTGGAAATCGAACATGACTGTTAGCCATTTGAACATCGATATTGGTAGTGGTCCAAGAGTTATTGCTCTTTATGTCTAACAAAAACAGTGCAAGTCGCCTCGCAACACCGAAGGGATATCGGCTAGTCGGGGGGAAGAGTTCTGCACTGGCTGTAAGAGGTCTGTTGGGGGATAGATGACGGTTGCCACAGTTGTTGTCCTTCATTTACTTGCAGAAGGTTGGAGCTTAGGTGGACTGTCAAAGTATTTGGCTTGTCCTCAACAAGTACACACAGTTTAGCAAGGTATGCCATGCCATGTTTAAAACCCATCTTCCTTAGCTGTGCCTTTGCTTCGGTAAACTTGCGCCTTGCCTCCCGCCCTGCAAGTGTAAATTCGGGGTAAATAGAAAGAGTGATGCCTTTGAATTACAGTGGAGAGTTTTCTCAGGCAAGCCAGAGGACGGTGTCAAGGTCCTTATAATTCAGGATGCGGGCCACTATTGGGTGAGGGGGAGCACCTGGCGGAGGGTGAGGACCAAGGATCTATGTGCCCTCTCAATGATAAGGGTGAGGGAGAAATGTTTGGCCTGAATAGATCTGTAAGGAGGGATTCCACGAATTGTTAAGGGTGGCCCAGGTTGATCAATTCCCCAAGGCCAAGAATGCATATATTATTTCTTTGGGACCTAGCCTCTAAGTCTTCGTTTTTAACTGGCACTGCTTTGAGCTTCCCCAGCTCCTCAGGCTACTGGGAATGTTTCAGTGAAATGACGAATAGCGCGCACATCGCGCTGACGTCATTTCATTGAAATTGAAACTGAAATGAGCCGACAGGCTCATTTCAGTTTTCATTGCCTACGTGCTCAGGGAGCTATCTCAGCGACCCGGGAATGTAGGCAGATGGGAGAGGTATTGTTGTAAAGGGGATAATCTCCCCTTTCCAATGGTACTCCTAGTGGATCACTGCTAGGGGATTGCCGCAGGAGCACAATCCGCAAGCAAGGATCCACCCAATGGACACCGGGGAGCGGTCCCTTGGGCAAGAGCCTTTGCTCCCCCCAATTTGTTCGTGCATATGCAGTCTTTCTGCACCCCCTGGATGGCAATAGCCCCCAATCTGCCCCCTTGGGGTTGCAGAAAGAGCACTAGGTATCAGGGATTTATTTTTAGAGCACAATAAGGGGTGGGGCTAACCAAAATGAGCATGCCAATGCCCCCACCCCATAAAATTCGACAGTCTTTCTGCCCCCACAGGAGACAAATGAGGTCAATAGCCTCTGATCTGAACCCCTGGGGGGAGAACCCACTCGGCACCGTGGATTTTTTTCTTATACGTAAGGGTGGGGGCTGTCCAAAATGGGCATACCAATGCCCCCACCCACCCAAAACAATTCCACAGTCTTTCTGCCCCCCTAGGAGGTAAATGGGGGCAATAGCCCCTGAAATGTTCCCCGGGGCAGAGAGTCTACTAGGCACCAGGGATTATGTTTTTTTTTATATGTAGGGTTGGGGGCTTCCCAGAATGGGCATGCCAATGCCCCCACCCCCCAAAAAAGTGGCACAGTCTTTCTGCCACCCGCCCCCAAGGAGACAGATGGGGCAGTAGTCGGTGTCTCACACGGTGCTTCTTGACCGCCTAGGTGAAGTGGGTGTGGAGGGAGAGGCTCTGACATGGATGAAGAGCTTTTTGACTGGTCGTGTCCAAGAAGTTAGGCTGGGCTCCCACAAATCCACACTAAGGGAGCTCAATAAGGGAGTGCCACAAGGCTCATGCCTTAGTCCTACACTCTTCAATGTGTATGTGGCCCCCCTAGCCAACTTAGCTAGATCTTTCGGGTTCACCCCGGTGTCGTATGCCGACGACACCCAACTCCTTTTCCCTTTCAAAACTCTCACATCTGCAATAAAAAGATCTTTTGCAGATGGCATGAGAGCCATTGCAGACTGGATGTCAACTAACTGTCTGCAGTGTAATGTGGGGAAAACGGAGGTCATGTGTTTTGGACAAGCGGCAACATATTGGTCATCTGACTGGTGGCCCGTGGAGCTAGGTCCTGTCCCCACCCCCAAGAGTTCTGTTAGGAACCTGGGAGTGCTTTTTGATCAGCAACTTACCTTTAAGGGACATGTAAATCAGGTTGCTGGTACCTGCTTCCGGGCTATTGGGATGTTGAGACGAGTCTTCCCCTACATACCAGACCATCACAGAAAAACGCTTGTGCAGGCTCTGGTCATCAGCAGGGTGGATTACTGCAATGGGTTGCTCCTCGGAGCTAACGAGGAGCAACTCAGTAAATTGCAAGTAATCCAAAATACAGCAGCAAGGATTGTCCTGAATGTTCCATCAACGACTCCTTCCAGTCCCCTGCTGGTGAGACTCCACTGGCTTCCAGTGAGGAAGCGATTCCAATTCAAAACTCTATGCACTATTCATAAGAGTATGATAGGGGAGGGCCCTAAATACATGACCGAAATCTTTCAGTCCTACATCCCTGGGCGACTTCTGCGCTCCAGTCATCAGCAGCTCTTGCAGATACCAAGAGTAAAAAAGGCCAGACAAGGCGGCCGTGCATTAGCTTATGCCGGACCAGCACTCTGGAATTCTCTGCCCCCAGAACTCAGATCTATTTCCAGTCATCTGAGTTTTCGGAAAACTTTAAAAACGTATTTGTATCCTGATAAATAATTGCCTTCCAGCTCTTGCACCCTTTTACTGGACAGACTCTCAGAATTAGTACACCCTTGTGTTGCAGCAATAGCGCGGAGATACCCCTTCGGGGGTCTAGTCTGGCGCTTTATAAGAATATAAAATAAATAAATAAATAAAGCAGGGGGCTGAAAGCCCACTAGGATCCAGGGATTTTGTTGTTATTTATACATAGAGGAGGGGGCTGCTCAGAATGGGCATGCCAATGCCCCCACCCCCAACCCCACAAAACGTTGCCACAGTGTTTCTTCCCTCCCCGGGAGGCAGATGGGGCAATAGCACCTTATCTGCCCCCCTCGTGGGGGAAGAAAGCCCACTACGCACCTGGGATTATGTGTTTTTTTAATGCATGAGGGGCTGAAGAGAATTGGCATGCTGATGCTCTCATCCCCAAAAAAGTCTTTCTGCCCCTCTGGAAGGCATATTGGGGCAATAGCCCCTTATCTGCCCCTCAAGGGGGCAGAAAACCCACTAGGCACCAGGGATATGTTTATAGACATGCCAAAATGAAGCCCCATAGGTAAGGATCGCTCTCCCGTGTTTTTTAGGCACACATTGTGGCTGTTTTAGTGTTACTTATAGTCTCATCTCCCCCCAAGCGGGGACAGAAAACCACTAGAAACCAGGGAGATTTTGTTTGTGTTTGAATTGGAGTTTGGCTGACAATCTGCTTGTACTGACCTTTGCTGGCATTTTGCTGGAGGTGTGCATGGATCTGCACTTGGCTATTGGTGTGTATAGACTCACGCTTGATAACGGTGTGTGTAGATTGGCACTTGCCTGGTGGTGTGTGTGAAGTGGCGCTTGGCTAGCAGTGTACGTGGTCTATCGCTTGGCTGACGATGTGCATGGATAGTGCTTGGCTGGCTGTGTGCGGGGATGGCTCTTGCCTGGCCAAGTGTGTGGGTGGTGCTTCGCTTGCAGTGTGCATGGATAGTGCTTGGCTGGCTGTGTGCATGGATGGGATCTGGCTGGCACTGTATGTGGATGGCACTTGACTGGCAGTGTGCATGGATGGAGCTTAACTGGCGGTGTGTGTGGATGGCGCTTGGCTGGCGTTGTACGTTGATAGTGCTTGACTGGCAGTGTGCATGGATGGAGCTTGGCTGGCAGTGTCTATGAATGGGGCTCGGCTGGCAGTGTGCATGGATGGCGCTTGGCTGGTGGTGTGTGTGGATGGTGGTGTGCATGTACTGTCTCTTGGCTGGCGGTGTGGCTTGCATGTATCCCCCAGGGATCACTGGGCTGCCACAAATTTCCTACCGCCCAGCGTTTTCCCAAGTTTCCTGATAAAAATGGTACCTTACTTGTGTGGGTAGGCCTAGTGCCAATGAAATGGCCCAAAACTTACTGTGGAGACTTCAAAATTATCAATTGCTAAACTTCCTGATTTTCTGAGTGAGTCACCTGTGTTTTTGGTCCCGGGCTCAGCGTCCATCTAGGGAAACCTACCAAACCCAGACATTTCTGAAAACTAGACAAGTAGGGAAGTCCAGGGAGGTGCAGCTTACGTGGATCGCCCAACATTTTTCTACTCAGAATCCCCTGGAAACTTTA